>NC_091476.1:137172185-137878851 GCF_036971445.1 Narcine bancroftii
TTTTTCAAGCACCTCGACTTGTTCACTACAAAATTCAGTTTACGCAGATGCCTCAGGTCTAAGATAAGTCTGCACGAGTTAGAGTTACAGGCCAAATGTAGGGCCCCCTCATAGAATTCTTCTTACTTACCAGACATCCTGAATTGAGGCGACAGAGCAGGGAAACACCGAATCGGAAGTCACTTTCACTATTACAGATTCCTCTGCATCAGAGAACTTGTACCTAAAGTACTAGGGGGTGGGGATGAGAAAAACATTCAGAGGTCATTAGCTCGTAATGGTGGAGATCTCAACCGTCCATAAAACCACTAAACAAACATTATCAAGCCCCTTTCACACGCCAACCCTCCTAGAAAGCAGGTAAACTTCTGGCCTGCTGTACTCGGAGCCTTTCCCACTGCACCAGGATTTACCTGGTTAATTGATAACCTGGTATTTTAGATGAGGGGGGGGGGGGTGGTCCCATCTCCAGTGGTGACAAATGCACGAGCAGGTTGTGCTTTCACACTGCCAGAAGGCAATCAGTGAGTCATCTCGGCTGGGCTCTGAGACTTGCCCCCATCAAGTGTCAGAGCCCAGTTAAATTCAACTCACCCTACCAGGTTGGGATGTTTCACATCACACAATTACCAGTTATGAGCCCAGTAAATTACCCGGTTCAACCCACATGTAATCGGCATTGTGATACACTTGTTATGGAGGGTGCTACATACACACATGGTAACTTTGGGAGCACAGGATCATTGCAATAGTTTTCAGAGACAGGACTGCACAGCTGATGAAGGTTTTTGATCCTGATCACCGTCCATTTAATCTCTATTTGAGACTTCATTGTTAACTCTCTGTTGCACCACTGAGGCGACTGGCCAATTTACTCTGCAACCTGGATTTCCTGAGCACAGTCAACAGAGCTAAAAGTCTTAAGTGTCAGTATAATTAATAGATGAAGCCATTGCAATGTCCCATTCAGTGGCTTGTTATCCAATGCCCATGAGAATAACAACAATTAGTGCAAAATGGAAGCAGATACTTTGGTCTAAGAGAGGTGGTGATAACGAGGATTCGAGGTCCACACCTGTTCTCATGATCATTCTCGCTTGTAAACTAGCCTCAATTCCATCCTAGTCTCCCTTGTCCATCCCCTTCCATGCACATACTCTTGGTGCCCTCCAGGTCTTCGACAGATCCCAGCTTCCAACTGGCTCCTTCATCAGCAATCAAACAATCCTCTACACCTCTGTCCCATACCAGCACAGTCTACATCATACCTCTCTCTCCCCTCCCTCTTTCCACCCCCCCCCCCCCACCCCCCTCACACTTTCCAGTTCCTCCTTCAAGATACTCAATCCACAAGTCATCTCAATTGCCTGGCTGAATTTCTCCTTCCACTGAAGTACACCTTCTTCAATCCCACTCACTGGCTTCAATCAAAAAGCTAACAATTCATAAAGGCCCAAGGTATACCCAACTCTTGGCCCTGGTTTCAGTCCTACTCTTTCTGTCCACTGACTGGTGCTATTTTCTGCATTCAGGCAAGACTCAAATGCCTCACCACTTTTGCTGGCGACTTCACACCTCTGCACAGCCCATCCCAATTCTTCGTTCCCTGGAATTCTCCATCTCCATTGCAGGAATAGGTTAGCGACCAAGCTCCGGATATCAAACCAAGGTAGATAGTCCTTTTCCTTCCATTCCCCCCCTCCCCCAGGGTGGAATTATCAAACACTTGAGGATACAGACTTAAAGAGAGTGGGAAGTTTAAACAAAATTTGAAAGGCAAGGTTTTGTTTTAAATAGAGAGTGGGTGGTGCCTCAAACAAGCTGCCGGTGATGGGTGGTGAAGTAGATACAAGAGCAATAATCAAGGGGCATTTGGACAGACACCTGTACAGGCTGAGACTAGAGATATAAGAACTATGTGCATTACATTGGCATCATGGTTGGCGCAGACATGGTGAAGGACCTGATTCTCTGTTTGTTCTACCTCCATTCTATTTCCTGCCACTCGGCTTCCTGTATAGCCTTCATTCTATCATTCATGAGGCAAGCTGCAACTCACCCTCGAGGTCTGCTCTACCAAACCGAGCAATAAGCTTTTCCTCCCATTTCACTCCCTCATAGCATCTCCTGATTCCTTCATCTGCTCCTTTCTCAAAGATTGAAACACAAGCAGAGTCACTGACGCTGGACATGGGCAAAAGTGCTGGCTACCAGTGTAAACACACCCACCATCCTGTTCCACAGTCCGTCAATAAAAATCTAAACTCCGGAGGCCTTGTTCAGGATGGACAGGAGGGCAAGACTGATGCCCACAGCTGAACGAACACACACAGACACACACACGCTCAGAAAGCAGCTAGCCAAGGGGAAATTCTCCCTGGTGGATTCTCTGAGCAATTCCTCAGAATATTAAACACCAGTTCTTACCTGAGGTTGAGAAGGAGTTGCATTAAATCGGAACTGTTCTCCAGTTCTGTGAAATTAAAAAAAAAAATGTAACATGACTAGGGCACAATTAAAACACTGGATTCTCTGCTGTTGTATGAACAATTTTTGCTGCCTGTTGAAGGGAAGCAGTGAATCAGGAACACTGGTTGATAAAGAACCAGACTCTTGACTCTGTGCCAGATGCAGGATATGCCCAACGCCTGTCATCACCTTAACCTCTGCATAGATTTGTTGCTCAAAATAGTTTAATGAGTGGCTACATAGATACTGATGTCGAATTTGTGCGACAGATAAATCTTTAAACCTATTCAAGAGAAAGATCAGTTCATTTGCATCCAAATTGCCCAACTAAAGATACAGAGCATCATACAAATTGCATCTCTGCTCCAAGCAGAGAATTATTGTAGGCAAAATTATAAAGGTTATAGATAGGGTAGAGAGCAATCATCTCTAGCCTTTGGTGGGGAGTCTAAAACAAGAGGGCATGGTAGAAGGTGAAAGATTTAGAGGGGACCTGAGGGAAGACTTTCACCACACAGAAAGAGGCTGGAACCTGGAATTCACTGCTTGGGAGACTCTGGGGACAGGCAGTCTCAGAACACTTTAGAAATCTCTGGCCAAGTATGTGAATCACCAAGGCACAGCAGAGCTACGTGCTGAAAATAGAACTAGCATAGATAAGGCAATGGCCGTCTTGGATATGATGGGCTGAAAGGCTTTTTCTGTGCTATTTCACTGCGATTCCATTAAAAAATTTACCATATTACAAAACTGAGAAATTTTCAGCAAATAAATTACATTAGCTAAACAGCACAATGGTGCAGATAAAATTGAAAATTAAAATCTGCAGATGTGGGAAATTTGAAAGAAGATGCATCAAAGGATATGGGGAGAAGGCCAGGCAGAGGGGCCATTTTGGAAAATGGATCAGATCATGATTGAATGGCAGAACAGACATGATGGGCTGAACAGCCTATTTCTGCTCCTATGTCTTATGGTTTTATGGGCTACTCGAAACACTCAACAGGTCAGAGAGCATCTGAAGGCCTCTTACCAATTCACCTGTATTTCTCTCCACAAAAAAAGGTAAAACCCAAATGTTTAACCCAACAAAAGCACAACCATTCAATCAGCGGTGTCGTGTATGAAATGTTATTGAAACACACAGGTCTGTCTGATGACAACATTGCACCCACCTTAGGGCAAAGTGTTGGATGCGCTTCACGTAGAGTTGGACTGAGGCATTCTTTTCTGATAGTGTCGAGACATCCACGTAGAAGTACTGCATCTTCAATTCACTCTTAACCTCAGGTTGACAAAGTGTGCGGCTCACATCCGGGTAGATATATTTCCTCTGGTACCTACAGATGGGTACAGTGAGGTTACACCAACCTTTAACAGCATAGCAACAATTCAGTCATGTCACTTCCAGGAGCAGGATCAAACCAAAAGTTTCACTGAGCCTCTCAAGGACAAAACATTCTGGGATGGACAAATAAACCAACACAGCCCACTGAAAATATCTGCACCTCATCCATTACAGCCCACTGCCATCTGCATTCCAATAGAAGATTCCAACACAGTACACACCCTTCATCCCATGATGTTGTGCCAACCTATATAAACCTGTTCAACAATCCAAATCCTCCATAACCCCTTACTTTTCTTGCAACCATGTGCCTGCTTAAAATTCTTTTAAATGTCCCTATTGACCCAGCTCTACACCACCCAGCAGGTTGTTCCAATTTCACAATTTTCCCCATCAGTGCTTCTTATTCTCTGCAACTCCATCCCAAATTGTTCCACTTTCTTCAGAGTTCACAATCCTCTCTGTCTTCTGCTTCAAGGCTACAACCTTTCTCATCTCCATTGCAAGCCTCCTTGGAAAGCAACTCAAGAGGTCTCCATGCCGAAGACATGTAAGCTGACTGAAAAACAGTTGTTCAAAACTGGAGCATAATAAATAATGTATTAACACACTCCACCAGAAATAGTCTGGGGCCTTCCAAACATTTTACATCTGGCAACCAGATTCAAAAGTACTATTAAGATTAATTAAATAATAATTACCAGCTGAGCTATCGGGCTCAGAATCCAAACTGCTCAGGTTTTAATTATGATCTGCAAATTGCTCACTTTTTAAAAAAAACAGTCATCCATTCTCCCCCCCCCCCCCCCCCCCCACTCAACTTTTCTGGCACACAAGCATGGATTAACATTATTTTGTCTTGCTGCCCTCCTCAACTGCATGGCAATCTGCCAGTCACGTTTGGGTTGGCTCAATGCAAGAGTAATTCAACTGGTCCTGCTCCCCCACCCTCCCACAAACTGTAATTATCCAAATGATCCAGTTCTTTCTTGCATCCGATTTGCATTGGTAGTCAATTTCAGATCCAAAGTGCTTGCAGAATTATTTCCCACCCTCTCACATTTTATGATCTTTCTTCCCATCTTTATTTCACCCCCTCCCTGCCCATCCCACTCCCCATTAGCAAATGGGGTTTCTTTCCATTTCTTTGTCCAGACTCTGTGATTAAATAACCACCAGATTCACAGTAGAGCTTAGTTGTCAGTCAGAGAATTGTAGAGCATGTAAACCAGCCCTTTGTCCTGTTGTTCCTCTACCACCTTTTCCTGCACTGATCGGATTTGTCCACATCTACCCCCTGGCTATTTAACCTCTAGTCTTAATGCCTTTTAAACTTAGTGATCTAGTCCAATTCCTCCACCTCTGGCATGGAGTTCCATGCATCAACCACCCTCTGTAAAATATTCACCCTCGGATCCCCATTAAAACTCCTTCCTCTCACCTTACACCCATGTCTCTTGTTTTTAAATACCAAGGAAAGCAATTAAACATTTTTCTCAACTTTCCATTTAAACAAAGTGTGATACCCAATGCCCAAGAGTTCTGTTAAACCAAGCATAAACTTACTTGCCCTTTTTATAGGGCAAGCAGGGAAGACAGTCATGGGCCACAAAGGGATATCTGTGCAAATAACCATGGAAAGAGTACTTGTTGACCAAGCTTTAGGACATCTAATTTCTAATATTGAACTACCTTGTGGGGTGGGGGGGGGGGGGGGGGAAAGAGAAAGAGAGAGAGAGAGAGAGAGAGAAAAGCTGTTCAGCCCACCAAGTCATCAAGCAACCATTTACCTTAATCTAATTTTTTTCTCCCAACATTCCCACAAGATGCTACCACTCATCTACCTTCTAAGACAATTTAGATTAATCAATGCACAATCAATCCTTTATTGTCACAGAATACTACTTTGAGGATGTAACGTGTAGCGGAGGCTACACTGCTCCTGCAATAACACACGCAACCAGACGGGTTGAGCTCAGTGAGCAGACTAGTTTATTGCAGGTTGCTGGGCTGCACTTATACTCCCAGCCCAGATCTGGCTGAGAACTGCGCTGGAGGACGCTGATATCATCCGGGTGTCACATGGTCCCCAAACGCGGGTTTCTGAGCCCCGAGCTGGAAGGAAGGAAAACCCCCGACGGCGCCATTTTGGCTGGCTGCCCTGCCGCATGGCTTACAAGTGGGGCCGGTTCGCCTGCCTTGTGGTGAGCCGCCACACATGCATTAAATTCTTTAACTTCATCTACTGCAAGGAAGACCGAGTCACCACTTTGTCCAGCACCCCTCACAGAATTGAGGCTCCAGTGAGGAATGAACTCGTGACCCCTGGTTTACAAGAGCAGTGTTCTAACACAGGAAAAAGGAGAAATGTGACAAAACCCATGGAGTAAGAGGAAGAACATGCAGACAGCCCTGGAGTTGAGGATTCAACCTGAGTCACTGGAGTTGAGGCAGCAGCTCTCTTGCCTGTGCCACCACCTGCTGAACTCAATGGAAAGGAAGGCAGATAGGAGCATAACCAGATCTTCATGCTTTTACAGAGCAAGCACTGAGCGTACCATGACCAACTTCATCCCCAGTGAGTATGGAATTTTGGATGCAGGTCCTTCACATCAACACATCCCTCAGTTTAATAAACCAAATAAAGCTTCAGTCTAAAACTCATCACTGCTGGAGAAAGGTGACAGATTGCTACTTATCATCACACATCTGTGTGGGAGACTTATACATCAATTTCATAGCCCCACCTTGAAGTATTTTAAAGTACTTTTGAGGCACAGTTTTAATATGGGAAACATTGTAGTCAACATGCATAGCTCCCACAAACAGCCATCATTTGTTTTAGAACTTGCGTAGCTCGAGAGGAAAATATTAGCCAGCTGCTAAAAGAAATACCACCAACAGTAAGCTTTGTCTAACAAGAAGATGTCAGAAAGAAAAATGTTAGGTTAGGCACTCATTTCTGATGTTTTCTCCTAGGAGGGGAGGATCTCTCATGCCCTGAAAGTTACTAACCAGAATTTTTTTTTTTAATTTCAAAAGAACAGGAACAAAGCAGGATTTCTCGAGTTGATGAAACTTGGTTGCCTGAAACACGTCAGACTCCAAGGCAGCTGGACAATAAATAAAAATATAGGTAAATAGTCACAGATGCAGTTAGTGCAAAATAAATGATGTTACAACACTAGAGACCAATTTCCTTTTTTTTGCCCTGGTGGTAATTAATTTATTGTCAGCAGTTTATGTACCTGTGTAGTTGCAGCAACCAAGAATTTCAAAACATCTGTCCATTGTACTTGCGACTCTGACAATAAGCTCTCATCTCCATCTCCTCCAGTGGCAAGGAGATGATACAAGATGACAGGAGTTGGGATTTTTGCAGACTGGAATTACAAGCTACAGGGAGCCAGGGTTAAACAAAAAAAAACTCCAGTGATACTCACAGTCCCCTAAGCATCAGTGGTGCCTGAAAGGAGACCACCGCTTTCTGCTGTCGAATCACAAAAAGCACAGGGTTTTTGGCTTGCTCGGAGAGAACATTCACGTGCACACGCACCCCTTCCATCTATAGAAAGGACACAATGCAGTTAATTCAGACAGGCTGTAGAATTATTCCTTTTCGAGGCTAGTGTTAACTGTTCTAAAACAATGGTTCCCACCTTTAAGAATCTAAGCTTCAGATATTGGTACACTATCAGAAGTGCATTTAATAACCATATAACCGTTTACAGCACGGAAACAGGCCATGTCGGCCCTTCAAGTCCGTACCTGTTCACCTGAACAACTCCACTAGCTCCTCCATTAAGAACGGACCTTTTAAACAGTTAAGATTTTCAAGGAGATTCCCAGAAATTCATTAAAAAATCTAATGCCCAGTCACAAAAGGATACATTATACAGATGATTAAAAGTTTGGCCAAAAAAGTAACAAAACCAGTAATTTTCTCTTAAAATGGTTTCAAGCAATTTCAGCTTTTGATTTTTTTTTTAATTAGCAAATGGGGAGTACTTCAAGTTTTCAATCAGCTTATACTTGACCATAAAATGCATTCCAGTAAACAAATGGATTTTGTTTTTTTTAAAAAATGCAATCAAAATAACTGTTTGCAACTACATCTGAGGACCTGAACACCACACTGAGCTCAGCAGACAAAAACTATGGGATTGTTGCATTTAAATGTCAAGACATAGCTTGCTTTGTATGGAATTGCATTTAGGGAGTTTGTGGAAAGACACACAAAAAACCAAGGAGATTTAGGCTTATGGCAATTACACCCAAAATTCTGTGAAACAAAAGTCTGTTGATGCTGTGATTGTTGTAAAACCACAGAAATGCTGGAGGAGCTCAGCAGGTCTCGCTGCATCCAGAAGGTAAAGATATATTACCAATATTTTGGGCTTGAACTCTGCTTCAAGATACCTGAAGGGCTCAGGCTTGAAACGTCAGTTGTTTATCTTTACCTTCTATGCACACTGCAAGACCTGCCAAGTTCTTCCAGCATTTCTGTGGTTTTACACCCAAAATTCTGCAAACTTTAGGCTGTATGATCCAAATTGTCTGGTGTCTTTGAGCAGCAGTATAGAGGAAATTCCAGATACAAGATCAGCATGGCAATGGTGAGCTAATAAAGTTTTCATTGTTACAAGGATGCTTCAAGATTTGATGTACCAAGCATCCATAGCTGCTTCATCTTGTATTTGTATGTGTGAGTTCTTAGACAACACGGATGAAGGAAAAGGTTCTTTAATTTAAAGTTTATGTAAAAAGAACATGAGGCATGCCATGAGGCTGCATACAGATCTTGCACACTGTGTGTCAGCCCCCTGCTGACAGCCAAGTCCAATCAAACAGGAGCTATAATCCTTAAGGCATTGCTAATTGCCTTACAAACATGATCACTATTATAATAGCCACTTTTGTTGATTATGGGAAAAAGTTAGCACATCTTTCCAAGGACTTCAGCAGTCCAACTTCGAAACCCAGCAAATGTGAAGGCTGATTTTGTATTTCAAACAACTGCAGGAGACAGAAAATGTTCAAGAGTGGTACCTGGCCAGCACTTCCCCAATTTTATTTTTCTTTATTAATAATTTCAAATGCAGAGCACCATTTCAAAATCCATCAGTTCTGAAAATGTTCAGAAGTGACAAAGTTTAATGATCAACTTCAGAAGGGTATATTACAGTGGGAAAAGTCAGAGCAGCAGAAATCATCAAGGATCCACACCACCCAGTCAGGGTGGTCTGTCTGTTCTGGCTTCTGCCATCAAGAGGTATGGGTGACACAAGTCTCACACTGCCATGTTCAGAAACAGCTGCTACCTCTGCACCATCAGACCAATCAGAGACTCATTTCAGGACTCTTTGAACATTATTGTTTTCTCTTTGTATTGCAGTTTGCTTACACGTCTTCTTGAGTAGTTTTTTTTATGCACTGCAAATAACTAGAAATTCTGCCACGCCTGCAGGAAAAAAAGAACCTCAGGGTTGTATGTGATGTTATTATGTACTTTTTGACAATAAATCTGAACCTTGAATTCATACGAAGGAGCAGGAGGAGAGGGAGATAAAGATCTGGACACAAATTTCAGATATTCTGAAAGTTGGTTCAAACACAGGCATGCTGAACGTTTTAAAAAGGCTCTTTTGGCAACATCCCGGGTCGGTTCCAATTATGGGCATTGAGAAATGCTGGGAAGGTCTTAATGTGTGTTGAGGGAAAATTCACACGGATGGCTGAAGTGACTGGGACGGACCCAAACCGTTCACCTTGGAGCAAAGGTGGAAAGGAAATTTGATACATTCAGACTGTGAATAAATAGAAACACTTCAAACTATCTGGAAACACACAGCACAGGGTAAAAAAAAAACCCACGGTGTGGTCGGCACCTTCAACTGCGTTTTTTTAAAAAATTAAGAATCGAGAAGGGGAATATCCAGTCCTACTGAAAAAGCTGACTAGGGCAACATTGATGGCTGCAGCAAACTGTCTACAAAACAGTATGTAACGGTTGCAGAAGAATGTTTTCGCAAGATACTCCGCCACTATGCTATCGGATCCGGGTCGACACTGGATACATCAATCAACCAACCACTGGCTTCCGGGCCTTCACTGTCACATTATAATATCGGTCCAAGTCTTGTGATTTCAGTTAAGCACATACCTTGTCCCGTGAAACCGTGTGATTGAAAGCGAATATGTTCTGGACGCTGTTGTTGACAACCACCAGATAGACGTTGTCGAAAGCGCCGTTCACTTGGATGATCTCTTGGCCCACAACTCCTTTTCCAAAATCCGAAGGCACGAAGCAGCCCAGGAGAAAGGCATTCATTAAAAAAGTCCACCCTGACCGGGAATGCGTTTGACTCCAGAACCGTCGCATAATGCTGCCTTGAATTATGCGGCAGCTTGGCACTGGTTTCAGCGTTCCAGTAATCCCTGCCTCCGCCCGTCAGAGCCCCTCGCCTTCAGGGCTGTGAGAAGCCATGTCCTCACCTAGCAGCCGCGGAGAAATCCCGCGAAGAGCGAAAGTAGCGAGCGCCCGCAACATGTATCATTTACGCCTGGACCAATCGCCTCCCGACTCCCATCAGAGACAATGGTCCTCGCGCTCCAACCAGGAAGTCACTGAGCCGAGCCGATTTCACACTTGTTCACCACAACCCGGTTCTTCTCTTTCCCTTCCCTCCCACTGATGTCTTTCCAGCCCCCTCCCAATCAGTGTGCATCACACGTCAGATGTGCGGGCTGCAGCAACAAGGGGCCTCATGGAAACAAATAAAAACACAATGCTGGAGAAACTTAGCAGTTCAAAAAAAAACCCAACGTTTCGGGCTTGAGTTAGCCCTTCATCTGAGAATGAGCAAAATGCACCAGAATTTGTTGATGTATCTTTGCTATCTAAAGGACACTGTTTGCCCTGCTGAGTTTCTCCAGCATTATATTTTTACTTCAATCAAGGTGCTTTGCCCATGTAAACAAATCCAGACCGCCCTGGGTTGACGTCATCCATCAGCCAACCTTCCAACCATCAGCTGAAACAGGCCGATTACTTGGCTCTGGGCAATGTCTTTAACAGCGATTTGCAAGACTTTATGGGAAAGGTTTAGTGCTTCAAGAATCATGGTTCTTGGCTTGCGTGTCCGCGCAGTCTCTGTCCAGGTAATATGTCAGAAAATGCCCAGACTGGCAGTGGTGATAGGATGGTCAAAGAAGCAGAGACCCGTGATCTTTGAAGTCACGCTCCTCTGTCCACGTCCACTTTCCCACGTGGAAGGAAAAACTCCGTTTTAAAGAACACGGACGTGTGGAAGGTGGGAATAAACATCACCCTAAGTCCTGCATAAGAATCATCTGAAACATTATATTGTAGATGTATGCAAACATTTTCGCTATAATGTTAAGTCCCTGATTCCCGGTGACCTGGGCCAACATCAAAGAGCTTCCGTTAATTCCCAGAATGGGAAGCTTGCTGGGTCTTTCCTACACTGCAACATAAAGTTGAAAATTAGTCTCCTTTGGCATTTGTCATAAAATTAAACACCAAAACAGGCCATTCAGCCCATCATATTGATGTTGAACATATTGCAACCCTCAACATTGATTCCAATTCCCAGTACTTGATTCATAGGTTACCTTTCCCTAGCGATTCAGGTGCTTGTCCTGTGATGCTGTGATCAAGAGATAGGGATCCCAATGCTTTCACCCCACCACTGACTGGCTTCATTTAGGTGCTATGAGGGGCCTAGTGTAGAGTCCTTTTCCACACATTGAATAATAGTGTCCCCACTGCTTCCTCCCCTCCCTTTTCATCTACACCACATCCACTGGGTCAGGGAGACATCTTCCTGAATGCGCTCTTAATTTTTCTTATATTTTTCCATGTTATCACATTACATTTGTCTATTATAATGCAGACACAAAACAGGTGGAGGGGGTGGGCAAATTTAGGTTCTTGGGAGTCACTAACTCAGAAGATCTTTCCTGAACCCAACACAACAATGGCATTGTGAAGAAAGCACATCAGGAGTTTGTGGAGGTTCGGTATGACACCAGAAACCCTGGCAAATTTCCAACAGAGGTGTGATGGAAAATCTGCTGACTGGCTGCATCACAGTCTGGTATGGAAACACCAATACCCCTGAGTGTAAAGCCCTCCAAAAGGTAGTGGACACAGCCTAGGACATCACAGGCAAAACCTGTAGATTGAGTACATCTACAGGGAATGATGCCATTGGTCGGCAGCAGCAATCATCAAGGATCCACAACACCCAGCACACGCTCTGTTCTCGCTGATGCCATCAGAAAAGAAGTATAGGTACAACAAGACTCACACCACCAAGTTCAAGAACAGCTGCTACCCCTTGACCATCAGAATCCTCAACAATAAAGTCAATCAGAGACTCATTTAAAGACTCTTACTTCTGCATTTTATTGATTTTCTTTATTCTCTCTGTATTGAAGTTTACATTCAGTATCTGTTAAGTTTTTTTTTAATTTGTTTACATGCTTACACTGTGAACAGTTGATATGTTTTGGACTACCAATTAGTGGCAATTCTGCTGCACCTGCAGGGAAAAAAGAATATTAGGGTTGTATGTGATGTCATGTATTTACTCTGACAGTTCTCTATGCATTGTCACCTTGTGGTGAAAAAGCTTGTGTGGTCCTGTAATCCCGAGTGATTCTGTCTGGCAGGGTCACCTGTGGCGGTAAGGTTGAGGGTGAAGTCTCTGACAAAGAACAATCCAATCATGTCCTCAACGGTGGAACAGGTGGACAAAGTTACTCTGAACTCAACGGCTGTGAAGGCGGACAAAGGCTGCAACAAATCCATCAGCTCCAGTTGGTGTGGTTTTCATGCCATTGGTATTAGTTGGTTGATTTGTGATGTATCGTGTGCTTCTTGTAGTGTAACATCAAGTACACATTAAACAAATACATGCACAGGCGTCTTCACTCTGTGGATCAACAAAAAGAAGGCCATCATCCTCGACTACGAGGGATAGCCACGAAGAAGTACTCTGGCAATAAATTGGAAATCTGGTTCTTTGGACTTTTCTGCTCTGTGTATTCTTGAATCTGTTATTTGTGGATTGTGGAGAAACACATGGCCTCTCTGCCAGTGTGGAATAATGTTGATTGTCAGAAGTCACATCACCTGTCAATCAAGGTTGGACTCTGGCCACCCATTAGTACACACCTTGCCAATGGCTCATTTAAATCACCTAAGCTCATTATTGGCTAGCTGCCCAGATCAGAACTGTATTAAACATCAATGGATAGCACATTTCTCTCTCTCTGCTTCATGGTCCAAGCCCCAGATATCACTCCTGCAGGGTTGCTGCTCTGGACATCACTGGAAGTGTTGTGGATAAGGTGTGCATTACACTTAAGCTGAGCTGTAGTACTGCAATAGATCAGTGTTTGCAGCCATCCACCCTCCCCCCACCTGTTGGGACAGGAAATCAGGAGTGTGCGTTTAAGCCCCTGAATTGTTAGAGTATGTTAGTAACTGTATATTACCTAACACTGAGCTGCACCCTGAAGTACAGTGTGACAGATTATGTTGTATATATATAAATTGGGGCAGGTTTTTTAGTGTAGGTCACATACACACACTTTAAAACAGATCTTATTTAAAATACTGGAGCTTTGCTCATGCTAGACAGTCTGGCACCAAGACCCTTTGCAAAAGCTTTGGAGAGTGCCCAAGAGACATCACTAATGGATTGTTGTTTACAAAAAAGGTAACAGATGAAATAACTCATCGGAGCTGCAGGCTGTCTGGAGTAGAACTTGCTGTTCTAAGAGGGTCATGTGGTTTTGCAAGCACAGAGAGTAAAACAGGCTTTCTCTCAGAGAGAGAGAGAGAGAAATTTAGTTCTGCAGTTTTACGGTCAGCAGCTGGGACTGGAACAGGACAAGCTGGAAAGCTTGTTGAAAATCCATTTGGAAGACTGGTTGTGACTATTTAGTTCAGCCTGGTCAAAACCCTTGTGGTTCAAGCAAGAGGAGAGGACTGGCTGCTTAATGTTTCACTTGAAATAAGAGAAACAAAAAGGAACTCTGTGGTGACCTGAAAGAAAGAGGTTATCATCTGGCAAGTTTCTTCAGCAAGACACTGAAGTAGCTGGTCACAAGGAATCAGTTGTAGGTATCCAGCAAACAACAAATTTCTCTGAAAACTTACAAGAACCTTCTTGAGTGGTAACCATTTACTTTTCAAGCACCAAAGCCTGGTGAACTTTACAAATGTTAAATTCTGTGCACAGTATAATAATTGCCTGCAACCAGTAAATTTGGAGGAATGAGAAGTGAGATTGGACTGAATTAAAGAACTTTTCTTAACTTACACAGACATTACATATACATGCACTTAGAATTAGAAGGGCGTTAAGTTAGGTTAGTTAATAGTGCTATGTTAAAGTTTGATCCTGTTTTTCTGTTTAAAGATAATTAAAAGCAACTTTTAAGTAACCATTTGTCTTGGTGATTATCTATTGCTGCTACGTTTATGGGTTCTCTGGGCTTGTAACAACAGGGATCAGGAGTGTCTGCTGAAGTCCCTGTTTGTGAGTACAGGTGACCACTGGTATTGGAGTCCAATCTGGGTCTGATGTGAATGACAATAAGTATTGTTTAGTAGTAATCAAATACTGTTTGGCATTCTCCTGTGTTCATTAACGTTATCTGTGATTGTAACACTATGTGAAAGTACCAAACCTGATACTTTTCCCAACATGACAGAATCCTACTGTAGCATTCTCTTGAATGAAGGGATGTTCTGCTCCAGATTATACTAGTTCATCAAACACCAACTCCCCTCTCTCTCACCTAATAGTCTACAGCACCTAATTGCCTGAATTTGCTTTAGATTGACTGATTCTGAAGCTAAGCAGGCTCAGACCTGGTCAGTACTTGAGGGGGAGATAACCTCGGGATACCAGGTGCTGTAGGTGCTGAACAAATGGTAACTCTGTCTGTCTTATGGTAGACAAAAGTTAAAGAATTTCATGTATGTTACATTTTAAATGTAGTATTATGTTACAATAATGGAACCTTTACCTTACCATCTGAAACTGATGGAAGTACTCACTAGAAAATGCTGGTAAGTCATGCTGTCTCTTGGGAGAGAGAAACAGAATTAATGTTTCCAATGAATGGCCTTTCATTTCTACCCATTCCATGCTCTCTATTTGCATGTTTCATTTGCACCATCCAGTTTAATTGACAATACTCCCATTTTCTTGGTCCTGGTTCAGATCCAAGCTACATTATGGCTCGGTTCAAGCATTGGACTCTATACTGCATGTAGGAATTTCTGACTAATAGTCTACAGCACCTAATAGTCTAGTGACGCACAATTGGCCAGCTGGGGCAGTCCTGAAAGGTTACAGTGGCCCCAACGATTGGGACAGAGAATGTAAATTAAGTTACGAGCAAATCCCATTGGAGCGACAAAGCAGCTAATGTTTATGCTCCACACCTAATGTGCAATATTTTGAGAGGAAGAGTGTACTCTACTGTTGTCAGTTATTCATGGGAGGCTACAGTGACACAATTGTCAATTTTATTCTCATCTGATTGCATAAGTTACAGCCTGATAAAAGTGTTCTATGGTTCTCGGTGCAAACCGTGCAGACACACAACCAGACATAACACACATACAGTCAAACAATATAAATGCAGGTCAAGTTTTCATTTATATAAAAAATAACTAACTAAATATTGTTTTTCTAATATGAGTGTCTCGCATGTTAGTGCGGAGTTCCTTGGGCCATTTAGCAGTCTCAATGCCCATGGGATGAAGTCGTTTCTCAGCCTGGTAGTGCTGGCTCTGATACTCCTATATCTTTTTCCCATTGGGAGCAGCTAAAAGATGCAGTGTGAGGGATGGAAGGGGTCCTCAATGAGTTTGTGTACCCTCTTTAAACAATCCTGGGAGATCATGTTGATAGTGGGGGGGGGGGGGGGGGGGAGAGAGAGTGAGAAAGGAGACTTCAGTGAACCTCTCTGCCACTCTAATGGTCCTGTGGATTGACCTCCAGCATTTCTATGCAGCAACCAAAGCGTACTGTGATGCAGCTGACCAGGTAGAAGACTACCTGTGGAAGACTTGTGTGAATTGTATGCAGTCACTGTTGTGGCATTCTGACAAATGAGAAGTTGTGTCCACAATAGGTGACTAGTTAAGTGAATTCCAAGGAACCTGGTGCTCTTCACTATGAGCTGACTGATTTGTGCCTCACAAAGTCAAGGTATGAGCAAAATGTAGGCAGGGGCTGAGTTTGAAACGTTGGTTGTGTATCTTTATATTTGCAGTATTTACACTATGTAACCTGCTGAGTTTCTTTGGACATCTGCCTACCTTTTGCTTGTACCTTGATGAAGGGTTAAACCCTGAAATGTTGGTTGTGTATTTTTAACCTTTGTGATATAAAGTATACTGTTTAACCTGCTGACTTTCTCCAGCATTGTTTTTATTTGTTCATATGGGGCCACTTGTTGTTGCAGCCTGCACAGCTGGTACGTGATCAACATTTCTCAGAGGGAGAAAAAAGGGGAATGAAGAGACCATCAGTCAGAAGGAAGCAGGAGCTAAGAACCGGATTGCAATTAACAAGTCTGAAAGACTGGGTTCATTGATTTCCTGGCTAGAGCATAATGACCACTGTCTCTGATGGGAATTGAAAACGAAAAACAGAAAATGCTGGGGGGAAAACCCCTGCAGATCTGGCAGCATCTGTGGTTAAGAAAGGTCCATGTTTCAGGTGTACACTCTTTGGCCAGTCACAGACTGGAATGGTCTACAGATCCTACAGAGTTCGGTTTTTCATTGAGAGAACACATGGCTGTTGCTAAGTTTTAATTAACTTTCTTTGTGGACAAGACATTTGTTATAAATCATTCATTTAGTTCTAATTTGTATTTCCCTTTTCAGCTATCACCACTACACTTTACGTCGCCTCCACACTAAACAACTTCACTTTTAAAATCTTCAAACCGATGTTCAAAACCCATGGTGTTGCCCCTTGCTAGCTCCATGCTCCTCTCATCTTTATAACTGTCCTTGTCAAATTCTGGCCTCTCGATCATATAACTGAACTTAATTGTATTAAGTATTGGCGACCTTTGACTACCAAAGTTTGAAACTCCACAATTCCATTCAAAACCTACCTTACTTAGTCCTAAATTAAGGATAAATATGTATCAAATTGAATTTTTATGACTAGCTGTAACTGTTTCTAGAAAGTGCATAGCCTTTACTTGGAAATCAGATAGAGATGGAGAGATGGCATGCTGAATTGGATACTTGTATTCCACTTGAGAAAATAATAATTTAGTATCAATTTTTTTTAAATATGGAGCTCATACTAACATCACATTGGTTTGAAAATTTGAAGGACCATCTGAAAGCCTGTCCTGTTGGTCACCTCCAGCTCCATTATTAGTAATGAGAATTTATATTTCTTTCTGACATTCTCCCAACTTTTTTTCTTTCTTTGATGTATTCTGAGGGGAAGGGTGGGTGGAGGGGTGCATGTATTTTTTTTTTCTTGTGGCTTTATTACATGGATGTGGCTTTAAAATTCTTAAAATATTCAAAATCTACCTTGCTCTCAGAATTCAAAACATTACTTAAAATCTGTCTCTCTGCTCTGATATATCCACACATGTCTCAGGATCAAGTTTAGTTTGCAAATATTCTTGTGAAAGAACTTGGATCACTGTTTTTATATATATATATTTTAATTTATTTAATTTCACATGTCTTTTTGTACATAAATTGCTTATTTGAAAATAGTAAAAAATTAATACAGTGATCTTTAAAACAAAAGTTCTCCCTCCTATCCCGCCCCCCCCCCCCCCCCCCCCCACAACCTGATAGAAAAGAAGGAAAAAAGAAAACATCTGGATATTTATTTAAAACTTACTAAAACTATCAAATAAAATTTAACATATCTTAATTTTAGAAGTCCGAACATGCAGGTTGGGTGATTACAATTTAATTCCTACAATTTGTAAATGATTCTAAACTTCTTGAAAAATTTCAAATTTGTTACGTAAATTATATATAATCATTTCAAGTGGTAAACAACTACCTATTTTCAGTATAGCTATCTACCCATTCCCAAATACACATCTGATTTCCACACATTTTCTAGCTATCGCTAGGGCTATTTTAACAAATTCTTTTTGGTATTTAATTTCAATTTTGTGTCAAAAATATTTCCAAGTTTAAAAAAAAATTTGGATATTGAAGAAACTTGTAACTAAAATAAACCCAGTTCTGTCCAAAAGGGTCTTAATTTTGAACATTCCCAGATAGAATGTAGAAAAGTACCCATTTCTTTATTGCATCCCAAACATTTATCTGAAAAATTAAATTTAATCCTCAATTTCTGTGGAGTAAGACATAGTTGATGTAAAAAAAATATTGTATCATTCTATACCAGACATGAACTGTGTTAGACATACTATCCCTGATAAAGTTCTAACCAAGTTTCCTCTTGAATATTTTTAAATCTTTCTCCCAATTTTGTCTTGCTTATGAACTCCTAGTTTATACATTCCTTTTTGCAAAATTGTATACATAATTGAAATAAACTCTTTAATATTTATATCTGTGATTAATTGTTCTAAGTGTTTTATAAATGTTGAAATTAAATCAATGCAGTATAATATGGTGGATGTTCCATATTAGGTAATACAGAGAGTATTTTACTCCTGGAGGTTAAAGCCCTTTTGATCTGTATAAAGAGCTTGAGTAGATTTCTACAATTCAGAACTCAAACTCCAAGTCAGAGGATTAACAGAAGGGAATGTTCAAGAACCATATTGGGTGAACGTTAAAGGGAACATCACTTGTACAAGTTTATCATCTAACTTTAATATAATGGACAGAAATACCATGTGATTTTATTTTAAAAATTTAGGGAACAAAATTGAGAAATGGGTTCTTAACACTTAAATGACTACTTGACTGCTGCTCTTGGAGTGGAGTTGCTTCTTGACTTGCTAAACCCCAGCTAGTTTCAACATTTACTAAGACTAGTTTCACATAAGCTGGAAGCTGTCTTAATATCACAATGTGGAAATCACATTGCCTTTAAAAAAAAAACAGGAACTTATTCTTCAGAAGAAGAGTTCGTACTGGCCCACCAAAAAGCAGATGGAACCTGTTTAAATTCTTGTGAAAGATGCCGTCCTTCAATACTTCATAGTTTTGCTTTATTTTAGAATTTTATAAATACTTACAATTTATATTCTAGTAACTTGCTGCAATTACACTTTGGTGCCAATTGTCTTAATTTTATACCATTCACCAGTACTGAAAACAAACCTCTTTCTCAATCCTTCGCCAAACAGCAGAAAGAACAATTGTGGAGATGAACAGTGTAACAACCTGTTGGAAAACCATCCAATTATCTGCAGCACCAGTTGGGCTATAGGGCTCACTGCAATCCCTTGTTTGTATCACCTGAATCCCTCAGGCTTATAACTCCTGTTCACCTCACATGGAAGCACTAGTGAGCAATTATGATACCGAATGAACAACCTATTACTTCAGTACTCTGAGAATTTAAATTCAATTAAAAAAAAATCTTCTAACAAACCTAACCATTATTATTCAAATTTCCTTTATTGTCATGCAATAGCACAGAACATGTAACATTGCCTTTTGCCTGGGATAAGGCAAAGAATAATCATTACTGTCTCCCTGAGTCCCTTTGACTATGAAAGAGATGTTCCTTCAGAGTCACTGAGTGTCTGTAGATTTGCCTTCAGCGCTCCTGTAGCCTCCACAACCTCAGACTCCTGTTTAATCTATTGACAACCTGAATTCCAGATCCAAACCTCCAACCTATTCAAGACACCTTTAGTACCCAAAGCCCTTTTCTCCTTCAGCTCTCTTAAATCCAGTTTCTGACAGCAAGTTCCCATCATCTACTCTCCAGCGGCTTGTATGGGCCTCCTGACTGGCAACCAGTGTGGGTCCCTCAGCCTGAGGCCCTTGGTGGTCTGCTTCCTTGGTCACCTTCCCTGAACTTCAGCCACTGAGCTCCCCCGTGGTCACTGTCCTATTGTGGCAGAAATCCCAACTAGATCTCCAGTAGAAATCTGCTGTAATTATTCTGTTCACAACGTGAAACATTGCTGTTGAGTTACTGGGGTAACATCTGAACCCTTGATCCATCATATTAATGGAAAATGTAATTCTTGGCAATTTAATAAACCTGAAAATAAAGCTGTTGGTCTGGATCATTTTAAGACAATGAGCCTATACTGTTTCATGTTTCAAGCTGTAAAGAAAAAGGTGGTGTAGGGAAAGGAAAAAGGGAGATGTTGACAATTCAATTCTTCTAACAGTATGTGTGCTGCTCCATACTGCGGTCTCTCATCTCTCCAGAGCGAAAATATTTTTTTAAAACTGAGGGCAGTGTACATTCTAATTTAATGATGCAATGGCACTGAATGAGGTGGCACAGAATTCAATAAAACACAACCCTGCATCAATTCCAAAAGGGAAGATGAGGTCCCCAGAACACACCAGAAACAACTATAAAGTTTCAAACTATTTTTAATATTACAGTACATTAAAGCATAAATTACAGTACATTTAGGCACAACACACCACTGCTCAGATATTCAATGACAGTTACACATTCTTGTTTATTAAATAAGCATATATACTACCATTCAGCAAGTCACCCAAACAAGACGTTGATAGTACTGTATGCTTTTTTCACTCTTGGATAGAACAGACAAGTATTTGGCTACAGCACAGTTTATCAAGCATTAACTATACAATGTGTTTCTGGAAGCATAATCTTATGTAGAGATCATACATGCCAAGTGTAAAATATGAGAATGGGGAGGTTTTCATAAAAGCTATCTGAAGATATTTTCCCAATCCATGTAGTGTGCCGACAGTAAAAAAATAACATGGTCCCACGTTTCAGAAATCCCTTTCTAACCATAAATTTAAAAAATATTGTATTGGAGGTCCATTTCATAGGTGAATGGGGAAATGAGAACTCCTGGAGTTATATATTCTTGAAAGGAGTCCAACTGAACAGAAGTCACCTGCATTTTGAGCTTATGGTTTCACACATTACACCTTGTGCACTATTATTAATGAGTTCATAATAACTGGAATTCAATTAGAGATTGTGGATATATATTGGTGAACTGTAGGACTATGGACCAAGTGTTGGATATGTCAGATTAATCTGGATCGTTCTATTTCCGAGAGGCAGGGATATATACCGCAATAGTCCAAGTGGACTCTTTCTATGGAGCACATCTATGACTCCAGGAGTCTCAGATTTTATAGGAATCTATGACTGCACAGCCACCTGGGGCTAAAATACGTGTGGAAAATCCTGATACTCAAATATAATTACCTCTATGGATTTCTAGAAGATTTCAGGTGATGCAAAGTCAAAGTGGTTTCTTATTGGTAACTTGCAAGGTCTGAAGCAATGCACTTTAAATTCTGATGTATTTTCAGATACATTCAATGTAAATGAACAGTAATAAAGTACAGACAGCTGCTCCATTCTCTCTCACGTACTCCAAATTGTTAATCCTTCACACACAAGAATAGACTCCAGACCTTCATGGATAATCCAAGATTTATCCAGGAAAACAAACTCCAAATTGGAAAATAACTCCTTTTGTTGAAGTCACTCTCAATTAGCCTCCCTTGTTCAGTTGAAATATTCAAGTCGTAGAATTTGCTAAGGCTATTTTTCTCTTTAGAATTCTGGGTAAATGCCAGTCCAAAGCACGAGCCTTCCCCAGAGACAACTTTCTGGGATGAAGTTAACACATCAGTACAAATCAGACCCTTTAAACCCAAACCACAGTTATATTCATGGAAATCTATAAAGCTGGTTGCTAGTTTATTGAAAAGGGTTTAATTTATTATGGTCTACTTTCCTGTTTACATAAAATATTCCTTCAGCTCTCAACAGTTGGGTGTGAATGCTCTGAATGTGTAATCTTTTCCCAAGCACGGTTTTTGAATGCACTGTTCACATCTAGCCACTTTAACAAGCAAATCCTGACTACCTTGTATCAGTCCTCTTCTAATCTGTAAACATTTGCAAAGATGTGAAACACTGGTACTAGATTAACCCCCCCTGGAGGTAGCCCACTGACAGACCGTTTATTACTACAACTCCATATCACACATATCTGCAAACAAAATGAGGACTGCAAACAAAACATAAACTTATCATTACTGAAGGTGCTTTAGAATGCAGACAGGTATTTATTTTGTGCAGCATTTATGAAGTAAACAGCAGGCTAATACGTGATAACTTGGACACTTCAAGCTGCATGATGCAGCATTCCACTCCTTTCAGTGTCATGTCATGTTCAAAGAAGAGGTTTTAACTGTAAATGAGTATTAACCAAAATTGGAAAATAATTGTGTTTTTTTTTTAAGAATGTCAAACAAATAAAACTGGTTGTTGAGAAACATGTAAACTCAACCAAAGGATCACCAGTTTGGCTTTGTATTGATACTGGGAACTGCCTTGCTTTGGTCACTAATTAATTTCTTTCCAAACTCCTCCGCACGCTCAAATCGGATCTGAGATTCCTAGGGGATAGTTACAGAATTATGGGCTCTGTTATTTCAAGGGCAAGCATCCAGAAATCCACGGGAGACCGGTCTACATCTCATTAACAGTTAGCTGATTAAATGTAATTCAATTTAATGTTAACGACGAACGGCAAATCAGCAGATTACAAATCAACAAAGCCACGGCGCAGCAAAGAGTTAACACAATCTTGCAGCTTACAACCGTGAAGGGTACAAGGCAGCTGCATCTGCATGGTGCTCATTAGAGTGATCAAGGGAATGCCTTCAGGCTGGAGAGCAGCAGACTGCAGCACAATGAACATGCCCCGTAAATTTAAACATGCAGCAAGGTGATAGGCCCTTCTGGTCCTTGAGCCCAAATACATCAATTAATCTACAATCCCCAAATATTTCTTTTTGGAGGGTGGGAGGAAACTGGAGCATCCAAAGGAATCCCACGCAGACACAGGGAGAACGTACAAACTCCTTAATATACAGCATAGGTTTCGAACCTGGGTCGCATGTCACCCTGAACTCAGATGTAAACTCTAACTCCCCCCCCCCCCCCGCAAATAATCGCAGGGGCTGCTCTCTCTACTTTCCCTCCTGACCTCTTATCTACTGGCATTAGCTGGCCCCTTGGTTCAGGGAGTGACCTGGTACAAGTAGCCTACACTTCAACTTGATCAGTGATTATGACTATTGGTAGCTATTCCCCACCTCTGGAGCAAAGAGGCCCTTGATGGGTCTGGAGTTGTATGCTAGGACCTACTAGCCAAGGAAGCTCGTTTACTCTGAAGATTAGTGAATCTGATGGGTTTTAATCATTTCTAAGCCCCTAAAATCCCAGATTTAATTACTTGAATTCCATAGCTGCCAACTCGTTCTGCAGGATTCATGTCCAGATCTTTGATGGTTCATCAAGTAATTTAACCAATATATGACAGTATGGTGCATTGCACATACACTAGCAGGAGCAACTATGGAGTGAATTAGGATTAAACAAAAAAAGTTGGAAAATTAGGATGGGCATTTAAACTATAATGCATGGTTTGTATAAAGGTGCCCCCAGCCACTAATACCTTGCAGGATGCCAGACAAAATGTGTTCCCTCCTGGAAAAACTAAGGAAAAGTCCCTGAGCAAAACCAGATTCAGCATGCAGGCAAGATCAATAAAATATACCTTGTTTACTTTCCCACAGAAGGGCCAAGCCCTTATTCAAGATTCTCTCATTTTCTCCCAGATGCAATGCCACGCAATCACCTATTTAATTACTTGATGCCATAGCAACAGCTGAATATTTTGACAGATGGTTGGATGTTCTCAGGAACCTTGACCCTGTGAAAAGCCTGGCTCCTGAATTGCTGCAGTTTAAAGATACGTTGCCGGAGTGGAACATTTTGCATTAATATTGGCAGCTCTCAACTGCAACACTGTATCCACAATTCTGGATCAATGGTAACAAACAAAGATTTTGATAAGTTTACAGGTGTCCAATCAGGGGCGCAGCAATCACTTTCCCCAAGAGAGCAAGTGCAGAGACAAAGATGTCAAAAGAAATGTTGGAAGGAGGGGAAAGAAAGCAATTAAAACTAACTGAAAGCTCACTTCGCTTTTCATTTTAAGAACTCATTGTGCCAGGCCACCGAGTTAAAGCAAAACAATATTATGCGGACACAAGGTTTCTCTCTTCCTGTTCAAAAACTTGGAAATCAAAAAATAAAGCTGCTCAGTGTTATGCTATGTTACATGATGTATACAAGATAGTAAATGTCCAAAATGATGACGTGGTCCCATGTATACCACTCATGACCACTAGATGTCTCCTGACTCCACAAGGCAGTATTTACAAAGTACTGTAGACTACTGACACCCAGTGATGCAGAAATCTATACAAGGGTCAGGTACAGGATATCTGTACCATTAAAAAAAACATTTTAACTACTGTCTGGTCTATTTTTAAAAGAGAGGTGGCTGTAAGTAAGCCCATTACTTCAAACCAACTATAAAATCATTGAACCTCATGAGTGGCAATTTCTAATACAGGTATCCCCCGCTTTTCAAAAGTTTGCTTTATGCCACTTCGCTTGTGCTAAAAGACCTATATTAGTATCTTTTTCACTAACCAAAAGAAATCCTAAGAGGATTTTCACTTTTATGAAAACAAGCTAAAATAGTGTTCAGCGGGCTATCAAGAGAGCGCAGGGCAGTGGGGTCTGTTAATAGGCTGTTGAGAGAGTGCGGGGCAATGGGATCAGTGAGGGGACCGATAGTGGGCTATCAGGAGCGCGTGGGGCAGTGGGATCAGTGTGGGGACTTATAGCTGGCTGTTGAGAGTGCGGAGCAGTGGGATCAGTGTGGGAACTGATAGCTGGCTGTTGAGAGAGCGTGGAGCAGTGGGATCAGTGTGGGGACTGATAGTGGGCTGTCAAGAGAGCACATGGCAGTGGGTCCGTGAATACTCAAAAAATTTTCCGATATAAATTAATGGTGATTGCTTCACTTTTCACCATTTCGGCAGATGAAAGGTTTCACAGGAACACTACATTTGGATAGTGGGGGGGGGGGGGGGGGGAGGGGGGAAATACCTGTATATGGAAACTTCTGGCTACTGTAGACACACACTATGTCAAATAAGGAAGCCTTTCTGCCAGTAAAATAGCAATATACATATTAGCTGCACTGTGGCCTGATGAATGGACTGCTTTGTATGGAAAATTAATGCATCCAAATCGTAGGGAAGCCTACATTTCAAAGATGATGGTAGAAAAGGTGCCTTTACTTGGAGCTCCAGGCAGGATAGTTGCAGGATTCTTGAGATGGCGCCGCTCAGATCCCAATAATGACAGATTATTATCCAATCATGCCAAGGTGGCTTGCTTCTCCTCAGGTGTCTCCTCCAGAAGCTGAACAAGCAGTTCATAGACAGGTTTGCAGACTTTAGCATAGCCGATCTGGGTGAGGTGCAAGTAGTCGAACATGTCATGGTGGGAGATGGTGCCGTCAGAATGCACAAAGTCCGCGTCGACATTCAGGAACTGCATTTTGGGGAACTTCACAAGGGACCTTTTCAGCATTGAATTGACCTGCCCATTCTTCTCTCGCAAGGGATTGGGCTTCTCGCCTCGAGGGAGGAGACTCTGGTAGAGGGGATATCACCACAAGACAGGCATTTACAACAGTGCATTCCCCGCCCCACTTTCTCAGGCAAAGTTAACAAGGGCAAAAGGCACCGACAGAAAAGGCACACTTACCAAAACCACCACCTTGGCCTGGGGTTGCCGTCCATTGATAAGCTGGACAATTGCCTCAATCCCACCAACTACTTCCTCAGCTGTGTGCTCATGATTGTTGGTGCCCACCCACAGGACAATCACCTGCAAGCAGTGTGGATTTATTTATTTTTTTAAAACTGAAATCCAACCTTGAACATAGACTGTAACAATCCAAATAATCCCAAAGTCTCAAAAGTACAGTATCCTCCATAATGTTTGGGACAAGGACACTTTTTATTTGCCCTTGTGCTCACAGTTTTAAATTTATAAACTAGCAATTTACATTAAAATGCACCTTCCAGATTTTATTTAAGGATATTCGTATACATTTTGGTTTGACCGTGTAGAAATTGCTGCAATTTTTATCCTATTTTCCATTTCAAGGCACCATAATGTTTGTGAGATTTGGCTTTACAGTTGTTTGTGAGAACTCAAGTATATTTAATTGCTTTATTAGCGCAGATATAAGAGAGCTAGGCTTGTTCTGAAGCTTTTGAACAGCTTTGGAGTATGTAGTTGCCATTTTTCCACAGGAGGACCAGAGTTGTGCCAATGAGAGTCAAAGGAGCCACTCTCTATAAAGTTTGTACATTTTTCCTATCTCCGTGTGGATTTCCTCTGGATTCTCTGGTTCCCTCCCACCTTTCAGAACGAACTGGGTTTGTTGGTTAATTGATGTATTTGAGCAGCACGGGCTCATGGGCCAGAAGAGTCTGTAACTGTGCTCTATTTCTAAATGTACAGTACATAATCTGAAATCCAAAACCCTTGAGACCAGACACTATTCTGAATTTGGAATTTTTCAGATATTAGAATAATAATACCTGTAATGGCGGTACGTTAAGTAATTGTGTTGATTTCAGATTCTCGCAAAATCAAAGATGCACTCCAATTAGAAAGGTCTCCGGGTGGGGGTTGCATTGGGTCATGTTTGGCGCCAAACGCGAGTTTTGGTGTGCAGATGACATACATGGAAAAAATGTTCGGTTTTCTCAATTTCAAATAAAAGATTATGTACCTATATACAATTCCATGCCCCTGAAGATGAATTTAGATTTGTTGCAAGCCCACTACATCAGGCATTTATATGGTACATTTACCATCCCCATTTTTGAGGGAATGTTAATGAAGGCAAAAGGCTTGGAAAGGAAGAAACAGACACATACCCATGTGGAGAATGCAGCTCAAAACATCAAGAAACCCACCTCCCCTCCAATGACTCCATGTACACCTCCTACTGCCTTGGAAAGACTGCCAACACCCTGAAGTACCCAACCTACTGCAGAAGCACACTCTTCTACCCCCACCTTCCCCCCCCCCCCACCCCCCCCCCCCAACCAGGGAAAGTTTAACAGTGTGAAACCATGCACCAACAGGCTTAAAGGTCATTTCTTCCTCGCAGCCATCAGGCTCCCAAAGGAACCCCACAACAGTGACCTCCTGCTGCTCTTATTTTATACCATTGGTCTCTCTCATTGTAACACTTTGATGTGGAACACTGCTTTTGCCATGCCACTTTGTATGGCTGTATAAAAGAGTTAACTTGCAAGACCACTCACTGTACCGGGTATAATGGGACAATGAACTTGGATAAAACCATTTCTCTTCCCCTTACCTTGGGTTTAATGTTTTCCAGTTCCCCATTCTCCAGCCTCCACAGAACGTGTCGTGTGGTGTCTCCACCAATCCCAAAGTTAAGGGCGTGCAGCGGTGAGAACAGTTCCCTCCAGATCTATTGTAACAGACAAACAGCACTGCACAGTTAATCTGCTGGTCAAACCTAAATCAGGTGACACAAAATGCATGCAGGCTTTTTCCACTGAGGTTGGGCGAGTCAAGAAAGCTGAGACAGTGGGGCTGAGTGGGAAAATGGATCAGCTCATGATTGAATGGCGGGGCAGACTTGATGGGCTGAACAGCCTGTTTCTGCTCCTATATCTTGTGGTTTGGGTACAGGTCATTGGGACTAGGTAGAATTAATAGTTCAGCAGACTAAATGAGCTGAAGGGCGTGTTTCTTTGCTGTAGTGTTCTGGTGTTCCAAGATCTGGGTAAAGTCTAATTTTTTTTTTTACAAAACCAGTGCGATATGACACTAAGGAGGTTTAAAATTGTGTGTTCCTTGTGCTTGTCAGCGAACTTGGCTCCCTGTTCACAGAAATACTGCAATATATATAAATAAATACACTACAAATACTTTACAGGTCAGACAGCATCTGTGAAAAGAGCAAGAGATGCTAACTTCACATCAGATAGATGGAACTATGATGAAAGGTCACAGACCTGAAATATTAACTGTTTCTACTTTCACAGGTACTGCCTGGTCTTTTTTGGCTGCCAGCATCAAGCAAATATGGACTGCAAATACACAAATCAAAACTGGTTTTAAACATTACAATGATTGGTGTGGCTTTGCAACAATTTCCCTAACACACCCAACATCCCCAAAAAGAGCAAAGGGGCAGATGTCTGAACGCTTGGTCAGAAAGCCAAGTTTTAGAAAGTATTTGAAGGGAAGGGAGAGTTTGGGGTGAATACTAGGGTTTAGGGCCTCAGCTGCTGAAGGAAGCAAAATCTGAAACAAGCAAGATCATAGAATTTAAACCGTAAAATAGGGCAGTGCGGTTACCACAACGTTGTTACAGTGTCAGTGAACAGCATTCAAATCCAGTGTTGTCTGTAAGGATTTTGGTATATCCTCCCTGTATTTGCATGGGTTTCCTCACACCCTTCAAAAATTACCACACGTGTAGCTCAATTGGATGTAATTGGGCAGCAATGGCCTTGTGGGTCTGTTACCATGCTGTATGTCTAAATTTAAAATTGAATTTAAATTTTAAATTCAAGATTCCTTGATTTCCACGTAATAGTACAGAACATGTATAGCAGACAAAGAGTCGCCATTAGTGTCAACCGCTGCCCCTTACAGTACAAGAAAAGAGAAACAAAAGGGAGTCCCAACAGAATGGGAGATGTTTGGAATCATGAGGGGTTAAAGTTGATTGCAGAGATAAGAAAAGTCTTCAGAGGAAATTGAAAAATGACAGGACTTTTCTAGAACACAGAAACATGCCCCAGACTCAGAGTTTGCCAACCATCAAGAATCCATTTCATCTAAGGCTATCATAATAAATCTTTTTTGTTAGCTGCAGCAAAAAAATGTATTATGTCAACCTGGAAATTAGAAGATAGCCTGAGAATACAGCAATGGTACATAGAAATGAATAAATATATTCCATTGGAAAAAAATAACATATAATTTAAGAAATAACATCACAGTATTTAAACAAATTTGGGAACCGTACATGGAACACAACAGAGAAGTCCTACCGCGGACCTCCACCGCCTAAAATGACAGAAGGAGAAGACGAAATGAACTGACCCAGTATGTAAAAGTAGAAGAAACAAATTTTTTGTTTATTTTCATTATGTGATGACACTGTTTAATGGGTTTAATGTATCATATAGGTTGAATGTTGAGTGGGTGGGGAGGAGGGGGGGTGAAGGAGGGAGGGAAGGGAGGAGGGAAAAAGGGGAGAAAATGACACTGTATATTCAAGAGGGAAATGTTTGTGTGTATTTTGGTTAATATGGTTCATAGTGTGAAAAATAAAAAATCATCGCAGTAAGATCTACTATAGCCATTAGAGGGAGCCCACAGAGCCTCCGTTTAACATAATGATGAGGCAGCACATCCTTAGAACTGCAATGAAGCTGCAGACTAGAGTTTTGTGCCATTCTCTGGGGAAAATCTGTGACAGTGAAAGAGACCATTCAGCCCATCTTGCCTGTGAAGTTAAAAAAAGAGCAATCCAGTTTAATCCTACCTTCCAGTACCAGCTCTGTAGGTCACTACTCTTTAAGGAAATATCAAAGAACTTTCTTTTTTTAAAAGCATGATGGTTTCTGCCTCAGGGCATGACGTTTCATGCCTGAGCCCTTCTTTGGATATGACTGGCCAGTGATTTTCATGGAAACTGTGTGATCTGTCAAGTTCCTCCAACACTTTGGTGTATTGTGCTGGTTTCCCTGCATCTGCAGTCTCTTGTTTACCTCCCACCAGTGCCCTGTCTTACTCACTGTTATTCCTTATATGTTGCACAACTCGGTAAGCACACCCAGCCTTCTTTTCGGCTCTTTTTTTTAAACCTTTGTTTTCCCAGCCTTTCAAACTCTCAAGTTAATTTTCTGCTGTACATTTCCAATCCTAATTGTGAATCTTTGTCTGTCTTTTATCACGACCATAGTATTTCTGATCTTCTGAGACTTTGTATAGCCTCCCATTCCCTCCTGTCTCAGGTCATGACGCCGCCATGAGGCGCAGCTGTTAAATGCCCTGCCCTTTCAAGCAGTCATAGGAATTACATGCAAAGTTCACACAGACTGCATCCGAGGTCAAGATTGAACCGTGGTCTCTGGTTCTGAGAGCCAGCAGCTCTACCCACTACTCCACCCACTGTTCTTCAGCTTTCACTGTAAAAAGCGCTGCAACGTTGTTTTCAATGTTCAAAGATTGTGAAGGGTGTAGGTAGGCTGGAGAGTCATAGTCTTTCCCCCTCCCCATCCCCATCCCCCCCAAGGGAGAAGCAGCTAAAACTAGAAAGCATAGGTTTAAGGAAAGAAGGGGGAAATCTGAAGGGTGTTTTTCCTACACAGAATATGTTACGATACAACAGATACAATTACAAGTGTTTGGACAGTTACTTGGAGAGGAAAGGAGTACTGGGGCATAGGTCAAATGCAGTGGTATTCAAACGTTTTCTTTCCACTCACTACCTCCATAAGTAATCCCTATGCCATAGGTGCTCTGTCATTAGTAAGGGATTACTTAAGATGATATGTGAATGTGGGGGAAAGGGAAGGTTGAGAACCACTGTTCCAATTGGTACTGAGATATTTTGCTTGAGAAAAACTGTCACTGGCCCATTTCCTCTGGAGTTATGAAATTCTGCACATAACAAGTCAATTAGGTACCAACTTGCCTCTCCACCTTGAAGGGCTCAAGCCCGAAACATTGATGATGTACCTTTACCTTTGTGACATAAAGGTACTGTTTGACCTGCTGAGTTTCTCCAGCATATGTGTGTTTTCACTTAACTACAGTGGAAACAGAATCCTCTGTTTTACCTCTCCTCATTGATAGGTGGTCTTCAGAAATAAACAGCTCCATTCCCCTTGAAATGGTCATGTAGTGTTAGATGGGGATATAACATCTTCCTAAAAATCTGGCAGTCTTATTTAGAGTATATAGTCACCTCACTGGCGCCACCATAAGGCTACGATTGCTACTGACAAGCCAGCAGACCTCATGTCTGTGTTCTACTGTATGCACTGATGATGGGATTTTTCTTTTTCTTCGGTTTTTTTTCTGTTTAAATGGTCTTGTACAAAAGGGAGGGAGGATAGAGGGATGGGTTTTCTTGACATTCTGCATTTTGTATGGCTGTTGATTGTTAAAAATATTTAAAAGAATAAAATATTACCAAAAAATTAGGTACAATTTAAAGTGTTTTCAAACATTTTCTTTCCACTCACAGTTCTGAGGGTTATCAGAGGGAAGTGGCAGCAAATTCCACCCCCCCCCCCCGCCCCCGAGGGTTAGCTGGAAGATGGGTCCCTCCAGTGTTCACGTACCTCATATTGCTGGAGTAGTTGGATCATGGAATCCCCCACAAACAGAACATCTGGCTCCTTGTCTTTGCAGTCCGAGACAAATCGATTGTGCTGCAAGTGCAAAGATCTCACTGAAATACACCAGAAAGGGTCTTTAAAACGATCAGCTTCGAATCAAGTCACTAAAAGGAGCTGAGGTTAATTCCTCAAGATCTAACTGGGATTTGGGGTGTGATGAGAGGTGGCAGGGGAAGGCTTGGCTCCTGTTTCTCACCCTCCTATTCAACAGCTGATTTATCTCAACCCAGCTGGATCCCCATTCTTGGTTCCTTTAGGAACCTATCGCACTCTGGTCTCAAAGAGCTCAAAAGACCCAAGCCTCACCATCCTTCCTGGCAAAGAATTCCCATCACCATCTAAGTGTGGGAAGATCTCACGTCAGCTTGAAATGATCTACCCCTATTTTCTTTTCTTTTTTTTAAAGCTTTATTTATTTGAAAAATCATTAGTAATAATATTCCATAAAGACAATTTTATATGAGTATATATAAAAAAATTTACAAAAACAAAGAAAAAATAAATAAATCCCCTCCCACCCCATCAGCCAGCTCTCTTAAGGAGAGCCAAAAATATATAAACAGAAACTAAGAATATATAATAAATCAAAATACATCTAAATGCATATATTCCAAATATGGTAACCACTTATTAACAAATAATTGTTATGCAGATTATATGTAATTTTTTTCATAATACAAGCTTTCAATTCATTTTGCCACATTACATTAATCACTATGTTATCTTTCCATGTACTTGCTACAGATTTTCAAGCTACAGACAATGCTAAATGTACAAATGCAATTTGAAATTTATCCAACCCTAATCCCTTTAAAGGAATCATATGGAGGGGGAGGACGTGGTCCTGTCCTCGGGCCTGCGCAAAGGAGCTTTTAGGTGGTGTGCAGTGTGCGCAGTACTGGCCCCACCCTTTTCACCCATGGTTCGTGTGCCGTGGCCAAGCAAGCTGGGACGTGGCAGCGAGATCCTTGGGTCGTAGGTTTTATATCGGAGTGGCCTTCTCCTATGCAGGTTTCTTACCCGGGCTGGAGGGGCCTGCCTCCCCTCCTAGGTCGGACCATACCTGGTCGCAAATCACCTGTGGACATGGCCTAGGTAAGTTTAATTGGGTTCTCTAACTACCTCTGAGGTAGGTCAGGGACCTGGTTGGATTCTGACAGGGTTGACTGAGTCACACCCTTTCTTACTGCTGTGTAACTGTGGTGTAAAATGTAAAAAGCGAGGGGGAGGTGGCGGCCCCGGCCTCGTTAGAGTGAAGCAGGCGGAGGCCCCAGTCTGGACAGAAAGAAGGAGGCGGCGGCCCCGATCTGGGCACAGGGAAGGCAGCGGCGGCCCCGGTCTCAGCACAGGGAAGGCAGCGGCGGCCCCGGCAGAAAGAAGAAGGCGGTGGCCCCGGTCCGGGCAGAAAGAAAGAGGCGGCAGCTGCCCCGGCCCCAGTCCAAGCAGAAGGTAGGCAGCGGCGGCCCCGATCCGGGCAAAAGCGAGGGGGAGGTGGCGGCCCCGGCCTCAGTAGAGTGAAGCAGGCGGAGGCCCCGGTCCAGGCAGAAAGAAGGAGACGGCGGCTAATTTCTTCCCAAAATGGTTGTACATGAACACAAGACCAAACAGCATGTAAAAAAGTTCCAGTACATACACCACATCTAAAACAAGAATCTGAATGACTAAAACCATATTTGTTCAATTTCTCTGGGGTTAAATACAACTGATGTAAAAAGTTATAATTAACCATTCCATCCCGCACATTCGTCAATTTAGTAACACTATCATGACACGTATCTGTCCAATATTCTTCAGGAAAAACAAAGGCTAAATCATTTTCCCATTTAAGCTTAGACTTCTCCCATTCCGGTTTATCCATATTGTCTTGTAATACTTGGTACATTACAGAAATACAACCCCTTTTTGGTACAGAAGAAATCAAAGACTCGAATTCTGTCAATACAGGTAAAATCATCTCACTACCATACATATCTTTCACCAAAGCTCGAAGTTGATAATAAACCAAGAAAGAATTTTCAGCAATATCAAAACGCTTTTTCAATTGATTAAAAGAAAGAAACTGTCCTTCTACAAAACAATCCTGTAACGTCTTTATACCCCTAGAGTCCCAACTCTTTAAATTATTATTAAAAGTTGATAGTTATAGAGTGGAGTTAAAATTGACAATTTACCTTTTGATCTTAAAATTTAATTTTTTTTAGTCCATACCTTTAATAATGTTTTAATATAGGCATATTATATTCCCTCAACAAATTTACATTCCATCAAAATATAAATTGATGCACCTCATCTTCAGAAATACAAGCCATCTCAACTTTAGCCCAACTCGGGGTTGGTCCAAATCCATCAATTTACTAATAAATTCAACTGGGCTGCATCATAATAATTTTGAAAATGGGGTAATTGAAGCCCCCCTAACACCTAACTTCCAAGTTTATATAGTGCTACCCATGGTAATTTACCTTTCCATAAAAATGTTCTCATGACTTTATTTAAATCCTGAAAAAATCCCTTTGAGAGAGAAGACTGTATTGATTGAAATAAATATTGAATATGGGGAAAAATATTTATCTTAATACAATTACTCGACCAATTAAAGTTGACGGAAGATCTTTCCACTTAATTAAATCTGCTTTAATCTTTTTTAATAAAGGAACATAATTTAACTTGTATGAAGATTGATATTCAGAATTTACAATTATTCCTAAATATTTAATTTTATCAGACCATTTCAATTTTATAATGTTTTTAATACTCTGAATAGTCTCCTTCTCCGACTGGCAAAATTTCACTCTTGTCCCAATTAACTTTATATCCAGAAAATGTTCCATATTATAATAAACATTGCCGCAAGTGTGGCAATGATTGTTCTGGGTTTGTTAAATATATCAAAACATCATCTGCAAATAAATTACTCTTGTACTCTTCATCCATCACTCTCATCCCTCTTATCTGTTCATTCTGTCTTATTGTTTGAGCTAACGGTTAATAGCCAAAGCAAACAGGGCTGGTGAAAATGGACAACCTTGTTGAGCTGAACGCGTCAATTTAAAAGCTAAGACTTGACCATTTGTCACCACCCTAGCAATCGGGTTCGAATATAAAACATTAAAAGTTGCAAATTTCAAATTAGATGTCCTTATAAACTAACAATATAATCACTTACTACAAAATGTCGCTCCCCTTCTAATAAATTAAAACCACTCTCCCTCCCCTAAATATTTTTAGAAAATTTTTTTTTTTTGATTATCCCCAAAAAAACTACCCAAAGGTAATGCCCTAAAAAGCTGGGTGTTGTAAACCCCACTAGTGGCAGATGACTATCAAAGATTTCAGTGCTATCCACCTCCCCCTCTCCCCCAGCCAGAAATACATCATTCACATCAACACAATTCAGTACTGTAAATATATTCAACCCAATGACTCCATTCTCAATGATTGTTCCAGATCTTCAATGTCAATAAAACTGTGTTAAAACTTTTTTCTTTCCATTTTTCCCGTTCTTCCCATTCCCGTGCCCATTTCCATTTGCCTTCTTTTCAGGCGACGACGGCGAAACTCTTCCACGTCCTCGCAAATGCGGTAATGAATTAGCAAAAATTAATGCATCAAGGTCATTCTCAAAAAATTGAGATTGAAAATTGTCATAAAACTTTTAACACAGCAGCGTATTGAAAAGCAAATTTGTAACCCTTCCGCCACAGTACTTTTTTTAGCTGAATTAAATTCCCGTTGTTGTCTAATAATCTCCTGACTCAGATCTGCATTAAAAAAACTCTTATTTTGGATCATCATAGGAGATTGACTTTGTCGGGCCTTCTGTCCCACCAACCGTAGTATAATTTCACTGTCCTGATTGTTCAGACAACGAACTAAGACCGCCCGTGGCGGTTGTCTCGGTAACGGCTTCTTTCTAATGCTCTATGTGCCCTCTCCAATACTAAGCCTTCCGAAAAAAACTCTGCCCAACACCTCGGGAATCCAATTCTTGAAAATTTTTATTGGATCGGACCCTTCAATGTCTTCTGGGAGACCCACAATTTTCACATTATTTCACTGCCTTTGATTTTCCAATGAATCGATTTTTTCAGTAAGTCTTTCTTCTGGATTCCCCAATCCACAAAAGAACCTTCCACTTTCTCCACTTTTTCCTTATTATGTTCAACTTGATTTTTACATTCAAAAAACTTTCAATTTTTAAAAATTTTCTTGCACTGTATCCACTATTTTAATACTTTACTGATTCACTCTTAACTGTAGATATATCTTCAGACATATTAGATATTTTAGTTGTCACATCCAGAAATCCTTGAGTCATTCGTTTAAACATATTGTCCATTTGGTAAGCAATCTCTTCCAAGACTGTGCAAACAGACTCCATTCCAGATTCCAATTCCACATTTTGACGCCTACCTTCTCTAAACTCCACCTCCAATTGTTCCTGTGAACTGCTCGTTAAAGGTAAGTCTTCCTCTTCGTCCAGCAGTCGGTCCCATACCGGTGCGGCTGCGGGTCAGGACGCCGCCGCTCAGGCCCCCCCATAGCCTACATGCAATCCAGTAACTCACGGACCCTTGAAGCACCGCTCATGCCCAGTAAGGACAAGGACTGCGAAGAGGCTGCTTCCGACGCCATTCTGCGCATTCCAGGCTCATCCAATGGCAGCCCAGACTCAAAGGCTCTTCTCTCAGCCAGGTTGCCCACGCGCCCGACATCGCGGATGTGTGGTTCGACTCCAGACGAGCTCGTCATCATGCCGGTGCCATCTTGTGGAGGCAAGATCGGCGCCGGTGTAATACTCAGCCTGGCAGGATTCTCTGTGCCTTGGAGGTTCCAAACAATGAGCCTGTAGCTTCAGTTGAACAGGTAGGCCTCAATTCTTCAGCACTTTTAAAAGGTAATTTCTTCTGTAGTTGAGTTTTTTTTTACATTAGAAGCCATGATGATCCACTAATGTCCCCAAAAGTAAAAGTACAACTTTTAATCACTTATATAAACTTTAAAGAGGGTGCTTAAAAAAATGGCTTAGGAAGGGTAGGATCACACATCTGCCCTCTACGGCATCTTGCCACACCCCCACCCCCTATTTTAAGAGTGTAACCCTCAGTTTAGGACTTCCTGAATGGGGAGGAACATCCTGCCTGCATCTAACCTTGAAGTCCTTTGCATGTGCACCAAAGGGAGTTGGAAAGAATGGAAATATTTTTACTGTTGATAGGTAAGCGACGCAGGACCCACTGGACTCATTGAAGTAATCCAAACATAACGGAAAAATAGGGTGGCTTCCCCCTCATCTGGCATCATTATTCCCATATCGAACCAAAAATAAGTGAAAGCTTCTGGATTTGGCTTACTCCAGTTTAAGGAACATTGGTCACCCCATGACAGAGTTCTTGTGCTGCCCTTGGTTGAAGCTCATTGAGTTTTCTTTTCATTGTAATCCCATCCTCTGTAAACTACCCTCTTTACCCAATTATATGCAATACTAGAGATAACCTGCAGGTTTTTTCACAGGTGAACCCTTCTCGTGGCATTTTGTGGCACATTAATGTAATATTTATGAGTGAAGCTCCTGGGAACTATAGCCAAGGAGATCTGTTCTCGAGGTTGGCACCATTTTTTTTTGAAGCGAGGGAAACAGGGACCGAAAACAAGGCATGAAAACAACACTGTCTCACTCTATAGCAGAACAGGTTTGAAGGGCTGAATGGCCCACCCAAGCATTAGCTGTGCACAGACCCTGCTCTGTACCCAGGGAAAATCAGCCTTACCAAAGATTTCCAGCGACCATCTCCCTGCACGTCCTCTGCGCAGAGGGGAACTGCGGCAGAGTTGAACTCCTCTTGACTCATCGTGCCTCCGGTGGTAAAGACCAGAAATGAAGCAGGTGGTTGTGGCTCTGTGTGAGAAACCAGCGCCTGAAGTCCTTGTGTTTGCTCGTGCTGCTCAGCTACAACAGGCCTAAAAACAAGATGAAGGTTTCAGTGGACTTCCTCAGGGAGCAGCCAGTGACAATGGTACTACGTTTGCATTTTCATTCCATAAGCCACCTCATTCCTTCGCGCTGCCTTTGGTCCCTGTGCCACTTCACTACTCACTTCCCATTTATTCCTTCCTCTCTTCCAACCCCCCATACTTATTCAAAACTTGTTGCTTCCCAATTTCTCCCAGCTCACACGGAAGGTCAATCAGAAACTTTAGCGACTTCACCCTTCCACAGATGCTTCCTGACCAGTACTGGTTTGGGATTTTTTTGTTTTGCTTGTTTGTTTACACGCAACTTAATCCAACCAGCTGCTGAGTTGAAAGTCTCTCCATTTCCCAATTCATGAGTACCTCTTGGAATCAAAGCTAATCGAATCCGGATAAGGCCTTATGTCTGCGCAATGTGGTTGTGGTAGCAGTGTCTCCACTCCACCCTCAGGACCACAGAGCAATCAGTTTTATGAAAGGCCAGAACGATGGTTGAAAACAGCTGCCCTTTGGGTTGTGATTGGGGTTTCCTACACAACCCAGCGACACCAATCTCTACCCAGAAATTAACTTATCCAAATCCTACTACGTGTTCATGAACTTTCCCTGCTCCAGTCATTCTTTGATCCTTGATCCAGACCAGCAACAAAATACATAGAACATAGAACAGTGTTGCACAGAAACAGGCCCTTCAGCTCACTACAGCTGTGCTCACCATTTGCCCCATGATCCATACTCCCCCATTCCCTGCCTGATTATGTGCTCTATGTCTGAATGTTTCTGAAACATTGCTACTGTACCTGCTTCCACTACCTCTGCTGACTGTGGATCCAGCCACCCACCTCTCTCAGTGTAAATAAATTTGCCTCACAAATCTCCTTCAAACTTTCCCAATCTCAATTTAAAGTTATGCCTCTAAAGTTCAAATGTATTGTCAGAGTACATACAAGACATCACATATAACCTTCAAATTCATTTTTTCCTGTGGGCCAGGCAGAATTTCTTATTGGTAACTGTAAACTGTACTCAAGAAAAAAAAGATATGAATACAAAAGAGAAATAATGCAAAGAAAGAATTGTAAACAATTTGTACAATACTGAAAAAAAATTCAGCGATAAATAATGTGCAAAATAAGAGTCCTTAAATGAGTCTCTCATTGAGTTTATTGTTGATGGTGGAGGGGTAGCCACTGTTCCTGAACCTGGTGATGAGTCTTGTGGCACCAGTACCTCTTTTCTGATGGCAGCAGCGAGAAGAGAGCATGTCTTGGGTGGTGTGGATCTTTGATTGCTGCTGCTCTCTGATGACTGCGTTCCATGTAGATCTTCTCGTTTGTGGAGAGATTTTTGCCTGTGATGTCCTGGGCAGTGTACGCTACCTTTTGCAAAGATTTCTACTCAGAGGTACTGGTGCCCCCATATCAAGCTGGCGTCTACTGTGGGACATTTCCACTGTGAGATGAAACACTGTCTTTCGACCCTATCGATGCCTCCCATAATGTTACGTCCTCGGCAGCTCGCCTTTTGCACTCCACTGGAAAGAATCCAAGTTTGTCCAAACCCTCCTCACAGCTGATGCTCTCTAATCTGGGAAACCCTGGTGAACCTTCCCAAAGCCTCTACATCCTTCCTGAAATGTGGCAACCAAAACTGCACACAATATTCCAAGCATGGCTAAACCAAGGTTTAAAATAGCTGCAACACAACGGGAACATTTTAACAATCAGTCCCCTCCCTGGCTTTGCCTCACTCTGACAGCAGCTAATCCTCCACTAAGGACACTCACACACACTTGGCTTTCATTGCACTCCCAAATTCAATCCCTCAATGCCTTCAGTTGGCAAGACCCTCAACTCAGGAATTCCCTGAGCATTGCTCTCTTCCCAATTTAGTAAATGTTAAATGTCTGAGGAAAACGCACTGTGATCCCACAAGAGAAAGACAGACATGCACACGGAAACACCTGATCCCATACTTCTTCAACCAATGAAACCCAACTCACAGAACTTCAGAATGACTACTGCAAGGAATCACCATCTCCAGCAGAAGTTGCCCTGGTGAGTGTTTGACACATAGCCAACAATTATTTTGCTCTTTTATTTGAACGGCACAACATTCTGCACTGCTTGGGAGACTCCAGCAGATTTACCGACACTGGGAGTTGATCTGAGCCAAAGGGATCAATAAAGTTAAGCTGCATCAAAATGGGGGTGGAAGAGGAAGATATCAACAAAGGAAGGAAGCAGAGACATGAAAGGAAGAAGATAAAAATCTGTTAAAAAAACTCTCAGCCCCCAGCACTGTGTTTGTTAGTTCATGCAGAAGCTGGTCAAATCTGGGCCCAGACCAGTTAGTGGTGCGTGGAAAACAAGGGTCATAGATCAGAGAAGAGTTGGTGGGTACAGACCGACTCCAGGTAACCAACATTTAACTTACTGACACGCCTATATACTAACAAGCTTCCAGAATGTTAATAGAGCAGTCTGATATACATATACACGTTCAATCCTGGAAATGGCAGAACTAGTTTCCTCTCTCCACATTTAGGTAATTGTTCTTTCTTATCGTATGTGCTTTTGATGCCATTCATTGCACTATAGCGGAGTGGGGGTCATCAGAGTGATCTTGGTCAATTTACCAAAAGGATGAAAATCAACTTCTGGTCATTTAAAAATGGAAACTATCTGTTCCTCGGAGACAGCATGTGGTGCACAGTGCTCTGAACTTAAGCAGGATATAAAAATATTCCCAGACATCACACTGTGTGTATGCACATGTGCATGGGGAATGGGGAAGAGGCATCAACTGATCTAGTACACTGGCAGTGGGTGTCATGCTGAAGAACCCTATCAGGGATAGTTCACATCCTTCCAACCACTGAAAGCAGCCCCACAAATCAGCTGCATCTCGTCACATTTGCTTCTTTCCTTTCATGCAGTTTGAGACAAATACAGGATCTTCGGCTCACTGAGTTTGCACCCTCAAAACACCATTTCACACTATCCCTCCAATGATCCTGTTTCATTCTCCCCATCTCCCTCCAGATTCTATCACTCACCTACACCCTCAGAGCAATCTACAATAGACCTTTGGCTTGGCTTTGCGGACGAAGATTTATGGAGGGGGTAAATGTCCACGTCAGCTGCAGGCTCGTTTGTGGCTGACAAGTCCGATGCGGGACTTGGCCGACGCCATTAACCCACCAAATCACATGGTAACAGGAAGAACATGCAATCTCTTCATAGACAGTACTTGAGGTCAGGATTGAACCAGGGCCTCTGGGCTGTGAACTAGCGACTCTACCCACTCCAGCACTGTGCTGTCCTTCAGCTTTCACTCTAAAAAATGTAGCTACAACCCGGTTCTTTTCAATGTTCAAAGATTATTTGAGAGTTAAAACATGCGCACTGAAGGCCATGTCAATTTCAAAGTTTACATCCATAATCAAAACACTTCACACGTGCCCCCATTTTGGTTACCCAACAGCACGTTGGCTAATGCACGTGCTTCACATCACCAGTAACTCAGGATCACTCCTGACCTGCACTACTGCGCACGGACTTCTCTGACATGTGTGGGTTCCCCAGGTCCTCCGCTCTCCTCCCACGAGCTATGATTTGCCCCTGGTATAGGATACAAACATGCACACACAGACACATGGGCATGTAAGGGGAAAAAATACAGAAAAATACGTGGGAGAACAGGAGTGTTCTGAAAGTTGCTGTAAATTCAATGTGTTGCATAAAAAATGAATTCTGAGGAAACCCATCAAGGTGAACTGCTACAAAGTATTCAAGATGTAAACCTCCTCCAGGATAGGTGCCTGGGTTGGTGTGGAGATCTATGTCCAGGTTCACAGTGAAGTTTGAGCTCCAACAAATTGGACAGAACCCATTATAAACCAGCTTTCCAGTGTCAAACTCATTCGATAGCCTTGTATCCCATCAACTGGCTTGATGTAGTCCAACCCATTGCTTGGTGGCCCTCAGACTCCGCAGGACAAGGAGACGGAAGCAGGACTTGGCCAGCGTCAGAAGTGACAAACTGATCCATGACCCAAAGCAACACTTGCAACTCTGGGCAGGTGTGCACCCAACCTCCCCCCCCCCAGCTTACTCCCAACCAGAATGCTTGCAGAGCTGCAAATCTGACCCGACAAGGCATCTGAAGGGGCCATTTTATCAGTAACCCACCTGACACCATGCTCCCAGGGTCACTTCCAGAACCAGCAACTTCAATCATTGTCTTCAGAGCTTGAAAGATTTCCATGCATACCTTGCTGAAGGGCTCAAGCCTGAAACATTGGTTATGTATCTTTATTTTTGCTATATACAGTACATTATTTGACCTGTTGAATTTCTCCAGCTTTGTGTTTTTACTTAAGATTTCCAGGCAGTACCTTATCAATTTTTTTTTAATATATAGAATTAATGTTTTTTTTTTCCCCTTTTAAAAATGTCTAGAGTGGCTGTTCTCACACGAACAACCAAAACTCAATCTCACTTTCCTTACGCAAGTTTAGACAGCATACTGGAAGTGCGGTAAATAAAGAGGCAGGAGTTGCAAATTAATTAGCCCGTTGTTTCCAGAATGTTTGCAATTAACTTTAGACTGCAGGCGTTCCAGAAAACTTACTAGAGGTCCACAAGGTAAAATTTTAGAATGGGAATGGCACCCTCATTTCCATTCCGATCTTTTTACACAGATTGCTTTCTGGAAATTTGGGAGTAATTTCCCAGAATGCAGCGGCTGTGTGAACAACAAAGGACTCTCATAATTTTATATAGTTCTATCAGGTCACTGCTCAATCTCAGCCACTCCACAAAAAGGTATCAAAGTTTATTCAAACTCTCCTTAATATCAATGCTCTCTAATCTGGGCGATATCTTGAAGCTCTCTGCACCCTCTCCTAAGGCTCTATATCCTTCCTGTCGTGTGGTGATCAGAAATGCACACAATATTCCAAATGCAGTCAAACCAATGGTTTACAAGCTGCCACATCACTTGCTGACTTTTGTGCGTGCAGTCCTGACTGACGGAAGACAAGTGTGCCTCCTGACCTCTTTACCACCCAGTCTACCCACGTTGCCAGGACTTCCACCCCAAGATCCACACATCAATAGTCCTCAGGGTCCAGCCATTTCCCTTACATTGAACCTCGCAAAATACAATTCTCAGAGCTGCTGGATGAAAAAAACATTGAGAGGGAACCCGATGGAGATGTGACACTCCTTTCCCCAGAGTGAAAATGTCAAATATAGACACCATTGCTTTAAGGTGGGAGGGGAAAAGTTTAAAGGAGATATGCAAGGCCAGCTCGTCCCCACACAGAGTGTGGCAGGTGCCTGGAAAAGACTATTGGTGGAAGAGAGAGATAAAACAGAGAAGTTTAAAAGACATTTAGGCAAGCACACGGACAGGCAGAGAATGAAAGGGGAAGGCTCATATGCAGTCAGATGGGCGGTTAAATTGTTATCAAACAGGGCACAGACATGGAGAGCTGACAGACTTGTTCCTGTGCTGTTCATTGGGACAGGTTCTGTAAAGGATGAGCAATCCTGACTGTTTTTAATATTTCCTTACGACACACAAGGCTATTCAGCCCATTTTTCCAATCAGACCCATTCCCTCATTGACACCCACCTCATGGCCTACTGCTCAGATAGAGAGGCTCTCCACCTCCCCTCCACGCTCAGCTTTTGAGTGCAGAAACAGACCATTCAGTTCATCACAACCATGCTAACCAACGGGCACCCATCTTCCAGCTCTTGGCCCATTGCCTGCAATTTAAGAGCTCATCTAGACAATCCTTAAATCTTCCAACAACTCTGCTCCCACCACTCTTTCTGACAGTGTGTCTCAGCGGCTCTCACTCTCGGGGTAAAAAAAAAGGTCCCCCTTATATCCCTTCCAAATCTCATCCCTCTATCTCAAATCTACATCCTTTAGTTTTATCTATGTCTGAAAATGTTTTCCGTAAATTGGAGGAGCAATATCTAATTTTCCGTCTGGGCACTTTCCAACCGGATGGTATTTGCATCAACTTCTGCCAGCCTACTCCCTGTTCTCCCTGACTTCTTTCCTCCATTTCTCCACCTTCTTCCTTCTCCATTCCCCTCCCTATTTACAGTTGTGCCCGGCCTACTTAATCCACCTATTACTTGTGAGACTGTTCTCCTTCCCTCGCCCCTCCCCCACCATTTTGTTCGGGTTCCTGCCTACATTTTGCTCATACTTAGATGAAGGGCTCAAGCCCAAAATGTTGGTTCTGTATCTTTATCTTTGCTTTACAAAGGACACTGTTTGACCTGCTGAGTTTCTGCAGCTTTGTGCTTTCCCTTCAATCACGGTGTCTGCAGACTTTCCTGTTTTACTCTTTTCTGAAGTCTACCTTATCTACATAAAGAATTTTTATATACCTTAATCACCCGCCCACTTAAAACACCTCTGCTCCGGGGAAGACAGACCTAGTCTCTTCTCACCGTTGAAAGTCTCAATCCCAGGGACCATCCAGGTGAACCTCTTGCCCTTCTCTAACACTAGCATATCCTTCCTGTGTCGAGGCAATCAGAAGTGCATGTAGTACTCCAGCTGATGTGTTTATCTGAGGATTTATAAATTCGGATACCACCTCCCTACTCTTGTATTCAGCACCTTAATGTACCAATCTTTTTTACACCAATGTGTTCCCTTTAGCATTACACAGAAGTTGAAATAACAGTCAATTACCCCAAGAGCAACGATGATCCGTGTTGATCTTAATCCAGTTCTTTTGGGACACACCAACTTCGTCCTGACGATGTCACTAGTAGCATTGAAATAAGAAAAAGTGGTTACTACCAGTGAATCTTAACAGCGAGGAATTTGAATTTTGTAAAAACACCAAGCACGTTTACAGGAGCGTCATCATCCAGTGTTATTTTGTTTCTCCCAAATTTTAAAGCTGTCTGAAATGATGAACACTCAAGTGATGGCCCACAGCTGGGAAAAGCTTCCAGAGCCAAATAGGCATGCTCTACAGGAAAACATGCAACTAACCCACAGCTGCAGGTTCCTGGGTTTGATCCTGATATTGGGTGCCGTGCATACGTAACTTACATGTTCTTCCCAAGGCCTTCCCACGATACTTTCCTCCCACACCCCAAAGCTGAGGTGGTAAGTTAATAGGCCAGTGTAAATAATCTTTCATATGCATATTTATGTATCACATTTACCTATCTTGTGTATTTACTCTCTTCTCATTCAATTAGTTTTCCATTAGTTTTTCTATACAAGCACCTGTTCAGCTGCAGGTGAGAATTTTGGTGCACATGTGGATGACAATAAAGTCATCATCAATTATCAAGGGCAGCACAGTTAGTGGAACACTATTACGGTGCCAGCAACTTGGGTTCAAATCCAATGCTGTCTGTCAGGAGTCTGTACATTCTCCCTGTGACTGCGAGTTTTCTTCAGGTGCTCTGGTTTCCACACACCATTCAAAAGGCACTAGGTTTGTAGGTCAATTGGCTGTAATTGGGCATCATACTGTGTGTCTAAATTTAATTTGTGCATTTTCCCCTCATGCATCCACGGTTCTTGCGTCCAATATTGGCTGGGGTCTGGGCCTGATTCCATTTCAGGGGGAAAAAGTGATGCAATGTATCTTCTTGCAGGGGCAGGAGGCCAGCGAATGAGCAGCAACTCATTTCCCATACTCCATTCGCGCCCCTTTTGAAAGAAGGCCTGGAGGAGTTTTTTTTTAATTTGATGGGATCAGCCTGCTGGGAGTTGGCACAGAGCGTTAGATCAGAAGCACAAAAGTTTGGCCAAAGGAACAGGTTTCAAAGAATATTGGATGAGGAGAGGTTTAGAGAATAAATTCTTATGCAAGTGGTCGAATGTTATACTGGCGTTATTGACCTGAAGAGCTAACTGTTTGTCTTCACAGACTGTCAGATCTGCTGCATAATTCTAACAATTTAAATTTTTATTTCAGCCAGTTGAGGAGGTTAGCACCATTTGACATGAAAGCAAACATTGTCAATTGAACGTCGCTGCCTAATCGGGTTGCGATGTAATGTTCTGAATTTATCTGAGATAATTCATTCCCAATGCAAATGCAGGATTTAAAAAGTATCTAAACTTTCAATTTGCAGAAACCGGAGTTTCTCCAGGACTTTTTGCATCCTGCACTTGAAACCTGGGGTGCCCGTTTATTTACTCTCAAGTCCTACCGTCAACACAAGGATTAGCGCTGGGCATTGAATTCTTTCCCGTTGCAAGATCAACGATCCAGTGTTGCCAGATCTGGGGCAGGACATGTGGCGCTGAAGTTCCCTCCCTATTGCTTCAACATTAGCCCTACCACCCAACGCAGAACGTCTTCCCATGTCTCAACCCAGCCATGTCAGCAAGGTGGAATACTTTCCAACATAAATATTCCTTTTTCCAGGAGGGGGGTCTGAAAATTTAAAAAAAACCCCTCCAGGCCTTCTTTCAAAAGGGGCGCGAATGGAGTATGGGAAATGAGTTGCTGCTCATTCGCTGGCCTCCTGCCCCTGCAAGAAGATACACGGCATCACTTTTTCCCCCTGAAATGGAATCAGGCCCAGACCCCAGCCAATATTGGACGCAAGAACCGTGGATGCATGAGGGGAAAATGCACAAAGATGGAAGGGGGGGGGGGGGGGGACCCTCAAAAACCTGCAGAGAAACCGAATTCAAAATGTGTATCCTACATGCACAGGCCACGGGCAAGGCAGGAAAAGGGCAGGGGTGAGGGTATGCACGGCCGGCCTTGCAACGGAGCGGTACCTGCGGGCCGCCGGGGACTGTAGCCGCTCCTTCCGTCCCGCTACAATCTCTTCTCCCCTCGCGTCCGCGACTACTAGGTCCCAGGGACGACACGACGTTCCACCAACTTCCGTCTGAGCTCGTCAATCAACCGGCAGAAACTCCGGCTCCCCATTGGCTGCCACCGATCCTCCCGCCTTTGCCAATCGACTCCCCCTTTGCATGACGATTGGTGAGATGAACTGCCAGTCATAGAGGGATTTGCCAAATACCACAATTTCGAAAAATAAAAGCAGAAGGGTTGTTTACCACCACCAATCATGTATTTCCTTATTATCTTTAATATATGAATTGCAGGAGTGGCAACTGATGCTTTACTTTTCAAGTTTTTGTTTCTCCTCGAGAGTGGCAGCAGCCATAGCCGCGGCGCATGCGCGGTCTCCTGCGCCCTCTAATGGCACGCATTGGTATCACAGCTTCTTGCTGCAGTCTTCATTTTGAGGATTCCTACTGTAAAATGCAACCTTTATTTTAATGACACGATCTAAGGAAATATTAAATATTCCGAACTTTCCCAAATTGGAAAAGAGATAGAATAACTTTGGGATTTTTGTGATGGCTTTCTCTGGATTCCCAATATTTTAACTAAAGTCCATTTAAGTCTGAGATCTTGAGTTCATTGTCATCTAAGACCATAAGACATAGGAGCAGATATAACCCATTCAGCCCATCGAGTCTTCCCTGCCATTCAATCACAAGCTGATCCATTTTCCCAATCTGCCCCACTGCCCAGCCTTCTCCCCATAACCTAATCAAGAGCCCATCAATTTCTGATTTAAATACACCTCATGACCCGGCTTCCACAACTGCCTGTGGCAACAAAATCCACAGGTTCAACACCCTCTGGATAAAGAAATTGCTCTGCATCTCTGTACTAAGCGGTTGTGTTTCAACCATGAAGTTGTGCTCTCTTGTCTAGACTTTCCCACTATAGGAAACATCTGCAATTACTCTGTCCATGCCCTCCAATATTCAAAATGTTTCAATGAGATTCTCTTAAATTCCAGTGAGTATAGTCCACAAGCCATCAAATATTCCTTACATGATAACCCTTTCATTCCCAGAATCATCCTTGTGATCCTCCTCTGAAATCTCTCCAACATCAGCACATCCTTTCTTAAATGAGGAGTCCCAAATACTCTGTGAGGTCTCACCAATGCCGTGTAAAGCCTCATTATCACATCCCAGCTCTTGTATTCTATTCCTCTTGAGATGAATGGCAGCATTGCTTTGCCACCTTCTCCAAAGTCTCAACATGCAAGTTTCATGCAAGGGACTCCCAGGCCCCTTTGCAAATGGAATTTTCAATTTGTTCCTGCCCATTTATTTCTTCTTCCATCGTGCAGGATTATACACTTTCCAACATTACATTTAATTTGTCACTTCACTGCCTGTTCCTCCACCTACCTTTGTATCATCTGCAAACGTGGCCACAAAACCATTCATTCCATAATCCAAATCATTCATCTACAACATAAAAAGAAGCACCCCCAACACTGACCCCTGTGGAACATCACTAGCCAATGACAGCCAACCAGAATATGATGCCTGTATTCTGACTCAGCCAATGCTCTACACATGATTGCATGCTTACTGTTATACAATGGGCTCTTATCTTGTGAAGTAGCCTCAAGTCCACATCTTGTCAAAGGCCTTCTAAAAATTCAAATACACAACATCCACTTGATCTAGTCTGCTTATCAATGTACTGGCATTCTTATTTGCTGAAGCCATAGCGATACAAAAGTTACACCACCAACAACAAGAAGACTGTAGATGCTGTAATAAAAACACAATGCAGGAGAAATTAAGCAGGTCAAACAGTAATACCTCAATACCTTATAAGAATCAGAATCAGGATTTATTGTCATGAAATTTGGTGTTTTGCAGCAACATCATAGTGAAAACATACATATTATAACCATCTTATTATAGAAAAAATAATAATAACACACGAAAAGCAACGCAGTGTCTTTGGTTAATTGATCATTCAAGAATCTGATGGCAGTGGGGAAGAAGCTGTCCTTGTGCCACTGAGTGCTCGTCTTTAGACTTCTGTACCTTTTCCCCGATGGTAGCAGAGTGAAGAAGGAATGGCCTGGGTGGAGGGGGTCTTTGAGGATAGAGGCTGCTTTTTTAAGACACCGCCTCATGTAGATGTCCTCAATAAAATGAAGTCTGGTGCCTGTGATGTCGCAGGCTGAGTGAACAACCCTCTGGAGTTTATTCTTGTCCTGAGAGTTGCCACCTCCATACCAGGATGTGATGCAAGCAGCCAGAATGCTCTCCACAGTACACCTGTAGAAGTTTGAGAGTTTTTGGTGACACACCGAATCTCCTCAGACACTCACTAAGTATAGCCATTGGTGAGTCTTCTTTGTGATTGCAACATCTTCGGAGATGTTGACACTCAGGATTTTGAAGTTCTTGACCCTCTCTTCTACTGAGCCTTCAGTGATGACTGGATTATGATCCCCTGACTTCCTCCTGAAGTCCTCAATCATCTCCTTGATTTTGCTGACTTTGAGCGCAAGGTTGTTGTCATTACACCATTCAACGAGCTGATCTACCTCCCCCTTGTACACTTCCTCATTGCCGTTTGTGATTCTGCAAACAACTGTGGTGCATTGGCAAACTTATAAATGGCATTGGAATTGTGCCTGGCCACCCAGTCGTGGGTGTATAACAAGTAGAGCAGTGGGCTAAGCATGCATCTTTGGGGTGCGCTTGTGTTAATGATCAGTGAGGAGGAGATATTGTTTCCAATTCATACTGACTGTGGTCTTCCAATGAGAAAGTCAAGGATAGAGGCCGAGCGTTTATAACTTCTTGACCAGCACTGAGGAAATAATGGTATTGAAGGCTAAGCTGTAGTTGATGAAGAGCAGCTGTAGGTATGAATTGCTGTTTTTGAGGTGATCCAGCGATATTGCATCGGCTGTAGAACAATTGTAATGATAAGGAATTGCAGTGGATCCAGATCTTTACTTAGGTACATGTTGATTCTAGCCATAACCAGCCTCTTGAAGCATTTCATCACAGTAAAATTTAATGCTACTAGGCGGTAGTCATTGAGGCAGCCCACGCTACATTTCTTGAGTAGCAGGATGAATGATGCTCTTTTGAAGCTGGTGGGAACCTTTGACTACCACAATGAGAGGTTGAAAATGTCCATGAACACTCCGGCTAGTTGGTTGGTGCAAATTTTCAGTACCCTATGAGGGTTCACCCTCTTGAATAAAGTTCTGATGTTGTCCTCACAGCAGATATCACAGGGTACTCAGCCTTTGTATTAGTATAAATTAATTGACTGTATTTTTAGCTGTATGTGGGAGGAGGGGTGGGGAGGGGGGAGGGGATAAATACAGACTCAGTAGATGCATATGAATGTTGGAAAGATGGAAATGTTCATTGAATTTTGTGAGTCTATGAAAATCAAAAATAAAATATTCAAAAAAAGTACACTGTCCTGCTGAGTTTCTTCAGTATTGTGTTTTACTTCAGCTGCTGTAGTCCAGTTTACAAGCAGTCTTGATGTATTAAGACTTTCCACAAACCTTTGATGCAGCACTCTACGGAAAACTGTGAGCAAATAAATGTCTGAAGAATGAAAAGGTTGTGAATTAAATTAGTTGAAATGGTGGAAACAGAATGGGAACTATGGGTAGTTGCTTGGAACCCACAATCTGATGGCTTTGCTTTGTCAGAGGAACACAATGGCACAATTTTATTGACTCTTATCTCCCAAATGCTTTTGAAAAAAACATAAATAAAATTGTTAGGATGAATTCACTGGAGCAAATGTAGAATTATCCATGGGAAGAAGCTATTTCTCAGCCTGGTAGTTCGAGCTCTGATACATCTGTATCTCTTTCCTGATCCTCTCTGCCACTTTTATGGTCCTTGGATTGACATCTGATCCATTTTTCTGCAGCAAACATACCACACTGTGATCCATCCGGCCAGGACACTCTTGATAGTCATTCTGTAAAATCTTGATATGATGGTGGCCGGTAGCCTTGCCTACTTTAGTCTTCTCAGGAAATGCAGTTGTGTCTTCTTGACAAGTGAGATGTTGAGTATCCACAATAGGTCAATAGTTAAGTGAACTCTAAGGAACTTGGTGCTCTCCACTCCAGATTTATTGATGTGCAGTGGAGGACCTTCATTCCTGGTTCTCCTGAAGTCCACTATCATCACCTTTGTCTTGTCAATGATGAAATTTAGGTTGTTACTCTAGCACCATATCATGAGATGTTCCACCTCATCTCTGTAGTGAGGCTCATTATTGTTGCTGATGACACCAATTACTGTTGTATCATCTGCAAACTTGATGACACTGTTGGTGTTGGATCTGGTGATGCAGTCATGGGTCAGTAGTGTGAACAGGAGTGGGCTGAACACAAAGCCTGAGATGCACCAGTGCCCAACACGATGGTGGTCGATGTTTTGCAACAGACCTGGAAAGACTGTGGTATTGCTGTTAGCAAGTCCAAAATCCAGTGACAGAGAGGGGTGTTGAGTCCCAGAGAGGACAGCTTCTCCACCAGCCTCTATTAAACGTCAAGCTGAAGTCAATGAACAGCAGCCTGGCATATGAGGCATCATTCTCCAGGTGGGTCAGGATGGATTGAAGAGACAAGGTTACAGCATCATCTGTGGAATGATTTCTTCTATAGGGGAATTGAAATGGGTCCAGCATCTTTGGGAGGTGTGCTTTGATGCATTCCGTCACCAGATGCTCTCAGCATTTTATAATGGTGGAGGTCAGTGCCACAGGCCAGAGTCATTGAGGCCTGTTATTGTCGCCCCTCTTGGGATGATGGTGGCTGTCTTGAACGCTGTGGGAAAAATGGACTGCTGCAGTGAGGTCTTGAAGATGTCTGTGAAGACCTCCGTCAATTGGTCTGCGCAGTCTTTCAGTGCCCAACCTGGTATGTTGTCTTGAATGCTAGATAGGGTTCTCCTGAAAACCCATTTATCATGGTGACATGGAGGTTTCTTCAGCATTATCCTGTTCTTCTCATCAAATTGTGCATATAAGATATTGTTTGTCCAGAAGGGAGGCATCATTGTCTAACTCACAAGGTTGATTTGTGATCCATTATAAACTTGATCCCTTGCCACATGCAACTCGCATCGTCTGTGTCGCACAGCTGTCTGTGGATCCTCTGTGCTTACCTATGCTTTGCCTTGTGGATTTTACAGTAGAATTCAGCCCTGAGTGATCTTAGTGCCATGCTGTCTAGAAGGTAGCATCATAATCTCTGAGAAGGCCCCGGACCTCTGCACTCTGCATTCAACCATGGTTTCTGGTTAGCCCTGGTGGTGTGAAGCATTTGATCTCAGTGACATCCTCAATGCACTTGCTGATGCAGCCAGTCACTGAGCTCATGTGCTCCTCGATGACTGCCTCCCTCCTCACCCCAGCCATGTCCTTATCGCCCTGTGAACTGACCTAGTTTGCTTTACCAGCAGTCTGAATGCTGGGGTTAGCAGGATGAATATGTGACCTGAGTAACCAAGGTGGGAGCAAGGTGCAGTTTTGTATGCATCAGGGACGTTGGTGTACACCTGATCCAAGGTGTTGTCTCCTCTGGTAGTGAAGTTTACACACTATTGAAACCGTGGTAAGGCTGTTTTCAAGTTAGTGTGATTGAAGTCACCAGCAACAATCAGGGTGGTCTTCTGGGTATTGCAGATGGCATCGGAAACTCCTTCATGGTTTCACCTCATTAGCCGAAGGCGGAATGTAGACTGCGGCAATCAGCATGGCCAAGAATTTCCTTAGCAGGTAGATGGATCTGCTAAGGTACTCTATCCCTGCTGATAGAGTAGAGATACATTCCGCCCTGAAGGAGATAAGGCCATCCAGTCTGGAATGGTGTCTTAGAGCCACGTTTCTGTAATCACCAGAGCACAGTGGCCCTGCATTTCTCTCTGGTTGAGATGCAGCCTCAGGTAATCCATATTTTTCTCCAGCGATCTTACATTTGAGAGTAAGATTGTCAGGAGTGCGGGTCAACATTATGAGAAGCGTAGATAGGGTGGACAGTCAGCACCATTTTCCCCAGAGCAAGAGTAGCAAACACCAGAAGACAAAGTGAGGAGAGGAAAGTTCAGGGGAGATATCACAGAGAGAAGAGGGTGCCTGAAGGCCTTGCCAGGCGTGATGTTGGAGGCATCCAAAGACTCTTAGATAGGCACATGAATGAAAGAAGGATAGAGGGTTATGAAGTAGGGAAGGTTTACTTTTATCGAGTAGGTTTATATAGGTTGGCACAACATTATTGGGCTGACAGGTCTAACTGTGCTGTAATGTTCCATTTTCTAAGATGTGAGGTGTGAAGCAGTTGAAGTATGATCTGGGCTCACTGTCAGTAGGGTTTTGGAAACAAAATCCTCGTTGGCTTCAAGTTGGATAAACAAGATAATTTGCAAGGCCATTGGAGAGAATTGGGATTGACATAATTGCTTGACTTGGAGCTGATGAATTTGATGGGTCAAATAACCCTTTGTACCAATAGATAAAATAATTCTCTAATTCAAGGAGAGTTTTCTTCCAAGTACTGTAGATTGAAGAAAAAAGGATGCATATCCAGCTCTGCCCCTTGCTATAAATAAATGCTATTAAAATGTATTGAGAAGTCTTCACTTTGTGTTTGTAGCCATAGGTTTGAAATAAGAACAGGAACCACAAGTTTTGCCCTTGAACCATGTTTCTTGATGTACTTAATCTTTTATCTGTCTCTGTGTGCTGACATTGAGTCACACGGCTAATGATTAATAGTGGCTCCATGACTCATAGCAGAGCAGACTCAGAACGTTAAATGAGACAATCCCATCTCATCTATCTGTCCGAGAGGTGGGTGGGTTCGTTATATGCTACAGATCCAGTGAGTTTTTTCCGACCCGTTACCAGCTGAACATGAGTGTACATGTACAATAAGACCATGATTAGTTTTCAAAAATAAACCACAAACTCTTCAGACATAAAATGAGAAACTAAGGAGAAATGTGATATTAGCATATCTCAGAATCCTTTTGAATAGCCTGAAATTTAATTGATTAGTCCTAAATTTGAGGTACCAAACATTCAAAAATTGGAGCAGTAAAGGAGGATGCCAAAGTAGTAGTTGTCTTCTTCCATGTTCCATAGATTATGGAAAACTTCCTGAATGTTGTAGGATGGAACATAAATTCCACTAATTACAAAACAAAAGATGGAGAGAGAAAAACAAGGAGCAACATACCAATTCCCGTAGTGACAGACCAAATGAATGAAGGAATCGTTTATTGTCATATCCGTAAGTACATCAAGATACAATAAAAATCTTACATTCTGTAGGTTTCCAGATACATAAAATCAAAATCAGTTTATTGTCATGAACATATGTCATGACATTTGTTGTTTTGTGGCAGCAGTATTGTACAGAACAAGGTGCCAAATCACTATAAATTTCAGTTAGCTGTAAATACAAGATTAAACAAAAACTAGTGCAAAAAAAAAGAGAAAAATGAGATGGGGTCCATAGTTAGCTGTCCATTCAGAAATCTGATGGGAAGAAGTTATTTTTTGTAACATTGAATGTGTGTGTCTTCAGGCTTCCTGATGGTAGCAGTGAGAAAATAGCATGGTCTGGGTGGTAAGGGTACTTGGTGGTAGAAGCTACTTTCTTGAGGTGCCACCTCATGAAGATGCCCTTAATGGAGTGAAGGCCCTGTTTGAAGCCTTTTCCTGTCTTGTGCATTAGCACCTCCATACCAATGAAGCAACCAGTCAGAATGCTCTCTTCAATGCAACTGTAGAAATTTGCAAGTCTTTCATGACATTCCAAATCTTCTTAAACTCCTAAATAAGTATAGCCACTGGAGAGCCTTCTTCATGATTGCGTCAACATGATGGTCCCAGGATAGATCTTAAGAGATGTTGATACCCAGGAGTCTAAAGTTTCTTATCCTCTCCACTGCTGACCTCTCGATGAGGGCTGGTTTATGTTCTCTTGATTTCCCCCTCCTCAAGTCCATAATCAATTAGAACCATAGAACCACAGGCCATTCAGTGTTTCTAGACCATTCCAAACTATTATTCTCTCTAGTCCCACTGACCTGCACCCCAACCATAGCCCTCCATACCCCTCCAAACCATATAGCTGTCCAACTTCTTAAAAATTAAAATTGAGCCCACATTCACCACTTCAGCTGGTAACTCGTACCACACTCCCACCATTCTCTGTGTGAAGAAGTTCCTCCTAATTGTTACCTCAAACTTTTCCCCTTTTCCCCTTAACTCATGTCCTCTGATTTGTATTTCACCTACCCTCAATGGAAAAATTCTATCTACATTTACTCTGTCTATCTCTTTGATAATTTTAAATACGTCTATCAAATCTCCGCTCATTTTTCTACACTCCAGGGAATAAAATCCTAACCTGGTCACACTTTCCCTGTAACTCAGTTTCTGAAGTCTGGACAACAGTCCTAGTAAATTTTCTCTGCAGTTTTTCCATCTTATTGATAGCTGTCCTGTGGTTAAGTGACAAAAAACTGCACACAATACTCCAAATTTGGCCTCACCAAAGTCTTATACAACTTTACCATAACATCCCAACTCCTATTCTCAATACTTTGATTTATGACACCACTTTCTGGGAACTGTTTATCTGCACTTCCAGATCTCTCTGTTCCACTGCAGTCCTCAGTGCCCTACCATTTACCATGTATGTATGTCCTTTCTTGATTTGTCCTTTAAAAATGCAACACCTCACACTTGTCTGCATTAAATTCCAACTGCCCATTTTTCAGCCCATTTTTCCAGCTGGTTCAAATCCCTCTGCAAGCTATGAAAGCTATGAAAGCTATGAAAGCCATCCTCACTGTCCACAACACCTCAAATCTTTGTCTCATCTGCAAATTTGCTGATGCAATTTACCACATTATCATCCAGATCATTGTCTACATGGACTGACGTAAGGATTTTGACAAGGTACCACATGGGAGGTTAGTCAGAAATTTTCAGATGCTAGGTAGTCAAGTGAATTTGATATGCTACATGGGAGAGTGGCAGCGGATGATAGCTTCTCAGACTGGAGGCCTGTGCCTGAGGGATGAGAGCTGGGACCATTGTTGTTTGTCATCTATATCCTGCTTTTCTCATCAAACCTTGCATAGAAGGTGTTCATTCTGTCCAGAAGGGAGGTGACATTGTCCTTACTTTGCAAGGTTGACTTGTGATCCATAATAGTCTTGATCCCTTGCCACATGCGCCTCTTGTCACTGGTGTTGCACAGCTGTTTGTAGATCTTCTACACATACCCTTGCTTTGCCTGTGGATTGCATGGGAAAGTTCATCCCTGGCTGATCTTAGTGCCATCCTATCCCCTGTTCTTAAGGCAGCATCATAAGCTCCATGAAGGTCCCGGACCTCTGCACTCTTCATCCAACCATGGTTGTGAAGCATTTGATCTCGGAGATATCCACAATGCACTTGTTGATGTAGCCAGTCACTGAGCTCGTGTACTCCTCTATGTTTATATGATGTGTGGGTGGCCGTCTCCCTGAAACAGCTCCAGTCCGTGGTCTCAAAGCAGTCTTCCAGGGCTGCTATGCCTCCCTCCCCCCAGCCACTTCCTGATCTCCCTGCAAATTGACCTAGTTTGCTTGCCAGTGGTCTGTGCATCAGGGTTAGGAGGACAGATATGTGATCTGAGTAACCAAGGTAGGGGCAGAGGGGCAGCCTTGAACGCACCAGGGTCGTTGGTGTACACCTGAACCAGGGTGTTCTCTCCTTTGGTAGCGAAGTTCGCATGCTGTTGAAACCGTGGTAAGACAGTTTTCAGGTTGGTGTGAGTGTGATTGAACAATCATGGCACTGTCAGGATGGGAAGTCTGGGCTTCACAGATGGCACCATAAAGCTCCTTCATGGCTTCACTCTCATTAGCCGAAGGCAGAATGTACACTGAGGCAATCGGCATGACTGATTCAAAGACCTGCTTGTCCATCATAATGAGCTTTTCAAGGGGTTACAGAGAATGGTACCAGTTTTGCCATCCTCCACATAATTCTTCTTCTTTGGCTTGGCTTCGCGGACGAAGATTTATGGAGGGGGTAAAAAGTCCACGTCAGCTGCAGGCTCGTTTGTGGCTGACAAGTCCGATGCGGGACAGGCAGACACGATTGCAGCGGTTGCAAGGGAAAATTGGTTGGTTGGGGTTGGGTGTTGGGTTTTTCCTCCTTTGCCTTTTGTCAGTGAGGTGGGCTCTGCGGTCTTCTTCAAAGGAGGTTGCTGCCCGCCAAACTGTGAGGCGCCAAGATGCACGGTTTGAGGCGTTATCAGCCCACTGGCGGTGGTCAATGTGGCAGGCACCAAGAGATTTCTTTAGGCAGTCCTTGTACCTTTTCTTTGGTGCACCTCTGTCACGGTGGCCAGTGGAGAGCTCGCCATATAACACGATCTTGGGAAGGCGACGGTCCTCCATTCTGGAGACGTGACCCATCCAGCGCAGCATGAAGGTAAACAGCAGACCTTGCAGTACCGTATTCGACCAGTAGGTGGGAAGAGCTCAGAAACCTTTGGTAGCTGTAATGGGTGGTGAAGAGCAAACTTTGATGGCACCACCTTATTTTCCTTGTAGTTAGAAATATATTGTCTCCATGCTGTTCTACATCTAAAATAAAACTCTTGCTTAGATTCTAAACCATATTGTGGTGAATGATAGTTATCACTGCCATCAATGTACCAGGTGATTATAGAATCAGCTAGTTTTTTACTTATTGATACTGGAATTGCATTCTGTTAGATTCTGCATTTATTCTATGAGATCATCACGCAGGGGAATGGGACAGGTGGATTGCCATGAAAGCCAGTAATAACTCAATGGGCAGAATAGTCTCTTCTTTGTGAGAAACTGCTCTGTGAGGGTCTGGGCTACATTGACTGACAGTTCTGGACAAGAACTCCTCAACAGTGATTGAAGCTCAACAGAGTCTCATCAGAATGAAAGAATTCAAAATCCCAGTGGCAACCCATTTCAATTCCCCACCCTATTCCCATGTTGATGTGTCTGTCCTTGGACTCATGCACTAGGGCCACCCGCAAATTGGAGGAACAACACCTTGTTCTCTGTCTGGGAACCTTCCATTCCAATTGCCATTTCTCCAGTTTCTATTACCCCCACCTCCCCCCCACCCAACCTATCTCAATTTCTCCTTCTAGGTTTGTCTCACCCTTTAACTATTCTCTTCATCTTCTTTCCTTTAGTCCTGCATTCACAAAGTCACCCCTCACTCTATTAATTCTCATCTTTCCTCTCCTGTCCTATCCATATCCAATTATCATCTTTTGCCTGTTGGTTTGTATTCCTCCCCCTACCCATTCTTTCCTTTTTCCCAGCCTTTTAATTCAGGCATCTGCCTGCTTTTTACTCATTCCTTTAAGAAGGGCTCGAGCCCAAAATTTTGGTTATATATCTTTACCTCCTAAAGATGCTGTGAGACCTGCTGAGTTCCTCCAGCATTTCTGTGTTTTCACTACAATCACAGCATCTGCAGACTTTCATGCTTCATATCCAAATGGAAATAGGCCATTTTTCTCCTCAAACCTGCTGTCCTATTACAGTCATGGTAGGTCTCTTCCCTAATGCCACTTGGTTGCACCAAGACTCTGGCCCAAGAATCTATTCATATAAGTTGAATAGACTCACACATGAGGTTCAAGAGTCTTTGTATATTGAAAATCTCCAAAATTCACAATCTTCTGGGTGAAGAAATTTCTTCTTGTCTCAGTCCTGACTGGGGAACCAATTTTTTTGGATACTGTGTTATCTGATTCTAGAACATTCTACATTCTCATGGGTACAGCATAAGGATCAAACCAGGGATTATGCTTGTTATCAAACCAGTCGAGAAGAGGAATTTTGGGTTTGTGTTTACAGTGTGTTGGGGTTTGGGAGTGAAGTGTGAGGATTGAGCAGTCCACTTAACATCAGTGACACTGGGGAGATGGACTGAGGTGGCAGGCCCTCCCTTGTGCCTTCTTTATCGCCAGGTCCAGTGGAGGTGTGTAGCTAAGGAAAAATTGAAGCTCAAAATCAACATTTTATGAGTAAAGGAAATTACGGGGGAAATCACAGATTTTAATAGATTGATCTGAGATGATAGAACATAACATAACAATTACAGCACGGAAACAGGCCATTAGGCCCTTCTAGTCCGCACCAAACCAAACACCCCTCTCTAGTCCCACCTCCCTGCACAATGCCCATAACCCTCCATCTTCTTCTCATCCATATACCTGTCCAACCTTTTCTTAAATAATACAATTGACTCCGCCGCCACTATTTCTCCCGGAAGATCATTCCACACGGCTACCACTCTCTGAGTAAAGAAGTTCCCCCTCATGTTACCTCTAAACCTCTGCCCCTTAATTCTTAACTCATGTCCTCTTGTTTTAATCTTTTCTCCTCTTAACGGAAATAGTCTATCCACATCCATTCTGTCTATCCCTTTCATAATCTTAAATACTTCTATCAAATCCCCTCTCAACCTTCTACGCTCCAAAGAATAAAGACCCAATCTGTCCAATCTTTCCACATACTCCAGATGCTTAAACCCAGGCAACATTCTGGTAAACCTTCTCTGCACTCTCTCCACTCTGTTTATATCCTTCCTATAATTAGGCGACCAGAGTTCAAAGTGTCCAGGAACCCAGCGAAGCCCACAGTTAACAGTCAGGTCATGATTCAGAAAGTTCCCATAAGATGAGAACACTAACCACTTGAAAAGGTGGGTGTCTGTTTCTGACATCCAGGAACTCAGGTCTGCCAGTCAGCTAATTAGGCACTGTGAAAAATGACTTCCTCTAAACTTGCTGACTGATTTCACAAGTATCGTTTATGGAAAAAAAACCATTGCTGAAAGAAAGCATAAAATCTTTCCCGGGTGTCAGGGGAGGGAGGACCATCATGGCCATTCCAAACCACTGATATTGAAGCTGAGAGGGATTTCTCTCTCACACTGGGAAAACTTTACACCAGTTTTTAAGACCACAAGAAATTGGACTGCAGAAATAGGCTATCCAGCTCATCGAGTCTGCCCCATCATTTAATCATGAGTGGATCCATTTTCCCATTCAGCCCCACTGCTGGCCTTCTCCCCATAACCTTTGATACCCTGGCTAATCAAGAACCTATCAATCTCTACCTTAAAAACACACAATGACTTGGCCTCCAAGTTGATTGATCATCCGGAAGCAATTCTTGGAATTACAATTTCCAAGCACCTTTAATTTTATCGTTGGATATCGGTCACAAGTAACCAATTATATATTGTAGCTATTAACCCTTTTTGAAGTGGATACAGCTGATAAAGGTTGTCTATCATATTAGATGGGTAAGCAGAAGGTTAGTTTGGAAGTCAAGTACACATATAGCCCCTAGTTTGCAAATACCTAAAAAATTGTGCCTTACTCAAATCATATTTGTCTGCTAACTGATTGAAAGATATTAAACAGTCTCCTGCAAATAGGTCTGAAAAGGTTATATTACCCCTTCAGTTTTCCATATAGAAAATGCCTGATCAGTGATCCTTTAAAAAAGAAATTAAGATGTATTTTACTAGCTAAAACAAAATTATTAAAAATTTACTAACCTGGGAAAAAAAATCCTTATTGTATGCTTAAGAACTGGGTTAAGATCTTGTCTATTAATTTTGGATAATCTGAGGTCTTACTGAATGAAAGGGTGGATAGAGAATGCAGAACTTAGTCAACTTCTTCTCAATGCTCTCATCAGGCACAAGGCACAGATGCCTCAGTCCTGAACCTCAAGGTTGAAGAACAGTTTTTATTTCAACAGCTGGAGTGAAACACACAAGTATGCAGATGCTGTGATTGTAATAAAAACACAAACTCCAGCATTTTTGTAATTTTTTTTTCAACAGCTATCAGGCTATTAATCTTCACTCCATTAAGGACATCTACAAGAGGCAGTGCCTTAAGAAAACAGCTTCTATCATCAAGGACCCCACCACCCCACTGCTACCACCACAAAGGAGGTACAGGAGCTTGAGGATAAACACCCAAAGGTACAAAAATAGCTCCTTCCCCTCTGCCATCAGATTTCTGAATGGACAATGAACCACAGACACAACCTTACATTCTCTTCTTTTGCACTAATTTAGTTTTTTAATAGTCTACTTATGGAAATGTAATTTATAGTGATTTTGTTTGCACCTGTAATGCACAATATCTCTCTCTTCTCTCTTTCTCTTTGGCTTGGCTTCGCGGACGAAGATTTATGGAGGGGTAAATGTCCACGTCAGCTGCAGGCTCGTTTGTGGCTGACAAGTCCGATGCGGGACAGGCAGGCACGGTTGCAGTGGTTGCAAGGGAAAATTGGTTGGTTGGGGTTGGGTGTTGGGTTTTTCCTCCTTTGTCTTTTGTCAGTGAGGTGGGCTCAGTGGTCTTCTTCAAAGGAGGTTGCTGCCCGCCGAACTGTGAAGCGCCAAGATGCACGGTTTGAGGCGATATCAGCCCATTGGCGGTGGTCAATGTGGCAGGCACCAAGAGATTTCTTTAGGCAGTCCTTGTACCTCTTCTTTGGTGCACCTCTGTCACGGTGGCCAGTGGAGAGCTCGCCATATAACACGATCTTGGGAAGGTGATGGTCCTCCATGCTGGAGACGTGACCTACCCAGCGCAGTTGGATCTTCAGCAGCGTGGATTTGATGCTGTCAATAACAAATTTTATGACATGTTCAAGCAAATTAATTCTGATAACAAACTCTCATCATTGTTATCATCTCATACAAGAGCACCTCCCTGGCAGCTACATCACTGGTATCACCTGGACCAAACATGAATACCATGACTACATCAGGGCAGAATCTGGGTTTCCTGCAAAGGGTATTGCAACTCCTGATACTTCATGGCCTCTGCCTCATCTACAAAAGGCAAGCGTATGGCAGAGTATTCTCCACTCACCGAGTAGAATGTAATTCCAATTAGACAAAATGTTCCACACCATACTGGACAAAATAGTTGTTTGATTGGCATCGCCTCCTCACAGCAATCATTGTTTGTCACCCAAAGAAAGGGTTGTTGTTATGGGAGACTTTGACTTCCTTAATATTGACTGGCACTTCTTGACTTCAAGAGGGATAGGTGGGGCTGAATTCTTCAGATGTGTCCATGAAGGATTCCTCAGATTTCAGGTTTATTGTCACATACATGACATCATTTACAATCCTGAAATTATTTCTTTCCTGCGAGCATGACAGAATTACCACTAATTGGTAGTGCAAAAAAAAACTGTTCACAGCATAAACATGTAAACAAAGAAAGAACTGTAATCAGATAACAAATGTAAGCAACTGAGTCGAATACAGAAAAAAACACAAAGGAAATCAATAAAGTGCACAAGAGTGGTTAGTCCCTGATTGAGTTTGTCATTGAGGAGTCTGATGGAGGAGGGGTAGCAGCTGTTCCAGAACCTGGTGGTGAGTCTTGTGGCACCTAAACCTCTTTCCTGATGGCAACAGCAAGAACACAGTGTGTGCTGGGTGGTGAGGGTCATTAATGATTGCTGCTGCTCTCTGATGGCAGCATTCCCTGCAGATGTACTCAGTAGTGGGGAGGGTTTTGCGTGTGATGTCTTGGGTTGTGTCCACTACCTTCTGGAGGGCTTTACGCTCAGTGGTATTTGGTGTCCCCATACTAGACTGTGATTTAGCTGGTCAGCCCACTTTCCACCACACCTCTGTAGAAATTTACCAGGGATTCTGGTGTCATAGCAAAACTCTGCAATTACCCGAGGAAGTAGAGGTGCTGATGTGCTTTCTTCATGACACCATTGGTGTGTTGGGTCCAGGAAAGATCCTCTGAGATAGTGACTCCCAAGAACTTAAAATTGCTCACCCTCTTCACCTCTGATCCCCCAATGATCGCTGGATTGTACACCTCTGGCTTTCCTTTCCTTAAGTCAAAAATCAGCTCCTTAGTTTTGGTGACATTGAATGCAAAGTTGTTGTTGGTGCACCATTCAGCCAAGTTTTCAATCTCCATCCAGGATGCTGACTCATCACCTTCCTTTATACAACCCACTACCGTGGTATTGTCAGCTAATTTGTAAATGGTCTTATTGTTGTATTGTCCTGACACAGTACGTGGAACAGCCTATGAGAGGAGAGGCCATACTGGATCTAGTACTGGGTAATGAAGATGGTCAGGTTGCAGACATCACAGTGGGAGGAGCATTTTGGTGAGAGTGACCTCAACTCCTTGAACTTTAGCATAGCCATGGACAAGGATAAAAGCAGACATAATAGGAAGGTGTTTACTTGGGAAAGGGCTAATTATGATGGGATGAGGCAGGAACTAGTGAGAGTAAATTGGAAACAGATGTACAAGGGAAAAACCACAGAACTAACATGGAGGAAGTTTAGAGACCACTTCCGCTGGGTTCAGGATAGGCTTGTTCCACTGGGACAGGGAAAAGATGGAGGGAAAAGGGAACTGTGGTTGACAAAACATATGAAGCAGTTTGTTAAAAGGAAGAAGGAAGCATACATTAGATTTAGGAAGCAGGAAACAGGAAGGGCTCATGAGAATTATATGGTAGCCAGGAAGGAAATTGAGAAAGGACTTAGGAGAGCTTTAAGGGAGCATTAAAATGCCTTGGCAAGTAGGATTAAGGAGAATGTCAAGGCATTCTATACAACATGAAGAACAGAAGGATGTCGAGAATGAAGGTGGGGCTGCTTAAGGATAAAGGAGGCAACATTTGCCTAGAAGCAGAGGAGTTTGGGGAGGCCCTAAATGAATACTTTCCTTCAGAATTCACAAGAGAAAAGGACCTTGTTTAGGGTGATTTGGAATAGAACAGGCTTGTGTGGTGCACGATGCTGAGATTAAGGAAGCATTGGATCTTAAAAATATAAGTCCCGGGGCAGAAGCGATATACCTGAGGTTGCTGTGGAAAAGGAAGGAAGAAATAGCTTGGGCAGTGGCTATGATGTTTGTGTCCTCCTTGAGCGTGGTGGAGGTGCCGGAGGATTAGAGAATAGCGAATGTGGTCTCCTTGTTTAAAAAAAGGCAATAGGGAGAATCTTGGGAATTATAGACCAGACAGTGGTGTGAATATTTATTGGAGAGGATTCTTAAAGATAGGATCTCTAAGCATTTGGAGAAGTAGTCTACTCAAGAATAGTCAGCATGGCTTTGTGAAGGGAAAATTGTGCCTCACAAGTCTAATTGAATTTTTTGAAGAGGCAACAATAGGGCAGTAGATGTGATCTATATGGATTTTAGAATGGCATTTAACAAGATCCCCCATGGGAGACTTGTTCAGAAAGTCATCAGATATAAAATCCATGGAACCTTGGCTGAGTGAATTAAAAATTGACTTGCATATAAAAAGCAGAGAGTAGTAATGGATAGAAAGTATTCTGTCTGGAGGTCAGTGATTAGTAGAGTTCCACTAGTCTGGAACCCCGGCTCTTCATGATTTTTATAAATGACATAGATGAAAAAGCAGAAGGATGGATCAGTAAGTTTGAGGATGATACAAAAGTTGGAGGAGTTGTGGATAGTGCTGAAGGTTGTTGTAGGTTACAAAAGGAAGTAGTTCAATGTTGGGCAGAAAAGTGGCAGACGGAGTTCAATCCAGGTAAGTGTGAGGTGATATATTTTGGAAAGTCAAACCAGAAATCTAAGTACAGGGTTAATGGTTGGATACTTAACAGTGTAGAGGAACAGAGGGTCATTTGGGTCCAAATCCATACATCTCTCAAGGTTGTGCGCAAGTTGAAAGGATAGTTCAAATGGCTTATGGGATGTTGGGCTTCATTAATAAGGGAAATAAGTTCAAGAGTTGATAGGTCATGTTGCAACTCTATAAATCTCTGTTGAGACCACTTATTGTGTCCAGTTCTGGTCACCTCATTATAGGAAGGATGTGGAAACTATGCAGAGGGTGAAGAGAGATTTAACAGGATATTGACTGGTTTGGAAAATGTCTTATGATGCAAGGTTAGCAGAACTGGGACTTTTCTTTTTGGAGTGAAGATGGATGAGAGGAGTCTTAATAGAAGTCTACACGATTCTGAGAGGCATAGAGAAGGTAGACAGGCAGCATCTTTTTCCCAAGACAGGAATAGCATACACCAGGGGACATCTCTACAAAGTAAAGGGAGAAAGGTTTAGGGGTAAGTTTTTTTTTATACACCAAGAGTTGTGGATGCCAGGAATGACTTTCCAAGGATGGTAAATTTAAACATTTAAAAAATTTTAGACATACAGCATGGTTACAGGCCATTTCAGCCAATGTATCCATTAACCTACAGCCCCAGAATGTTTTGAATGGTGGGAAGAAATTGGAGCCCTCAGAGAAAGCCCATGCAAGCATGGGGAGAACATACAAACTCCTTACAGACCCCTGTGTAGTTAGGGAAAGAAGGGATCCACTTAGGAATGAAGGAGGAAAGTGCCCTCTGGGTGCTCCAGTTTCCTTCATGTTCCAAAGATGTGTGGAGTTAGTATGTTAATTGGTCACATGGATCTAATTGGGCAGTGTGGACTTGTGGAACACAAAGGCCTGTTACCGCTCTGATCTCTAAATTAAATATTATGGCTGGGTCCAGAGGAAATGGGCACAATCCTGATTGAGTACTTTATGAAGGAAGGACATGTGTGATGGTGAGAATAAAGAGGTATGCATGCAACGCCAATGACCTAAGGTATGCATCCTCGTATTCCATGCTCATGAACTCCACCTTTCATTATTTGCCTTTATGTAGGTTTCCAGTTACAACACTGAGTGGGACCAGTGGACAACAGTAGGTGCTTTCAAGCTACCTTGTAAAATGGGGTTAATTGCCTGGTTAGCACCCCACTCACAAGACAGCTTGAAAGGCTCCTAAATCAACTGGGTCCCTGACCTACCTCAGAGGTAGTCAGGGAACCCAGTTAAACTTACCTAGGTCTTGTCTACCGGCAGCCTGAAAACGAAAATGACCCACCCGCTTATTCCGGTGACATCAGTCCTTGTGTACGTGCATCACCGGGCAGCATGTTGATGCCAAGTTCAAATGTAGAGGAGGAACTCAGCAGTGCAGGTGAGGAAAGGGGATAATATAACATGGTTTAAATGTGCTTCCCAGGAAGAGCAAGGTTAAAATCTTTTACTTCATTTCATCCAATGAGTACGTGGCGATTCGAACCCTGGTCTGGCCCCATTTGCTGTAAAGGTGTTGTGCAAACCGACACGCCAACTGTGCAGCCCACGGTTGGCAGACACTGAAATATTAAGGGCATTTAAAGGACTCTTAGGTACTTTTTTCTGGTAGGAATATACAAGTCAGCACAATATCTAGAGACGAAAGGCGTGTATTGTGCTGTAATGTTCACTGTTCTAAAACGAGTCAACAGAGGATTCTATTACACAGATTTAATACACAAAATGTGCTGGAGAAACTCAGCAAGTTGATGCAGCAAAGATACATAACCTTTTGGTGCGAGCCCTTTGTAAAGACATTGAGCAAAAGCCAGCAGGCACTTAAATAAAATGGTGGGGGAAGGGGCAAAGGGAGGAGCAGATCCAAAGGCAAGAAGTCATCATTGTTAAATTACAATCACACTCTAGAAGAGTGGTTTTCAAACTGCCCCATAAACTCACATTCCACCTTAAGCAATCCCTGTGCCATAAGTGCTCTGTGATTAGTAAAGGATTGCTTAAGGTAGTAGGTGAGTGGAAAGAAAAAGGTTTGAAAACCACTGTTTTAATCGTACCGAATTGACTCATTATGTGCACGGTCTAGAGCAGTGGTTCTCATCCTTCCCTTCCCACTCACGTACCACCTTACTAATTACAGAGAACTTATGGCATAGGGATTGCTTTAGGTGAAATATGAGTTTAGGAGGGCAGTTTGAAAACAACTGCTTTAGAAAATAGATTGTTTTTTCCAGGGATGGTAGGGAAGTAGTGGGGATGGACTGGGTATCCATTCTATCCATGGAGTTTAGAGCACAGAAATAAACCATTCTGTCCAGCTGCACATTGACATCTCTTCCACTCCACAGGATCCCCACCTTGATCCAGTCCACTCTTTTCTTTGACAGAAAGCACAGAAAAAAAGTCAGTTTTCTTGATGATTTAGCAAAGATCAAGCATCAAACTGACAAATGAACAGCCTCCTTCTGTGCTGGTGAGGAAGAGAATTTGATGGATGGTAGCTGGATTGTAAATACCGTATAAGCCGTGGTATCTGGAATTCAAGCAACTAGAAAAAAAATCAAGGAAAACAAATAAAAATTAAAATAAACAAAAATAATAGTAATGGATAAAAAAACTTAAGTTTCAAATTCCAAAATTAAATGTTCTCTGAAGTAGCATATAAACCTTTGGTGAAGATGGGAGCAAATATTCAGTCAGCAGAGGGCCGTGGCCATGCTTTGCTCACAGCATATGTTTGAATAAGGTTGTGTGAAACAGCAATGGTGTCGCCCAGGATGAAGAGCTGGTTGATGCCGCTCGCTGTTGGGGTGACTCAATTAAAGTGTCTCCTTATCCCTGCTTAGTAAGAATTGCCCTGGTCAGAGGCTTTTACTGTAATCTTAATGGGAGGGGGGAATTAATTTTGTGTGACACATGAAGTTCTTTTTCCTCTATTGAACACATACCTGCATTTGTAAGAGGGGGGAAAAAAAAAGATAGTGGAGATCGGTATCAAAAGGCCACTACTCTGCTTGTGTCAGATACTGACTTCTGAATCAGGCATTGAAATTTAAATTGCTTGCAAATGACATTGTAATCTTAGCTCCAATGCCTCCCTCATCATTTTCATTGTTTGATATCTACTGCATTTGAACAGAAAACTCACTATAAGAGAGAATTCTGTTACTAGTGGCAGGGAAAAGTTTTTAAGTAACACTAATGTATGATGTTCACCTCCACAGCATTGAGAAAGAGGGAGAGATGAATGCTCTTTAAAGATGCATAATCAAATATTTTAATGCAAATCAAATAAAATGGATTAATTACAAAGAAGGCCTGTTTGGACAACAGGTTCACAATGGAGTAGAAGAGAGACACAATACAACCACAAGGAGAAAAGTTTAAGTAATAACACTTCCACCATGATTCTAAAAGGGATTATTACAAGACAGAAAATATTAAAATAACCACTCAATATTGAGGAGTCATAGTTACCCCAATGATTTAACTGGTTCTCTTTCTGGTTACAAATTCTTTAATTCTGTGCCGGCTTGACTGTTCTCATGTTTTCATGTCAGCTGTTGTGACTGTCATGGAGCCTTAACAAAGCTGAGATTGCCATGTGGCACAGGACATGGGCAATTAATGAAAGCCTAATACAATATCAAAAGGTACAAGGACTGCCTAAAGAAATCTCTTGGTGCCTGCCACATTGACCACCGCCAGTGGGCTGATAACGCCTCAAACCGTGCATCTTGGCGCCTCACAGTTTGGCGGGCAGCAACCTCCTTTGAAGAAGACCGCAGAGCCCACCTCACTGACAAAAGGCAAAGGAGGAAAAACCCAACACCCAACCCCAACCAACCAATTTTCCCTTGCAACCGCTGCAATCTTGTCTGCCTGTCCCGCATCGGACTTGTCAGCCACAAACGAGCCTGCAGCTGACGTGGACTTTTTACCCCCTCCATAAATCTTCGTCCGCGAAGCCAAGCCAAAGAAGAATACAATGGAAAGAAGGCTGCAGGCCAATCAGAACAGCAGCTATTACAGCACAGACATGGGCCAATCAAAAATGAGTTCCCCACCATCCTGGCTTGTAAATCCTCCACTCGCCCTCCAAAAGCATTGTGGGAAGATACAAACATCAGAAATAGGAGCTACAGTTGGCCATCTGGCCCATTGAGCCTGCTTCACCATTCAATAAGCTAATGGCTGATTTGGCCATGGACTCGGCCCCATTTACTTGTCTATTCCCCAAATTCTTCCAAAATGCACCTTCCTGTTCCTTTGCAGTGTAGTGAACTACTATCTGTGTGTGAACAACTGAGAGGTGGGAGTGTTTCAATATAAATTTGCTCTAATAGCTAGCATTTTTTTAAAAATCATTTGAAAGAATAAAGGGAAAAAAATCCAGTGTGGTGTATCTAAAACCAATGGCTTTCAAAATCATGTTTATTGGAGATCTTTGCAACCACTGGTGTACACCCACAGCTTTGAACTGTCAAAGGCTTGGTCCTGAAAACCAGCAAATCCTGAAACAAACGTGAATATGATTCTCAGTTGTCCAGGATGTAACAGGAGATCATCCAAAGTAGCAAAACATAAACTTGCTGGAACAGAAGACAATAATTTAGTTATGCTCTGCATGCCGTAAGTTAATTATTAGTATCGACTGGTGGTCCTGGTTTGAAACCAATCATTTTGGGTGAGTCTTGTGAAATTGCTGACATTACAAAACCACCAGAATGTATTAATTGTGAATAAATTGTTGCCCCCCCAATATGTACAACTACGTCAAACTAATCATAAGTTCTTGTCATTAAGCTCAAGGACTGTCATAAATTTAAATTTGGAATATTAGTGTCAAAAGAGTAATGGGTTCTAAAATTAACATGTGGGGTTAAGAGGGTAAAGAAAGATTTTTTTATCTTGGGTTCTAGTCTTTCCTGGAACTCCTAGAGTGGTAGTTTTTCTGTAAACTCTCCCACTCACTCATTGCCACTCTGTGATTCACATCACCTGAAACTTACTTTGAAAGTGTTAGCCACGGCTCAGTTTGTGTTACTTAATCTCTGAATCAGAAAGCTTTGTGCTCAAGCCCTATTTGAGAATCAGTTCAAAGCTGACGTTCCACTGCAGTACTGGAGGTGTGTTTGCGGTCTCAAATGGATGCAAGTGATGTTGTGAAGAGAAAGTAGATTGTCTTAGTCAATACTTACAGCTGCCAATCTCACAAAATCAGGTCTTTGTTCCTGGCTCAATGCAAACTGACTGCTTGATTTTACTAAATCAGCCGTTCTCTACAGGAGCCCCAAGGCCACCCTGGGGACCACAGCACATTTAAGTAAAAACCATTTTTCTTTTCACCACACGTAACATAAATAGAGTAATTGTTCATGTTTTTTATGTAGTCAGTAGCAAAGAAGTCTGGAAGAAACCAAAACTTGACTGTTTCTCTGGTAAACTTTGAGCACAGGCCTTGGGGGTGCGGCATAGCTGAAAAAAATTGAGAATGGTTGTTGTATATAACATTGACTGAAATTTCATTTGGACATTAGTTCTTTGGAACACCTAAAGGTGAAGAAGATGCATTTATATAGTCGAATTACATTCAATAGTCTCTCGAGTACTTATTGTCATCTTTCAGTGCCAAATGCAAGTTCATAGCCTTGCTGTGCTCATTTGCTCACCATAGAGCAACAGAGATGTTTTGCTACAATTTCATACATATACGGTCCATGCAACCTTCAAACATTGTTAGCAAACAATGAGAAGCTGGAGGGCCCAGGCCTGAAGCATTGGTTATCCTTTCCTTCCGAGAGATGCTATGTAAACTGCTAAGTTTCTCCAACACGTTTATATGTTGTACTTGACCCCAGAATCTGCAGACTTTCATGTTTAATTCAGGCCCAACACTAAAAGCCTTAAGTATCAATGTGCCAAATAATAAATAGAACAGAAGCAGAAGGACATAGTTTGATGGAAAATTAATATAGGAGATATGAATTGTCTTCATGGATGAGTAATCCTAAACTGATGTTAAGAATTATCCAGTGTAATATATTCGGCACAGAAATTGGTGTGCAGTAATCTAATGATGGTTCGTAGACACAATAATATACAGCTGAACTATACCTTAGTCCATGGAGTGGTTTTAGTTGTGTTTATCGATCAGCAGTGGTGAAAATAGTCAGGTACAACAGAAAATTTAGCTACAGACCCCAATGTTCCAGATTTCAGATTTATTGTCAGAGTACATACATGACATCACATACAACCCTGAGGTTCTTTGTCCTACGGTGTGGCAGAATTACAAACAAAGAAATGTAAACAGATAACAAGTGTTAACAAATTGACTGTGCAATACAGAGAAAACAAAAAGAAAATCAATAAAGTGCACAAGTAAGAGCGTTAAATGAGTCTCTGATTGAGTTTGTCGTTGAGGAGTCTGATGGTGGAGCGGTAGCAACTGTTGAACCTAGTGGTGTGTGTCTTTTTTTCAAATATTTTATTTAAGGTGGTGCAAGTCTTGTGGCACCTAAACCTCTTTCTTGATGGCAGCAACGAGAACAGAGCGTGTGCTGGGTGGTGAGGGTCTTCGATGATTGCTGCTGCTCTCTGACAGCAGTGTTTCCTATAGATGTACTCAATAGTGGGGAGGGTTTTGCCTGTGATGTCCTGGGCTATGTCCACTACCTTTTGGAGGGCTTTATGCTCAGGGGTATTGATGTTTCCAATACTAGACCACGATGCAGCCAGTCAGCACACTTTCCACCACACCTCTGTAGAAATTTGCCAGGGTTTCTGATGTCATAACAAACCTCCGTAAACTCCTGAGGAAGTAGAGGCGCTGACGTGCTTTCTTCATGATGCCATTGGTGTGTTGGTCCAGGAAAGATCCGCCAAGATAGTGACTCCCAAGAACTTAAATTTGCTCACCCTCTCCACCTCTGTTGCTCCAGTTATCACTGGATTGTATACTTCTGGCTTTCCTTTCCTGAAGTCAACTATCAGCTCCTTAGCTTTGGTGACATTGAGTGTGTGGTTGTTGTTGGTTCACCATTCAGTCAAATTTTCAATCTCCATCCTGTACGCTGACTCATCCCCTTGCTTTATAGAACCCACTTCTGTGGTATCGTCGGCAAATTTGTAAATGGTGTTATTGCCACACAGTTGTAGGTGTAAATTGAGTAAATCAGTGCTGTTGAGTGTAAGCCCATCATCACACACTGAACAAGACAAATAAAAGAGAAAGGGGTAGACAAGAAATCTTCACATTTTTAGAGGGGTGCGTAGAAGTGCTGGAGACACTCAGCAGGTCATGGAGGATCCATGGAAAGTAAAAGGCAGTCCATGTTTCAGGACTGAGCCCTTCAAAAGGAGTGGTATAAATCAGGCAGACACTTGAACAGAAAGGTCCAAAATATGGACAGCCTTTTACTTCCTAAAGATGCTGCATAACCTGCTGAGTTTCTCCAGCAATTCTGTGCATCTATCAATGTGCTTCTTTATCTCTGTAATCTAGGGGAATGATTGAAATCTCCCTGCATATTGAGCAGTCATATTTATCCAGGACACAGAGTCAATGAAAGGGAATGAAGCCAGGCTCCACTTCCTCACTAACAGTCAATGACTGGATGTGCAGGAGGCATTGAAGCTGCAATGAGGACATTGTGGCAAAGTCATTTGCTCTAGTTCTGTAGAGCTCGTAGAAAGAACCAAAGACTTGTTGATCCAAACCAAGGCTTTTATTAGCAAAAGACAGGAGCTCTTCACATGTGACCGACCAGTCCGGAATGATCCGACTTGGCGAGGGACACAACCCTTTAAGGCCCAGACAGTAGGTGTGGCTAAGCTCTCAGCCAATCGCTGTAAGCACAGTCATTACACTCTAGATACTGTAACTATATACATTGGTGATAGGTTTGTACTATCACAAGTTCACAGCACGTTGGAAGGCTTGATGCCTTTTGAAATAAAGGAAACTTATTTAAGAGCCAATCTTGTCTTTGTGGCCACCCACCTGCCATTATTCATTCTATTGTTACTGACTGCTGCAGAGAACAGCGAGGGCATCAGCAGTCATAGTTCAGAGACTTCACCTTTCAAGAGCGTCCTGGCTGGCTGCATCACAGTGTGGTACGGTGGCTGTAGAGCATTGGATCAGAGGACCATAAGAATGGAGAAAAGGAACACTGGGTCTCCTTTCCTCTATCGACATGATCTACCAGGTTTGTTGTCAGAAGAGGGCTCACCTCATGCACAGCACCTTCCAGCTACTCCCATCAGAAAAGAGATTCAGAAGTATCAGAGCTAGAACCACCAGGCTGAAAAACAGTTTCTTCCCACATACGTTGAGACTGCTGAATGACTGATGAACTGCTCCTCTAATCCCTCCATATATGTACTGCATTCAAAATCACTTGTAAATAAATATATATCACAAACACACACTCTATATATATATACATATATATATATATATATATCATCATTCAGGTGCCTTGCCGTTTGGCTTGGGTGTACGTGTGATTCCATCCATCATGATCGCTGATCTTCCAAATTGTAGTTGTTGTCTCCCTTGTTCTCCTTCAGTGAAGGCTCCATCTTTGAGTTGAGACTGTAGTCGATGTTGAGTTCATGATAATACAAAGGAAAAATACTTAAGTGGTTTCCTGCTGCCTTCTTCAGTTGCAATCTCCATACTGGACGGGTAACCCTGGCCATTAATCAGCATATTCACCTGCCCAGCATTTTAATTTTACAATCATAAATTCCAATTTGTAGAATCTGTTTGTAAAAACCATCCACCATCTTCAATCCATGGCTTCCCATGACCCTGATTGGGAGTGTGGTGGTACACCACCGGCCTACTGCAAGGGGCAACCTCTGTACCTGCAGGAGTGTAAGGGGACAGGACAACACCTGGCCGGCTGTCAATTAGTCGGCCTGAATGGATCAAGCCCCACCCGGTCGGGTGTCAATCACCCTCCGGGATATAAGCCTGCCGAGGCCTCACTCAGAGTTGCTGCAGCCACAGCCAGCCTGGCTCTGTGGAAGTCTTTGTGGATTAAAGCCTGTTGTACAATCTTTATCTTTGTGTGTGTCTGATTCTGGTTAACAGTGCACCACAGGGAGGCTAAACAGTTACTACACCTTGCCCAAGGGTAACCTGTAGGCTATTGGATTGAAGAAGCATCTTACACCTCCTTTTGCTGAGCAATTGCATACACACACACCAAGGACCAAAGAATGCTGTTCATCCAGTTGTGCTTATACAATGAAATTATAAGAATAAACTTGAAGCTATCATGTAGTAGATGCTGTGAGGATCTGTGACAGGGCAGATGAAAAAATGAACAAATTTCATGCAATTCCTGTGAAACAGGAACATGACAGTGAGTAAATAAACCCCTTGACTTTGATGTGGATAAACAATAAATCGAGGGCTCGCCATTCTCAGTGTGAAACTTTTGACAGCCACAACCCTGGGAAGTGGAGGATACAGGCCCTTCATGCAGTGATGAGCAGAGGTCGAGGCCATTATCTTTCCACTGTCTCACATTTGTGGATGGATTGTTTACCAGTGGAGGTGTTGGGCCTGGGCCCAACGCCATTAAAGCCCCTTGACGACCACCTCCAAAATGCATCGGTGACTGCAGAGGACACGCGCTTGGAAGGAGGAGAGCGCATCAATATGGTCAAAGTGTGTGGATGCAGAGAGATGTACCTGTATCGGGCAGGTGGTTAGTGGCCAACCTTCATTCACAGACGTCACTCCCTATTCCCGCCCGCAATGCATGGCGTCACTTCCTATTCAATCAACTTGACTACACAACAGGACCGGAAGTGGAATTCAGTCAGTAAGATGGCGGCCGTCAAAGCGAATCGGTGCGTTCCGCCGCCGGGCCGGCATACCTTGCAGAGACCCCTCGGGTAGGGCGGCTGGTTCGTTGGTTGTGGCCCAGGCGTTGGAAGCTTGGGGGGTTTGTTTGGGACCCAGGAGGTGGGGGTTGTCTGGTTATTGGGAACTGGGCTGGGGGGTGGTGTATGTTGTCAGGGGGCTGGAAGTCGTGGGGGATTGTCTAGGGGCTGGGTGCTGAGGGGGTAGGGGGGGTTTGTCTAGGGGCTGGGTGACTGGGGGGGCATGAGGTCATTCTCTGTGGGCTTTTTCACACTATTGCTTGCTCCCCTCTTCCTATATTTGACTTGTAGCCTCTTTTTATCCTCTGCATTGCTTGCTGTTTCAGTAGCAAACTTGGAATCCATGACAACACTATAATGTGAGATCTTATCAAACCTTTGTACCATAATTCCAGATATGTTCCTGCATTCCTTGACCAGTTTAAGATTAATGAAACTATTACTGCATTTATTTTCGATTCCAGGTATCCTGTTTGATATTTTATTTGTGGCCCAGGTGCCTCAAAATTGAAGAGCTGGATGCCTGCATTGTGACAATCCCGTTGCTGCTTGCTAAGCAGTTGGAGAGGAGTTCTGCTGTAAATAAAACAGAAGTAACCAGCACGAGTTAGTAATCAAGTCATATTGTTATGTAAATTAATATTTAGAGAAATGTGGGATTCCATACTGTTGTCATTTATGCATTGCTCACAGGATGAGGAAGGTTCAGAGGCTACACGCTTGTAAATCTTGCATATGTGCAGAAGAATTAAGAGTAAGCCATTCAGTTCTTCATTTGTGGCTTTTTTAAGGTTTCCAAGTTTGTTAAGGGAGAACCTTGAGGGGAGCAGACATCAACGATTACAATGGAAGTTCTAGGCTGGAAGGTAAACCAGGTCCAGATTATGCCTTAGTTTTTGTGAGGAAACAGGTTGTCCTGGTCCATTAAAACTACTCAAGTTATTACGTCTTGCCCATTAACTCTGCAGATAAAGTGAGGGCTGGAGGGTCTCACCTCACCCTCCACCCCCCTGATAGCTTGTGCTAACACAGCTCATTCTGAGGATGAGAAAAAGGCATTGGGAGTATGGGGAACATTGCACAGTTGATATACTGCTTTCTGGACCAAAGCTGGGTTTGGAGTGCATTCTGAAGGGAATACAGCAATTGCACTTCATGTCTTTCTGAGAGTGGAATGAAAGCTGGAACAGATGCATAAGGATCTCGACACAAACTGTGCCTAGCTCACCCTGGTGGGGAACAGGTTGAAAGAATGACAGCCCTGGACATGTGCTTGTATTAACTATGAATGTTATTAATAAAGTCATAATTATCATGCAAATTATATGTTATTTTCTAAACGTTATTGAGAATAAGAACAAATACTCAACAGGAGACACGCACATCTGCATGCAAATCGGCTATGTGAGACAACAAGTTGCCTAGCTACAAACAGTCACATTACATAGGGTTAAAACAAACAAAGCAAGCAGGCTTGGCACTCAATTGACAGGTGCATGGGAAAGAGAACCTCTGTCCATCTGCATACCTGAAAATTAGTTCTCCCGCACTGTTCATGATCCCTAGTCTGGAGCAGCTTTGGTTCTGCATCAGAAAGAAGACAAAGGAGAAAGAGAGTGGGTGGATTACATGGTCAGGTTTTATACCCATCACCGGGCTGACCCGGGAAACAGTGTTAGAGCGGAACATGAAATGGAGGAGGATAAAGGTCACATGAGGACTCGATGTTATAGACAGAAATGAAAGGTTTGTATGTGATAGAAATATTTTCAGGTATATTTATTTCAATGTATTGTCAGAAAGGCATGATCTTAGGGTGTGGATTGGCACATGGATTACAACATTATTGCTATTAGTGAGGCTTGGTTGCAGGAGGGGCAGGACTGGCAGTTCATTGTTCCAGGATTCTGTTGCTTCAGTCTTGATAAAGAGGGAAGGATGAAAGGGGAGGAGTGGCATTGCTAGTCAGGGAAAATATCAGCTGTGCTTAAAACAGGTCAGCCCAGAGACCATATGGGTGGAGCTGAGGAACAGGAAAGGTGTGAACACACTGATAAGGTTGTATTATAGACTGCCTGATAGAGAATTGGAGGAGTAAATCTGTAGCGAGATAGTAGGCCAATGTAAGAAATAAAGTTGTGATTGTAGGAGATTTTAGCTTTCAACATATTGACTGGGACTCCCATACTGTAAAAGGGCTGGATGGCTTGGAGTTTGTCAAATATGTTCAGGAAAGTTTTCCCAATCAATATATAGAGGTACCAATGAGAGAGGATGCAGTATGTGGTCCCCTATTAGGGAACCAGGCAGGTGGTGACAGAAGTTTGTGTAGGCAAACATTTCCAGTAACCATAATGTCATTAATTTCAAGGTAATTATGGACAAGGACCAGTCAGGTCCTCGAGTTGAGATTCTAAATTGGCCAGTTTTGTGGAAATGAGAAAGGATCTAGGAAGAGGGGATAGTATTTTCTGGCAGGGATGTGTTTAGTAAGTGGAAGACCTTCAAAGGTGAAGTTTTGAGAGTGCAGAGATTTCAAGGGATATTGGCAATCTGATTAAGAAGAAGAGAGGTGTATAGCACGTATAGGCAACAAGGAGCAAATGAGGTACAGGAACAGTATAGAAAATGTAATAAAATACTTGAGGAAATCAGGAAGGCAAAAATAAAACATGAGGTTGCTTTGGGAGATAATGTGAAGGGAAACCCGAAGGGTTTCTACAAGTATGTTAAGAATAAAAGGATAATAAGGGACAAATTTGTCCCCTGGAAGATTAGAGTGATCGTCTATGTGTGGAGCCTCACGAGATGGGGGAGATCTTAAATTTTTTTTTACATCAGTATTTACTCAAGAAACTGGCATAGTGTATAAGGAAGGAAGGGAAACAAGCAGCAGTGGTGTGGAACATAGAGATTATAGAGGAAGGAGGTGTTTGCTGTTTTATAGTGAAGAAAGGTAGGTAGGTGTAAAGCTCCCTTGGACCTTGAGGGAGACAAGTGTAGAAGTTGCAGGGACCCTGGCAGAAATATTTAAAATGTCCTTAGCCACGGGTGAGATGCTGGAAGATTGGAGAGTAGCTCATATTGTTCTGTTGTTTAAAAAAGGCTCCAAAAGTAAACCAGGAAATTACAGGCTGATGTCAGTAGTAGGTAAATTATTGGAAGGTGTTCTGAGAGATCAGACATGCAAGTATTTGGACAGCCAAGGGCTGATTAGGGATAGTCAGCATGGCTTTGTGCATTGTAGGTCATGTTTAATGAATCATAGAGTTTTTTTTGAGGAGGTTGCCAAAAAAGTAAATGAAGGAAAGGCTGAGAAAGTTCAGACACTAGGTATTCATGGAGAGGTTGTAAACTGGATTTGAAATTGGCTGAATGGGAGAAGACAGAGAATGGTAGTGGATGATTGCTTCTCAGACTGGAGGTCTGTGATTAGTGGTGTGCTTCAGGGATTGCTGCTGGGACCATTATTGTTTGTTGTCTTATGTTCTTCTTCTTTGGCTTGGCTTCGCGGACGAAGATTTATGGAGGGGGTAAAAAGTCCACGTCAGCTGCAGGCTCGTTTGTGGCTGACAAGTCCGATGCAGGACAGGCAGACACGGTTGCAGCGGCTGCAGGGGAAAATTGGTTGGTTGGGGTTGGGTGTTGGGTTTTTCCTCCTTTGCCTTATGTCAGTGAGATGGGCTCTGCGGTCTTCTTCAAAGGAGGTTGCTGCCCGCCAAACTGTGAGGCGCCAAGATGCACGATTTGAGGCGTTATCAGCCCACTGGCGGTGGTCAATGTGGCAGGCACCAAGAGATTTCTTTAGGCAGTCCTTGTACCTTTTCTTTGGTGCACCTCTGTCACGGTGGCCAGTGGAGAGCTCGCCATATAACACGATCTTGGGAAGGCGATGGTCCTCCATTCTGGAGACGTGACCCATCCAGCGTAGCTGGATCTTCAGCAGCGTGGACTCGATGCTGTCGACCTCTGCCATCTCGAGTATCTTATGTTAATGATCTGGTTAATAATGTAAATTGAATCAGCAAGTTTGCTGATTACACTAACATTGGAGGTGTTGTGGACAGTGAGGAAGTCTTTCAAAGCTTGCAAAGGGATCTGGGCCATCTGGAAAAATGGGACAAAAAATGGCAGATGAAATTTAATTCAGAGAAGTGAGGTGTTGCATTTTGGAAAGACGAATCAAGGTAGTACATACACTGTAAATGGTAGAGCACCGAGGAGTGCAGAAGAACAAAGGGTTCTGGGAATATGGATACATAATTCCCTGAAAGTGGTGTCACAAGTAGACTGGGTTGTAAAGAAAGCTTTTGGTATCTTGACTTTCATAAATCAAAGTATTGAGAATAGGAGTTGGGATGTTATGGTGAGGCTATATAAGACATTGGTGATGCCAAAGTTGTGTGCCTAACTACAGGAAGGATATCAGTAAGACTGAAAGAGTGCAGAGAAGATTTACTCGGATGTTGCAGGGTCTTCAGGAGTTGAGTTGCAGGGAAAAATTAAACAGGTAAGGACTTTATTCCTTGGAGCATAGAAGAATGAGGGGAGATTTGATAGAGGTTTACAAAATTGAGGGGTATAGTAAATGCGAGTAGGCTCTTTCCACTTGTATTAGGATAGATAAATATGAGAGGACATGGCTTTAGGGTGAAAGGGGAAAGGTTTAGGGGAACTTCTTCACTCAGTGGAAGGAGTGTGGAACAAGCTGCCATTCTGATGTAAATGTGGGCTCACTCTTTTAAGTTTCAAGAATAAATTGTATAGATGGATGGTGGAGGTCAGTGGGACTAGCAGAGTGATGTTTCAGCACAGACTAGAAGGGCCGAAGGGCCTGTTTTCTGTGCTGTAATGTTCTATGGTTCTATTGGTTCATGTGACTCTAGGTGACCAATTTTAAGTAAGGTTGTATCTGCTGTGGACGGGTCTGACAGCGTTGGTGGGGGGCAGTGAAGCTTCTGCCTCTGTGTCTGTTCAGTGACCCTCCATGTTACAGATCAGCAGCAGGCAGAGCCTCAGGTCTGTTGTCCCAATCAGTTGGAAAGAGGTATGCACAAGGTGTAAAGCAGAGCATTCCTCCATTGACCTGTATCTGCTTCGGATGTGACAACAGTCCCCCCCACTCCCATTGTCCACTGAGGGAGGGTGTTCCAAATTTTCTCTTTGGTCCAACTCCTGTCTTCTCATGACCCCTTGCTCAAAGTTCTCTGATCAGGGGAAATTGTTTTTGCATACTACCTTAGCATATCAATAAGATGCAATCTGTACTTTAAGTTTAATACTTCGAAGCTAGGATTATTCTGGGAATGTGTTAACTTGACACCCTTGCCCTAGTTCCAGAGTGAACTGGGTGATGTGGGATCTTCACTGATTTAAAATAAATTGATAGGTTGGGCTGATGTGTGATTGTTGAAAATATTTAATTGCATTTTTCATTGCAGGTTGATGAGAGTGTTTATGACTCCAATCACTGGTTCAGGCCCTGAGGGGAGGAATTGTTTAACCTTCAACCTCTGGGCAAGAATCTCTGAGGAATGTGTGGCTTCCAGTGGTACATGTGGACTCGATGCACATGCAGCTGGGCCAATGAGATCTGATGCTTGCCTTCAGAGGATCCTCTGTGGAAAACCCCACTCGTTCCAAGTTCTAAATTATGGGAAGGATACTAGCATTGGCTGATTGGCAGGAAACAGAGTAAAGGGATCCTATTCTGGTTGTTCTGCAGGAGTCGGTGTTGGGGCTGCATCTTTTCACATTGTATATAAATTATTTGGTTTATGGAATAGATGGATTTGTGGCTAAATTTGCAGATTATACCATAATAGGTGGTGCTGAGGATACTGAAAGGCTGCAGAGAAACTTGGATAAATTAAGAGAATGGGGAAAGAGGTGGCAGATGTAATACAATATTGAAAAGTGTACGGCCATGCACTTTGGTAGAAGAAACAGATGGGCAGACTTTTATTTAGATGGGGAGAAAATTCAAAATTCGAAGGTGCTAAGAGACTTGCGTGTCCTGCAGGTTAACCTTCAGGTTGAGTTGGTCATGAAGAACATGAATGCAATAGTGGCATTCATTTATTGAGGAATAGCATATAAGAGCAGGGACCCTATAAAGCACTGGTGAGACTTCAATTGGAGTACTGTGTGCAGTTTTGGGCACCTTATTTGAGAAAAGACATGCTAGCTTTGGAGAGGGTTCAGAGAAGATCTGCTAGAATGATACCAGGAATGAAAGGGTTAGCATTTGAGAAACAATTGTCAACTCTTGGACTGTACCAATTGGAATGCAGAAGGATGAGGGGTGGGGGGGGGACCTCAAAGGCATTTCAAATGCTGAAAGGCCTGGACAAAGTAGATGTGGCAAATATGGTAGGGGATTTGAAGACAATAGGAGATAACTTCAGAATAAAAGGGCATCAATTTAAAACAGATGTGGGAAAAATGTCTTTAGTCAGGCTTGTGAGTTTCTGGAACTTGTGGCCACGATGTGGAAGTGAGGTCATTGGGGGTATTTAAGGCCGAGATTAATAGGTTTTTGATTAGTCAGGGAATCATGGATTATGTGGAGAAAACTGGGGAGTGGGGCTGAATGGGAAGATGGATCACCTCATGATTATAACGGCGGAGCTGACTCAATGGGCTAATGGGCCTTCTTCTGTTCCTATATCTTGTGTTGTCAATAAAATGTGTGTATAGACAAACGGGAAGTTGATTGTTCTTTTAAGTGTCAATTCAATTCTACATTAATGGTCATAAATAGACAACTCTCCTGTCATTCAGTCAGAAATGTGCTTGTGTTTTCTCATATCCTTCCAAAGGACAGCCTTATTGTTGGCTTCACTTTATTTGCAAGATCAATTTTGAAAAAGTGACCCAAGGTATGTGAAGATAAGGAAGAAGAGTGAATTTTCAGAGGTGAAACTAAAACCTATGTCAGTCATCAGCACTTACCTGTACCTTTCTATACCTCAGCAACAAAAAGTGAAAGATTGTGAGAGCATATCCACCAACTCCCTCTTGGGCAGTGAGTTCCAGATTGAGATAATTTTTAAAAATCCCTTCCTTGGATCCCCTTTTAAAAACTCTGACACTAAACATTCAACCTCCAGTTTAGCCAAATTTCCAGTCCTTCAATGCCTTTCAATTTAATATGAAGACAGACAAAATGCATTCTGCAGTTTGCTTAGGCAAACTCCACAGCAGGATGATGTGCCAGGCTAGGTGATGTGTCAGTCTGTGTGTGTCATCCACTCCTAGAAAAACAAAAGTGCAACTTGGATGCCTCGAGCATGGACTGGAAACTGTGCAGCTACAGGGTTAGCTGAGGTGCAGAAGTCAGCAGCTTCAGAAAAGGCCTTGGGATCCATGGATACTCTCTGTATCTCTGAAGGGACTCTTGCTTTTCTTGTCTTGTTAGCGGCACTGTATTAACGGCACCTCTTTGTGTATGTACACAGGGCGAATGAAGGAAAGATTTGACAGTAAATGAGCCTTGAATCAATATCGCAGGTGCATATCTGATAGTTCTTTTAAAATGCGCCAATAGAACAAATCAGGCAGCATCTATGGAGAGGTGGGAGGTTTTTTTAAATCACTTCTAGTTTTGAACCTGAGATATTAACCTCTTTCCCCCTCCCACCCCCCCATCGAACTTCTGAGCAACTCCAGCATTTTCTGTTCTTATTTCAGATTTACAGAAACTGCAGATTTTTCATTCTTTGTGAAGCCATTTTTGAGTTGTCTTCTGCATATTCTCCACTCTTAGCCTTAACCAGGTGCCACTCAAATATTGCTGTAAATCTCTCAATTGCTCTAAAAGCTTGAGAACTCATTGGAGCAGGCAGCACCAGTGGGTACAACTGGTCCATCATCTTCAGCAAATTAGTTGCTGCAGCAGCTTATTGTTTGCTCAAGATGCCCGCATCTGCCCTGCATTGCATGCCTTTTTTTCCCCACGTTTGTTCCTTGTTCTGCCAAATCCCAACCACCAGATGGCCTCTAATTCCTTCTCAAAACTTTGCCTATAACTGGGAGATACAGTGATTAAGCTGGTAAAAATCCATTCAGAGCTTCTTTTAATATTCAGACAATTGCTTTACTTACTTGATGTATTGAAATCTTGCATTATTAAACATAAAAACACCAGTTTACATTGGGATAAAGGTCTACCTGTTATTTAAATTGATGGGTCTAGATTGACTCAGGATCAAAATGACAGTAGATAAAATATTTATTTGGAACATTTCTGATTTTTAAACATGTCACAAATACAAAATATGTAACTTTAGCTGCTGATGTTTTAATCGTCATGATTGCAACACCTCATTTTTTTTTAGTTCCTTTGGATTCTTTCCCCCACTTAAATTAATGCAGTTTGTTGCTATGAGTAACGTGGAGATTATTCGGGCTAATTTCACAGTTACCCGGGCAACCTGCGTCACAATAGCGCAAGTGACAAATAGGCTGCAACAGACATTATTCAGAGAGGGAACTCGAGGGTGTATGGCTGGTGTTTGGATTGGATGAGGTGTAGGAGGTGATGTGACAGTGATTTACTTGTAACGAGCCTCCAAAAATTGGAGAGGACAATTCAAACATCAGATGCTATTTCCTCCTCACCAGCAGGTGTTAAAGACCATCATTTTGCTCTGCAAATCTCAGAGAAATTCAGTACATAACCGTTACATAACAGTTAGGTAACAGACTGTTGAATGCAATTAACTCATTACGTTGTTGAAAAATAGAGTTCATGCAACCACCGGGGGTGAAAAGTTTACAGCTCCTTGTCTTGTTCTGCTGAAGTCCAAGGTTTCCTTTCTGCAGAAAATTGCAAATGGTGGATCTCTAAAATAAAAAGGACTGGGGGTGGCTGTGCAGAAGGATGTGGAGAGGTTGGTGTGCAAACTGAAAATGTTTGGAACAGTAAGCCTTTTGCAGAAATGCTGACAGCAGGTTAGAACATGGAATTTACCACTAGGGCAATGGGGTGAACAGCGTCAATCAGTGAAGGATGAAAAAAAGTAAAATTGCAGATGCTGGAATTGGAGACAACAGAAATGGCAGAAGAACTCAACCTTGCAACACTACAACCGTGGAAATAAAATGGCTCCTCTTTCCCACCACAAACAATGAGAAGCTGAATTAATGTGAGACTAAGTACAAATTTGTGCATATGCTGTAAGGTTCAGTGTTCCAATATGACACAAATGAAAACATTCCTTATGTCTTGCACTAATTTCAACTTGGTTCCAATCATTCAGGAATGGGCGGCACCTTAGTGCAGCAGTTAGTGCAATGCTATTACAATGCCAGTGATCGACCCTGGGTTCAAATCCCACGCTGAGTTTGTACGTTTTCCCCGTATCTATGTGGGTTTTCACTGGGGGCTCTGATTTCTTCCCACCCTCCAAAACATACTGGTGTGTAAGTCATGGGCTCATGGGCCGAAATGGCCTGTTAATGTGTTGTATGTCTAAAATAATTTTTAAAAATCTGGGAGACAATTTAAAACCTCCCCAAAACAGGATAATGGGCTGAACAAATAATGGAACAAAGGAAAAGCAATTAGAACATATTGTTTACACAGAACATGTTAGATCTGAAGCAGAAACAGGCGATTCTGTACAGCCCAATTCAGCTCCACAGAATCAAGTTTGTCGATGACACCATGGTAGTTGCCCTCATCAGCAATGATCCTTATCCAAGGTGAACCCACACAAGGTGGCAGGACCAGTCAATGTATCTGGTTGGGTACTGAAGAATTGTGCCAACCATTGACCAAGGGTCTTCACAGACATCTTCAACACCTCACTGCAATAATCCATCATCCCTGCAGTGTTCAAGGCAGCTACCATCATCCTGGTACCAAAGAGGGCAACAATAACAGGCCTCAATGACTACTGCCCTATTCTTCAGGTGTCTGGTGATGGGATGCATCATAGCACACCTCTCAGAGAAACTGGACCCATTTCAATTTGCCTATAGAAGAAACTTACACAAACGATGCTAATGACTTGTTCATTCATTCCACCCTGACCCACCTGGAGAATGATGCTTCATACAACAATTCATTGTTTTCAGCTTGGCGTTTAATAACATCATTCCCCAGAGGCTGGTGGGGAAACTGTCCTTGCTGGGACTCAACACCTCTTTCTCAAACTGGATTCTGGACTTCAGTCCAGAACCATAGTCTGTCTGGTCGGTAGTAGAACGTCAAGCACCATCACGCAGAGCACTGGTGCACCTCAGGGCTGTGTGCTCAGCCTACTCCTGTTTATGCTACTGACCCATGACTGCACCATCAGATTCAGATCCAGTGTAATAAAGTTTGCAGATTACACAACATCAGTAACAAAGATGAGTGCATTACAGAGAAGAGATTGAAAATCTTGTGTTTGGTGCGAGAATAACAACAAAAGTCTCAATCTGGATAAGACAAAGGAGATGATTATGGACTTCACTACATATCAATAGTGGAGAGCAACAAATTCCACTTAGCTTGTGACCTTTTGTGGACAAACCACATCTCCTTACTAGTCAGGAAAAACAGGAGCTCTATTGAGAGTATCCTGGCTGTCTGCATCTGTTTTTTCTGCATCACAACGTGATAAGGTTGCTACAGAGAAATGGATTAAAGGTCAATCGACAGGACTATAAGAGTGAGAGAGACAGTCACTGGAGTCTCCCTCCCCTCCACCCCCATCGACATGATCTCTGGGATCGGTGTCTTTCTTTTAAAAATATTTTTATTGATATTTTTACAATAAAAAAATTGAACAATACAATTATGAAATGTGCTACAGGACTAGGAAAAAAAAGTTACAATAATGATCAAATGTACAAGTTCAGAAGCACAATAACACAATTATAATGATACAATAAAAGAAAATAACAAAGAAATAATTTCTAAACCCCTTCTCCTAAGCATGGTTGAGAATTAACATTCAAAATCCAAATGGCACAGTCTTAGAGAAGGACAGCACAATGCCAACATTCCAAATCAACACTGACTCTTAATGTTATCATAGTAGTCCATGAATGAGCCCCATATTTGAAATTTATCTAATTTTGTATCTAATTTTTCCCCAGATTTAAATAAGGCAAAATATGTGTAGGTGGAATACTATCTTTCCATTTAATTAAAATTGCACGACTGGCCATCAGAATCGTTGTCTGAAGAGAGTACGTAAAATGGTTGAAGACCCCTACCACCCCTCACACAGCATCTTTTCTCCTCAGGAAAGAGATACATGAGTATCAGAGCTAGCACTGCCAGGCTGAGAAACAGCTTATTCATACAGGAAGTGAGAATGCTGAATGGCCAAGGAAATACTCACAAGAACCATTTGAGACTCTCAAATTACAGAACTATTTATTTATGTGTATATATGAATACTTGTCCTGTACATGTATTGTTTGTCTGTATGTGTGTAATGTCTGGTTGTTTTACACCTAGGACCAGAGAACACTGTTTCAACAGGGTGTACCTGTGCAATCAGATGATAAACTTGACTGACTTGCCTTGAGGAGGTTGAAAGCCCTTCTGCAGTGGTGCAAGACCAACAACCTGAGTCTCAACATGGACAAGACAAAGGAGATGATTGTGGACTTCAGGAGGACAAAGGACTACTCCCTACTACATATCAATGGCTCCGTTGTAGAGAGAGTGGGGAACACAAAGTTCCTTGGCATTCATTTGAAGGATGACCTATCCTGGACCCTTAGCACGTCCTCATTAATCAGGAAGGCGCAGCAGCTCCTACACTTTCTAAGGAATTTGAGAAAGGCAAGGCTACCAGCCATCACCTTAACAACATTCTATATGAGCGTAATAGAGTGTGTGGTATGGTAGTTGCAAAGCTTCAGTTTGGAGGTCAGTGCAGAGGGTAATTAAAACTGCTGAGATCACTGAGATTTCCTTTCTCTCTATCAATGATATTTACAGGGAGTGTTGCTTAAGGAGGGCTCGGATAATCATTGAGAACCTTTTCCATTCAGCCTGAAGTATCTTTGAGGCACTATCTTCAAGGAAGAGGTACAGGAACATAAAAACCAAGACTGCCAGGCTGGGAAGCAGCTTCTTCCCACATGTGGTGAGACTGTTGAACAATCCTAGAAACCCATAAATTATTTTTATATATATTTGGATTATATATGTACTGCATATATGCCATTTGTATGTCGGGTGTGCACTATGGTCCAGAAATTCAGTTTTGTTGAGTTGTCATTGTCGGTCATGGTTATCTCTCGAGGTCAAAGATGATGGACTTCGTTCCATTGATCCAGAGATTGAAGATGCCTGTGCGTGTATTTGTTTAATGTGTACTTGATGTTGCACTCCAAGAAGCACACGATACTTCACAAATCAATCAACTAATTCCAATAGCATGGAAACTGTGACAATTGGAGATAATAGATTTGTGGCAGCCTTCAACTGCCTTCACAGCCGTTGAATTCGAAATAACTTTTTCCTCCTATTCCACTGTTGAGGTCTTGGTTGGATTGTTCTTTGTCAGTGACTTCACCCACAACCTTACTGCCATAGGTGAGTTGTACATGTATACAGATGACAAATGAACTTGAATTCTGGTAGTACTCTGATCATCAATTCTTTCTCTTTTTCTTCATTTAGGAAACAACCTAGTGGCTAAATTTTGAGGCAAGACTCCCAAACCTTTCTTTCTGGGTGTATAATCAGGTTATTTGGATGGAGAGACTCTAAACTTGAAATTTAGTGTTCCTCATTGTGACATTGGGAACAATTTGGGTTTCTGTTCTCCCCACCTCGGTCCATGGTTCCTACTCACAGAAATGCAAACACTTCTGACAGTGGTCAGCACAGGAACACAAAGCTGAGCTTTAGCAGAGGGATGCACAACTGGTGCTTTGAGGCTTTAAGACAATTGTGGAGGCTGTTCCCTTGGTTACAGTGCACTTACAGCTATGCCGCAGGATTTTTTTTCTCCACAGCATTACAAGAGGCAATCTTTATCCAGATGTTTTTTTTAAACCTAGAATGAATGAATTAATTTGTAAAAAATTTTCACCAGCTGGAGGAGGCTGCATTGTTTGAGAAATTCAAAAACCTTTGTGACAAAACAAGTTAGAATTTGGTAAGATCTATATAAACATTCAATGTCTGGTTAGTTGTTCACATTATAAATTCCACTCTATCTGGACAGTAGCAGATGTAATTACTGAGATTAAACTTTCTTCCAATCAGCAAGTTATTCTTTCTCATTAATGTGATCCTACTGAATGTTCATTATGATTGGGAATTTCTATCACTGGGTACAGGAATATTTAACTGAACTTTCACTGTACGATTTTGTGATTACTTTAAATAAAATTAGTGAATTTAATGAATGGACCATTTGTGTAATTAATTGGAATGGAGAGGTTGGTGGTGCAGTACCAGTGCATCAGTGATTTTTTCCATAAACTATAAGGACTATTTATAATATAAACTAAATTTTTGGGCAGTCGCTTCCAACCCTCTAAGGCTTGAACAGAACATGTGTGACAAAAGAGATAATTCTCTGAACTCTAACATCTGACCTCTTTCCATTACATTCTTGTGGCTCTCTCAATGTGCCTTCTAAAATTTCCTCTCGTCACCTTGAACTTCATGCACCCTATGTATTATTTTTTTCTTCTGTTAACCCTAAGCCATCAATGTAATTAATTGGAATGATGATGAACAAAGCCTTGTCTCTTTTACTTTAGTGATATTATCTTTTTAGCAGTAATTAATGTTGGGCAACCTTCCAGCACCACCTTTATCCTGCAAATAAATTTGATGAAAAAGATTCCGAGATCATGCTTGTGTAACTTCCAATTTTCCTCAACATCCCGCTCAATTACATCTAATTTTAATAATTGATAAACCTTGTGAGGCCAACATCGTGTGTTATCTGAATCACTGCTCCTGGACTTAGGTGATTTTCTCGCTGAACCTGTTCAACCATTAATGGTGGCCTGCATTATTGGATTATTGCATTACAATATTTATTGCAATAATGCATTTTTGCATTACCTGTCACTTTGACTTTTTGAACTTAAAAAGAAAGCATGCTCCTCTTTTCAGTTGTGAGGTAAAGTGGATGAGGAAAACATTCACAAAGTGATGAGATTTTCACGGTCTCTTTAGTATTACTTTCTTGAGTTTATCTCCTGTAGTTCAACATTAAGCTCATGAAAATTGGATATCGTGGCCTATATTAACTTCTCAGTTTCAAGAATTTCGACATGATTGTTCTCCTCAAATAAACCATAAAAGGAATTTCTCTGTCACTTTGAAACTCATGGGGTCTGACATCATGACAATAGCTTTTCTCTGATAAAGAGCTAAATGAAAGTTATAATGGGATGAAGGGTGCTGATTTTGAACTGTATCCAAATGAATCTTCAGATCTTTAATACTTTGTTAGTTTATCATAATCCAACTTCCTTTGAAAGTTTGTAAACAGATGGCTTCATTCCAAAAAGAAATAGTTTTCCGTCATTTGAGATATTAAGATTTAAGGAAAAGAAAATGACCTTTTTTGGACTGTAGAAGTGAGCATTTTCCAGAAGTACGTGTAAAATGGAAAAATAGCTGAGAGCCAGCCTTGCCTTTGCTTCCGTGGCCTGAGGTTATTAAAGTCAAATATAAAACCCCTGTCATCATCCTAACTGAGGTCAGTAACTTAATACAATCTGAGCCCCAGAAAGGAGAACTTCTGGTATATGTTTCTTAGAAAAACCCATTCTATGACATGCAACTAGAATTCAATCTCCACAAAAGAAGTGAATGAACGAATGAGCACAATGGCCAGATTTAACAAAACCCTTATTTGCTGCAGCTTCCAGGTACATAAAACACACTATAACAATAATTAAGTACAATTAACACATAAGAAGAGAAAGAAAGGATGATTCATAAATAAATATTTGGCCAGTAATACAAAAAAATGTGCTGTCAGTAGTGAAGGCAGATCTTTGGTGGTCTTGGAATAGTTTATGGCTAGACTGGGACAGGGAGGTTTAAGAGCATGACAGGTGTTAGAAAAAACATTTTTCTGCCTTTCTATGAGATCAGGATTGATCTATGAACTAACACAGCCTATTGACCTCCCCACACCTCCCCTCCCCCATATCCTTAGCTGACAGAAAAAGAGGTTTCTCAGATTTAAGTGTAGCTTTTGACCCAGCTTCAATTGCCATTTACAAGGGCAAAGTTCCAATTTTCTACGAAGCTCCATGTTCAGAAATGTCTTTCACCATCATCCCTAGGCTGTGTCCACTACCTTTTGGAGAGCTTTACACTCGGGGGTATTGATGTTTCCATACTAAACCATGATGCAGTCGGTCAGCACAGATTCCACCACACCTCTGTAGAAATTTTCCAGAGTTTCTGATGTCATACCAAACCTCAGCAAACTCCAGAGAAAGTAGGGGTGGTGACGTGCTTTTGTTTTTTTGAATAATTTATTTATACTTTTCAAACTTAAATGATGTCAATAATCCATAATAATATATAATAAAAACACACTACATTTTTCAATTATATACAAGATTCACCATCGAGTCCAATTCTGCCCCCCCATCCCCCTTCCTATCCCAATTAATGTATCCAGAGACAAAATTAAATAGACGATTACCCCGAAAAGAGGGAGAGCAACGATAAATTAGTTCTCATCCCCTATTCCTGTAACATTTTTACAGTGTCCCTTTACTTTCCAGACATATTAGGGACATAAGGACCAAAAAGTAAAACAAAGCGATTACATATAAAAATTCTTATGAAAAAGTAGGTATAAACTCAATGAAAAAACAAAAATTGTAGGATTTGTTAGGATCCCACCGCTGGCCTCGATCTTTACATTTTCATGACTCAACCTAATTAAGATGGATGGATGGTTGAATTCCACCTCCCCCCCTCTCCTTGGAGGGGGGTAGACGAGAACAAACAGAGCAACGAAGCACACTGTATCTTTGTACCGATGTAACACAGGTATGGTTGCCAAATTTTAAGGAAGGTGTGGAATTAATTTATAGGTAATTTTCTCCAGGGGAACACAGCTCTGCACTTCTGCATTCAAGCGCACAATGCCTAGGTGAGAGTTTGACTTCCAAGGAACCGCTATGCACTTCCTGGCCACCGCCAAAGCAATCAAAACAAATTGGATTTGAATTTTGGACAGCTTCATCGTAAATCTTATATCCATGATGTTTCCCAACAGAAACCACTCTGGGACCTGTGAAAATTCTTTACCTTAGATATTCTTTAGGACTTGGCCTAGCTCTAGCCAAAAGGGCCTCACCTTGGAGTATGACCAGGTTGAGTGCACAAAAGTTCCCTTCTCTGTGTCATACCTAAAACATTGATCTGAAATTTTTGGCTTAGCCTTGTTCAATTTCTGTGGCGTATAGTGCGTGCTTTCTTCATGATACCATTAGTGTGTTGGGTCCAGGAAAGATCCTCTGAGATATTGACTCCCAAGAACTTAAATTTGCTTACCACCAGATACAAATCCTGAAACCTCCTGCCCAAAGGTACCTTCTCCACAAAGAATGCAGTGGTTCAAGAAGGTGGCTTATTACCACCTTTGCAAGGGCAATTAAGGATAGGCAATAAATGGTTGCAAAATACTCAGATCTAGAAAATGAACTTAAAATGACCATGCAAACAGTTGTGAATGGTTGCTCTGGAGATCTCATTCCTCTACAAAGGTAGTTTCTTGGATTTGAAGATAATTAGCTTCCACTCTAGTTTTTTAGAAGGTCAGTGTGGGAACAGTGGGCTCTGCCATGGATGGGCAGGAGCGGTCTGTAGGACAGGTGGGTGTGTGGTGAGGTGGTGCACCTCTGTAAGGGCTTCCGATTCTTAGTACCATCTCCAATGCTCCCTCTCTACTTCGAGTGTTTCATGGGTGAAGGATTCTTAATGGTCAATGGGGCTGAAGGTTATCCTTGAATCTGTCCTGTGATAACTTCTTCTCATGCTGCAGCTCGGAATGGTTTTCATTTCAGGAATCTGGTGTCAGGCATGAAAATGGCATGACATTCTATCACAGCCGGGAAGAATAAATGAGTCTCCCAGCCCGATATCCCCAGATTATTTGATAAGAGAGAGGTAAAAGTGGGGTGTAATAAAGCAGCGAAATAGCAAAGTAATCAGTAAAAAAACTGATTTGAACAATGTGTTACTGATAGTCAACAGATTTTTACAAAATGAAGATGATTATGAATTGTGGAGCATTTTTAGCGGCATGAACTTCAGCAGCAAGTCAGACTCCTCTGGTTAATTTTCTCCCTTTGTTTTTACCATGAATGGGGTTCCATACTGGTGGGCCACCTCCAGGAGTTGTTGAGCTAATTACTGCTGAAAAACACATTTCTGTTTTTGCCTTTCAGCCCTAGGGAGAGGAACCTTGCTCATTGCTTGCCACTCCATTAGCAAAATACAGAAAAGGAGCCACCTGCTAGTGGTTATGAAAGAAATGTCACTGGGTGCATTGAGCTGTGCTCCACTGAGCAGAGCTTTATCTACATTTCCACATTTTAAAACGTGGTTTCATAACTTGGGATGAGATGTAAGATGCTTCCTTATAAAACAAGATAAATGAATTGGAAATTCTGATCAAATTTATTTTCAGAAGCATATCACCAAAAATGAAAGTTATGTTCCCACTGTAGAGTAAAATGTCAAATTCAATGTTTTTTTAAAGTATATACTCTGTTATAAAACTTTGCAACAGTGACCACATAACTTTTCTTCCAAAATGAACACAAATGCAATAAACGGTTTATTAAAAGGTTATTTGTCTGCAGTTAGTTTGCTTTCATGCATTAAGCTTAAAATAATATAATTACTGTAACTGTTAGGGTTCTGCCTTAATCTTTTGTGTCTCTTTTTATTAGTCAATGTTCATTCATACTGAGTGAACATAATGTGTTATGTTTCTCGAATGCAATTTACATACCACATTAAATGAAAACTTTGTGCTGTGGCTATTGCAGTAAAGTTGTGTTTAACCATTTGACACCTCCAATCTGAAACTTAATAAACATGACAAGTGTTTGAAAAAGCTTCCCCTCTATTTGTGACCTTACAGCAGTACAGCAAAGCTGCAACTGTGATTCTTGTAAACAGGAAGCTCTCGATAATGCAATCCCCTTCAAATACCCTTGTGTCAATGGAGCAAAGTGACTCCAAACGTCAGCTCCTATTGTTCAAGCTCTTGCACACAGAAATTTACAACATCAAGTCTGATGCTAAATCTCACTAAAATTAGCTATATGATATGTACGTGATTGTAAAACAATTATTGGCATAAAGTCAAGCTAGTTGCCTGATGAGTGGCATCTGCACAAACTGTACAGTTCACCTCCTCTTTTGCATTTGCCTATTCACCTCTTTATCTCAGAAAAACATGCCCGCCACAATAGCGAGGATCTCCCAGTAGCCAACCATTTCAATTCCCCACTCCATTCACTTGCTGACATGTCTGTCCATGGTCTCATGCACTGCCAGACTGAGACCACCCGCAAATTGGAGGAACAACACCTCACCTTCCGTCCGGGCACCCTCCAACTGGATGTCATTAACATCAACTTTTCTGGTTTCAGTTAGAACCACCCACCCCCTCCCCCACCTCCACCGCCGCCACAGTGATCTTCCTCTGTCTCTGTCTCTCTCTCTTCCCTTTTCCCTCTCTCTTCTTTCATAGAGCCAAAATCAATTCTAACCTTTCCTCAAATCCAATTGTCCACTTTTGGCTGTTGGTCTGAGCTCCTCCTTTTCCCATTCTTCCCCCTTCCTTTCCCCAGTTTTTAATTTAGACACCTGCTTGCTTTTCACTCATATTCTGAGGAAGGCCTTGGGCCCAAAATGTCAGTAATATACTGTACCTCTAGCTACTATGGATGCTGCGAGACTGGCTGAGTTCCTCCAGCATTTCTGTGTTTTTTCCTCTGTTTTCCATCCCAATAGTTGTTGTCTCTTTTTCTCTCTTTGTACAGTTCAGTGGTACCTTCGTACATCCTTCTCCCTCTTGTAAGGATGAATTTTTTTTTTTAAATAAATTTTTTATTTTTTTGTAAGGATGAATTTCCATGGCACTTGTCCAAAGTGATACACACAAATATACACAACAAGAATGGACACGGATCTCTGGAACAGGAGAAATATTTGAAGTGGAACAATTGTGTAAGGTCCCACTATTTACTAAATAGAGAGAGAAGCTGAAACAAATTTTAAAATAAAGAATCGTGCATTCAGTTTGGGTAAAGAATTTGATGGGTAAATTACCGGCAATCAAGAGGCACAGGAGATAGGCAACTTTCTGCTAGTATCAACACTGGGACACCTCGATTAGTGTAGAAGTTAGTGATCGGGTCCTTGGTTCAAATCCTGTGCTGTCTGTAAGGAGCTTGTACGTTCTCCCGTGTCTGCATGGGTTTTCCCCTGGGGCTTCAGTTTCCTTCCACTCTTCAAAACATACCGGGGATTGTAGGTTAATTGGGTGTAATTGGGTGGCACGGGCTTGTGGGCTGAAAGGGCCTTTACTGTGCTAATTTAAAAAAATATATATTAAATTTAAATCGGACAGTGAATAATGACAAATTGTTTCTACAATGGTATTTGGATGGTAGGGGCCATGATCACATGAAAGAAAGTATTCTGCAGGCAATGCAGACAGATTCACACTGGAGAACCCTCGGGACTGAGGTGGGGCATGAGAAAGGATGAAAGGGAGGTCAGCATGATGGCTACACATGTGTGGAGACAACTTAGGCCAGGCAGTTAATCTAATTGGGGAGGAATGGGATCTGTCAGTAGTATTACCTGTTCTCATTATCTTTTGGAACTAGATAATCAAATAGATGTCTTTCAAAAGATTTGTCCTGATATTGTCAAGTATTTTCCAGAAGGAGACTTGAAAGTTGATGTTGCTTGTACATAAACACCTGCTAGTGGCATCTCTTCCTATAAAGCAAATATCTGCATCCACTCTAAGAAGGAACATCACAAATATGTTTGGGAAGTTTCACTTTGAACCAAGGGTCTCCAGATTTTTGGGTGAATATTAAACATCAAACTAACAGTTGTTGTTTTCTTTTCTGTTTTAGTGACAACCTTGAGCTTGTACATTTATTTGCAAATGAAGGGATTTTTGGCATTAGATTGATAAAAGTGACCAAAATCAAAGTGCTCACCCAGTTTGTTTTGATGTCAAGTAGACATTGAAGGTGTTTTCTGACAAATAAATGATTAGGAAAGGAAAAATTATGAATGGTTACTAAATCAATTTAAGGACAATATTCCATCTTTAATCAACCCCAGGTTGCTATGGGAAGGGAGGGAAGAGATTGCTGGGACATTGCAATGATCTTTGTGTCCTCCTTGGCCACAGGGTAGATGCCAATGTATTGGAGAATACCAAATGTGGAAACCTTGTTTTAAAAAAAAAAGTAATAGGGAGATTCCTGGAAATTATAGACCAGTGAATCTTACATCAATGGTGACAAATGAATGGAGAGGATTCTTAAGGACAGGACTTATGAACATTTAGAGAAGTACAGTTTTCTCAGGGATAGTCAACATGGCTTTGTGAGGGGAAGGTCATGCTACATGAGTCTAATTGAGGTTTGTTGAGGAGGTAACAAAGAAGTTGATGAAGGCAGGGTGATAAATGTGGTCTATGTAGATTTTAGAAAGGGATTTGACAAGGTTCCCCATGAGAGATTTGTTCAGAAAGTCATGAGGCATGGGATCCATGGAACCTTGGGTGTGTGAATTCAGAATTGGCTTTCCTGTAGAACACAGAGAATTGTAGTGGATGGAAAGCATTCTGTCTGGCGGTCAGTGAGTAGTGGAGTTTTGCAAGGATCTGTTCTGGGACCCCTGCTCTTTGTGGTTTTTATGAATGAGCTAGATGAAGAAATAGAAGGATGGACGTGTAAGTTTGTGGATGATTCAAAAGTTGGAGGTGTTGTGGATAGTGTAGAAGGTTGTCGTACATTACAACAGGTTATAGACAGGATGCAGAGTTGGGCAGAAAAGTGGCAGAAGGAGTTCAATCCATACAAGTATGGTTATGCATTTTGGAAGGTGAAATGAAGGTTAAGTACGGGGTTAATGGCCAGATACTTAACAGAGTGTAAGAACAGAGGGGCCTTGGGGTCCAAGTCCATAGATCCTTTGAGGTTGCCATGCATGTTTATAGGATAGTTAAGAAGGCCTATGGTATGCTAGGCTTCATTAGTTGGGGGATTAAGTTCTCTGGTGAAACCATACTTAGAATGTTGTGTACATTTCTGATCACCTCATTATAGGAAGTACTTGGAAGCTATTGGAGAGGATGCAGAGAAGATTTACCAGGATGTTGCCTGGATTATAAAATCTGTCTTAAGAGGCAAGATCAGCAGAGCTAGGGCTTTTCTCTTTAGAGCGAAGAAGGATGAGAGGTAATCTACATGATTATGAGAAGCATAAATAAAGTAGATAGCCAGCATCTTTTTCCAAGGACGGGAGTAGCAATCACCAGAGGACATCTGTACAAAGGAAAGGGAGGAATGTTCAAGGAAGAAATCATGGGTAAGTTTTTTTTTGATAGGTATATTTTGGTGAGTGGAAGGGCCTGTACTGCGCTGTAATGTTCTATGTTCTAATCCAAGTTTTTTTTTTTGCTCTCTATGCTTCTAAAAGTGCAGCTTAATAACCAAGTGTTCTTGGAAAATAGGGTAATTTAATTTCAGAATTCAAAGGATCAACACATTAAAATTTGGATGAAAAGGGTAAAAAAACCCATATTTGGCCCAACTTATCCATGACGATGCCTATATACTCTCATCTCATGTTCTTGTATTAGGACCATACCTCTCTACTTGTTTCCCATTCAACTGTCCAAATGTCTTTTAAATGTTCTAGTTATATCTGTCTCTACCACCTCTTTTTGCAGTTTGTTCCAGATAATAACTGCCCTCTGGATGAAAAATGCACCCTTCAGATTTCCTTTAAAATTCTCCCCTCTCACTTTACATTGTTAGATATAGTCTCCCTTACCCTGAAATTCTATTTGTACTTCACATAACATTACAAACCTCAGGAAGGTCACCCCTCAGCTTCCTTTACTTCAGTAAGTAAAAGCCCAGTCTCTTCCCTCCATTCCAGATAACATACTGAGTCTCTTCTACTCTCTGTTTAAGGCTATCACACTGAGAGTGTTGCAACCAGAAATTGACATAATTCTCCAAGTCCAATATTTTGTACTGCTGCAATATGATGTGTGAACTTGTTTCCTCTAGGCTTTGTTTTACAAAAGTAAGCATGTCCATTGCCTTCTTCGCTGCCCAATCCATTTTAAGGGAACAGTGAACTTGCAACCCAAGGTCTCTCTCTAACATCTCAAAAGATTAACACTTTGGTCCCTACAGAAGGGATGGGAATAGGTGACAGGCATGGGGTTTTAAGGCATTGTAAAAGATTAAAAACTGTAATCAAATTGACACATTCACATGTCACCACATATAAATGCAAGACTAAACCTCTCTACCACATATTGTAAGCTTTTCAAATGCTTTCTGATACTTTGGAATTATAAATCTGGTTCATTACACTTGTCCTGTGATCTCTCTCCTTTAAGAAATTCACCAGAGTGAGTGAAACAGATGTAAAAAAAGAGCCAATCCAAATTTGAACATTGGTCATTTTGTTTTCAACTGTTCTTTATATAGTGCAGTTGGTGTATTGTATGGTCGAAGTGGTATGGTGAGGGAGGAAATCAGGGAGACAGGAAAGCTAGGATCTTTTGCAGGAGCATCTGGAATTCTCTGGGGAACCTCAAAATAACTTTTAGAAAGGTGCAGTTTCCTGGAGGAGGGGAAATTTCTTCACAGCCCTAATGGTTTATTTGACTTTTATGAGTGGATTTGTGCGTAGCTGTACGTGGTGACAGCTTAATTGAATGCATTATTATTTTCAACACGGTGAATCATTACTTGTTTGGGAAGCAAAAGATTTCTTTATCCACACGAGAACAATATTACTCCCATAGCATAATGTTCACTCTTACAGAGTAAATGGAGGCTTTTCAGTGCTTTATGATGAATAGGATTACAGGTGCCAATGAGTTCTGTGAAGCTTTGGTCAAAGAAGTAAATGTTGTATTTATAGGGGGCCATTCAATGTCCCAAGAATCCAAATTTATATATGTCCCATTTTAAAATAAATAAATAGACACATTTAAATAATATTTCAGACTTTTTTAATATTTGGGGAACTAAAGATTTGATTTTCCTTCCCAAAGTATTTTGACTTAAAGTAATAGATGAGTGCTGATAACCCCCCACATCACTCCTCCACCTATCTGGAGTCAGGTTCTTTCCCCAGGGCCTGACTGAAGGTGATGGAATGATATTCTCTATATCCACCACCAAGCAAGCAACTTACTCCCACAGTTTTCCTGATCATACCCCCTTCTACTCTACTACTTGTCAGAATCAGAATCAGATTTATTGTCACAAATATGTGTCCTGAAATTTATTGTTTTGCAGTAGCAATATTGTGCAGAACAAGGTGGAAAAATGACTATAAATTACAATTTCATAAATACAAGATTTGAAAAATAAATAATTAGTGCAAAAAAAGAGAAAGTGAGATAGTGTCCACAGGATCATTGAATGATTTGTCATCTGATGGCGGAGGAGAAAAAGTTGTTTTTTCTTATGTTGAGTGTGTGTCTTTAGGCTCCTGAACCTTCTTCCTGTTCCTGTCCTATGCACTGGCACCTCCTTACCAGACAGTGATGCAACCAGTCAAAATACTCTCCCATGGTACACCTGTAGAAATATGCAAGTCTTTGGTGACATACCAAATCTCGTCATTCTCCCAATTCCTCCATCTCCATTGTGTCACAGGGTCATAGAATTGTAAAGCACAGAACCAGGCTCTTCTATACACCTCATAAATCTGTAGACACGTGGTTGAAGCTCAGCAGGTCAAACAGTAGCAAAGGTACAGATACATCCAGAGGGCTTAATTACTGCATCTAGTGCACCCTTTGTGGCATTTTCTACATCGGAGAATCCGGTCGCAGACTGAGAGATCGCTTCGCTCAGCACCTCTGATCCGTTTGCAGCAACAGTGACCTCCCAGTGGCCAACCACTTCAATTCTGAGTCAACTCCCATTCTCACATGTCTGTCCATGGCAGTGTGTCTCAACCAGGGTTCCCCGGAACCCTTGGGTTCCGCAAGAGGTCACTAGGGGTTCCGTGAGAAACAGTGATAAATAGGCTAATGCATTTTTGAGTAATTTTTGTTTAATTTTATATTCATAATTTTACTATACACAGTTGGCATATTGTTGGAAAATCCTTGGTTATTATAATAAAAACTTCAACCTCTTATATTACTTAAAATAAAAACCTCGGTGTGAGGTCTCATAAACGAGCAGCCTGATTTTTTTTGCATTGCCAATAAATTTGACAGAAAAAGGAGTAATTTTTTCCTTAAACAAGTTATCCAAAAAAAAAAACGTTTACTATGTGAACTACGGTAAAAATATAAAAGAGATAGATATTAATAATGGTATATAATAATTTTTATGCAGGGGTTCCCTGAGACATGAAAACTATTTCAAGGGTTCCACAAGGGTAAAAAGGTTGAGAAATGCTGGTCCATGGCCTTGTGTACTATCCCATCCTGACCATCTGCTGATTGGAGGAACAACACCTTATTTTCTGTCTGGGCACCCTCCAGCCAGGTGCCATTAACATTGACTTTACTGCCTTCCACTAAACCTGCTCACCTTTTCTTTCCCCTCCCTCTTTTCCTGTCTTCCCTGTTCCTACATCCACCCAGTCATCCCTCCTCCCCCTCAATGCTGCTGTCCCCTCCCTCCTTTCTCCTTCTCGCCTTCATCGCCTTCTCCAATATATTTTCTCTTGTCGTGTATCTCAGAAATTTTACTTAAACGAATCTTGGTTTTTGTTGTGACTGTGGTTTCAGGGCTAGTGTTTGGTGTGCCCTTTCTATTTCCATTCCTTCCTGCATTTCTGGCATTCCCAGGACTTTTGGGATCCATTCTTTTATAAATTCTTTCATATCTTTGCCTTCTTCATCTTCCTTTAGGCCCACTATCTTTATATTGTTTTCCCTACTATAGTTTTCCATTATATCCATCTTCTTAGCTAACAACTCTTGTGTTTCTTTAACTTTTTTGTCACTTTCTTCCAATTTTCTTTTTAAGTCATTCACTTCCATTTCTTCAGCCATTACTCATTCTTCCACATTTTCTAATCCTTTCCCTACATTTGTTATGACCAGCTCTATTCTACTCACCCATATCTACTCCCAGAGAGAACAATGATATAATTGTCTGATGGCCACTTTCTCTTCCAGGAGCTTCTGCACTCATCAGTTTAATGAGGTTCCATCACCATACATATGTATCTCTTCCACCCTTTTCTGCATTCTCTATTGGAGACTCACTGCTTCCTCTCTTCAATCTCCAACCACTTTCCCCCTCACAGCACTTTTCCATGTAACCATAGGAGATGGAACATCCATCCTTTTCTCTCCTGGCTTCCCAACATTCAAAGACCCAAACAATCTTTTCTGGTGAAACAGTAATTTGATTGCACTTCTTCCAGCTTGGTGTACTGTACTGTTCTTCACAATAAGGCTCCACCACAATAGAGAACCTAAAGGCAGATTGGATGATGGCTTTGCAGAGCATCTATATTCATTCTGCAGTGGGAACCTTGAGCTTCTGGTTGCCTGCCACTGTCATTCTCCATCCCACTCATTCCTGTACTGTTATCACATGGCTCAAAGTAAGCTTGAGGAACATTGTGGCTTCAAAATTCAATATCAATTTCAACATCGTCAGGCAACGTCTTTCTGTTTATATCATCCATATGAAATATTTATTTGGCAAACCTGACCTATTTGGGATTTCCTACAGCTCTGCACTTCTCTGATTTTACATTCCTTTCTGTTTTCTTTTTATTCCTTTGTTTATGTTCTCTATTTCTCTATCATTAAACTATCAGATTACGTCATCAACAGTTTATTCTCATGGTAATCTTGAGCTCATTTTATTAGAGATATTTCCTTTGTCCAATCCATCCCTCAACCCTCACTGCAACTTAAAACTAACTGTTTTTCCCCCCTTTTTCCTAGTTGTGATAAAGGGTCTTCAACCTAAAAAGTTAACCATTCTTCAGATGTCACTTGATCTGTTGAGTTTGTAGCACAATGCTTTTGGCTCAGAATTCCAGTATCTGCAGGTGTTTTGATTTCCCTGTTAGTGGACTTTGCAGGATCCTATTTGTTCAACTAAGTAGGCAATTCAACAATCATTGGAAAATCGGGAGGAAAATGAAATCTGTTTGCAAAGTTTATATAAGTTGCAATATTTCCAATCAATGACAAAAGGATATTGAATATTTAAGCTCTGATCCAAGTTTAGACCATAAGGCCACAAGTCATTGGAACAGAAATAGGCTATTCAGCCCATTGAGTCTTCCCTGCAATTTAATCATAAGCTGATCCATTTTCCAACTCAACCCTATTGCCTGGCCTTCTCCCCTTTGATGCCCCAGCTAATCAAGAACCTATCAATCTCTGTCTTAAATACACCCAATGACCTGGCCTCCACAATGACCTGTGACAAGAAATTCCACAGATTTTCAGTCCTTTGGCTGAAGAAGTTCCTCTGCACCTCTGTTTTAAGTGGATGGTTTCAATTGTGAAGGATGATCTTGCCTGATGGAACTTCCTTTTCCCCAGTGTGTGGGTTTCACAGACTAAGCTGACATTTAATATCCAACCCTAATTCCCTCAGAGAAGATGGTGATGAACAGCTTCAGAAACGATTGAGCAATTTGCTGAGCCATTTTAATAGAAAATTAAGCCACTGTATTGCCATGTTTCTGGAATCATTTATAGGCTTAACAGGTAGAGGTTAGGGTTCCATAAACATTGCTGTTCAATCTATTTTTATAGCAATTTGGTAGATTCATGGTCAACATTATTGAAAATAATCATATTTATTTTAAAGTAACCGAGGTTAAATTCTCCAGTAGGATTTAAACACACAATTTCCACATAATTAGCCTTTGGGTTACCCGTCTGGTAATTTAACTCTACACCACAGTACCATCGGCTTGACAGAGGTTGAAAAACAAACTGCATTGTCATATGATGGAAGAAAGACTCATATTGATGCAGCACCTTATCACATCTCTCAGAAATGTCTGCAAATGCTTCACAGATGATACAGCAGATACCTAATGCAGAGAGCATTGCACAAAGCAGTGAATCTATTTGTGTTTTGTTTAGGCTACCTTGGGTGAATATTAGTCAAAGCACCAGGGTTCATCTCGTTAAATATTTCTGCAGAATCTGAACCTCTTGAATCAGCAGAGGGAAGGGTCTCAGTTCCGCTTCATCAGGAGAAAACGCTCAGTGAGAAAGGAATGATAGATTTATTTCACTAAACAGGTAAAGATCTTAATAAACATTCCCAGCCTGGGGTGAACACGTACTCCTTGTGGGAGGTAATAAAATAAATAATTCACTGAAGATTATGGAAGGGCGAGGGTTTAATAAAAAAACTAATTTAATTAAAACATTCTAATATGCAGTGGCCCTTTGGCCCACTCATTCAGCCTGACCAAGGTGGCATTCTGTGCACATCACCTTGCCCACACTTGGTCCATATCCTTCCTCATCAACCCTATCGCCATATATCTACCCAAGTATTCTTTTGAACATCAAAATTGTGCCTTCATAGGAAACCTTCATAGCTTCCTCTGGCAGCTTGTTCCATATACAGACAATGCTGCCATCCAGGTTCTTCTTAGATGTTCCCTCTCTCCTTAAACTCATGCTCTCTTGTTATAGAGTCATTTATCCTGGGGAATGGACGGTGAGTATTTACTTCATCCATGGCCATCATGGTTTTGTAAACCTCAACAAGATCACCTCTCAGCCTCCTATGCTGAGTGATTCCAACCTCTCCCTATAACCCAAGCCTTCAAGTTCTGGTGAATCTTCTCTGCATCCCTTCCAGCTTATTGATAACATCAATTATTTGTATAGCTGAACCATGATGTCCCAATGAAAGCCAACATATCAAATGCCTTCTTCACCACCTTGTTCACCTGAATTGCCGCTTTCAGGAAACTTTGCTCCCGTACTTCTCAGTCTCTCTGATTTACAATATTCTCCAAGGCCTTTCCTTTTATCCAACCCTTGTATAACACCTCACACTTGTAAAAAAAATATATACGATATGCTTGGCCTGTCCACTGCAACTGCTAACAGTTTGGGACTGCTCCAGGAATGGACTGTGGCATGGTCAAACATTTATTCACAAGGCATGGAGTGTGTTTTAAAGGGTGTGAACAATGTGGATTTCATTCAGAAAGGCTGGAAACATCCCTCAGATCAGTGCTGTACTCCAATTTGAAACCATGCACTTCTGAGGCAAGAATGGCTCATGAACAAGTGGAAGCCACTTCTGATTCCACTGTTTCCATCTCTTCTTACCTACTCCTGTACTCAACTATTTTTTCTCTCTCTAACACTTCTTCCCCCTTACCCTTCCTAATGATCTTTCCCTTCCACCTGTCTTTTATTTCTGTCCCTTACCCCATCGCATTTGGGTTCGTCTCCCAAATTCTTTCCCTCTTTAGCTATGTAATTTCACCTTTTTATCTTAGTCGTGATAAACGGTTCAGACCCAAAACAGTGAGTGACCATTTCTACCCGCGGATGCTGTCAGACCTGCTGAACTCCTCCAGCAATTCTCTGTCTGCTCAAGATGGCAGCATCTGCAGGTTTTGCGTTGCCCCGTTAATATCTTAAATATCATGGTTTGAATGGCGTTCTTCATTCATAAAAGGGTCCTGCATAATACATTTATCTGACTTGATTGAAGGCATAGTTCCAAAATGTTCTTGATTTACAATTACTCCCCCAAATAATCAAAACTTGTTAAAACAAAGCTGTTAATTTGGTTTAAATATTAAGATGTGATAATCCATGGGGTCTGTTATTTTATCTTTCCTGAAATTTTACTGGTAAGCCACACTGGGGAAGAGGGAGGACACTACTGCTAGCTCTGGAAGCCTTTTAACAGCAGTCCAAGATCGGAGTTATGATGTCATAATCAAGGGAATTTTTCATGGAAGCAGAATTGACTTTAGTGTAAAATCAGTAAATAAAGAGAATTAAGGATTTTAGTCTGAAGCTTGTGTTATTTTATTAAGTGCAATGAAGGAAAATTAATGCTGCCATCACTAGTTGATTTATCTACATTTTTAGCTCTGTTCGAGAGAAGAGTCAACCTCCATTTTTGAGGTAAATATTAATTTGCATCTAAACATTTCTGCATGAGCACAGCTTCGAAGAAAATATTAGCTGAACTTCTTACGGGGAATGGCTCCAAAAATGAATTTCTCTAGACTGGTAACTGATTGTAATCTTTAATGCAGGCTCTCAAGGTCACAGAGGGCAGGAGGAAATGGCAGTTTACTTTTAAAAATAATGTTCATTTGCATGTTGTTGTTGTTTCATAATTTTGCTTCTTGGAACAATAAAGAAGCCTACTGTTTACTTTGCACTTTTCATGATCTCAGCATTCCCAAAGAGTTGTGTAATGCGCGTCGAAAGAACCAAAGACTTGTTGATCCAAACCAAGGCTTTTATTAACTAAAAGACTGGAGCGTATCACAAGGAGGTCAAACAGTCCGGAATAACATGGTCTGGCTAGGAGCAATCCTTTAAGACCTGCCCGTCAGTGTGGCTACACTCTCAGCCAATCACAGTCATCCTACACGACCATCTGTACATAGACACATTGGTGATAGAATCTGTACTGTCACAAGTTGTAAAATCCTTTTTGAACTGCTCTCTGCTGAAGGGTAAGAATGATAGTGCAGCAAGCCACTATAATGAGCAAACTTATGGTAACCAAATAATATTTTTAGCCATGTTTCTGAGGGATAAATATTAACTGGGTACAAAGAAAACATCTGTTCTTCTTCAAAATAGTGTCATGGGATTCTTTACATGGACAGCCAGATCTCACTGTAACACCAGTTTGCTCTTGTTACATTCTCTCAGTACTGTAGTGGAGCATTAGGCTACATATTAGGCTCAAAGTCTCAAGAGTAGGGATGGAATCTCCAAATTCTGGAGAGTTGTGAGGGTGCTACATTGAACCTCATACGGAAATGGAATATAGATTTTACATCATATGAATTTTAAACAAGCTGCTTAGGTGTTGTTAAATACCGCATATACTCATGTAATCATCAAATTTTTTGGATCACTTTTTCAGGCCAAAAAAGAGGGGGTCAATTTTTACACGGGTCAAACTTTTGACCTCGTAAATACCTGCGCTGTTCAAGACGGCAAGAACTTGGATGGTTGGAATTTGATGGTAAGCCCACGGTTGGCGTATTGGGAATTTGGATGCGTGGGAGTTTGGGGGGGAAGTCGACTATTACACGGTATCAACAATTACACATATTATATGGTACTTCTTTCTTCCTCAGGGCTCACATGCAAGTTTTCCTTGGAGATATCTTTTGGAATTGTGCTGGGGCAACTGACTGGAGAAAATTCAGGGTGATGGTATGCCTCTAACATCCTTTCCTGCAGCAAAGGAAATTTCTCAATGTTGAGGTCACGTAACAATTTGAAAATTAATTGGCACATACCACTTTTGGCCTGGTGTGATAATATGTTGGGCTTTAATATGGCATTTGGATCACATCGATTAGGCAAATGAGGGAAGTGCCTGAACTTTTTTTTGGAATATTTTATTTATAGATTTTCCACACAAACTTCAACATTTGTCAATTTCATCAATATCATTATCAATGATACCCACATTAATAACATTTTGCATTTGCAAGTTCCTTACAGTCTTCTCATGGAGTTTGAGTGTTGCTTTTTTTAATTCCCTTCACCCCTGAAACACCAAACTAATTATACTTGTACACAATGAAAAACAAGACACAAACAGCAAAGGTGTGAAACTTGTATTTGGGGATTTATGGGTTTGTCGTGCCACGGCAGCCAGCATATAGAGTGCCTTCCTTTTCCCATAGTTTTCCCTGGCTAGAATAGGATGGACCCCCTCCACTCCCTCACCAATGGAGGGGCGAATTGGGAGGGCAGAGCAAGGCGGTGAGGCACAGTGGTTCACATTACAACTGTGCTTCTATGTTGTTCAAATAGGGCGGCCAGACCTTCAAAAAAGTACCATATTGTTTCCTTAGGTTGTAGGTAATATTCTCCAGGGGAACACAGCTCTGCATTTCTGTGTTCCAATGTCCAATGCTCAAGTAGGAGTCGAACCTCCAGGCAACTGCTATGCACTTCCTGGCCACTGCCAATGTGATCATGACAAATTGAATTTGAAATTTGGATAGCTTCATTGTAAGTCTTTCATCTATTATGTTTCCCAACTGGGTCCTGTGGAAATTCTTTGCCTATAATTTTTTTCCAGGCCTGAACGTTTTTCATCCAGTTGGAGCTTCAACACAGCAAAATGGCATCAATGATCTATCAAAAATCATCACAGAGACTGTTCAGTAAAGATTGAAATGTAGAAATCAAGCCACACAGTAAAAGTATCTTCATGGTAAATAGAGTAGCTCAGGACCAGGAATATTCCCATCTTCATTCCTTCAAAATGAAATGATGACAACTTAAGCAAAATGATGCATGGAGTTGGGGCTTCCTGAGTCAGATGAATCAAAAATCTCTGCTAAACCAACTTCTAATCTCTGATTCTAATTTTTGCAACCAAATGGAGGAATGGCACTGCCAAGATAAAATTTAGGCCAGGACTTTATTACCTCTAGATCTGATTTTTACAATGCATTCCTGTCTCATTTCCCTTGTTCTCACTCATAACCCTGAGGACACCCAGAACCATCTTGGGCCTGTATTAGTTCACACCAGGCCTATACATCTCATCATCTCTGCCCTTGCTGATTATCAAGGCTTTTGATTGAAACCTCCACCTCCTAACATTATCCTTCTTAACCCTTTTTGCCTCTGAGATCTGCACCTCATCAACCCTCTGAGCTGCTCCAGTGCTTGACTTTAGAGCATCCCAAATGTCAGTCACTCCAGTGGTAGCTGCTGAACCTAAGGATCACTCTCGCCTCTCCTTTAAGATTTTGTCAAAACCTGCTGCTTTTGTCAAGTTTTCAGACTCGCTCTAATATCCCTCAAATGGATCAACAAATTTTGTTCAATAACTTTCCCATGGACCAATCTGAGAGATATAAGATGTGTATATACAAATGGAATGCAGCTGTTGCATGAATCTTTCATCATTTTTGATACATAAATTAGAAATATCAGTGGGAGAAGCAGTCTGCCTCAAATTATCGTCACAAAACATACAGATAACACCAAAATGGTTACCATGGACACCAAAAGCACTTTCAGTGAGACAAATGTAGAAAGGACACCTGAAAATGGCACAAAATAAGTGGCATCTCTTCTGGTTTGGAGAATAACAAGACATCAAATGACAAAATGGAATGGCAGGACTTAGAAAATCAGGAGAATTGATCCAAGGTTTGATTGATTTATTTAGATTGTTCTAGAGAAGAAAGTAGCAACCAGAAAAATAACAGTTGGTTATGAGAACTGGTCGACTTTAACCGAAGTGGATTTTGTTGGGCATTTAAAGAGAAAGGAACCCAGTGATTACAGAATTATAGATACAAATTTAAGGGTAAAAATAAACAATCAAAACTGAAAGTTAGCAATCTGGGAGCTGAGCATTATAGATTGCACTTACTAAACAGAATTTAGTATCTGTTTTGCATACACCTACACGGTTGATTTTGCTAATATCACAAGCTGCTCACCTACCTATTGCATATTTGTGTTTTTGACACAGTGTATTGAAGGCTTGAGTGTCTATTTTGCATATTTCTACACCTTTTGTAACTAAAAGTGAAGTTTATTGGAGGGAAGAAAGTTTTCATTGACGCGGTTCTTTTGCAACACGGGGACACAATTAAGCAGCCAGTGCATTATCTTTGTGGTAGAGTCATCTTGTAATGTAGACAGCAGGACAGCCAATATTATGCGGAGCATAATTCATTGATATGAGGCGAGGGATAAATATTGGTCCCAAGTCTTGTAGGTGAAATGGTAACTTAAAAAAAATTATTAGACATGCAGCATGGTAACAGGCCCCTGCTGTCCAAAAAAACCCCATTTTACCTACAACCCCCTGTACGTTTTGAAGGGTGGGAGGAAACTGGAGCACCCAAAGGAAACCCACATGGACACAGGGAGAATGTAGCAAATCTTTACAGACAGCACAAGATTTGAACCCAGTTGCTGTAATAGCGTTGTGCTAACCGCTAAGCTAACCACGCCACTCTTTGAAATAGGGGTATAGCATCTTTTATACTTTCCTGAGAAGATAGATGAGGTTTCAGTTTAACAGCTCAAGTAAAAGGCAGGGCCTCTGACCAATATTAGAGCTGGTTTCTCATGCAACAGCTGAAGGAAAGTTTATTCTAACTATTAAACAATAGTTTACTCATTGCAGGAGTGAGATCAAGTACATACTGAGGATGGAGCTGATGTGAACATTATTTTTAATAGTTTTTTTTAGCAAAAATAAAACACCCAAGGAGATTATTATTTGAGTTTGTGTATGAAAGTGAGGGGCTCTGTGGCTGAAGAACACACTGGCAATGGGCTGTTGGTGACTCGAGGCGAGGTTCCCATGCAGGCTGTGGTCAAAGGACTGACATCAGGCTGCAGACTTCTGGAGACAGTCTCCAAACTGGTTGAAGGGATACCAGATGTCAGAACCAGGATGCAAGAGGGTGCCGAGGGCACTGAAGGCTTCCTGATTATGTCGGGGGTTTGGATCAGGAGCTTGGGTTGCCGATGATTTGGTCTGAATTCTGTGTGGCTGCAGAGGCTGCGGAAACACTGGGAGTGAATCCACAGACACTCAGTGACTCTGAAGGGACACTCTTTTGCTTCTCTATAAGGGACATCTGGCAATTTCTGCTGATAACAAATCTTTATTTGTCTTATGGCAGACAATATTACATCTGTTTAATTACATGACAATAAAAGAGTCTTGAATCTTGAAGCCACTAGCCTTACTTTTAGGGCCCACCCCGACCAGATGAATTTTCAGTTAAATGAGTGGGGACTGGCCTTCCAGTTTAAGCCTTGAATCCATTCAGCCTTCCCTCAGCGCTGCACTGGAAACCTAGCATTGGTTCAGATCTCGAGTATCTGAAAAGGTGCATGACTTCGTTGCCTTCACGTTTCCACGAGCTGAACTACAGATAAACAGAAGGAACCACATTATAATGATGCCCAGTGGTCCTTGTGTCTACACCTGTTACTGATTCCCATTGCATTGGGCCTTCTCTTTCACTGTTTTGCCCAATTTAAATGATCTCAATTTTAAATTAAAGTCAGCTGTGCAATTTGTTTGTAGACATAACTAAACATGAATAAAACTCCTCTATTTCCTTTACTTTTCAAATGTCACAAGGTTTTCTGCTTATTTTCAGAATCCTCTGATTTTACGTTTTTTACACTTGCACTTCAGCTAAGATTTGCCTGGTCTTGTTTGGTGTCACTGAGTGTAGATGATGGACTGTGGCTTCAGTTGTTTAAAGGCAGTGAAGTTTATCCAGGCACCATTGGCCCCGTTTGGTGAATCCTATAAAAAATTTGTTATCCCATTTCCTCTACACTGATCCAGTCAAGAATCCTCACTCTTATCTTCAAAGGGCTCCATGGTCTCTCCTCTCCCTGTGTAGTGAAACCACTATTGTATATATTTGCATGCAATATATAAATATCACGACTTTTCCTGGTTGATCTTGCTCTCACTGGATGGCTCGTGACTCCTCCCTCTTTCTTCCCCATAAAGGCTGTCATGCCACAAGCCTGCCCCCAGTTCGAGTCCGGGACAGTATGAGTGACCAACAGAGGGATGCTATGAATAAAAGCCTTCAGTCTCGGCAACTTCAGTCTTTGTGTAATTGATCGTGCATCACCCTTCACCTGTAATCTCCTTCAACCCTATAAGCAAATTACATCCTCAAATTCTGTCCGCTGTATTATCACTCCCCGCCTTCAACAACCTAAGCCCTGAAGTCTTTTGCTGCTTCTCTCTCCAATAAAGAATCTCAATATCTATCTCTTTAACCAGTCAGATAAAGGTTGACAGTTAATTTCCCTACAGAAACTCTCTCATCTGCTCTTTCTAGCATCATCTGCAAAGGCATCAGAGGTAGCTTGTGAGTAAAGAATATGGGCTAAGAGGGAAGAAGGGTATGGGGAGAAGATGGGGTGCTCTTTGCTCTGTTAGGGTAGGGAGAGGAAAGGCACTGGGGCCTCAGTGCAAGATAAGGCAAAGTGTGTGGATTATGCAGTGGAATGAGGCCAGCAATGAGGAAAATTTCGAAAGAAAGCAGGGGAAGATCGAAATCTTCAGTGGGTGCCTTGGAAGATCATGAGATCGGCAGAGATATCAATGCAGTAGTGAGATACAAGTTGGGGATGTCAGGTGATTTAAAGATAAATGAGGGATTTAGCTGCAAAATTCCTTGTGGTGCAGGGAAGACCTAATATTCTAGGGGTAACCAATCAGGCTATTTGCAGTTTATTGCGATCCAAGTTCCCTCACGTAATATCCGAGTTCCCTATTTGACTCGCATGTGAATGTAGACCCAGAGAACATATCTATTTATTCAAACATACTCTGGAAACTTTTATCAATCCTACTGCAACCCAGAGGAGGTTTAATCACAGGACATTCTACTTCAAGAAGTAGCCAACTTAAAGGAACAAATACTCTGGTGATTGGCCTGTGTCTGATGTCCTGAGCGGTAACCAAAGATGTTTCCCTATCAGGAGATTTAGAACCAGGAGGCATATAATACACAGATGACACCCTGAGATGTCTGAAAGAAAAATCACACAGGGAATAACAATGGATCAGGGCGCAAAGATGACTAATTCCTGAAAATGGGTTGGTTGAATTCAGGTGTCATGAAATGACCTAAAAATTGTCACTATTCAGTTTTATTCCAGTGGAGAAAAAAAAAATCATATTTAAATGCAAATCCTGAAAAAAAATTCGACAGTTTCTCAGCAACACTTTTCATAATAGCATCTTGATGTAAATTGCATATAAGTACCTTGTTATATCACATAGTATTCTCCCTTCCCCCAGTGAAATTATTCTGTTGAAGGCAGCAAGTGAATGCACTAAAATGAACATAAGTATCTGTGGTAAAGATAATGTGCATCATTGAAAGGAGATAAGGACAATTGCACTTGCGCAAAGAACTAAAAGGTGAGAGTTTGCATCTGTAATTCCTCTCGTTGTGACTTCCTGCAGCTGATAATCAGGCGAGGCACTGAGCACCAATTTCAGATCTGTGTCTACACAGAAATGGACTGACCTTCTTGGATCGAGCAAGGTCATTGGGCTTATAAAACATAATTTGTGGAAGCTGCGCCTTGTGTACAGTAATGGTTAAGGGATAAATAGCTAGATTCTTTCATTGAAGCAAATGAAACCATGGGTTTAATGTTGAGCATACAGAAGGCATGCTGTTCCCACCATGAAACACCATTCTGTAACAATTCAGATCCACCCGAGATGCTGGTCAATGTGGATCAGTTCCCCAATTTTGGGTACCACCTCTTGGTGAGGGCAGACAATGAGGACAAAATCCACCCTATATTTCCCATTTGCCTGCAAACTTCAGCTGTCTGAGGGAAAGGAATGTTTAAAGACCAGATCTTTAAGGCTGTCAGGAAGCTCATGATCTGTTGGTTAACAGAGTCCCCAGCATACTTCAAAGACATGGAAGACCTACAATGGACACCTCAGATTATTCTTACAGGTACACTTTGAGGTGTTTACTATGGTCCTCTATGTATAGGTCTCCATAAAGTGTTCCAAACCCATCAGGATGATAGGGAAACTAATGTCAGCATTCTCTTGCCAGCCAATATTCCTATCATCACAGCTCTGCTCACACTTCAGCACCTCTTTTGGCAAGGTATTATCTGCATATCTAAGGCACCAGAAGCCCAATGCAAACTCTCTGCTTTAAATCATAGAACCATAGAACATTATCTACAGCACAGACACAGGCTCTTCAGCTCATCTAGTCTGTGCCAAACTATTATTCTGCTCAGTCCCAATAACCTGCATCCAGACTTTATCCCTCCATACACCCCATCCACGTATCTATTTAAATTTTTCATGAATATCAATACTGAGCCCACATTCACCACTTCAACTGGAAACTCGTTTCACACTCCCATCGCTCTCTGCGTGAAGAAATTCCTTCTTATTTTCCCTTTAAACATTTAATCTTTCACTCTTAACACATCCTTTGGTTCTTGTCTCACCTAATCTCAGTGAAAAAGCCTGCTTGCATTTACTCTGTCTATATATACCCTGGTCATTTTGTATATCTCTACCAAATCTTCCTAATTCTTCTACACTGCAGGAGATAAAGACCTAACCTGTTTAACTTTTCCCTATAACTCAGCTCCTTAAGTCCCAGAAAGATCCTTGGAAATCTTCTATGCAATATTTCCATCTTTTTGATATCTTTTCTGTAGTTAAATGACCAAAACTGCACACAATCTTTGAGCCAAAGATCTCTAAGAAGGCAGTATGAACACTTTGACACATTCAAAGTCTCCTTGTTAAAAATGTAAAATCCTCACTGTCTCCCTGGCCTAAAACAGTTCATTCTGGTGGAAAATGATCTCTCTGATGGGAGCATGAAGGCCAGACCAAACCACAGACAGTGACCAGAGTTTGTAGGCTCTATTTATATTCAATGGGACTTGAACACTTAAACCAGTTACAACTCTGTGCAGCCCTGAAGGAGTTCCATACTATCTAGCCCCTTTCACCCCGCCAACTCACCCAGGGAGCCTTTCCCACTGCACCATGATTTACCTGGTTCATCAGGACCTAGGATTCTAAAGAGTGGGGGGGGGGGGTCCACCTCCAGCGATGATGTCACACGTATTACATACTTGCAGGGCTGTGAAATCATAGCAGGAATAGAGCACATACACACTCAATGTATAAAAGACCATGGGAAAATCTACCGCAATGGGCTATAGACTGTTCAAACTTAGGACAAACCCATAGTCAAACTTGTTATTATTCCCTAAACAATAGAGAATAACAACAATTTACATAGCATTACATTGTATTAGTTATTAGAAGTAATCTTGTGATGATGTAAAACATTGGTACGTGCTAACTGCCCCACTGGCCACACTCTGATAGCTATGCTGAATACACAGTTTTATTTCACAGCATGACCAGCCGCGCTCTGACAGAGTGATGCAAGCACACAGGCACTAATAGTACCTGGTAATTTGAGTAGACCATTCACACCGCCACAGAGTGATTAATGAGTTAACTCAGCCAGGTGCTGACACTTGCCCCCACCAAGAGTAAGAGCCTGGTTGATTTTTACTTACCCTGCCTGGTTGAAACCTTTCACTCCACTAGATTACCCACTCCGGACACACTAATTTGGCTGGTTCAACCCATATGAACTTGGTGGTGTGAAAGGGGCGAGAGAGGCAGTAGTTTGAATGAGAATTTAAACCCTTGTCTCACCTGCTCTCAAGTGATTGAAAAAGACACACACCAAGGAGGATCAGAGGTGGTCTTCTTGATGCCTGCCGTTGCATCAACATCATCAAAACAGATTGCTAAAAAGCTATTTCATAGACGATTTTGTTTTTGTAAGAATATCTAAGTCTCTTTCAACTGCAACATTTCTCAATCATCAAACAAAAACCCAAATTTTCTCTTCTGTGGATTACTTCACATATTTTCACATTGTATTCCACCTGCCATGTTCTCACCCACTCACTCAGATTGTTCATATCTCTTTGAAGGCTCTTTTCATCCTCCTCCGTATACCCAATCCCCACCTAGCTGAATATTGTATCATTAAAACATTATGAATCACTCTGGTGCCATTTGTGTAAGTCTCTAAAATGAATGAGAACTTCACTTGTGAACTTCACAGAGCACCTTAATTGGGTTTAGCTGTATAAATGCCATGCCAAAGTTATTGGTTTCAGCAAGGGGTCTTTCCTGATGTGTAGCAAATTCTTCCCATTCTCACAGTGCACTATCTTTTCAGCCAGTTATTAAAAGGACATGTATGGTTTTAGGGATTCTGATTTGTGTTTTAGATGTGGAGATCAGGTAGGTACTTTTATACATTCTGTGTGGGAATGCTCAAAAGTTCAACCTTTTTGGGAAAAGATTATTACATTTTTGTGAGATTTATTTCAAATAGATTTGTTTATGGATCCATGGTTGTGCCTATTAGGATGTATGAATCCATTAACAACAAGTTTAAATAAATTTTGGGTTGCGTTTATTCGTTTAAGTTTGGCAGTAGCTAGGAAATGTATAGTGGTAACTTGGAAAAATGATGTAGACCTAAGTATACAGAGGAAGCATAATGAAATTCAATCATGTTTGTATTTAGAGAAAATTACATATAATTTGAGGAATAATTATTCTTTTTTTGAAAATATGTGGACTTCTTATTTGAAATGTATGAAGTTAAATGTTAAATAATTATTATTTTTATTTGCATTGTAATTCAATCCATGCTATATACTCATATTTTGTAACAACTTTCTTTCAGTATGTTAACCTCTGGGGGGGGGGATGGATAGTAAGGGGTGGGGGGAGGGATAGGGATAGGGGGTGGGAAGGTGGGGGGAGGGGAAAGGGGAATAAGTGTTTGTATTCCTTTGTAAAATTTAAAATAAAAAAAAGGACATGCAACAATGCAAATTATACTCTCCCAGATAAATAAATGTGTGATGGAATAACAAGAGGAGAGTGGGAAATGTTCTCAGAGGGGTCAGATGGACCTGGCAGGCTGGTGAAGATCTGTGTCCACAGACTTGAGCATTAGACAAGTGGGATATTCCAGTGCTGCAAAGTTATTCGGGAAGTCATTGCAAGTATACGAATGTCCGTAAGAATGCCTGTAATGCAGACAACAATTGTCCTCTTCTGAGTTCTGGGTGATCTTGTAAGTTGAAGGAAAAGCAGATGAAGTATTCTGTGCAATATGCAAATATGCTGGAGAAACTCAGAAGGTCATGCAACATTCATATTCTGTGCTCGAGTATGGAGCTCAGGTGGTTTCCTTGATGCAGCCAGGAATGATTCAGAGGTAGGAAGCTGAGAGTGACCATGATCCTGATGTCCATTGATACACTGAGATTGTATTTGAGCTGATCGGAGGTTACAGGTGTCCGTGGGGACAAAGAATACACTTTTTGAGTATTGGCCCTACTAGTCCATGCTAGAACAAATTCCCACCCTCCTAGTCCCACTGACCAGTACCTGGTCCATACCCCTCCAGTCCTCTCCCCTCCATGTAATTATCCAGTCTTTCCTTAAATGTAAATAACGTCCTTGCTTCAACCACCTCTGCTGGAAGCTTATTCCACATCCCAACCACCCTTTGCGTGAAGAAATTTCCCCTCATAATTTTCCCCCTGCAATCTCAAACCATGGCCTCTGGTTTGAATATCCCCCACTCTTAATTAAAAAAGCCTATCCACGTTGACTCTCTCTGTCCCTTTTAAAATCTTGAACACCTCCATCAAATCCCCCATCAATCTTCTACGCTCCAGAGAAAAAAGCCCCAGGCTGCTCAACCTTTCTCTGTCACTCAAACCGTGCCATCCTGTCAACATTCTCGTGAACCTTCTCTGCACTCTCTCTATTTTGTTTATCATCTTCCTCTCATTTGGTGACCCAAACTGCACACAGAAATGCTTTCCAGAAGGACAAAGCTGGCCAACTTTGGGAGGCTGTCTGGTCCAAGGAAAAGACTGGCAATCTGACAGGTGACCTGAAAGAAAGAGGATCATCTGGAGAACTCAGAAGAGGACAAGTTTTGTCAGCAAGACTGATTGAGAAGGAATCAGTTGTTAATTTAGTACAACTTGGCTAGTGTTTATGTACATTGTGCAACATAGAGGTCAATAAACATTATTATCATTTGTTTTATGACTAAGTAAGATATATAGTTTATGAAAATCTCATTGCAGGGACATTTGGTATGTGCACAATTGATGATGTCATTAAGGAGCATCAGAAACCTGGAAAAGAGTACTAGTGAAAAAAGATAAAGTTGGATTCTCTGGGAATGGGAGCAAACAGCTCTGCGCAGGACTAAGTTGACTTTCTATCCCACAACCATGTTTTTTTTGAGATGTGTGAAGGAATTTCCAGCTCAATATCTTACCATTGTCTCATTGCTTTTTAGGTCAGCTTAAATAGGGACTGCTGTTCGCAAATACTTAATTAGCAGTAGAGAGCTTTATAATATCCTGAAGTCACAAAGATCACTGAAGGAAATATAATCTTTCTCAAACTTGACAGAGCAGTCAGATAAATCAGAAGTGTTTCATTGGTTGCAACAGTGTCTCAACAGAAGACTGATGTGTGCTTTCTTGTCAGGGAAACGGTATGTGGAATCCCAAAGGAAAACAAACTGTACCCACCTGAGTGGATAACATTTCTCGCAAAGTATGTATCACTGTGGTTCTTCAAACTCTAAAGCAGGGGTGTCAAACTCAAATTCACAGAGGGCCAAAATTAAAAACTTGGACTAAGTCGTGGGCCAAACTAAATATTTATTGAAAATTTTCAACAACATCTGCATGTTTTCTCTTCTTTCAACATATGTAAGGTTAAACTTTTTCTTATTAAAATAAATGTTTAATAATAGTTTTGGTTAAACTCTTTCCAGAAGAAGCATTATCAAATGAGAAATAAAATATTCAATAAATAATATTTCTCTATAGCCTTTAAGCTCCTTTTAAATGTATTTTTTTTCACAAGCCGACAAGTCAAAAAAACAACAACTTGCTTCAATGACAAACAGGTTTGTCTTTTAAAATGATGAACATATAGTCTCCCTCCCACCTGTCTTGAAAGGTCCTGTTTTCTGTCTTTCGTTTGGCCATTTTCCGTAAGGGGTTTATTACGTGTGAGTTGGGCGACAGGTCACAGATGCTAATGAAAGTAAAGAGAGGAGGTGGGGGCAATTAGCGGGCTGACGGGCCGGCGCCACCACATTTGCAAAGCATTCTGGGATTTGTAGTATTAGCTGTGCATGCGCTATACTGGCACGGCGGCCAGCGGGCCAGCTCTAATACATATTTGATATGATCTTGCGGGCCAAATATAATTATATCACGGGCCAAATTTGGCCCACGGGCCTGAGTTTGACATGTGTGCTCTAAAGAGAGAGAGAGGTCAAACATCCAGAGCAACATTAAACTTACTGGATCTATGCCTAAAGCAGATTAAATAAAAATACACTGCAATACTTAACTCAAAAAAAGTAAATACCCGATAAAAACCTTATCTTGCATAATTATGCAACAGTTACAGGAAATACCATCAATCTTAAGATTCTTGGAGATTATTCTAGTGCTAACCATGAGAACATTAAACAAGATCTCCACTGTGGCATTGGATTTTGATCGGGATGCTCATAAAAGTTGGTAATTAAATGACAATTGAGTCAAGAGAAGGCCACTGAGCCCCTCATGTCTGCTCCTCCATTTAATTTAATGATGGCCTTATCTCAGTGTCTCTTATTTGCACAAACATACAGGTGTGTAGTGGAAAGTGTGCTGATTGGCTGCATCATGGCTTATTATTGGAGAACCAATATCTCTGAGCAGAAAGCCCTCCAAAAGGTACTGGATACAGCCCAGTACATCACAGATAAAACTCTCCCTACCATCTAGAACATCTTCATGGAAGATTGCCATTGAAGAGAAGCATCAATCATCAAAGATCCACATCACCCAACACATGCTCTGTTCTCGCTACTGCCATCAGTAAAAAGGTCTAGGTGCCACAAGATTCGCACCACCAGGTTCAGGAACAGCTGCTACCCCTCCACCATCAGACTCCTCAACAACAAATTCAATCAGGGACTCATTTAAGGATCCTTACTTTGCACATTATTAATTATTGAATATTTATTTTCTGTATTACACAGTTTGTTTGCACTTCCTTCCTGTTTATATTTATTTCTTTTGTATACATAGTTTTTCTGCACTACAGGCGATAAGTAGGAATTTCTGCTTGGCCCACAGCAAAAAGAATCTCAGGTTTGTTTGTGATGTCATTAGGTGTACTCTGACAATAAATTTTAAGTTTGAACTTTGAGGTTCCATTTCCATCTAAAGACCTGTTGACATTGGATAAACTCAGTTGAGGTAAATGAAAAGGGAAGTCTAAAATATTCAAATGGAAATTATTATATCTAATCCTCCTAATGGTTCATTAAATAAATATCACTGATTGTTATTAATTAGCTAATTGGTTTTAATACTTCAGTTATATTCTTGGGATGAAAACCTTGCACTTAACATTTGTGTCAGGATTTTGATGACTGCCTTGTAGGCCATTTGGAACAATATTAATTGTCACATAAAATGGAGAAAAAAAGGCTGTTCAAGGTTCAATTTTTTTTGGAAATCACTGTTCAATATTCATTCCATCTAAAGCTGTAACATTTTACAATTTTGTTTAATAGATGAAATCCCACTGCTTATGAAGCATTGGAGAATACAGTTTTACATCCGAACACTTTACACAAAATTTAACATTCCAAAAAGACAGTATGTCACAATTCCACAGGTTTGATTGAAGACTTTGGTTCGGTTCATGCTTTGAACAAGGCGAGAAAGACGAGAGAGAAAGAGGAAAAGATTTTAAAAGGAGTAATGATAGGACTTAGTTGAACCAGGAAAGAGAGAAAGAGGAAAATATTTTAAAAAATGATGAAAGGACTTAGAACAGAGATCATAGAATACAGTACTGGCCCTTCACCCACAATATTGTGCTGATCAAGAGAAACTTTTAGCACAAATGTGTGAAAAAAATCATGAACTTCAAAGACAGAAATGATGTCACATACCATGTGACATGAGAGATTTGCCAGAAATATATTATTGAAATTGGAGACAAAGAGTTCAGTTGAAGAAAACCTGCCATTCTGTTAAGATGCAGGACTGACCAGCAGCGATATTTCCTGCAGAGGGGAAAAAGCTACCTGCGTTACTCCTGGAAAAGGGGAACACAGAATAAGTGGCTTTGAGATAAGAAAATCCACTGCTGACTGACAGTTTTAGGATAAAGAGGGCAGCTTCATTGTTTGGAGCACAGATTCCAAAATCTTCATTAAAGAAAAGAAAACACTCGTGTGAAGAAAATCTCTCTGAAAGACAAATCATCAAAAGATTGTGAGTTTAAAGAGGCCTGAGGATATAATGTTCAAAGGCACTTAATAATTATTTCTGAACTGAAAATTTAGGATCTTCAAGCAAAAGCAAAATGATGCTGGTTTTAAAATTGACTTTTCAAAACACAAACACGCACGCACACACGCACGCACACAAGCATGCACACACACGCACACACACGCACGCACGCAAGCATGCACACACACACACACACACACACACACTTGTGTATAGTGGGGGTTTAAATTTAGAGGTTAAGTTAGAGATAAGTAAGAAATGTCATGGTATTATAGTTTAATAAAAACTATTATTTTGAATTTACCATTGGTGAATTCTTGCCATTGCTGTTCCTTTGTTAGTGCTAACAAAGTCTCTTTAGTCGCTAACAAAATTGAGAAGGTTGTTAGTTTATAACAGTCAGCAACTTCAAAATCTGGGCCTCTACATCTCCATCTACAACTGGATCCTTGACTTTCTCTTCGGAAACCATTGTCAGCGTGGATCGGTAAAATCATCTCCTCTTCACTGACAATCAACACAGGAGCACCTCAAGAGCCCACTGCTCTTTTCTCTCTACACTCATGATGTGTGGCTAGACACACTTGTAATGCCATCAACAAATTTGCTGATGACGCCATGGTGGACAGAATCACAGAAGGCAATGAGGAAATGGACAGGAGTGAGATAGATCAGCTAGTTAAGTAATGTCACAACATCAACCTTGCACACAATGTTAGCAAAATTAAACCACTGATGGTAGACTTCAGGAAGGGGAATTCACAAGAACACAAACTAGTCCTCATTTAGGGAGCATCAGTGGAGAAGGTTAAGAGCTTCAAAATCCTGGATGTCAACATCTCTGAGGATCCATCCTGGGCCCATCATGTTAATGCAATCATAAATTCAAAAATTAAATAACTCTCGTTGCCCACCCCATTGGACTCCCACTCCAGAAAACTATGGTCAATTATCTGGTTATAAAGTAAATTGGGCTAAAAGTGAAATTCTATCAATTTGTAAAGATGATTATTCAATATATAAAAGTATTACCAATTGAAGTGGACTACACAAATTAAATATTTAGGAATTAATGTTAATACGGAGTTTCAAGACTTATATTCAATTAATTATCTTCTTTTAATAAAAAGGATTAAATTAGATTTGATTGGGTGGAAGGATTTAGCTTTGGGTTTATTAGGGAGGATTAATACTATAAAAATGAATATCTTTCCTCAAATACAATATTTGTTTCAATCAATTCCTTATTTTTTAAACAAAAGTTTTTTTAAGGATTTATATAAAGCAATTAGAGACTTTTTATGGAAGGGAAAATTTCCGAGGGTGGCGATGAGAAAGTTGATGTGGGATTTCCAATTTGGAGGTTTAAGATTACCGAATTTTCAGCATTATTATGAAGCAGCTCAATTTAAATTTCTTAATGCATTAATGAATATGGATGATCCGCCCAGTTGGGCAAAGGTAGAAATGGCGGTTATTTTTTAGAAAAATCTCCTCATGAGTTTTTGTTTCGATGGAATAAAAATTTATTACGAACTTATGATGTCCCAATATTGAAGCATTTATTGAATTTATTTATGGACAAGTAACAAATTGGGGCTCAAAAATAAATGGTCTGGACGAGCGCCATTATATAATAATCAACTTGTTCCTTTTACAGTCTCCAATATCACCTTGAAACAATGGGAAAGGAAGGGAATAAAAAATTTATCTGATTGTTTTTCTGAGGGATATTTTTGTTCCTTTGACGAATTACAAAGAAAATTTGGTATTAGTGGAAATTCTGTATTTGTGTATTATCAATTAAGATCTTTTGTAAAACAGATATGTGGTCGTCATATGATCTTATTGCCTGATTCTAATTTTGAGGAATATGTACTTTCAATACCAAAAAAGGGATATATATCTGATTTGTATTGTATTTTACAAGAAACCGAAAGTAAAAAAGATTGGAATAAAGATAAATTGAAATGGGAAAAAGATTTAGGTTTTACAATAGCTGAAGAAGCCTGGATGGAAATTTGTCAGAATAGTATTTGGAAATTAATTAATGCTAGATTAGCGATGATTAATTATAATTTTATACATCAGTTATATTTAACACCGGAGAAACTAAAAAAGTTTGGCCTTAGTAAGTCGGATTGCTGTTTTCGTTGTGACCAGACGGCTAATACTTTTTTGCACACTGTCTGGCTTTGTGAGCGATTGCAACAGTTTTGGAAAGGTATTCAATCTATACTTGATAGTTTATATAATATCTGTCTTGTATTAGATCCTAATATATTTTTATTAGGGAATATGCAATCACTAATTGATTTAGGTTTAAAGGATTATCAGATTTCCTTTATCTATTTAGCTTTAGCTGTGGCCAAGAAATGTATAGCACTTACTTGGAAAGATAGAAATATATTAACTTTAGATAGGTGGCATTTGGAGATGAAATCCTGTTTGACCATGGAAAGGAGATCTTTTTCAATTCAGGATAGGATGTCTTTTTATAGGTCAAAGTGGACTCCGTTTGTTAAATATATGCATTTAAATTTGCTTTAAATATGTTTTTAACTGTGATATTTTAGTATTGATAACTTTTTTTGTTAGTATCTTTACTTGTTATGTTTTATCTTTTTTTTGTAAGTGGGCTTTTTTTTCTTATATATAATATTGTTTATTTTATTAACTCTTCACTCTTTATTTGGGGGGGTTAGGTTATTAATGTTGTGTAATAATCATTGGGGGGGTAGTTTATTTAGTTTACCGATGTGGTACTGTAATTTTATTATCTTACTTTTATTCTTTTTTAAATATAATCTTCTATATTATTCATGTTATAAAATCTTAAATAAAGTTAAAAAAAAAAAGTGTGGCTGGGTATCAGAAAGAGAATTTATCTCCTGTTTTCCAGAATACTGATTTTCAGGATTAAACTCCTTTCTTCTTTTCACAATTGACATACTTAAATCTGCATAGAAAAATACTGTTAATAGACCTTAGCATTTTGCACCACCACTCTTAATATCATTTCTTTATCTTGATACATCTAATCAAAATTGAGCATGACACTTGTCCCGGGAATGGCTTCTTTCTATTAACCCTATGTTCTCTATCCAGTTTAAGTCCATTTGGAAAATTCTCAGGACCCAGAACTTCTGGAATCCACTTTTGAAAAAATTGTATTGGATTAGGGCCCTCAAAATCTTCAACCAAACCCAACAATCTTCACATTATTCCTGCGACTATGATTTTCCAATACATTGATCTTTTGTGAAAGTTCTTTCCTTTGCACATCCCATGCCATAACAGAATCTTCCATTTTATTAACTGTATCTTTACATTGTTCCACTTTATAAAGATAATCTTGATTATCATCTTCAAATTTTCTGGACTTGAATTTTAACCTTTAGTATATTTTGCCAATTCTTCTTTAAGATTTTTCATTTCACCCTTAACATGTTCAAATTGTGCTTTAACGTCACTTCAGACAGATATACATTGCAAATCTATACGTTTACACATTAACTGCATTTAGTTGATAATTATAGATGTTTGTTCATGAGTTTCCTTACCTTGAGTTCTAGCTTCAGGATATGTGAATTGTACAGCTTCAATCCCTTGAATCAGTTGAGCCTCATCTTTTTCATATTCTGCTCCTGCTCCCTTCAATTTTTCATAAGCTTTTTCTTCCTTCTCTTCATTTTGATCTTCATCCTTTTGTCCCACTGAATCACTTCCACATGATCCTGATTCAACATCTAATTGAATCAATGGCTGTGTCTGACTGGCAATGCTAGTAACCACAGCCTTAATCAGTTCAACTGCTCCTCATAGGGAAACACCTTGCTCCGTTCGGTGGTCTTCTTCTGGACTCCAGCGCCATCTTTGCCGGCTCCCCGGAGAAATGGAGCTGGAGTCATATGAATCCTTGACATCACAGCTCTTGGAGGAGGAAGAACTTGAGCACAAGGCTCCATCGTTAAGATAGGCCCAACTTCTTCAGCTAACTTCTTTAGCAACCGTTTTCTTAGTCATTTGAATCTTTCCTTTCCTTGTAGCCATAATATATCAATTAATGAATAAATCCCAAAGTTTTTAAGTTTAAAAATTGTTTTTAAGTTACTGTAGCATGACTGAGAGCACTCAAAACCAGAGAGAGTACAACACGCTTTTATTCAGTAAGAAGAACACACAATAGTCTTTGGACTGAACTCGGGTTTATATCGGAATATGCGGGGGTGGAGTCGGGGGAGGAGCCAGTCCTTAGAGCATCACATCAGCAGTGAATTCCCAGTTCACTACAATTACTTTTAGTCGAGGTTTGATTAATTCTGCCAGGAGAGGTGTATTTTCAAGTCTACAACCTATGCCATCATGCCACTCCCCACGTCAATGCAATCATAAAGAAGGCTCGCCAGCAGCTAAATTTTGTTAGGAGTTTGTGGAAATTTGGTATGTCAAAAACTTTTGCAGGTTTCTACAAGTGTATTGTGTAGAGCATTCTGTTTGGTTGCATCACTGTCTGGTATGGAGGTGCCAATGCACAGGACAGGAAGAGGCTCCAGAGGGTTGTAAACTTGGCCAGTGTCATCTTGGGAATTAGTCCTTAAGAGGTGGTATTTCAAGAAAGCAGCCTCTACCCAAATGACTCTTACCACCCAGGCCATGCCCTCTTCTCGCTTTTACCATCAAGAAGGAGGTTCAGGGGCTTGAAGACACCAAATGGTACAAAAACAGCTTCTTCCCCTCCATCATCAGATTTCACTTTTTAGTCTCCTCTTTTGCACGAATTATTTAATTTATGCAAGTGTAATTTATAGCCATTTTTGTGACTGTAATGCACCATTCTACTGTCGCAAAACAACGAATTTCATGATAGTCGGTATCGGAATCAGAACTTCCACTTCTGATTCCGATACCGATTCTGAAAAGATTCACAAGGATGTTACTGGAAGTGGATTGTTTGAGTTTTAAGGAGAGACTGGGGAGCCTGAGACTTTTCAATCTTGCATAGAAGGCTGAGGGGTGACCATATGTCAAATCATGAAGGACATGGTTAATGTTAGTAGTCACAGTAATTTTCCCAAGAGGAATGATTTAAACTGGACCTGAGAGGCAGCTATTTCATAAAGAGGGTGGAGGGTATGTGGAATGAGCCGACAGTGGAAGTGGTAGAGGTGGGCGCATTTTTGATATTTCAAAGACATTTAAGTGGGTACTCGGATAGGAAAGCTTTAGAAGGATAGGAGCCAGATGCAGATGAATGGGATTAGGTTAGATAAAAAAACCTTGTCTGCATGGACAATTTGGGGTGAAGGACCTGTGTTATAGAGTTCAATGAGTCCATAGCTCTATCAATAACAACTTCTGTTGTTTTAGACTTACCCATAGAGCTGGTAGCAGACTGACTTCACTCTTTTCCATTGTCACTTTTTACTTTCCTTCCACTTTTATCTTAAATTGAAAAACTAAAAGGAAAGATCAAACCCCCTGCTGAGAGATATTTTTAAAAAAAAGAGAGCATCTAAGGGGTAGGAGTTTGTGGTTGTATGGTCACTAGAAGCTTGAGACATTTGCCTTTCCTGCAATTGTAAAACAATTCGGAGAATCTTACCTGATCTTGCATAACATCCTCCTCCAAAGGCTGAACCTTTAAATTTGTAGACACCTGGTGAGAGGTGATTGAATCACTTCCATTGTATAGTGGAGGAGTAAGACTCGTTTACCTTGGTCGAGGAGTTGATAATAAGGATATAGGTCTTAGGTAATCAAGTGATGAAAAGGGAACAGAAAAAAAATATATTTTCAACCATTGGAACAGGTTGGTTTGGAACTCATTGTCTGACATGATGGTAGAGGCAGAACTTCTCACTGTATTTTAAAACAATATCGAGTTAAGGTGCAGCAATGCACCAGTCTGAGAATGTAGAAATAAGATTAGACAGCAGAACATTCTGAATGTTCAAAATTCAAAGTTCAATTTTATTGTCAGAGTACTACATAATACCACATACAAACCAGAGATTCTTTTTCCTGCAGCCCAGGCAGAATTTGTACTTAAGAAGAAAGATACATATACAAAAGAGAGAGATATATAAGGAAAGAAAGTAATGTAGACAAAGTGACCATGCAAATATAGAAAAAATAAATATTCAATAATAAATAAGTAAGAGTCCTTAAGTTAATCTCTGATTAACTCTGTAGTTTAGGAGTCTGATGGCGGAGGCATAGTAACTGTTTCTGAGCGTGGTGGTATGAGTCTTATAGCACTTATACATTTTTCTTGATGGCAGTAGCGAGAACAGAGCATGTCCTGGGTGGTTTAAATACTTGATGATAGCTGCTGCTCTCTGATAGTGGGGAGAGTTTTGTCTGTGATATATTGGGCTGTGTCTACTAACTTTTGCAGGGCTTTCTGCTCAGAGGTATTGGCGCCCTCATACCAGGCTGTGATGCAGCTGCTCAGCACACTTTCCACTGCACATCTGAGGAGGTTTGCCAAGGTTCTCATGTCAAAATCCTGAGGAAATAAAGGTACTGATGTGATTTCTTCACAATGACATGAGTATGTTGGGTCCTGGATAGTTTCTCCAAGATAGTGACTCCCAGGAATTTAAATTTGCTCACCCTTTTCACCTTTGATCCCCAATGATCACTGGTTTTCCCTTCCTGAAGTTTACATCCAGCTCCTTGCTTATTGAGTTTTGTTGGTGCACCATTCAGTTCCTTCATTGCCCTTTTTTTTACAGCCCACTAATGTGGTATCACCAGCAAGTTTGTAAATGGTGCTGTTGTGGAGAGCCGCACAATCTTCGGTGTAATGCAAGTAGAGCGGGGGTGGACTAAGCTCTTAGTCCTGTGGCACTCTAGCACTGACAGAGATTGTGGAAATGATCTTTTCTTTCTTTTTATAACTTTTTTATTGTTTTTTATAGGAAATACAATACAATGAGAAAAGGGAACAAAACTGAAAATACAGTATAAAATATATGTGTGTGTGTGTGTGTGTGTGTGTGTGTGTGTGTGTGTGTGTGTGTGTGTACACATAAACAGTATAAACTCGATTTCCCCCCCCCCTCCCCCACCCGCCCCCGAGATGATCTGACCAATCCTCACTGATTGTGGTCTGGAGGTGAGGAAATCCAGGTTCCAATTAGAAATGGGGTATTGAGGCCCAAGTATTAAAGTTTGCTGATTAGTTTTGAGAAAATGATGGTGTTAAATGCTGAAATGTAGTCAATAAATAGCATCCTGATATATGCATCTTTGCTGTCCAGGTGTTCCAGAGTTTTGTGTAGAGCCAGTGAGATGGCATCTGCTGTAGTCTGGTTACTGCGGTAGGCAAATTGGAAAAGATCCATGTCGCTGCTCAGACAGGAGCTAATATGCTTCAACATCAGCCTTTCAGAACACTTTATCACCGTAGATGTGTGTGCCACTGGTTGGTAGTTGTTTAGACTGGTTATCACACTCTTCTTGGGGACTGTATGATTGAGGCTTGTTTGAAACAGGTGGGTACCACGCCCTATCAGATGTTGAAGATATTGATGTGTAAATTGGCCAGTTGGTCAGTACAGGTTTTCAGTACTAGGCTGGACCAGGTGCTTTCCTTGGATTCATTCTGCTGAAGGCAGCCCATATGCCATTTTCAGATACTGATAGTAGAGGATCATCAGGGGACATGGAGGTGCTCAGTGGTTCTTCCTTGTTCTGGTGGTCATATCAGGCATGGAAGGCATTGAACTTTTCTGGGAGTGAAGCTTTGGTCTCTCCTATTGCACCAGATTTGTTTTTGTGCATGTTACAGCTGTCACGTGTCCTTCGTTGTTTCCATTCTCATCTGGAATCTCCATTTCACCCAGGAGATAGCGTTCCATTGGTCATACCTGCTCCTTGTATAGTCTTCTGGATCTCTGGACTTACATGCTTGTGATCTGGCTCCCAATAGGTTCCAGATTTTATCTATTGACATGGACATGATAGGACAAATGATCCCCTTCTGAGTTTCTATAAAAACGAATGTTATAACATTGTCAAATTTAAAAGGAAAGAAAATGAAAGCTCTTCTCCCCGTGGTAGATAATTCATGAACTATAGGTTTAAGGTGAGAGGACAGAGATTTATATATAACATATAACATATAACAATTACAGCACAGAAACAGGCCATTAGGCCCTTCTAGTCCGCACCGAACCAAACACTCCTCTCTAGTCCCACCTACCTGCACAATGACCATAACCCTCCACCTTCTTCTCATCCATATACCTGTCCAGCTTTTTCTTAAATAATAAAATTGACTCTGCCGCCACTATTTCTCCCGGAAGCTCATTCCACACCGCTACCTCTCTCTGAGTAAAGAAGTTCCCCCTCATGTTACCTCTAAACCTCTGCCCCTTAACTCTTAACTCATGTCCTCTTGTTTCAATCTCTCCTACTCTTAACAGAAATAGTCTATCCACATCCACTCTGTCTATCCCTTTCATAATCTTAAATACCTCTATCAAATCCCCTCTCAACCTTCTAAGCTCCAAAGAATAAAGACCTAATCTGCCCAATCTCTCCCTGTACTCTAGATGCTTAAACCCAGGTAACATTCTGGTAAATCTTCTCTGCACTCTCTCCACTCTGTTTATATCCTTCCTATAATTAGGCGACCAGAACTGCACACAGAACTCTAAATTAGGCCGGACCAATGCCTTATACAATCTCAACATCACTTCCCAACTCCTATATTCCATACAATGATTGATAAAGGCCAGCATACTAAAAGCCTTCTTCACCACCCTATTCACATGAGTTTCTACCTTCAGGGAACGATGTACCGTTACTCCTAAATCCTTCTGCTCTTCTGTATTCATCAATGCTCTCCTATTTACTACGTATGTCCTGTTCTGATTCTTCTTACCAAAATGAAGCACCTCACACTTATCAGCATTAAATTCCATCTGCCATTTTTCAGCCCACTTTTCTAAGCAGCCCAAATCCCTCTGCAATCCTTGAAAACCTTCTTCATTATCCACTATTCCACCTATCTTGCATATTTACTAATCCAATTCACCACCCCATCATCTAGATCATTAATGTATATAACGAACAACAATGGGCCCAATACAGATCCCTGAGGCACACCACTGGTCACCGGCCTCCAACCTGACAGACAATTTTCCACTACCACTCTCTGGCCTCTCCCTTTCAGCCAATGTTTAATCCATTTGACTATCTCAAAATTTATACCTAAAGACTGCACCTTCCTAACTAACCTTCCATGTAGTACCTTATCGAAGGCCTTACTGAAGTCCGTATAGACAACATCCACCGTGCTACCCTCATCCACATTCCTAGTCACCTCTTCAAAAAATTCAATCAGATTGGTCAAACAGGACCTTCCGCCCACAAATCTGTGTTGAGTGCTCCTGATCAGACCCTGTCTATCCAGATATTTATAAGTACTATCTCTAAGAACTTTCTCCATTAATTTACCTACCACAGACATCAAACTTACAGGCCGATAATTGCAGGCTTCCTCCTTGAACCCTTTTTAAATAACGGAACCACATGCGCAATACGCCAATCCTCCGGCACTAAGGGACAAAGGGGTTGGAGAGTAGTCTGTATTTGGAACGAGCTGCCAGGAAGCTATAAAAGCAGATACATTTACAATATTCAAAAGGTATTTGGACAGATATATACTGATCAGAAGGGTTTAGAAAGATATGGACCAAATGCAGGCAAATGGGTAGACCAGAATGCCATCTTGGTTGACATGGACTTTGGGCTGAGGGCCGGTTCAGTGCTCTATTACTCTTAACACTGTGTATGCATTTGGGATCTGTAAAGGAATGAAATAGCGATGTTATTTTCCTAATGAAGAATTAAAGCAATCACAAAGAAAAATAAATATGAATGAGCTCCTAACTCTTCAGGAAGCACTGAGGAAAACACAATAACATGATGTGTCTTGGCCCAGCAATATGATTCAATTACTTCACAGAAGAAATGCAAAACAGATCATTTGCTTTTCCTGCGGGATGATTACTGTCTAAAATAACTTGTAAAACTACATTCTCAAAACCTCCCCACTCTATTGTAGGAATAACTTTACACCAATAACATGTTGTACAATATAATTCTAAGGCGCAGAGTGGCTGGTTAGAAATAAATTGGCCAATAGATAATTAAGAACTAATTTTGATGTTAATTTTTTACAGGAATCTCAATGTATTTTTTTAATATATGTCTGGAACTTAAAAACAGTGGTAACAAGTGAGTAAACATTTTGGTATGAGCAAATAGTTCTTATATGTAAATTCTATTAGTATCAGAGTGTGAAGGCTGGTGTTGCAAAATTTTAAAGGAGTGTTGTATTCTACCTGTGCTTAATACCAAGACATTTCAGGAACAATGCTAAATCTATCTATCACTGTCAATGTTTCAACCTTTTCTGAATTTAGCATTTAAAAATGCAGAGCATAACATTAAACCTTCAAAATCATTGACAAGAAAATTGAGAACAAGAAGGTAACGATATCAGAGTGCTGTCACTGTTACGAAACCAGCTTCTGTGCTTGGGTCTATAATTGCTCTAGTCATGCCATTCTTTAGTGATCTTAATGGTTTAATTCAACAAGTGATATCAGAATTAAAATTATATTCAATGACATAGCAAGGGAAAAGGCAGAGTTGTTCAAAAGGATCAATAATTAATTTTATGGTTCAAATACTTGATTGATTCTGATTTCAGATTCCATATTTACAGTCAGAGTACATACATAACATCACATGCAAACTTGAGATTCTTTTTTTCTGTGGGTGAGACAGAATTACCACTTCACGGTAAAGCGAAAAAAATTGTATACTTGTAAAGATCTGTAAATGGATGATGAATGTAAACAAACTGACTGTGCAATGCAGAGAGAATTTTAAAAAATCAATAAAGTGCACAAAAGTCTTTAAATGAGTCCCTAAGTTTATTGTTGAGGCATCTGATGGTGAAGGGGGTAGCAGCTGTTCCTGAACCTGGTGGTGCGAGTCTTGTGGCCCCTGGACCTCTTTCCTGATGGCAGCAGCAAGAATAGAGGGTGTTCTGGGTGGTGTGGATCCTTGATGATCGCTGCTGCTCTCCCTGTTTATCATTGGTTCTCAACCTTTTTCTTTCCACTCACATATCGCTTCAAGTAATTCCTATTCCTTTGGTGCTCTGTGATTAGTAAGGGATTGCTTAAGGTGGTATGTGAAGGTTTAGAATCACTGCTCTAGACCCAATTTTTACTGAAATATTTTGCTGGAGAAAAATTCTCATTGGACCATTTCCTTTGGAGTTAAGAAACCGTGCACTTAACGAGCCATTTAGGTATGATTAAAACAATGATTTTCAAATTTTTCTTTCCACCCACATACCACCTTAAGCAATCCCTTCCTGATCACAGAGCACCAATGGCACAGGGATTACTTAAAGTGGTATGTGAATGGAAAGAAAAAGGTTAAGAACCACTGCTGTAGATGTTCTCGATAGTGGGGAGGGTTTTGCCTGTTATGTCCTGGGCTGTGTCCACTATCTTTTGGATGGCTTTACGCTCAGGGGTGTTGGTGTCCCCATTCCAGACCATGATGCAGCCAGTCAGCACACTTTTCAATACACATCTGTAGAAATTTGCCAGGGTTACTGGTGTTCATCTTTACTGCTCAGGTGTTCCAGGGGTGTTTGTCGAGCCAGTGAGATGACATCTGCCATAGACCTGCTTTGTACGATAGACGAACTGGAATGTATCCATGCCACTGCTCAGACAGGAGCTGATATTCTTCAACACCAGCCTTTCAAAACACTCACCACTGGTCGATAGTCATTAAGGCAGGTTACTACACTCTTCTTGGGCACCGGTATACTTGACACCTGTTTGAAACAGATGGGTACCACACCCTGCTGAAGTGAGATATTGAAGATATCTGTGAATAAATTGATAAGTTGGTCAACACAGACTTTTAATACTTGGCCAGGTATTTCATCTAGGCTGGATGCTTTCCTCAGATTCACTCTCCTGAAAGTAGCATGTGCGTCATCCTCAGATAAGGAAAGAATGAGATCATCAGGGAATGTTGGGGTGTGGAGGGGTGGTTCTTTGCTGTAACTGTTGTTACATCGGGCGTAGAAGGCATTGAGTTCCTTTGGGGGTGAAGTATTGCTGTCTGCTACTTCACTGGATTTGGTTTTGTAATAGGTTATGGCATTTAGGTCCTGCCACCGGTGTCGGATATCCCTTGATGTTTCCATTTTCATCTAGAATCTCCATTTCACCTGGGACATAACAGGTCATACCTGCTCCTTCTGTATTGATCTGGATCTCCCAACTTAAATGCCTGTGATCTGGGCCTCAGCAGGTTCCAGATTTCATTCTTCATCCAGGGCTTCTGGTTGGGGAAAGCCTTGAACAATTTGGTGGGGGTACAGTCACCCACAGCTTTTTGATAAAGTCTGTGATAGCCCTGGTGTAATTATTCAAATCCTCAAAGGAGTCCTTGAACACCACCCAATCTGAGGAAGTCATGAAACCGTTCTTCAGCCTCCTGTAATCACCTTCAAGCTGTCCTGATCTCTGCGGCCTCCTCTTTTAGGCTCTGTCTGTATGAAGGCAGAAGGAGCACATCTACATGATCCGACTTGCCAAAATGCTGTCTCAGGAAAGAATGGTAGGTCTTCCTTATCTTGGTGTAGCAATGAATGAGCGTGCTGGGATCTCTGATACAGGAGATTACATGCTGGTGGCAGGGCTTTTTTGACAAAGGCCTGGTTAATATTGCCATCTAAGACTTGTAGTGCATCGGGGTGGGCCGTCTCTTGTTTATTGATCATATCATGCAGCTCTGCAAGTGCCTGTTTGTAATCGGCATTGGGAGGGATAGAAACTCCAGTGAGAATCTCTGATGAGAATTCTTGAGGTAGATAGAAGGAGCCACATTTAATGAAGACTCGCTCTAAGGCAGTAGACCAGGAGGTCAACATAACTCTAGTATCTGTGCACCACCCAGTATTAACCAGAAAGCACACACTGCCCTCTCTCTCGTTTCCAGAATCTGAGCACTGATGTGCACCATTCCTATAACATCTCTCTGGAAAATCCCAAATGAAAATAGAAAATGCTGGTCAGGTTGCTCTCTTGGCTATTTTTACTCCCACTCTACCTCCTATAAGGACTCCATTGTTTTCTCCATCTCTGTTGCCTTTGCTCTGATGGTGAGATATTCCACACAGGTACCTCTGAGATGTTTTACTTGTTCCTGACCCATGGCCCCTCTCCACCACAGTTTACCAAGCTCTTGACCACATCTCATCTATTCCCTGCACCTCTGCTGTCAACCCGTCTCTACCTGGACAGAGAAAGAACAGAGTACCCCAGTCCATCCCTTCTATTCCTCTTGCTTCTTTCTCCAACAGATAATCTTTGGCAATTTCCACCACTCCAACACATTTTCACCACCAGAATATATTCTCTTCCCTTCTCCTTTCAGCACCTTAAAGGGATCACTCTTTCTGTGCTTCCTTGTCCATTCTTCCATCTCCACTTTCTATTCTTCATTGTTTGGTACTCTCCCGTGCAACCAGGAGAGTGCATTCCCACCATCCATGGACCCAAATAATGATTCACTTGAATTTCTTTCATTTTAATGATTATAATTGATGTTCACAATATTGTTTCCTTTACATTGGAGAAACCAAATATAGATTAGGAGATTATTATGCAATCCACCTGTGCTCACCCTGAAGTAGTGACGCTGAATTTCCAGCTGCCTGCCACTTAAATTTCCCATCCCACTCACACTCTGACCTTTCTGACTGTGACCTTCTGCACTGTTGTAAAGAGGCACGATGCAAGCTTGAGAAATAAATCTTAAATAATTTGCTTTTCCTTCCTGTCTGTGTTTGAGCTGTTTTTTACTTTCTTTTCGTATATTTTGGTCTGCTGGGCATATTCAACAAACCAACTATTTGAAACGGATAACTCAGACAAACAAACATAATCTTTGCCCATTGCTACTGCAATCTCAAGTTAAACTACAGTATTGTCAAAATTCTGTTTTACAGTGTCTGTGGATATTGTTGCTGGTTATGCAAGTACAACCACTCAGACTAGGCAGAGCTAAGTGCACAACACGTAAGTGAAGGGAAAAATTTCCTACATTCTATCTTGTCCTTGTTTAAGATTCAGCCTTCAATGGTTGTGTCATCTACAAACTTGTAACCAGAGTTAAAAGCAGTGATTAGCCACAGAGTCTACAGCTTCCAGAATTAGAATTTATTGTCATGAGCATGTCACAGAATTCATTGTTTTGCGGCAGCATTACAGGTGTGAATATTTTCTCATTTGAATCACATCTGTAAATTACATTTTAAAAATAAATAAATTAGTGCAAAATAAGAGAAAGTGAGAGTGTCTGTGATTTTTGTCCATTCAGAAATATGATGGCAGAGGGGAAGAAGCTGTTTTTATACCATTGGGTGTTCATCTTCAGGCTCCTGTAGCTTCTTCCCCGATGGTAGCTGTGTGAAGAGGGCATGGCATGGGTGGTGAGAGTCCTTGAGGATAGAGGCTACTTTCTTAAGACACCACCTCTTGTAGATGTCCTTAATGGAGTGAAGACCAATGCCCATGATGGTGCTGACCAAGTTTTCTATAGCCTTTTCTTGTCTCCTCTATATCAGGCAGTGATGTAACCAGGCCACAAGCTCTCAAGAACCCACAAAACTAATGTGGAATCAAATAACTCTTGATCCTGAAGGACTGGCTAAAGAATATTACCAACAGAGATTTCCTGTTTTGCTCTCCCTTTTGTTTTGAAAAGATGTCACTTTATCCATTTGTAGAGAGTCCAGCTAGGTTTTAGGCCAGGCCAAATTGGACCTGTCAGCTTAGTTTGTCTGCCACCTCTGCATTTTGTTTTCTCCTCCACAAAAAGATTTTTGAGAAGTTTCTGGGATTGTTGGAAGGTTCCATTTTAACTGGCTGTTGCCAGTTGGCCACTGTAAATAGGCTTTGTGAAATTAGATAAATCATGGGTTTAGTTCATGATGTTTGTCTGATGCTAATAAACCAGTATTTATTACTCCTTTCCATTTGTCCAGAGGGTATTAAGAGACAACCATGTAATCTGAAGTTATGTATGGGGATGGTGGTGGGGAAGGTTTTTTTTGCCTCAAGGTTGTTACAGAACCGGCTGGGTATTTAATAACAATTCAAAAGCATGGTTATATTCTGCTGCTAGCCTGTAATCATTCAGATTTATTGAATTTTGTTATACAAGCAGTCACAATGGGATTTGAACTCATATCCCCGTGGCAGTTCGATTGAATGGTAACACTGGTTGAAAAAGCTTGAGACTTTTGGAGGAAAGAGAGTGGAGGAAGAAAATTGTTTCATGAAGACTGCAACTTCCAAAATAAAAGCAGTGCACAAAAAGGCCTCTTAATGTTTGAAATAATTAAGGGTGGACAGCTTTCACTGAAAACAATCCATTTTTCTTTGGCGGCATGAGGTGAACCGAAATGTTCTTCCGGCAGACTGTTTTTTTGCTCCAGTTTTTGAGTTGCTGATGCATTTGCTACGTCCAGCATTTTCTCATTTGAATCACATCTGTAAAAAAAAACGTTTTATTTTCGATTACAATCTGTAGAAAAGCATAATCATTGTTGCAGTTCGTTGAAGGTACATCAAAAAAGATGAAAGGTCATCTTGAAACATATCTCAGTCATCTGTTTATCTTGTTGAACATTAACAGCTTTTTGGGAATTTTACTTAATTTTCCAGCCACTGAAGTAGTTTGCATTTTGCTCCTCACAAATGGAGCAAGAATTGTTGAGTTATTTTAATTTTGTCAAGGGTAGCAGAAATTGCATTTGAATAAGAGGTTCACGCTCTCTCAGTGCAGTGACAATTCTGCAGACAATCAGCTCTCAGCGATGGTGCGTGTGACCAGTCTTATCGGAAATAACCTTCAGGACACTCGCCTCATTTGCATTGACGTCAGCACTCCCAGGCTCATCGCTCCGCCAGAAGTCACGTGATCGAGGGCGCTGGGGACGGGGTGGAAACGAGGGAGCGCGCGCGATCGCGCCCCCGCGAAGCCCCGCCTCCCCCTCCCCGCTCGGCTCGTGCGCGGCCACACGGCCGCCCCCGTTGGTGTTTTCGACAAGATGGCGTCCGGCGGTGCAGCGAGGAACGGCAGCCTTCCTCAGCCCTCGCCGCCGCCGCACAAAACCGGGTCGGCCAGGATCGGTTACTACGAGATCGAGAGAACCATCGGCAAAGGCAACTTCGCCGTGGTCAAGCTGGCCACTCACATCGTCACCAAGGCTAAAGTAACGTATCCCCCTTTCGCCAGCTTCTCGGTGTATCTACTATGTAACGACGTGGGGTTTTGTGTCCCGTCCCCCCCATTTCCTCTCCACCGAATCATGGCCCCCTTCTTGCCGTTGAAAGTTTGCCGCGGATTCGGGTCGGTTTGCTGACCGAGGCGGCCGATTTTCGGGTGAAGCCACTTGGATTTGACAGCTGTCACTAGTCCAGTCAGGGCAGGAAGGTCGGTCTCCCTCCCTCCCCGCCTTCCTTCCACCCTTTTGGGAAGAAAAGCCCCACAACTTGGACTTTAATGACCACGGAGATATCCTGTTTTGTTTCCCCTCTGCTCGTCGGAGGTGTCTTGATTCAGTGTTCGGCCGGAGGGGGTCAGGGCAGGCCGGGCCGGAGCTGTCAACTCGGCCTGCCCTCAGCTTCATGGCCCGTCAGTCGCCAATGGGGTTCTCCTTCCATGAGAAGTTTGTCTTTCCAGAAGTGCTTGTAGCTCAGGATCTTAAACCCTTCCTCAAGTAACTAAACCACGCACTGCATGAACATTCTGCGCTCAACGCGTAGAGTTCAATGCTCACTCATTTCCAGTGGGTGAAATGAACTGAACCGAAAGCTTCACCAACATTGTCAGGGATTGAAGTAAAACTCGAAAGTCGGCAGATACTGTGATTGAAGTAAAAACTTAGCAGGTCAAACCGTGTAGTTTATAGGAGTTAAAGATACATAACCAACGTTCTGAGCCCTTCATCAAGGTATGAGCAAAACGCAGGCAGGGGCCTCTGTCAAAAAATCTGGAGAAAAGGGAAAAATGGGAGGGGGAGGAGCACAGACCAACAGATAAGATGTATTAATTGGTTGTGATAAGAGGTTAGGAGAGAGGAAAAGTGAGAATTGATTGGTGGAGAAGGGAAGCAGGGTAAAATGCAGAAGTCTGCAGACACGATGATTGAAGTAAATACACAATGCTGGAGAAACCCAGCTCGTGGACTTCATATCGCAACTATGCACAACCAACTTTTCGGTCTTGAGCCCTTCATCAAGCCATGTACCCAAAGGAAACTCAGGAGGTCAAGCAGTGTTCTTTGTAAAGATACGTAACCAATGTTTTGGGCTTGAGCCCTTCAACAAAGTGTGAGTAAATGTTGACAGGTGCTGGGGTTTGGGCACCTGCCTACCTTGATGAAGGGCTCAAGCCTGAAACGTGAGTTATGTATTTTTATCTTTGCTCTGTAAATTATTGTTTGACCTGCTAAATTTCTCAAGCATTGTCAGGGATTGACCAGATTAGAATATTTTTTGTAGTTTATTTACTGTTTCTGTACACTGATCATTCCTGATCTACTATAATTAATGATTTTTAAAGCTGATATGAGCATACTCAGTTTAATTAAAAGTATGGTTACAGTACTTTATTACTCACATGGAAAAAATGTGTTTACCTATTATAAACAAAGTGAGATTGAAATTGCATGGATACCTTTCTTGTAATTGCTAAGTGTGGGGTATATTAATCATAAAATGTTTGTTAAAATGAAAGTTTAGATTTGCTGAACATATTTAATGGAAAATCTAGCGCTAAGAGTTTGCGAATGAGGAGAAGGCCATACATTTGTCAGTTGATGTGCATTAATATACTTGCTAAATTTAAGGTGAAAAGTCAGTTTTAATTCAATATTTATTCTTGTCTTGTTTAATAACAGTGTGCCAGAGGAATTATTTGTCATTTTAAGGTGATTTAAGTAGTTTTCAGTTGTGTTTGTATGGATCAGTGCACTTTTTCAATACAGTGCAATTGCATCTGCCCTTTAAAAGGTACAAATTTGGATGCACTGTTTTAATGCCATCAATATTTTTATGTGTTACATTTTTATTTGGTACTGAGGCAGATTCTTTTTAAAGTAATTCTGATTGAAGTAATTATCTGCATATGAACCAATGATAAAATACAATTTAATCACATTAATTTCATTCGTCATAATTGCTGATGTTATTGGATGTTGCAGATTTTAATCTAGAAAATCCTTTTATGTTTGGATAAAAGGAGAACTGATTCATTTACACTTTTCTTTGAGTTAATCTTAGTCAACTATTTTTGAAATGCCCTTTGAAAAAAATGTGCTGTGCTATGATGACTGACGTACACTTGTATATTAAGCACCAAGGTTTGTATTTCTATGCTAGGAATTCTTTGCACAATTGTTGAATGTGTTGTCGTTGCCCAACTGTGCTTTTGCTGCTTACTAACTGTAGACACTCCTGCATGAAAGTCTCTGCATTGTACTGCAGAAAGATATTAATTCCTGATGCTGTTCACACCATTTTTACCATTACAGGGTAGTTTCTAGACAGATTTGCAGAATCTGGCAAATGTCAAAAATAAAAATGGAAGAGAATTGCTGTTTTCAGACAGTTTCTGTTCTTTATGTCTGTAATATTTTAATTTGGCAAACCAATCAAACCACAGTAATTAATTCAGAGCAAATACAGTATACTAACCACAAATACTCTATATATTGTTATTACTTAATGTTGATTGATCAGTGATGCTAATTCATGGTACAGCGATATGTTTGAACTTTATAGCATTTGCTCTTTTCAGTGCTTGCTTTTTAATTCAGAATTTATTTGGATTTCATATAAGACAATTTTATGACAAAGCACTGATGGATTTTCTTCACATCCTCATCCTACATCCCCATAATTTGGTCCTTTTCTTTCCAGCATTGTGCAACACCTTGTGACTGACTGACCAGGCACATGACGTACTTTAGTTTTCTGCCTCTGTTGGTGTGCACTTGGCTATGAAGATGTGAAAGTGACTCAAAGTACATCATCTGCCTTTTCTTTAGGGGAATCTTATTAATATGGTATTTCCAAATCGAGTTTATTGTTTATTATTATTTTCAATTTTTGTACAGAAATGCCATTGTATTGATGATTTATGAGCAGTAAAACTCTGATTATCCAAAATCGGATTCTCCAAAATCCTCAGTTATCTGGAACCCTTGGGCTCCCGGCACGAACGGGGGCTTGGTGGGGAGGTGTCAGTGATTGGCGATGGCCAGCATTTTTTTTTTGTGTGAGAATTAAATATTATTTTAATGCTTAAAAAGACATACATTGTTGTTTGTTAATGTTTAAACATCGTTACAAGTGATTTGCTGTTGCTACTGGACTGTTTTTAAAAAATGACCGGTTCTCCAAACAAACCTTTTATCTGAAATAGGCCCAGTCCTGACCATTCTGGATAATCAAAGTTCTACTGTATTTCTATATATGTGATATCAAGAAGCTGTTTTATTTTTGTCTACGCTATATTTTTTCTTCTTGGTATGTCACTGTGAGACGAGTTGTCTAGCCTTGTTTTCCCTAGGTGGGAAGAGTGAGGAGATGGTCTAAATTACAACTGTAATCAAGGTGATTCTGAGAATTGGCTTCCTTGAAATGTACTTTTCTAATTCAGGAAAAGGATCCGTGTGAGGGTTTTGTCCCCCGTCGGCCATGAGGTGGGACGTCCATTTTATGACAATGCCAAGACATAATTTTCTTTTAATTCTGTGGAAGTGGAATGAAAGCCAATGAAATATTGTGGTATTCTTTTGAGAGAATGTTGATGCAATGTTGACTTTGATTTATGCTGACAAAAGAGTTTGCCTGAAAGATTTTAGAGGCGCACTCAATACGATGGAACACTTGAAAACAGGGAGGGAACAATTTGCCAAACATTTGAATTGGTGTGTTTTTATTTCAGTGATATTCATTCATTTTAGTAATTTTTAATATATGTGAGTCAGATACATGAAAATTCTAGACGATGAATTATTTAATTTATTAAGAGGTATCACAAGTTTTAAAGTGGTGATAAAGTGTAGAGATATTACAGCTCTCTAGTTCATAGGGAAATAAATGCATAGGAGTGATAGTTTATCATAAATAATATTTCACTCAAATACATTTTTCATGCTCATCATTCACAATTGTTTTTGTCCTACAGAATTGAATTAACCATAATTTGAATTGATAACTTTTACTTCAAAGTAGATTTCACTGCAAATGAAAAATGTAGTGTAATATTAGTACAGAGTAAAGACCATAAGACATAGGAGCAGAAATTGGCTATTCAGTCCATCGAGTCTGCCCCATCATTAAATCATTAGCTGATCCATTTTCCCATTCGGCCCCACTGCCTGGTCTTCTCCCTATAACCTTTGATGCCCTGGCTAATCAAGACCTATAAATCTTTGCCTAAAATACACCCAATGATTCGGCCTCCACAACAAATTCCACACATTTACCACCCTCTGGATAAAGAAATTGTTCTGTATCTCTGTTCTAAGCGGACACCCTTCAGTCCTGAAGTTGTGCCCTCTTGTCCTAGTCTCTCTTGTATAATCGCTTAACAATATTTATAAAGGACATAATTGTTTTTAAATCTGTTCTTTTGGGTCAAATTCATTGTCCAAGAATATCTAAAGCTGTGATTGCTTTCATATAATCCATTTGAACACCAGTAATTGCATAATCATGGGCTTTTCTAGCAATCTCAAAGGGGAATAAAAATGTGACCTGAAAAGTCAGTTTCATTTTTTTTTAAATTCAGCGGTTAGCAGAATTCTTTGTTATATTAGAACTAGAGCAATAGGCTATTTATTTAGCCCTTTGAACCCACTCTCTCATTCCTAAAGATCCTAGCTGATCTACTTCAACATAATTTTCTTGCATTATCCCCATGTTCCATATTTCCCTTAATGTACATAAATCTATCAGATTTTTGGAGTGCGAATTCCTAGATTCAGGATTCTCATTTCAATCTTTTATGGCCTAATCCTTGTTCTGGGTCTTTAAACCTAATTAACCAATCACCTGTGTGAGATCTTAATCACAAGTCTTCTGAAAGTTCAAATACAGACCATCCACTAGTTTCTCCCTTATGTTTTCTCTTTGTCACTGCAAAAGATTGGAATAGATGATTTAAATGTGTTTTTTCTTTCAAAAATCTGTACTCTATGTGCACAATTCTATTAGTGTTTTCAAGATAATCTGTTATTACACCTTTTGCAATAATAGATTTTGGCATTTTCCCTACTGATATTGGGCTTAATCAGCTGGTACTTCACTATTTTCTCTTTCCTTTATCTAAATAATGAGATCACATTTGCCACCCTCCAAATTCTACTTCCCTCCAAATTGCAGAATCCTAAGAATTTTAGAACTGATAATCAGGGTGTTCATTGTCTATATAGCAACACCATTAAAACTCTGGATTGTAGTTCATCATGTCCATGGGATTTATTAGAATAGAATAGAACATACAGCACTGTACTGGCCCTTCAGCCCTCAATGTTGTGCCGACCTATATAATTCCTTTTTTTAAAACAAATACAAAACCCTCCCGGTAATCCTTGGTTTTCCTTCCATCCATGTACCTGTCAAGGCATTCCAGGCACCCACAACTCTCTGTGCTTTTTTAAAAAAAACACCCCTGATGCCACCCATAAACTTCCCTCCTTCACTTTGTACACAGATCCTCTAGTGTTTGCTATTCCTGCCCTGGGAAGCAGGCACTGGCTGTGCACCCTGTCAATGCATCTCACAATCTTATAGACTTCTATTAAGTCTTTTGTCATCCTTCTATTGCTCCAAAGAGAAAAGTCTCAGCTCTGCTAACCTTGCCTCATAAGACTTATTTTCCAATCCAGGTAACATCCTAGTAAAGCTCTCCACAGCTTCCACATCCTTCAAGTTCTACCAACTTCTTTGGTACTTTTTCCCACTAATAATTTTTTGAATCCCTTATTGCTGGACTCTTGGAATTTGATATTTTTGTCTTCTATGAAGATGGACATAAATTAGTTACATAATTCCTCTGCTCATAATTCCTTATTACTCATTTTAAATGTTCTCATCTTTGTGTGTAAGTGAGCCACCTTTTCCTTGCTAGAATTTTCCTCTTTATATATTTAAAATAATTTTAATCTTCACAAGATTGAAGGTGGTAAATAAATAAGTTATTCTATTTCTTTGATAATAATCTTGCCAAAGTTGGTGAAAGTAGGCTTTGCAGTAATTTTGCAGGTTTCCGTTAAGATAATAATAATACCAATCCACACCATGCTCTTAAAATTTAGAGCTGTTCGTACTTGTCCATAATTATGATCTGTGCTATTGTTATAATCTTTATTCATTTAGTCAGAAATGCATACTATTTGGAGCCAGTCTGCTTACCTCTCTGTTTCCAGGGAAACAACTGCAGTTCCTGCATCATTACTGATCTGACTCTGACATCACACTCTCTGTGGTTGTGCACCTAGGAACAGCATGTGCTTGTGATTTTTTTTATTGTTAAGGGAGAACAAGAATTACAAATAGGCGGGAATGGAATACAGCAGCAGCAGATTCGGGAAAGTGAGGCATAAGGCATAGTATAGGCTGTGTGAATGTATTGCACAAATTGAGGATGTCTTGTAGTTTTAAAGAAATTTAAATATTTCTGATGATTGAAATCCACAGAAATTTTCTTGTAATTGTGTGTCTGTGCTGGCATTTATGTTCAACAGAATTTGAAAATGAAAACACAAAAATATGCAAACTCATTATTTCTAAACAATCCTTGCAGTCTTATGGGCTAATAGAATAATTACATTCATTTTATGCTTACTGATTAAACCTAACTTGATTACTGTATGTCCTACCTTCCTCATGAGATGTTGCACAATCCAGTGACACAGTCTTGATTATGTCTTACTTGAGCTGAATTCCTTCAGAACAGGATTTGAGAAGACTGAAGCTGTCTTTTAGACTAACATCTATGTTTCAAGTTTTGACTTGATCTCTCTCATTACTGTGTAATCTATGTTGTTCATCATCCTGCTGTGCTGCTTTTTTCACATCCATTCTATTATTGTCAATGGACCATTAATATTTGACTCCATCCCTTCTTCATGTCCTCTGCTACCAAAATCATAATCTGCCCTTTTATCACCTGAAATCTTGGCTTCTCATCACCATCCTCAGCAAGTTATGATTCATTTTTACTTTCACTGTCTACATCTTCAGTCATGTTTCCATTATGCTACTGTCAATATTCTAACCTTGTCAATACTTTTAAATCTTTTCACAACCATATTCACATTCTCTGGTGACATCACTTTGCCCCTGTATGAACTCTGTGCTATTCCAAAACCAAATCACATATTGCTTTCTCTCTTCTTGTGTTGCAGGTTTTTTTTCAGCTATTATGCCTCTTCTCTTCAGACTGTCATGCCAGCACAACCTATATTTTGTTTTCAGGTCTTCTCAGATCCTTCCTTGCGATTTCAGCCATTTATTGTTTTTACAAAGCTATTTCAATATTTGAGGAGAACTTTGGAAATGCCAGTCTATGTTGTTAAAAATCTTTCTTGCTCCAAGGAAAGAGCTTGGACAACGTGACAAGAGATTACATAAAATAATAGGAATAGGATAATTTATATTGTATAGAATTTCTGTAATCCTACCGCAATGGATTATGTATTCCACCAGGTCAGTAAAATTAATATTTAGATTTAACTAATTTTCAGATAATTTCCTGCAATTTGTGTGCTAATTGGATTATTGTGGTTTGTAAATCACAATGCAATTTAGTTTTTGTGAGATATAATATCACAATAGGTTTTCTAACTCCAGTAAAAGTTCTCCATTCTGCTGAAAATTACATTTTGTTCTGTATGGAAACTCTAATTATAGTTTGTAACATGGAGAAATAAGTGTAAGGACTTGCAACTACATAAACTACATGCAATTTCGTTTCACAACATGTTATGCCAAATTCATTTTATTTATGGAATAATAATCTGATCCTATAAACTTTTTCTCAGCAGATTGGTTGGGTTTGGACAGTAAGGGAATATTGTATTGACATTTGGTTGCGTTATTATAGAATGGATGAGTTATGAGTACAATGACATGCGCATGAGTACAATGTAAAGATGCAACAAAATTCTTGCTTACTGCAGCCAAGCAAAATGTAAGGTACATTAACGACAATAATCATAATGTGCCATGAGACAACATAAGATTATAAATAGAAAAGAATTGATGAATACCATTGCAATATGTACAAAAAATGTGGTTTCAATGGTGCAACAGGCCTTTTGGTGTTCCTGGAGTAGGTTAATGGTTAGGGTAGTACGGATGGGAATCCTTTATGATTTTGGCTGTTTTCTTGAGGCTGTGTCTAACATTGATTGATGGATGGAAGGAAAGCTGGTGCTCATGATGGACTTGCCAGATTTGCTACTTTCTACAGCCTTCTACGTTTCTAGGCACTTGAGTTTCCAAATTTGACAACATCAGAATCTCTCCGGATTTTTTAGAAATAGAAGCTTTGGTGTGTCTTCTTCACACTTGCCTAATGTGCTGACTCCAGGAGAGGTCATCCAAAGTGTGGATTCCTAGGAACTAACACTCTCCATTTCCATTCTCTCCAATGTAGATGGGTGCATGGTTCCTCCACTTCCCTTTCCTAACGTTCACAGACAACTCCTTGGTCTTGCTGATGTTGAGAGCAAGGTTGTTGTTCTTTCACCACATATTGAGATTCTTAATCTCCATCCTGTGACTGACTTGTCATTATTTGTTATTCAGACAGCAACAGTAGTGTTGTCATTGAATTTATAGATCGATTTGGAGCCAAACCTGGCTAGGTGATTATGGATAATGTCATGATGCACAAAGTAACATTTTTAACATTGGTCATTTTGGAAAAATCTGCTGGCCTTTTCTATCCAGACATTTTTCATTTCCTATAATGAACTCATTGGAACAGAGGACCCTTAATGTGTTTGTACTTGTTAGTTCTGTTTGTAATGTCAATGTTGGAATGCATTAAGCTCTGTGAACCATGTAAAGATTGTCATCTACTCTCCAGTAACCTAATCCATGACAATAGAGTTGTCCAAATCATAAAGCATTTTATGAGCCATAAGTTATTTTGATCTTTGGTTGGATAAGTAGCCTTTGTGCACTCCACATTACCAGGGGCACAGCATTTAATTTTAGTTTTCAAATTATTGCATTAAATCTTTCTATGTTTGAGAAATTTGATCATGTGAATGTACACAAACTATTATAAGGTTATCTTTAGTTATAGTCTTGGAAGTTTATTTTGTGTAGCTGGCAATCCTCCACCAGTTGGCATAGAGGGACTAAATTTACTTTTGGCAATGGATTTCTGCATAGATTTGCTGTTTGATCATTCCTTTGCACTCTAATGTAACATTTGAGGACATAAATCACTTAGAAGTAAAGCTACTTAAATCAGTTTCACGGTGAATGTGGTAAAGAGTTATAGGATAATAATCCATGATAAATGTATTTTCATGTTTATCATTGAGTATTGTAGCTTCTCTATGACAGGTTCGAGATGTGTAGAATTTCAAAGTAAAAATTTCTTATTAAATAATGCATTTGGATTTTTAGATCAGAACTCTATATTGTTGTTAAATGATTATTATAAAATTATAGCAAAAGTAATATCAAATAGAATTAATGATGATCTTCCTGAATTGATAAATATGTTTTGCTGAACATAGACAAACTTCAGAATATATAGTAAGGTTATTAAGCATAATTCATTTAGCACAAAAGAAAAAGGACTTAAGTATAGCAGTGGCTTTAGATGCAGAAAAAGGTTTTGATAGATTGGAATGGGATTTTTTAATTTAAAGTTTTGAGTAAATTTAGTTTTGGATTGTATTTTATAAATTGGATTAAAACTCTATTTAAAAATCCTAAGGCTAAAGTAATAACTAATGGACAGGTTTCTCAGTCATTTAATTTAACCAGATTGAGTAGACAGGGATGTCCTTTATCACCAACTTTGTTTGCTTTGGCTATGGAACCCCTTGCACAAAGGATTCAAACTGATCAACAATTGAAAGGATTTGTAATCAATCAGACTGAACATAAGATTAGTTTATTCGCAGATGATGTGTTAGTGTATTTAACTCAGCCACGATTATCATTACCTATACTTTATAAACAGTTGATAGAACATGGAAATGTTTCAGGATATAAAATAAATTAGGACAAAAGTGAGGTAATGGAATTGGTACAGGAGGATAACTCACAATGTCGAAAAGATATTCAATTTAAATGGACAGGGAAGATTAAATATGTACTGATATTTATGCTGATATGCTGGATGAGGTTCCCACCCTGGATGAGACATATAAGGCAATCGAACAACTGAAAAGTGGCAAAGCAGCAGGTATGGATGGAATCCCCCCAGAAGTCTGGAAGGCTGGCGGCAAAACTCTGCATGCCAAACTGCATGAGTTTTTCAAGCTTTGTTGGGACCAAGGTAAACTGCCTCAGGATCTTCGTGATGCCACCATCATCACCCTGTACAAAAACAAAGGCGAGAAATCAGACTGCTCAAACTACAGGGGAATCACGTTGCTCTCCATTGCAGGCAAAATCTTCGCTAGGATTCTACTAAATAGAATAATACCTAGTGTCGCCGAGAATATTCTCCCAGAATCACAGTGCGGCTTTCGCGCAAACAGAGGAACCACTGACATGGTCTTTGCCCTCAGACAGCTCCAAGAAAAGTGCAGAGAACAAAACAAAGGACTCTACATCACCTTTGTTGACCTCACCAAAGCCTTCGACACCGTGAGCAGGAAAGGGCTTTGGCAAATACTAGAGCGCATCGGATGTCCCCCAAAGTTCCTCAACATGATTATCCAACTGCACGAAAACCAACAAGGTCGGGTCAGATACAGCAATGAGCTCTCTGAACCCTTCTCCATTAACAATGGCGTGAAGCAAGGCTGTGTTCTCGCACCAACCCTCTTTTCAATCTTCTTCAGCATGATGCTGAACCAAGCCATGAAAGACCCCAACAATGAAGACGCTGTTTACATCCGGTACCGCACGGATGGCAGTCTCTTCAATCTGAGGCGCCTGCAAGCTCACACCAAGACACAAGAGAAACTTGTCCGTGAACTACTCTTTGCAGATGATGCCGCTTTAGTTGCCCATTCAGAGCCAGCTCTTCAGCGCTTGACGTCCTGCTTTGCGGAAACTGCCAAAATGTTTGGCCTGGAAGTCAGCCTGAAGAAAACTGAGGTCCTCCATCAGCCAGCTCCCCACCATGACTACCAGCCCCCCCACATCTCCATCGGGCACACAAAACTCAAAACGGTCAACCAGTTTACCTATCTCGGCTGCACCATTTCATCAGATGCAAGGATCGACAATGAGATAGACAACAGACTCGCCAAGGCAAATAGCGCCTTTGGAAGACTACACAAAAGAGTCTGGAAAAACAACCAACTGAAAAACCTCACAAAGATAAGCGTATACAGAGCCGTTGTCATACCCACACTCCTGTTCGGCTCCGAATCATGGGTCCTCTACCGGCACCACCTACGGCTCCTAGAACGCTTCCACCAGCGTTTTCTCCGCTCCATCCTCAACATCCATTGGAGCGCTCACACCCCTAACGTCGAGGTACTCGAGATGGCAGAGGTCGACAGCATCGAGTCCACGCTGCTGAAGATCCAGCTGCGCTGGATGGGTCACGTCTCCAGAATGGAGGACCATCGCCTTCCCAAGATCGTATTATATGGCGAGCTCTCCACTGGCCACCGTGACAGAGGTGCACCAAAGAAAAGGTACAAGGACTGCCTAAAGAAATCGCTTGGTGCCTGCCACATTGACCACCGCCAGTGGGCTGATAACGCCTCAAACCGTGCATCTTGGCGCCTCACAGTTTGGCGGGCAGCAGCCTCAGTTGAAGAAGACCGCAGAGCCCACCTCACTGACAAAAGGCAAAGGAGGAAAAACCCAACACCCAACCCCAACCAACCAATTTTCCCTTGCAACCACTGCAATCGTGTCTGCCTGTCCCGCATCGGACTGGTCAGCCACAAACGAGCCTGCAGCTGACGTGGACTTTTTACCCCCTCCATAAATCTTCGTCCGCGAAGTCAAGCCAAAGAAAGATAATAATTTGAAAAATTTATACAAATTAAATTATATAATTATATTCCATTATTTAAGAAAATATATGAAGATGTAAAATGTGGGTAAATTTACCTATTACTTTAATTGGAAGAGTCAATTGTATTAGGAAGAGTCATGTCCTAGACTTTCCTACTGTGGGAAACAACATTCAAAATGTTTTGGTGAGATCACTCCTCATTCTCCTAAATTCCATCAAGATTCCAGATCCATTTGGATCTAGGTATTTTCAGTTTTTTCCCCATTTAAAAAAAATTGTTTGCACTTTTATTTTTTTCCAACAAAAGTGTATGATCGAACACTTTCTGACATTGTATTTTATTTACTACTTTTCTGCCCATTTTTGTAATCTAAGTCCTTCTGTAGCCTCCCTGTTTCCTCAACACTACCTGCTCCTCCACCTACCTTTGTATCATCTGCAAACTTGGCCACAAAGCCATTCATTCCATAATCCAAATCATTAATATACAACATAAAAATAAGCATCCCAAACACCAACCCCTGTGGAACACCACTAGCAACTGACAGCCAACCAGATTATGATCCCTGTATTTCGACCCTCTGCTTTCTACCAATTAGCTAATGCTCTACCCGTGCTAGTATGTCTCTTGTTATTATCATGGGCTTTTGTTAAGAAGCCTCATCTGTGGTTCCTTGTCAAATGCCATCTCAAAATCCAAATACACAACATTCATAATCAGAATTTATTGTCATGAACAAGTCACAAAATTCGGTGTCCTGCGGCAGCATCATGGTGCAAACATTCATATAAACAACTTTTACAACAATAAATTAAAAAAAAAGTGCACAAAAAGTAAAGCAGTGGTACCAGAGTGAAAAGCACATGACCTGGGTGGTGGGGGTCTTTGAGGATAGAGGCTACTTTATTAAAACACTGCTTCTTGTAGATGTCCTCGATGGAGTGAAGGCTGGTGCCTGTAATGTTGCAGCCTCTGGAGTTTTTTCTTGTCCTGAAGGTTTATGCCTCCATACCAGTCAGCGATGCACCAGCCAGAATGTTCTCCATGGTAAACCAATAGAAGTGGTGACATACTGCATCTCCCTTATCCAGCCTGCTTGTCAGTCCTTCAAAGATTTCCACTCGGTTTCCCTTATGCTGGCTTTGTCCTATCCTGTCATGTATCTCCAAGTACTCAGTAATCTAATTCTTTACAATTATCTCCTGCATCCAGCACTTAAGTAAGGCCAACCGGCCTATAATTTCCTTTCAGTTGCCTCACTCTTTTCTTGAATTGTGGCATGGCATGACATTTGCGTTTTTTTTTAATTTCCCCCTCCCCCAACCCCACTCCATGCCAGAATCTGTGAATTCCTGAAAGATCATTGTGGAATTCTGTTAACATTAGCTCTGTTGATCACGGTTGGCATAGTGGATAGCGCAACGCCTTTATAGTGCCAGCAATCGGGACTGGGGTTCAAATCCCACGCTGTCTGTAAGGAGTTTGTATGTTCTCTCCATGTCTGCATGAGTTCCCCCTGGGGCTTCAGTTTTCTCCCATCATTTGATACTGAGGGTGTAGGTAAATTGGGTGGCACGGACTCGTGGGCTGAAATGGCTTGTTACCGTGCTGTATGTCTAAATTAAAAAATTTAAATTTTGTTTTGTTGACTTCAGTTTCATTTTTGCATCACAGTAATGGAAAGAAAATGGTTGTACATTTATCATCAATAGATGTAGAATGAGGCAATGATTTTACAGTCCATGAGCGCTTGAATCTGAAATTGTTTCACACTGACAGTCTTGGGAATGTAAATTAGTTTTGAGAACCAAATTTAATGGGAGATCTGATCTTCCAGGTACAGTGACAGTTCATTTAGTTTTAGAGTTTGACATGTCTTTACTCTGAAGTTGATTGCAGCATTGGAGTGAAATTGAACTCCTTGGCACATATTATTCTTAGGCATATTTTCTCATTTCATCATTGTTGGATCAATATTCTGAGATTTCCTATCCATCACTAGGAAGACATTAGTTTAAAAAGGAGAACTGTAGGTAATTAAAGATGATAAAAGATACTATATTCATGTTCACCGAACAAATTTAATAATAAATCATATTTAAAAGATTACTTTGATTTCTAATTGTAATAGTTGTCCCATTTCAGTATGCATTGATAAATTAACAGGATGGTCTTTTTCTAAGTCTTGCAACCCCTGCTGAGAACTGGGATCTTCAGCAGTCCAAATACTAGCAGCCTTATTGTACTCCTTGGTATGTGGTAGAAGTGACCTAACTTTTTGTTCTTGGGGAAATATGGAGGTCTTGAAATCTTCATTAGAGTGCAGAGTCATTAAGAATTATGCAAAAAGAAATACAAGGACAGATGAGAGCTCTCTGATGTAGTTAGCAATACCAACTGTATGCTAAAGAGTCCAAAATTAATCGCATTACCTCTTAAAAATCCAATATACTCCACTTTAAATGTTTATCCACATTTTCCCTAAAAGATATCTCAACCACTGGTTGCTGTAAAATTTTCGATCTTCTACTTTATGATTTCTTAATAACCTTGCGGCCTTGGTGAAAATCTTCAATTGATGACACTAGGTCAGTGGTTCATTTAGTGTTTTAACATTTTGATTTTTCTTTTAGATTTCTCTGCTTTGATAATAGATCCAAGAACTCAAGTTTGTCCTTATAATATAGTTTCCTACCTCTTACTGTCAATCTGATTAATCTATTGTTTATTACAACTTTGATGTCCTATTTTTAAGAAACCTCAAAGCTACACATTTTTAACAGTAGTCAAAGCAATGTTTTTTGCATCTTTATTATTTCTTCTAGTGATATGCCTTATTAATCTTTAGAACATTATTAAAATGTACTTTTCTGATAGTTCTTAGTTGCAGGAATATATATGCACAGCCTCCTTTGAAGAAGACCGCAGAGCCCACCTCACTGACAAAAGGCAAAGGAGGAAAAACCCAACACCCAACCCCAACCAACCAAAAAATATGCACTGCTGAGGAAGAAATTTATCCTCTTGTACTCACTAAATGTGCACAATTTCAGGTGTTGACTTATTGGAACTGAACTTCAGAAGTAGAGTTCACTTGTTTGTGTTGTATTATTGCACACATAGAACAGAAAGGAATATGTTTGCAGAACATGCTTTATTTAAAATGCATCATATTAACAGCATTGGCAAAATTCAGAGCTGAAATTTTACATATTGTTCTTTATTCTTTCCTAATGTTGGCATACTCTGACTACTCAGTTACCTTATTTGACTAAACATTATAGGCCTTTTCAGACTGTGGGTGAGCAGTGAGCCTATTTGGACCCAGGTGAAATTCTCGGGAAGGCAGGACCTCCTGCCTGGGTCTTTCACATGTGGATCAATTCCCTGGAATTTGCCCTCCCTGGCAATTTGAGGGGTCCTGCCCCCACCGATGATGTGTTCCGCATGAGGCTACTTTAATCAGAGTTCTCAGGATCTTGGAATTGGACCTTTATGTCGCTCCCCATTGTTCATTCAAACTGACTTTCACTGATATGCAAACTGGATATGGGGTGTTTATTTCACCATCATTTTAGCATGTGTGTTTAAAGCATTTCTTTACTCAGTTCTCCCATTGGCTTTGAATGAGATTCATATTTGGTGATGTGGTCCAAACATTTAATGAGATGCTCCCCTCTCCCTCTCCCTCTCTCCCCCCCTCCCCCACCAAAACCCCGGCCACTGTCACCGCCCCCCCCACCCCGGCTTTGGCATTTTGTGACGGCAGCACAATGCAGGATCAATGTTCAACTTCATTACCCATAATCCCTCACGCAGCTGGAACCATTCTGGGAAATGCAGGCCAAATGTAGGGCCGCTGACCTGGGTAATTTTCTGAGGCTGACATTTTCACACTGCTGGTTCACTGTAGGGTCCTCGGGAAAATTTCCCGGGAATTCCATTTTACATGGTGGTATGAAAAGGCTTATTGTCACAGACAAGTATATTCCAGTTACCATGCTTCTTTGTCCATATATTTCAAGAAGGAGTCACTGGACACCTTGGCTGGTGTTTCCATTTAAAAAAAATCAGCAATACAGTACTTGTATCATTTACATTTCATAATGTTGCTTCCTTTGAGATGAGGGATTGAACTGGAGACCATTCTGATAGTCTAGATTAATCACATGTCAGCACCTACCAGAATAAAGTCTTTCTTTTCTCAATTGCTCTGCTATTTATTTGATGAATGGAAAACCTTAGGAGATGATGAAACACCAGTCTGCATTCCTCATCTCTCAGTATTTTTGGAGTTGGAAACCAAACTTTTGATTTTATCTCTATCACTCACACAATTTATCTTTGTTCTGACACGTTTCACTTTTTTGTGTGAGTTGAAACAACAGCTTTAAACTTCAAATAACTTGTTTGAAATGATATGGATGTGGACAAAAGTATGAGAGGCCTGAGTGACGTTGCTGCATTTTGTTACACCAATAAATTAAGTTTTAATTTTTAAATAGAATTTCGTTAGGAGATTAAAACTAGTGAAGTAGAAACAATAGTTGAAGTAGAGTGCATATTTTGAAAATATTGCAAAAGTGCACAAAAATTATACCTGAGAATTTCTTAACAGTTAAGTTGGTATTCATTATTGAAATGTGGTTCAAAGAGATTAGAGAGGGCATTTTGTGAATGTAGTATTGATGATTTTCATGCTTATCTGTTCATTATAATAATGGCTGGTGTTTAATTTCATGCTAACCTTTTAGGTAAATTTAGAGATCGTTTAAGATTCCTTTATTCTTGTGTTAATATTACATGAAATTGACTTTAGTCTTCCATAATGTGGGCAAAGATTTGTCATCAGCACAAATTGCCTGGTGTCCCTTGCAGTCAGAGAAAGAAGCAAAAGAGAGTCCCCCCCAGAGTTAAGGAGTAAAAATGAAAGTCCGAAGACACTGTGGTTGAAGTAAAAACACAATGCTGGAGAAACTCAGCAGGTCAAATAGTGTCCTTTATATAGCAAAGATAAAAATACATAACTGACGTTTCAGGCTTAAGGCCTTCATCAAGCCCTTGATGAAAGCTTGTCCAAAAGGTTAGTATGTATTTTTATTTTTGTTATATAAAGGATACTGTTCGACCTGCTAAGTTTCTCCAGCATTGTGTTTTTACGTGCCTTCAGAGCAACTGAGTGTCCATGGATTCCCTCTAGTGCACCCACAGCCTCTGCAACCACACAGACTTTAGTTCAAACCATTGGCAACCTGAGCTCCAGATCCAAATTGAGCAAATGTAATTTTCTAACTATTTTAGTTGTGAAAGAAAACAGCCAGCCTCACATTAACTGACATACCTCACAATTTAAACCTGTTATATGGCCCAGTGTTTTAGTTGGTCTTTTAACATGCATTGCATTGAATGAGCTAAGGACTGGATGTGCCACTTCTCTGACAATATCTTGGATGTTTTGGTGTCATTGGGGGCAGAGGTGGTGTCATTGCAAGGGCAGGGGGCATTCATATTGAGAGTTGTGGTCATTGTTGAAGCTAAGTAAACTCCTTCAATGTATCTGTCAGAGAGACTTAACCAAAAAAAAAACAGGCAAGATGTATTTCTCTTAAAAAGTACAGAAATAAGTTGATTTGCTTCTTTAAGTTAGGGTCTCCTTTCCTGTGCATTGACCATATTGTTTCTTGTCATTTGTGACAATGCATTGCATGATGTTTATATAACTGCTCTGTCCAACATATTTTTATGGATATGTTCTTAATGGGCATGGATGTACAAGATCTAAAGTTTTAATTTTCTGAAAATGATGTTTAACTTATAGACCCAAAGTCTTTGTCTCATATGCATGATGCAATGAAAGAAAATCTTGACATGGATTTGGGTGATTATATAGTTGTACCCCTGTATGAAGATGATGAAATGGATTGAATATTTGCATATAGTTGAGAAAGAGCAGAGGTTTGTAGCATTTTTTTTGAAGAGAAAGATTATGGTGAGAAAGAAATGTGGGATTGCACCTAATGACATTGTAATTTGTTGTAATATGTAATATTGGTTGAAGGATGATAATTGTGTGGTTTGAGATTCGGGTGTAAGGGAATTGAGGGCTTAGGAAGATGCTCTCCTTGTAGAGGAACATGATAATGTTGAGCATGAGAGGGTACCAGCCAATGAGTGATCCTGGCTGATATAAATGTATGAGAATTTTGAGGGGAATTGTGGAGGGTAAAATAGTACAGCTGAGATGTTCTTGCTGGTCATACTGAGCTGAGATAAAGCAGTTTTAGTTCTCTCTGCATTTAATGCTGAAAGGCAGAATGGGGGAAACGGAAGAAAGGAATTGGATGTTGGTTTTAATAGGTTCCTGAAAGAAAAGAAAGAAGTGTTTTTGAATTTTCTGATACTAGTCTTTGAAACAAATCATACAATTAAACAGATGTGTGGCTTGATTCAGATGTGACAGTAACACTTGAGTTCAAATAGTATTATTGTTGTAGCACAAGTTTTATGGTGAAAAACATCTTATCATAGAACTAGTTTGATATTGACTAATCAGTTTCTATGTAGTAATATGTTCTAGGTGATGTCTTTTCCTACAATTTTAATTAATTGACAATATATTATTTATTATTTACTTTCTGAAGTTCAGGCAACATTCTCTGCACGATATTCCTTGGTCCCTAATTTCATTACACATATAATTTTGATATTTGGGTGCTGAACACTGAATCTGCAGTGTCAGAGATGCTATTTTAGAATGAGACGTATGCAGTTACGTGGATTTTTAAAGCCCTATGTTACCAACCATGTGAAGAGAATTTTGAGGTACTCTGGTCACATTTTATTCTTTAACTAATGCAACTAAAAACAGCTCAGTGGTCAGAGCACTTCCTCACTAGGGCCTCAATTCTATGAAAGCTGCTGGAAAAAGTGGCCAATCTATGTCTTCCTTATGGTAGATAAAGTTAAAGAATTGCATGTAGGTTACGTTTTAAAATGTTGTATTATGTGACAATAATGGAACCTTTAGCTTTATTATCGCTCCACTTGAATGCTTTTTCCCCCTCATTGAAAACACGAATAAAGTGGATCAATAAATATGCCGATATTTTATTTACAGTTTTAATTTCCTCTCTAGTTGTTATCTTTAATTTAATTGTTACATCCCACAACATCCATCATTTTCTAAGCATATGCTATATGGTGATCATCGTAGTTGCTCAGAAGTCTGTAGCTCTAGATTACTGATACAGGATATTTTGTTCCTGAGGAGAAAATAACTCACTTTTTGCCACACGCTGATAAGTTGCTATGTGGATGGGGAGAAATGGTCATAGAATTTTGTAATTTTAACAGTTTATTCGTCTGAGTAATTCCTGTCTTTTGTGCATGTGTGGGTTTAACAACAGTAAAAGATTGAATTTGGCAATTTTATAAGGAAGGTCAGTGGACATAGGTTTAACTTAGCTAGTAGTAGGATTGGAATGAGATGCACAGCCAATTAATAACATTTTGCGTGATATTAGAATGACAAATAGGGAAAGGAACTCTTTAAGCAGGATGAGAAGGTGACTGGCCTGTCCATGTATGTAGTTTTTAAACTGCTAATTTGTATTGGTTTCCTTAATCAAAATGGGTATATACACATACTGTGTATACCTGTGTAATAGATGAATTTTGTGGATCAATTTTTAGGATAAATTTTTGGGTGTCAACTATTACATGCATATTACTTTTAACCCAAATGATCAATGAACCAAAGACACTGTCATAATTTGACTGAGTGCATTATTTTTAATTTATTTTTGTAAGGTGGTTTATATAAATGTTTGCACTGTGACGCTGCCACAAAACAATGAATTTTGTGACTTGTTCATGACGATGAACTCTGATTTGGATTCTGACAGCGGTAAGCACCTGCATTGTTCGACATGTAGGGAACGCTGATGATGGGTGGGCAGCCAGGACTGGGTGGTAAGTCCCCATTCAGATTGCCAGGAGTTTGGATAGACAGATGGTCAGGCCTAGGCAAGAGTTCATGGTCAGGGTATTGGAAGATCAGATGGGCGGGCAGCTGGGGCCTAGGCGGGAGTCTGCGGTCGGGGTGTCAGGAGCTCAGATGGGTTGGCAACTGAGGCATTTGGAGCTTGGATGGGAGGGCAGCCTTGGCACAGGAGAGAGTCCCCGATTGGGGCGACGGAAACTCTGGTGGGCAGGAGGCATGGGCTTAGGTGAGAGACGGTAGCCTGGGCTTTGGGAGCTTGGATGGTTGAGCAGCCTGGGCCTAAGCAAGAGTCAGTTTGTGGTTGCCACACATGCCACAATCATGCAATCACAAGCCACATCCACCAACACAACCATTGTGAGCACCGGCTCATACAATTCTTGTCTCAGCCAACATATTTCCAAGAGCCGCACATTATATGTCAAAGAGCCGCATGTGGCTTGTGAGCTGTGGTTTGACCATCCTTGATATCGACTGTGTTCCCAATCTACACTGCTTAACTCCTCCATGATTTTCTCTACAACCATTTCTGGTGAAGCATTTTGGCCTGAAAGATTGGCTATCTATTGCCTTACGTGGATGCTGCCTGACCCGCTGAGTTCCTCCAGCATTTTGCGTATTACTCTAAGTCCTCTCTTGTCCTGTTGCAGTTTTACATTCTAAAACTCTCCTCCATTTCTTTTTCTTCTTTCTTTTTTTGGGGTAGTTTAGTGTTGGGTTGGGATAGGGATGGGGGTGGGGATGGGGGTGGGTTTTTTTATGGGATTAAAATATGTATTGCATTATATTTTGTATGTATCATTTATTATTGATTATAAATAAAGTTTAAAAAAAAAGTATAAAATTCCCCCACGACCACTGCCATTCCATTCTTGCATATATCAAATATTTCTTGGAGAACATGAAAGGAAAATAAAATATCACCACTGGGGTAGATGGGGTCTGGAATTCTTGGCCTGAAAGGGTGGTGAAAGCAGAAATCATCATTATGTTTATAAATCTTTAGATGTAGACACAGTGTCAGCAATAACAATAACCATCAATTTTTTATCTGCAGATTCACATACTCTGCCCAAAGCTCCTGAGGCACCAAAAATGGAATGCTTATATGTATTTATGAAGTAGGTAGAGTGTGGTTTGGGTTTAAAGGCAGAACCTGAGTTTGAGTATGGGCCAGCTGAAATGCTTTTGATATAACTTTGATATAATATTTGGCCTTAGTAGTAATGTTGTGGGCCCAGAGGACCCCCAAAACCCAGCAGCAATAGAAATTCACCAAGACAAATGGTTACTTAACAAAAGTAACTTTTAATTATCTTTAAACATGAAAACAGGATCAAACTATATTACTATTAACTTAACCCCCTTCTTAATTCTAAGTGCACGTGTATGTAATGTGCCTGTAAGTTCAGAAAAGTTCTTTGATTCACAGTCCAATCTCACTCCTCCAAGTTCACGGCATCAGGCAGTTCTTATACTGTGCACAGAATTTAACATTTATGGATCTTCACCAGGCTTTGGTGCTTGAAAGGTAAATGGGTACCGCTCAGGAATGTTCTTGTTGGTTTTCAGAGAGAAATTTGTTGTTCATTGGACACAAACTGATTCCTTTCAATCAGTCATGTCAGTGTCTTGCGTAAGAAACTTGCCCCATCAGGGTTTTCCATATGATAACCTCTTTCTTTCAGGTCACCACAGAGTTCCTTTTCTGTTTCCCTTATTTCATGTGAAACATTATACAGCCAGCCATCTCCTCTTGTATGGAGCACAAGGGCTTTGAACATGCTGAACTAAGAATTCATAACACATCTTCAAAATAAGGTTTTTCCACAAGCTTGCCAGCTTGTCCTGTTCCAGTCCCAGCTACTGCTGATGACCTGTAGGACTGAAATCTCTCTCTCTCTTTCTCTCTGTTGCTTTCCAAAACAATAATCCATTACTCCGCACAATGTCCAATTAACACTACTTTTGAAGTCTCTATAGGCATTCTTCAAAGTTTTTGCAAAAGCACTCGGAGCCTAGACTGTCTGGCTTGAGCCAAGCTCTTGCATTTTAAATGAGATCTGTTTTGAAGTGTTTGTATTTGTTTGTGATCTACACTATAAAAAAACCTGTCACAATTTATCTCTTTTTAAAACATATCTATATACAATATGAAATATAACATAATCTGTCATAGTATTTACATTTTTTGTTATTTGTTCCCTCCTTCCTTGAATAATAAGGTTTTGGGGTACTTGAAGCAACTGTTGGACTTCAGATTAGGTCTGAAAGATGGGATTAAGTTGAGGAGTTACTTTATGACCATCATGGCTTCATTCTTCTTGTAAATTTTATAAGATGTTGTTCTGTGACAGGTTGGTGCAGTATTTAATTTTGTTCATTGAGTAATTTACAATATTTACAATTTAGGACATCTAATCAAATTAGATGCTAAATAAAGAATACATAGAATATTTATAATATTTTCAACATTGAATTCCAGTAAACAAATTATAGATTGTTTCAATTCTTGTGCATTGGTAACTGTTTCTCTGATTGGCTTTAGTTTGCAAGAATATTAAAGTGTGAATTAATAGTGAAGACTTGCTCGATTGAATATTTGCTTATCTGGACCTAGCAGTCTTCAGCCACCAGTGATAATCACCTTTAATTGAATGCATAGATTCTGAAGGGACTAGGTGGAGAAAGGGGAAAGACCTGTGTCCCTAAACAAATGGGTCCAAACCCATCAGGCATAAGTTGAAGGATTGGAAGGCAGATGATGAGCCAATTAATGAAATTTTATCCACAGTAAAATGAGTAGAGAAAAGAATTCTAAAATAGATAAAAGAAATAATGCTCATCCCAAACTTCATAAAAAGCCTGTAGAGGTTCAGGTGAGAATTAATGGTACAGGTATGGTCTGTACTGTGATTTTTTTTTCCATAACGTGAAGCTGCGTCATTTGCACATGCATCAGAAACTGAGAACACAAGTACCGTGATAATAAGTTTTATTCTGTATTCTAGATTTTTTGAGTAGTGATTTGTTAATTCTGTAAGGTTAAACTTCCATTATCCGAATAGAAGTAATGCTGTGGTTGCCTGTGTGACCATGTGTGAGAATCACAACAAATCTTGTAATATTTTTAAACTCCTAAAGCTAAAACTATTTAGAAAATTGTTGCATTATAACAACATCATAAATGATTGAACAATCTCAAAATTATATGCAATTGCTGTGGCTTCTAAAATTGTTCTGATTTATTTTGGCAGATAATTTCTCTTCTTTCCTGTGAAATTACTAGTGATGCTAAGTAGTATTTTACTTCAACTGTGAAAAAATGTTTGTGAATGATATTCACACTTTTTTGAATTAGTAAGTACTGTATTGAGTCAGAATATTATTTAATATTGATTTTTTTTTCTCTTTCAAAAAGCTAATTAAAGATTCATAAAATGAGAGTCTGGCAGCAAAATAAGTCTGAATGCAGTACAATTCTGGCCTCTGGTCTAGAATTCCCCCTGGCTGAACTTGCTAGATTTAACAACATCACTGAAGTGTGGATGTCACTTCTGATCATAGATGATTATCTGTAGTGAAAAGAAAAGACCTTATCTATTTATAAATGACCAAAATGATCTTATGGTCAAGTACGCTAGTTAGGATTTCTGATTATGTTGGTTAGGGCTTTATTAATGTACAAATTCACAGTATTGTGAAGTGGTTTTTAAACTAAAGACATTTTGAAGAGGTGTAAATAATCTGGAATGCATTAATTGAGGAAATCATTTAAAGCATCAAATTATGGGGGAAAAATAAAGTATGGCCTATAACTCTTTTTTCTATATAGATTTGCATGATCTGCTGCATCTTAGAATCAATTTTCTGAAAAGGATTTGTGCAGAATTTCTTCTAGAGCTTGAAGATAGAAGTGAAACTAATAAAACCTAAAAGTGTAATTGTAAGATTCTATTACCAATCTCTTGGAGATTTGTCAAGAAATTGATATATAGTATTCTGTTAGAAAATGTATTAGCAATGTATTTTATGATGTTATGCATTTAAAGAATTTAGTAATTCATTGTTGTGACCTGATCAGACCCAAAGAAGAAAAGAACATTAGGTTCTTGATGGAGCCACTACATAATTATCTCATTCAAATATACTGGAAGAATATGGAATGAGTAATAATGCTGAGAATTATCATAATTAGAGTGGGGGAATTTGTAACTAAATCTGGGAAAGACAGGGAAATGGAAATTAGGTTACAAAGGATTGGAAAAATAGACTTTTTTTTTAAAGAAACCCATCAACAATTGATATCTCAGATTCTACATAGTTATGGTTGATATTAAGTATTAGAGCAGTTAATTAGATAAAGGACTGATAATCCAGATTTATTTAAGTGTCCTCAAATAACTCCAAAATAGATTTCTTGTGCAGGAACAGCCATTTTACAATTTTCTTTTTAAAATATATTTATTGATATAAATTATAAAGTGTGCTACAAGAAAGGAATTTTTTTTTTTACAATAATGATCATAAGTACACATTCCAAAATACTCTCAAGGTAATAAAATAGTACATAACACGAGAAAAAATGATAAAAATAAATACATTTCAAAACCCCTTCCCCTAAACAAGGTTGAAGATTAACATTCATAAATCCAAGTGGCACAGTCTTAGAGATGGACAAAATTCCAGATTAATACTAAATCTTAAGATTATGGTAGCAGTCCAAGAACGAACCCCATATCATTTGAAATTTAATATTTGGTTAGTAACCGCATGTCTAATTTTTACCAAATTTAAACAAGACATAATATTCCTTAGCCGTTGTGCATGTGTAGATGGAGTATTATCTTTCCATTTAATCAAAATTGCACATCTGGCCATGAATGAAGTATAAGATAAAATGTGGCATTGCATTGAAGTTAGTAACACATCATCTTCTCGGAGTATTCCAATAAGAGTAATTAAAAGGGTAGATTCCAATTTTAAATTTAAAATCACTGATAATGTTTGAAAACTTCCAAAAATTTTCTAAACCAGGGCAGGTCCAAAATATATCAATTAAGGAAGCATCACCTGTTTTACATATATCACATCAGGGATTTATGTCCAAATAAAATTGAGACAATTTTAGTGTAGACATATATGCTCTGTGAACCACTTTAAATTGCAGCAGACAATGCCGTTCACAAAGTAATGTAGTGTTAGTCATTTTAAAAATAGAGTTCCAACCTCATTGGACAGTGAAAGGTTTAAATCCTGACAAATCATCCAATTTGTCATTAATAAGAGATATTAATTCTTTATATGGAGGTTGTAGTTTAAAAAATGTTTCAAGAATATTCGCCTTGGGAGTCCCTGGAAAATCAGGAATCTGAGATTGAACAAAATGTCTAATGTGTAAATATCTTAAAAAAATGAGCTTTTGATAAGTTTAATTTTACAACCAATTGTTCAAAAGATGCAAAATTGTTGTCAATAAAAAAGGTCATTAAAACATTTAATACCCAATCTGTGCCAATCATTTAAGGCAGAGTCTTGCAAAGAAGGTTGAAAGGCATAATTGGATTTAATAGGACAAGCAAGAGAAAAGCTCTGAAATCCAAAAAAACCTCTAAATTGTGCCCTAATGCTCAAACTGTGTCTAACGACCAGATTGTCAGTTAGCTTGTACAAAGAAGAGGATAAAGAAGACCCAAGAATTGCCAACATTGAAATATTCTTAGTAAAATTAATTTTATTTCTACCCAAGTGGGGTGGTCAACTTGGTTATCAAATTGTAATAAAAGAATCAAGTTACGTATATGACAGCCCAATAATAAAACCATCATTCCTTTTAGATTTTTGAAGATGAACTTTATTCAAGCTGTGGTATATAAGAAGATAAAAGAATGAAGTGAATAAAAAAAAAAATTTAGGAATTAAAATTGGTATAGATTGGAAAAGGTACAGAAATTTACATAAAATATTCATTTTAAAATAATTAATACAACCATTCATAGAAATAGGTATCTCATTAAAGATAATTTAACATGTTTAAATAAAGTAGAAAATGTTTCCTTAAAAATATGTTAAAAACTCTTTGTAATTGCAATATCAAAATAAGTAAATTGATCCTTTGTAATGGGCCAGGTCAGCTCTGCACACAACGGGCAGAATCGCCGTAGTGAACAGCAAGTATGGCAGAGCAAAGGGGATTTCCCCCCACCATGCAAAAGTTACAGGCTGCAGGAGTGCATTGTCAGGGGAACGGCCATGCCTCACAGCAGCATTATGATATCACTCCCGTGAGCCTGTCGCCTCCCCTAAAAAGGAAAACGCGTGGTTTGAATAAATGGTAGTTACTAGTTTACTTGCTTGGTGTGGACAACATTTATTTCAGTAGGTCTGCCTTTAGCAGTGCTGCACCCTCACAGTTTTAAATGGAAAATTAAAATACCTTGGAATATGCGGATTCAGCTTATACCCTGAAAAATAACTAAATTAAGATAGCAAAGATAGCATGAATGGTAAAGAAGTACATATCTGGAATAGATATAAAAAGCAATAGATCATCTGTGTATAGGGAAACTATATGTTCAATACCCTTCCTAAAAATCCCTGAAAAATCTCTCTACTCATGAAAGACAATTGCTAATTGGATGTAAAGGATAATAATGGATGTAAAGGATAGCCCTGATGAGTACCTACCCCATTGGATGTAAAGGATAACAAAGGATGTAAAGGATAGCCCTAATGAGTACCTACCCCATTGGATGTAAAGGATAATAATGGATGTAAAGGATAGCCCTGATGAGTACCTACCCCATTGGATGTAAAGGATAACAAAGGATGTAAAGGATAGCCCTAATGAGTACCTACCCCATTGGATGTAAAGGATAATAATGGGTGTAAAGGATAGCCCTGATGAGTACCTACCCCATTGGATGTAAAGGATAATAATGGGTGTAAAGGATAGCCCTGATGAGTAACTACCCCATTGGAGATTAGTAAGAATTGAATTTAACCCTTAAGGTCATATGTATATCTTTGGCTTGGCTTAGCGGACGAAGATTTATGGAGGGGGTAAAAGTCCACGTCAGCTGCAGGCTCGTTTGTGGCTGACAAGTCCGATGCGGGACAGGCAGACACGGTTGCAGCGGCTGCAGGGGAAAATTGGTTGGTTGGGGTTGGGTGTTGGGTTTTTCCTCCTTTGCCTTTTGTCAGTGAGGTGGGCTCTGCGGTCTTCTTCAAAGGAGGTTGCTGCCCGCCAAACTGTGAGGCGCCAAGATGCACGGTTTGAGACGATATCAGCCCACTGGCGGTGGTCAATGTGGCAGGCACCAAGAGATTTCTTTAGGCAGTCCTTGTACCTTTTCTTTGGTGCACCTCTGTCACGGTGGCCAGTGGAGAGCTCGCCATATAACACGATCTTGGGAAGGCGATGGTCCTCCATTCTGGAGACGTGACCCATCCAGCGCAGCTGGATCTTCAGCAGCGTGGACTCGATGCTGTCGACCTCTGCCATCTCGAGTACTTCGACGTTAGGGATGTAAGCGCTCCAATGGATGTTGAGGATGGAGCGGAGACAACGCTGGTGGAAGCGTTCTAGGAGCCGTAGGTGGTGCCGGTAGAGGACCCATGATTCGGAGCCGAACAGGAGTGTGGGTATGACAACGGCTCTGTATACGCTTATCTTTGTGAGGTTTTTCAGTTGGTTGTTTTTCCAGACTCTTTTGTGTAGTCTTCCAAAGGCGCTATTTGCCTTGGCGAGTCTGTTGTCTATCTCATTGTCGATCCTTGCATCTGATGAAATGGTGCAGCCGAGATAGGTAAACTGGTTGACCGCTTTGAGTTTTGTGTGCCCGATGGAGATGTGGGGGGGCTGGTAATCATGGTGGGGAGCTGGCTGATGGAGGACCTCAGTTTTCTTCAGGCTGACTTCCAGGCCAAACATTTTGGCAGTTTCCGCAAAGCAGGACGTCAAGCGCTGAAGAGCTGGCTCTGAATGGGCAACTAAAGCGGCATCGTCTGCAAAGAGTAGTTCACGGACAAGTTTCTCTTGTGTCTTGGTGTGAGCTTGCAGGCGCCTCAGATTGAAGAGACTGCCATCCGTGCGGTACTGGATGTAAACAGCGTCTTCATTGTTGGGGTCTTTCATGTAGTTTAGAAAAAAAGAACTTGCACCAGGGTTACCTCAATTAGTTACAGTGCTGTGCATCAATGTACATTCAGAATAAAAACAAGTGGCCAAAACAACATCAGACCTGTCTCAATGCTCAGGCCTCCAGACAAACAAGGAGCAGGCAGCAGGAAACTGAGGAACAATGCCAAGCCCGCCTCAGTGCTGATGCTGCCAGGCATTCTGTGAGCAGACAACAAGTTTGCTTGAAGTCTTGCTTGTTCTTCCTGAACAATGCAAACAAAATCCACCTGCCAAAGGGCAGCATAATTTACGACAGTCAACCTGCTAACTACTGCATTCAGTTTACTCAGTTGACATTAATTATTCTTCCATTAATGCAGTTGTAATTCGCTCCATGTCAGAGGTATGTCAACATTATTGTGCAAAGATGTGGAAAGGTATGTTGTTCCAATGGAACCTCTACTGGCCGAGCCTCCACAGCAGAATCCAAACATTTCCTAAAGATGATCAGAACCTACAATTCAAGATTTCAGATGACATCTTTTGGCGCCAACAACAACTGAGTGTTTTATTTCCCAGACAACACTGGGTATCCTGCTAGTAATTTAATAAAACATGGTCCAAAATTAAATATTTCCAGGATTGCAAATAAATAATCTCACTCAACCTGGTCAAAAGCTTTCTCTGCCGAAAGGACATATTCAGGGACAAGAGTGGAGGGAAAATATAAAATGTTCAATAAATGGCGTTTATTTAAAAAAAAAAGATTTTTAATAAAGCCAGTCTGATCTTCAGATATAATTCATGGTAATATATTCTCCAGTCTGTGGGGCAGCACTTTAGCCAAGATTTTCATATCAACACTCACTAGAGAAATGGGCTATTAGAAGAACACTCAAGTGGATCTTTCCTCTTTTTTTTGCAATAAGAGAAACGCAAGCTTCATTAAAGGATGATGGAAGATTGTCCTGTTTAAATGAATCATCAAGCATAGAACTTAATTGTGGCACAAGCAAATTAGAAAAAAGATTAAAAAATTCCTCAGGGTACCCATCAGGTCTTGGACAATTACATGACTACAATGAGGAAATCACAAAAAGTGTTTTCTCTTGTGAAATAGGTTCAATAGAGTTTTATATACCCCTTTCATATAGATGATTAAAGCCGGGTATTACTGCCCTTTGAATGCTTCACCTAGCTGTAGCCCTTTTTACGCTGTAAAGCCGCGTTATTGGAGTATGCACGACCTGTCTCTGGAAACCGGCTTGCTTGTTCATACAGAAGAAAGCCAGGTTGATGAGTGCTTTTACACAGCAAGCTGGCTTCAAAATGGCAGTGGAGCAGCAATCTTAGAACGCATGTAAATCTTCTGAGCAATGTAACCAACTTTATTAACCATGTGATATTGCAATTGTGTGAATGTGGTCATGCGATCATAAAAATTATGAGAAGAATTTGAAGAGAAGCAGCGAGCAATTTGAGGCAGAATGGGGTGCGGACCTTAGTTGTCATAAACTGAGATGTTTGGTTCTTAGTCAATTCATACGGTATCTGATAGAAGAATGTGGAGGAGATGCATCCTCAGATTGCACAAAATATACATTGCTCGCAAAAGTACCTGCTGTTTCACTGCCATTTTGAGTACAGAGCAATGTCACTTCACATCACACTAGATGCCAACGCTGCTGTGCTACACATCCTGCCTCTTTTGCTTCGGGAAGTCAGCTTGCTGTGTAAAAGGACTTGCTGATCTGGCTTTTCACTGTAAAAAAAAAGGCTATAGTGTGTGAGAAAGTCAGATTACATTTTCACAAATCATTTTTTAGATTGCCACCTTTAATTATCTGAAGTAGTTCGAGCAATAATGAATGAATAATATTGTGCAGACTAATATTTTGTTAGTTGATACATTAATGGGTTACATGGTATTTCTCTTTTATATCTTGTTTGTAACTTTTCAGCTTTTGCCTGGTCTTGTACTTACCAAGCAGTGATTTTGAAACATTTATTTACAATTATCTGCTTTTATAAAGTGATTGTGCCACATATTCACTGCTATGTGTGGGTAACAAAGTAAAAATAATTTTGCTTTTCTTGATGTGAATTTTCTTTTGTACAGTAGTAAAATAGCCTGATTGTTGAAATTCCAGATCACAACTTCAACTTTTTTTTCCATTGGAAATGTTCTTGGGTTGGGATGTAACTGTCTGTTATTATCCTTGTGCTTGCAATTGCCTGAAAGCTTTCCGAAGCAATGGCCAAAAGTTTGCACAGTATTCCTGTGTGGCCTCCCTAATGATCTGCACAAGGTTAAAATAACACAGCAACAAAGTAAACTGGGTATCAAACTAATGACAGTGGCAGCTGTTAGCTGTTATTTCACAATTCAAACTTCAAAAATATAAATGATGAGTAACAATTGCTTTAGCGCATGTTTGCATTGTTGCAACGTAGCTTCATATTGTATATGCTACTAGTAAAATGGCTAAGAACTATTTTGTGAATTTTAGAAATAGATGATCAATCGTTTTGTGACTGTTGTAAGCTCTTGTGTAAAAGTGGTATATTATCACATTGTATGAGTGCATGCATGAATGTGAGAGAATGCGAGAGAGGAAGGTGCGTGCGTGCGAGAGAGAGAAAAATCAATGATTTATTCTATGCAAATGATAAAGCTCCAGCCTTGAGGTTAGCTCTGGAGGCTGTAGTATGGTTTGAAGAAGCTTGGTTAGAGTTTACAACTCTCACAGTTTTGAAAATATGGTAATACAATGTGTATTACTGACTTAAATATAAATACAAATATGTTTAAGATTAATGTTCTGCAGTAATAGTGTGAAATTATTATATAAACAACGTAAACTGTATATTGTGTATAAACTGTGTGTATTCATTCACCTCCATTTTATAGTTGATGCTATATATCTATTTTGTTATTCTTTCTGCTTCACCGACTTTTTTAAAGATGCTTTTAAATTGACATGGAGGTAGGGGAAAAGTTGTTGGTGCTTTCTAATTATCTATGCTTGCCCTCAAAATAAAAAAAAATTATGTTACAATGTTGTAAGTAAGCTTTCTGTGATAAAGTTATTTTAAATGTTTTGTTTGCTTTAGTGGGAAAAATATAAATCACAGTTCACTGTTATTTATCTTGGTTATTTTTGAACTTGTTTTTCCCTTTTTCTCAGATGAATGTTCTTAAATAACCTTTTCTCAAGTCTTCTTTGACTGAAAACAATGAAATTGGATCGATTATTGCACACAAAATAGGAAGTGTTGGAAACTCAGCAACTGTGGAGAGAAAAACATGATGAATATTTTGTGTTGAAGACACAAAGTGAGAAAATATGAAAGTGAGAAAATATGTTGAGTTTTTGGTTCAGAGGTTGGGGGTAGGAATGGTTACGAGGAGGCTAGGGTTGTTGAGGTGATTCCAGTATTCACAAGATGTCTGGTTAATTCATGTGGACAGTGAGACACTGAGACTAAAGCCAAAATGAGAGTGCTGTAGATGCCCAGCATATCATTGTGCAGAGTAAAATACCAAGTACATATTTCAGCTGGAAAACCTTACAATTGAACTGGCTACTGAGATATAAATGGGGGAAAAAACCCATTTACCTGAAATTGTTCCAGTCTACTGAGATCCCAAGGCTGACAGAAAATGAATTGCTATTCCTCAAGCTTACATAGGATTTGGTTGGAACTGTGTAGGAGGCCAGAGAACAGGGGAGTAAAGTGACAGGCAACTGGAGTTTCAGGTCTGACTGAACAGAGTTCTGCAAAATGGTTATCCAACCTGCACTTGGTTTCTTCTTTGTTGAAAATCCATGTTGCTAATACCAAATGGAAAATACCCGATTGGAAGAAGTGCAAGTGCGGTCTATGGACTCAACATTGAATTTAGCTCTTTCACATAACAATTTTTTGTTTTGTGTAATTTTTACCCGGTTACTGTGTGGGATTCCTCCAAGTACTTCAGTTTCCTCCCACATTTTAAAGATATATAGGGTTAGTAGGTTAATTTGTCACATGGATGGATTTGGGCAGCGTGGGCCAGAAAGTCCCGTAACTGTGCTGTATCTGTAAATTATTTTTAAAATTAAATTATCACTAGATTAACTTTTGGAATATGCTCAGGATTACATAACTGATATTCCATTGTACATTTCTGGTAGAAATTAACTAATTTATGTGTACACTGAAAATTCTGCCTCCTATTTTCTCAAGATAGGATCATTTATCATCTCAACATGCCATTTTCAAATATCAGGTTTGTTAGATGATGTAAGTGAACTCTTATCACATTCTAGATTGTTTAAAAAGGTTGATAATGGCAGCTAAGATGACATGTCTTAGTTAATTACTAGGTACAACATCTGCAGGGATGGGAACGTGACTGGCAGTGGGGCCAGGCCTGCATTTGGGAGCTGGGACCTTTATATTCCAGGGAATGGGAACTGCTGGAAGCATGGGCAGGTGAGTGGATTCTTTGAGGGCCAGGAATGGAGGTGATGGGACGCACTGGAGTATGGCTGGAAACATGGGTAGGTGTCTTCAGAGGATTGTATTTTTAAGGAAGAATGCGAGGAAACCTTTTGCCTAATCCACTCTATATTTCCATCAACCTTGTTCCAAAGCTCTAGCAATAATAGAAATGATACCACAAGATCATGAAAGTTGACATTTTCGAGGGCTCATCAAAGGTAGTTCTTTTCAGAGAATCTGCCAACTCTGAATCAACGTGAGACCTTGAGTATGTACAGCTTGTGGATTGCATGGAAGTCCACTTTGGTTAACACCTCTGAAAATATTTTTGGCTTCGCTACCAAAAAGAATCAGAGCTTGTTTGATGGAAAAAGGTCAGAAGATCCAGGAACTAATTAACAGAAAATGCAAAGTACTTTTGCAATGATAGTTCAACCATGCACATAGGGAAAAGGGATAGTCCTACAAGGCACCTAAAGACCAAGTTTCAGCAGAAAAATTATGACTTAGAGAACATGTATTGAGTGGAAAAAGTTCAGGTCCAGCACTTTTGAGATAGGCATAACATTTTGTTTCTTCAGCACTGTTGGAAATACTTCTGGGCATACACTTATGACTTTTCTATGACAGGTGCACCTATTGGAAGGAGTATTTTGAGGATCTCAACTCTCCTTCACTCTGACATTATCATCCATTGAAAATGTCACATGCCTGCCAAAAAAAACTTTTGTGTGTAAGGTTATAAAACTTGACGATATGAAACTTCACTAACAAATTCAGATTGTGCCAGTCTCGGAATTGCCATTGACCTATTGCTTTTAGATCGTTCCAGCTATTTTGCTGTGCCTCATTTTCCTCCAACTTTCCCTCTGAAGTTGAACTGATCAACAGGACTAGGAAAAACGATTTAACTTACTCCAACAAAGATCACCCTAATCCCATGACCCTTGTTTTTGCGCTGTTGAGAAGCCAAGCTTCAGTCATTGCTAATTTAACAGAAGCATATGAAAGGATATACCTTGTTCTGAATATCCACACAAAAAAATGGTCCTCTGCCATCTTGACCCTGCAGTATAATGTTGCCCTTGACTGTAAGATCCTGGATAGTGTGGACCACTTCACTTATTTTGAGAGGTACCTCTCAGCAATGTTGAGTGATGATGTTCAAATATTACCATCATTATGTTAGTGCAGCCTTTGGCCATCTGAGAAAAAGGCTGTTTAAAGATCACTTAAGACCTGATACCAAATTCATGTCTACCAGACAGCAGTGATTCCTGTTGTTTTGTGCAATACACAAAAGAGCTGGAAAAACTCAGCAGGTCATGCTGCATCCATAGAAAGCAGTGCCATGGAACATGCTGAGTTTTCCCAGCACTTTTGTGTATTGTACTCAACTCCAGCATCTGAAGATTTTCATGTTTAATTCATGCCTTCCTAAATGTTTCTGAGAATTGGGCAATTTCAATACTGGTGATGCCACCAATGTTGTCTTGGCAAAATCCTCGAAATCCAATGAGTAAAGGTTGACCTTGAAGCATGCTTAAAGGAATGCAACCCCCAATGACTGCTGTACTGGGAATCCCTTGATCAAAATGGACAAGCTGAATATAGGATGTCAGAGATATCCTCTTCATGTGCCAGGGCCATTCAGATGCGTAGCATAAATCATGAAAGGAGTACAGCTCCTAACAAATTATATACATATCTATTCTGGAAAGCACTTCCCACACCATAGATATTAGTCTGTGAAAACACATTGGTTTCATTAGCTACCTTAATATTCACGAAAGTGGAATGGTAACATATCATCTTTAATCCTGAAGATCCTCTTGTTTAAATGTTTATTTTTGAGGCTTACACTAGAATTTCATTTTTGTCTTAATTGTTTCATTTCTACTGTCCCTTTAAGATTTGGCTAAACTAAACTCATTTGTGCCATTATTCTTCTTCATGCAAGTAACTCAGCAGAAATATTAACTTTTTATGTAAACCTTCTAATTGATAACATTTTAATCTTAAACAAACTTAAAAAAATACTTGTTAGTTAGAACTTCTTTGACATTTCTCACAGGTCTTTCGTCCACACTGATGGATTCAAGTGGATATGATGAAATAAAAGTGTACATAATTCAGTTTTGTTTCCTTCAAATAGAAATGAATGAAACTGAGGTCTGTTGTCTTGAGCATGGCTCTTTTGGTGGACCATGGCATGAGATCATTAATCTGGTATCTTCAATAGTATGTTCTTGTGTAATTCAAGACAAAACATGTTTCATTTCAGTTGCTTTCCATTCATTGTACATGAGAAGTAAGAATTGTACATCCCTTTCCCACAATAATTAATGAGTATTTTTTGGAAGGGTCTGATTGGCTGGTTCTAAAGATACATTTGCTATCTTGACAGGAAAGAATATCAGTCTACAAATACTTAAAGCTCTATCCAAGTCACAATTTTTTCAGCAGTTGGCTTTGTCCAACATTCAGTGAGAAACTTAGTGAAAATCTCTCTTTTCAACACATCCATGTATTCTAATTTAACAGATTTTCTTTTGACAATTCACATTGTCAGTGATAGCATGGTCTTTTGCCTTCATCTGAAAAATGGTTTAGTTCATCCATTAAAAGTATTTTCAATCTATATTTGACAATTTTTCTGTTGTTTTGTTGCTGAAACAATCTTCCACTATTTTCAATGTGAAAGTGATGTTCCAACAGTATATCAAATTCTTGTAAGATAACCTTGACAATGTATCTGCAATCACATTTTGTTTTGAGGTTCTACATTTGATTATATAATCATATTGAGAAAAGAGAATGGACTGTTTGCATAGTTGTTGAACATAAGAAATAGGAGCAGGAGCAGGAGTTGGCCATCCAGCCCGTTGAGCCTGCTCCACCATTCAATAAGATCATGGCTGATCTGATCATTGACTCAACTCCACCTACCGACCTTTTCCCCATATCCCTTAATTCTTTTTTAATGCAAAAATCCATCTAACTGAACCTTAAATATGTTTAATGAAGTAGCCTCAACTGTTTCCTTGAGTAGAGAATTCCACAGATTTACTACTCTCTAGGGGGAAAAAACAGTTTTTCCTCATCTCCAGCTTAAATCTACTCCCCTGAATTTTGAGGCTGTGTCCACTAGTTCTGGTCTCACCTACCAATGAAAACAATTTTCCTGCCTCTCTCTTATCTATCCCTTTCAAAATTTTATGTTTCTATAAGATCTCTTTCTTCTGAATTTGAGTGAGAACAATTCCAGATGATTTAGTCTCTCCTCATAAGTCAACCCCATCATCTCTGGGAACAAACTGGTGAACCTCCTCTGGACTGCCTCCAAGGCCAGTACATTCTTCCTCAAGTATGGAGACCAAAACTGCACACAATACTCCAGGTTCAACCTCACCAGTACATTGTATAGTTGCCGCATGACTTCCCTGCTCTTGAATCTAATTCCTCTAGTGATGAAGGCCAACATTCCATTTGCAAACTTAATAACTTGTTGGACCTGCAACCCAACATTTTGCAATTCATGCACAAGCACTCCCAAGTTGTTCTGTACAACAGCATGCTGCAATTTTTTACCATTTAAATAATAATCTTCTATTTTTCCTAACGAAGTGATGACCTCGCATTTACTAACGTTGTATTCCATCTGCCAGACTTTTGCCCCCTCACCTAATTTAACTATATCCTTCTGCAGCGTCTCCACATCTTCTGTCCTATTTGCTTTTCCACTCAATTTAGTATAATCCGCAAATGTGGCTACGCTACACTCTGTCCCGTCTTCCAAATCATCAATTTAAATGGAAATAGCTGCAGGCCCAGCACTGACCCATGCGGCATCCCACTACCTCTCTGCCAATCAGAAAAACACCCATTTATCCTGACTCTCTGACTTCTGTCATTTAACCAATCCTCAATCCATGCCAATATATTCTCCCGACTCCATTCATCTGTATCTCATTGATAAGTCTCTTGTGTGGTACCTTATCAAATGCCTTCTGGAAATCCAAATCTACAACATCAATCTGTTCCCCTTATCTACCGCACCCATTATATCCTCAAAGACCTCCAGCATTTGTCAAACAAGACCTGCCCTTTTTGAATCCATGCTGTGCCTGCCTTATGGAACCCCTTTGTTTTAAATGTCTCGCTATTTCATCTTTAATGACAGCTTCAAGCATTTTCCCGACTACACATGTTAAGCTAACTGGCTGATAGTTGCCCGTCTTTTCCCTACATCTCTATTTAAAACGTGGTGTGACATTTGCTGTCTTCCAATCTGCCAGGACCTGCCCAGAATTCAGAGAATTTTGGTAAATGATCACCAATGTATGGACTATAATTCATGCCATTTCCCTCAGTTCCCTGGGATGCATCCCATCAGGACCAGGGGATTTGTCCACTTTCAATCCCATTAGTTTGCTCACCACTATCTCTTTTGTAACAGTTATTTTATCAAGGCCCTCACCTCCCTTTGCATCCTTATCACCACTCTTTGGCATGCTGGACGTGCCTTCCACCGTGAAGACTGACACAAAATATCTGTTCAATGCCTCGGCCATTTCCTTATTACTCAATATCAGTTTCCCTCTCTCATCTTTCAAGGGACCTATGTTGACTCTAGACACCCTCTTCCGTTTAATGTATTTTATAATTTTTTTTGCTATTTTTTATATTATGCTAATTTACCTTCATAATCCTCTTCCTTTTCCTTGTTTTTTTGTTTAGTTCTCCTTTGTTGCTTTTTAAAGTTTTCCCAATTCTTCAGTTTCCCACTCTCTTGGCTGCTTTGTACACATGAGTTTTTAATTTTATACTTTCCTTTATTTCTTTAGTTTATCAAGGCTGACTCTTCCCTCTCTTGCTGCTCTTATTTTTAATGGAAATATATTTTTGTTGAGTACTGTGAAAAATCTCTTTGAAAGTCTTCCACTGTTCCTTAACTGTTCTGCCAATTAGCCTGTGCTTTCAGTCCATGCTAACCAATTCCTCCCTCATCCTGTTGTTGTCACCCCTGTTCAAGCATAATACACTAGTTTTAGATCTAACTATTGCATCCTCTGCCTGTATGAGAAATTCAATCACACCACGATCGCTTTTTCCAAGAGGTTCCCTAACTACTAGATCGTTAATTTTACTTATTGCACAATACTAGATCTAAAATAGCATTCTCCCTTGTTGGTCAAGAAAGCTATCACTCATGCATTCTATAAAGTCACCCTCCAGGCTACCTTGGCCAACTTGATTTCCCAATCCATGTAGAAGTTAAAGTCCCCCACGAAAACTGCTGTTCCATTCTTACATGCCTCAGATATTTCTTGGTCAATTGCCTGTGCCACTGTGCTATTGTTATTTGATGGGCAATGGACAACTTCCCTCAGTGATTTTTGCTCCCCTTTACTATTCTTAATCTCTATCCAGATGGACTCAACATTCTGCTCCTTAGACCTTAAATTGTCTCTAACTATTGCCCTGATCTCATCCTTAATTAAGAGTGAGACCCCACCACATTTACCTTCCTTTCTATCTTTTTGTATTACCTAATACCCTTGAATATTTAATTCCCAATCATGTGTTGTTGATTGATTTGGGATCAAGTAAAGGTAGAAATTTGTCTTTGGTAATTAGTGTTAAATTTAGCCGTGGGTATCAGCTGTGGGCAGTAGTCAGTCTTGCACACACTCTGTTCTCTTGAAATGAGTGGAAGGAACTAAAGTTAGAATTTCTCTCCCTGAAATTGTTTCCATTTGTTAGGAAGTCCAGATCAGTGATCAGTCTAAAATAAATAAACACAGAGCTTTTGTGATGAAATTGAGGAGTTACATTAAAAGTACAAACGCCATCGCAATGCTTGTAGAGTTAATGTGTCATAACTTCAAAAGCCCTAATTTCTTCTTCCTCTCTAGTGCTATATGTATGGTTTTTTTGTGTTCTTCTTGTAACCAGGTGTGTTTCTTTCTATATCCCAAAGATGAGTGGGTTGGTAGGTTAATTTGCCAATTTAAATTGCCTCTAAGGTGTGGGTAGGTGATGGAACCTGAGAGGAAGGGAATTGATGTGATTGTAAGAAGAATAAAATGGGATTTGTATAATTAGGTGCTTGAAGGTTGATTAAGACTCGTGTGCCTGCCATTTTGACCATAACTAGTTCAGCAGTTAAAGTGAAAGTAAAAGTTTAGAAGTTACAGGTGCAAACAGCAGTTGATGCAGGTCAAATATGTAATTTCAAATAATAGATTGGACTTTTAACCAAGATCTTGGAGAAATGGAGGAAAGTGGTAAAATAGAATTAGATTATAGATCAGCCCTGATTTCAATCATAGAATAGAATGGAGGGGTAAATGGACTCTGCCTCTTTCTAGTGAATGATGAGAAACTGGAGGGGCTTTGATAAGTCAGCGAGGGGCTTTGATAAGTCACCATCCATGCTAAAGGTAGAGCTGCTGAAATAAATGCTGTTCACACCAAGCAAGTAAATTAGTAACTGCCAGAGTGATAGCATAATGTTGCTGTGAGGCCTGGCCGTTTCCTGGCAATGTGCTCCTGCAGCCTGGAACTTTTGCGCGGTAGGGGAAAAGCTCCTGTGTCCTGCCATGCTTGTTGTTCACTATGGGGATTTGGCCCGTGGTGCGTGCAGATGACCCGGGCCGCTATGCCACTCCACCTCCCACCCAAAGAATTACAGTCTCTTTGGATGAGTTTTGGGAGATTGTCTTTGGGTGAGCACCCCCTATGCCATAGTGTGGGGGAAGGGAAAGGCTCTGAACAGTCCAAGTGGGCTTTCTTGAGGTGGGAGACTGTAAACATGTTGTGCCTGCCTCCAATGTCTAGAGCATATACAACCCCCCCCTTCCCTTCTCAGTACCTTGAAAGCCCTTTGTAAGGGCACCGCAGGGTGGTACCTGGTTTGCCCTGTCTTACAAAGATAAAGTCCATGGCTTTGAGTTGTTGTGGGATGTGGCTGATTGGCGTACCATGGGTGGTGGTAGGATGTGGATGTGGGTAGGCAGGGTGGTTCCTTAGCCGCTGTAGGATGTCCAGAGCATTCAGTAATGGTTCCGTGGAGCCGAAATGGACATTGCCTGAGATGGAGAGTGATGTGCCATAGACCATTTCCACAGATGAGATAGGGTGCGGATACCCAGCAGGACCCATGGGAGTTCATCCATCTATTTGGGGCCATGCAGCCGTGATTTGAGGGTTGCTTTTAGATGGCGGTGAAAGCGCTCTACCACCCATTGGATTGGGGGTGGTGGGCAGTTTTGTCTTGTAGCTGGCTGTCACAGAAGTTGACTATGGTCATCCAGAGGGAAGAGGTAAACTGGGCTCCCTAATCTGAAGTTATGTGGGAAGGGACACCAAAACGGGTGACCCGCTCTGAGGTAAAGGCTCTCGCACAGGTCTCTATGTCGCAGGCCGGCATGGGCACTGCCTCTGGCCAGCATGTAAAGTGGTTGACCACGGTGAAAAAGTAACTCATTCCCTGGCTGATGGGAAGGGGCCCTACAATGTCCATATGGTTGAACCTGTCTGCTGTGGTTAGGAAATGTTGCATTGGGCCTTTAGTGTCCCGATGGACTTTGTCTCACTGGCATTGTACACAGGTATTTGCCGAGAGTGAAACTTCACGCCAAAGCCCGTGCCATACAAACCTGTCGGAAATGAGGCAGACTGTTGACCAGATGGAAGGATTAGAGAGTCCATGCACTTGATTGAATACCCACCGTCTCCAGGTCACGGGCAGGATTGGCCTGGGGTGGCCTGTAGACATATCGCACAGGAGTTTTGGGCCTCCTGGGTCCAGCGCAAAATCCTCAATTTGTAGGCTGGTGATGGCAGTGGGGTATGCTTGTGTGTCGGGATCTGCAGCCTGGTCCCTGGCGAGCTGAGTTGTGTCGAAATCACCTCGAAGATCGTTGGCCTGGACAATGCGTCAGCTACCATGTTAGACTTCCCTGCTACGTGTCGGATGCCATTCATATATTTGGCAATGTACAAAAGGTGCCACTCACTGACCAGTGGTTTGTGGTCCATGAACACTTGGCTTTCGAGGATATAGCCGGGTACATTGCCGGCAGTTCACAATCAAACGTGCTGGATGGTTGGAGGTGTTTGCTGAAGAAAGCAAGTGGCCGTGACTGGTGATCCATCCACTGTTGCAGCATTGCACCCACTACCCAGTCTGAGGCATCTGTTGTTAACGACAGGGATAAGTCCAGATCCAGGTGTGCCAGGAACGTGGTTTTGGGGAGTACTGTTTTGGTTTCCAGAACCTGGAGTGCTTCCACAGACCAGCTGGGCTCCTTGTTTCTTCCTTAATGAGGTCGAAGAGAGGCTGCTGCTCCTGGGAGGAAGTGATGATAGAAATTCACCAACCCAAGGTAAAGCAGACCTTTTATAGTGCCAACTACCGAGGCCACTAACGGCGGCCGACTTGCTAATTTCCCTGGATCGGACTGGGTTTGCTGCAAGCTTTTGAGGGATTTGGGCCTGGGAAAGTTCTGAATGGCCTCGCCCTTGTCAGACAGAGGTGTGGCTCCTTTGCTGGAGATGTGGTGCCCAAGGAAGTCGATGGTGGACAAACCGAACTGACACTTGGATGGGTTGATGGTTAGCCCGAAAGTCTGTAGCCGGGCAAACAGGCGTTTTTAAATGCTCTTTGTGGGTCCTGTCAATGAAGATGTTGTCCAGGTACATGAAAATCCCTTCCAGGTCTCTTGCCCCTATGTCCAACAGGTACTGGAATGTTTGGGCTGCATTTTCTCAGCCCGAATGGCATTCTCAGGAACTCCAAGAGGCCAAACAGAGTGATTTTTGTCAGTCTTCCAGATGTCATCCTGATGCACTGGAATCTGATAGTAGCCCTTCACCAGATCGACTTTGGAAAAAATTTGGGCACCTTGGAGTCATGCAGCAAAGTCCTGTATGTGCGGGATGGGGTATCTGCCCGGTACCGTTGCATCATTGAGCCTGCGGTAGTCTCCGCCAGAGACTCCTCCAAGCCAAACTTGGCCTTGGCTTGGAGGAGCTTATCTTGGGGCATTTGTCATGCTCATGCGTACACGGGTCTCAATCTGGTGTTGCACACCATGTGCTGGTTCCTCATCATGGAAGTTGGGGGCCAGTAGAGCGGGGAAGTTGGTGAGCAGTGCGGTGTACTAACTTTGTTGAAGAGTGTGGACTCCCAAAGGCTAGAAAGAGCATTGGCACAGTGTGATTGGGAAAACCTGCAAGGTGGTGGCATTAACCAGCTGGCGTCAGTTTAGGTTGACCAGTTCGTTCGTTCACCCAGAGGAAATCTGCTCCTAGGAGAGCCTACCCTACTGAGGTGACGATACAGTCCCACCTGAAAACTGCATTCCTGGTGTGAATGGTCACACAACGTGTTCCATAGGTGGGGATGGTTGAACCGTTGGCAACCTGTAGGGGTAGGCCTCTGGCATTGGTGGAACTAGGCTGATTTTTGCACTGGTGTCTATCAGGAATTCCTGCTGGGCCTTCCAATCTCAAAGGTAAAGCAGACCTTTTATGGTGCCAACTGCCGAGGCCACTAACGGCAGCCAGCTTGCTCATTTCCCTGGATCGGACTGGGTTTGCTGCCTGAAAAGGTGCAGGGTGGTTATCACCGCTGGGCATTGTGGCCCTACCGATGATGGTGGTAGTACCTTGCTGTTTTGTCACTGTGTTGTGGCTGGGCTGCTTCAATGGCCACCATGGGGGCGAATGAGGTGGCAGAGATTTGTGCTGTTGCTCCCACTGCACAAATAGGCTCCACGTGGATGGAGTCAGGATGCGGAGCTTGGTCTGCTTCTCTTGCCACAAGCTGCGGTTCGGCAAAGTCCATTTTGGATATGGCAGAGTCAATGTGGACTGGCAACTTCGAAAGGAACAGGGCCTCAAACAGAAAGCACTTTGTGTGTCTGTCTGCAAGGGCTCCTGCATCAGTTCTGAAGAGTTGAGATCACCTAGGTCCTGTGTGTTAAGCACACGAATGCCCCATTTGTGCCGGCTAAGTTCAAATGACTCGAGCAAAAACCGTTTAAACATCGTGTACTTGCCGTCCATGGGTTCGTTGTTGACAAAGGGGCGACTTTCACTGCTGTGGTGGGGTCCAGGGCATAACCATGTGCCCGAAATTCATGTCCTCGGCTGTTATTCCTCACAGGGCAAACTGTGATTCTGCAAGTTGCAGCTAGCTGCTTTGCTGGATTGCCCAGAATGACAGCAAGTGGATGCTTACAGCGTAAACTGCTGTGGGAGATCCGTTGGAGGCTGTGGACAAGTTGGAAGGATTAATCTTGCTAAAACGTTAGATCCTGTACGGGGTCACCACTGTAGCACTGTTAAAGGCAGAGCTGCTGAAATAAATGCTGTCCACACCAAGTAAGTAAATCAGTAGCTGCCATTTATTCAAATCACGCGCATTCCTTTTTATGGGGAGGCACAGGCTCACGGGAATTATGTCATAATGCTGCAGTGAGGCCTGACCGTTCCCATGGCAACACGCTCCTGCAGCCTGGAACTTTTGTGTGTTGGGGGGAAAGCCTCTGTGCCTTGCTGCGTTGGCTGTTTGCTAAGGTGATTCGGCTTGTCGAATAGTCCTTTTTCCATTTCTTTGTTGCTAAGTGTGCTGGTTGTGATCCAAGAACAAAAACCTGTGAACTTGGCGAAATATTGCCAAATCTTGATACATAGAGAGACACTGTCCATGGTAACTTAAATTATTAAAATTACAGTGTTTTTAGAATAGGGCATGACAACATTGGTATTAAATTATATTGAAGCCAATTATTTGTTAAATTTCTTCCTCATTAAAGGTCAGATTTATTGTCAAAGTACATATGTGACATCATAACTGGATGTACACCTCTGGCTTTCCTTTCCTGAAGTCAAAAACCAGCTCCTTAGTGTTGGTGACATTGAGTGCAAGGTTGTTGTTGGTGCACCATTCAGCCAAGTTTTCAATCTCCCTCCTGTGTGCTGACTCATCTCCTTCCTTTATACAACCCACTACTGTGGTATCATCGGCAAATTTGTAGATGGTGTTATTGTTGTACTGTGCTACACAGTGGTAGGTGTGAAGTGAGTAGAGCAGGGGGCTAAGAACACAGCCCTCTGGTGCTCCGGTACTAATGAAGATTGTGGAGGAGAAGTTCTTACCAATCTTCACGGATTGTGGTCTGGAGGAAATCCATGATTAAATTACACAGCGGGGTGTTGAGTCCCAGGTCTTGGAGTTTGCTGATCAGTTTTGAGAAGATGATGGTGTTAAATGCTGAACTGTAGTCAATAAAGAGCATCCTGATGTATGTATCTTTGCAGTCCTTTGGTAGCGTTCAAGTTGTTCAGGTGTATACATTAGCCACGCGTCCAACCACTGCTCATCCGTTTATAATCATGGTAATTGTCTATCAGCAAGGCTAAGAAATTCTGTAATCTGATAACACAAAGCAATGGCTTTTTTCCTTAATATTTGTCATTTCTCTCGGACTTAATAACATATTTTACCTTACTGGTGTTGGGTGAAGCAGGTTGGCAATCTTTACCGTCCCAATACAGGATAATCAAAACTGAGGAGCTGGACAATTGTGTTCCGCCCCCCTCCCCCCTCCCCCCCCATATTTTCAGTGCCGGCAGAGATCAGTATTCATGGCAATCTTTCAGTAATGTTCAAGTTGTTGGCTGTCAGGATATTTATCAGCTACGTGTCCAAACATGCTGTTACTGGTGTGGGGCGAAATTTGTTGACAATCATTACCTTCCCAACACAGGAATATCAAAACTTGCAGAGCTGGATAGTTCCCCCCACCCCCTCCACTAGGTCTCCATTTTTAGTGTCGGCAGGAATTAGTGTTTCTGGCAGTTCTTTGGTAGTGTTCAAGTTGTTGGCTCTGTTGGTATATTCGTCAACCACGTGTCCAACCACTGCTCAGTGCTGCCATCACTGCATCAGCATCTGCAGGTAAATCAACCTGTGAAAGAAAGAAACTTACTTTCTCCCGGTAGTCTATGTGTGTGCGTGTAGACAAGTCATTCCCATTTTCCCCTGGTAATTGCATGTCTCCCAGTCCGGGTGCTGCAAACTTCCCTCCTTCTTGGTGCCCCTTTCCTGTCCAGAGACTCAATGCTCTGCCTGACCACAGGCCACTCCACCTGTCTACCTCTCTCACACACACACACACACACACACACACACACACACACACACACACACACACACACACACACACACACACACACACTCTCTTCAGGGAAAGTTTAAATGGTTTGTATTATGCAAAATCATCACCACCTTATGGGTCCAATTGAATCTCCCTGAACCTTGTTTCCAGTGCCAATTGCTGTGTTCAGAATAGGTTCGATGGATTCAAAGAGAATCAAGGTTGGACATGTATAATCAACAAACAGTGGGGTTTATTTACACATTGGGGAAGTCACAAAAAGGCACACACTCACACAAAACAACCTGGAATAACACACAAATAACTACACATCAAGTGCAAATATATCCCTGCTAAACATTCTGAACTCCTGATTGGGAATGCAAGGGTTAAATACACCATGCCCATCCACCCACAGGCATAGCACACCAATGAACAGTAAATTGATTAAAACTAAGAAGTATGTCAAATGAACCTGGTTTCCAGCATCAACCACAGCACAAGATCTTGGAAGGGCTCATTGCAGTCGACCCTCCGATGCCTGTCTGTGGTTAGCAGCCTGGACTTCATTGCTAGTCTCGAGGCAACAGCAAAAAGGGACCAAACAGGGTCCACATATGGCTTTTCAATGCAGGGCCCGTTCATATGTCCTGCTCGGACCAATCGTGCGCCAGCCTCACCTGTGGGCAGGTCTATAATTTGATTTACACCCATAGGAACAATCACAAGTCAGCTGCAAGAACCAATCATATATCAGTCTCAGAGGTGGGCAGAACTAACCCTCGATTGACAGGTTGGGTCGCTTCCAATCTCTGGCTTGCTGGAGAGGTAATTTGACTCTCCACAATCCACATTACATGGATGCATGTTTTTTCACACAGAATGGTGGGTTCTTGGAATACATTGCCACAGGGGGTGGTGCAGGCTGGTACAACAGAGATATTTAAAAGACCCTTGGATAGGCATGTGGATGCAAGAAATGTAGAGGGTTGTGGGTGTGATGTAGAGAGGATTAGATTGTTGTGGAGTAGGTTTATATAGATTGCCACAACTTCGTGGACTACTGAAGGGCCCTTTCTCTGCTGTAATCTCTGTTTAAATAGCGCAGCAGATTTGATGGTCTGGATGACCTAATTCTGCTCCTAATTGGGGCGATTGCTACTCCTTCTTCATTATTCTTGGAGATATGGTGAAAAGAGTGTCTACTGCACCTCTAGATGGATGGAATCCTTACTGTGAGGAGGCATTTGAAGAAGACCCTGAGAAAACTCACCCAGTGACTGACAGAATGGGGTCTCTTTATAGCAACATTTCCAAAATTGGGTTCTGTGGAAAGGTGCAAGGGTTCCATGGAAGAAATTGGTAGTAATAAAAAAACATTGTAATAACTGTTTTTATTTCAATTACATTATGTCTGGTCTTTAAATTGCTGTGTTTCTGTGACGGCAGCAAACAGTTGCCTCGACACAAGCAAAACAAAATGGTGACTTGAGGCCTGATGACGTCAGTGCAGACGTCAGGCCTCAAGACGCTATTCTCAACCAATGAGTCTCGGGATTTTTTTGGTGCAAGTCTGGCCACAACTTAAAATTTAAATTGAAATATATTCCATGTGTGTAGTACTGTATTAAGAACCATGGATCATTGGCTTAAAAAAGAATGGAGGAGACAAAATAATTCATCTGAAACAAGTACTGAGGTGCCACTATTTTCATGAAGATTCTTCCAAGATGGCTTTATCTGAAAAATCATGTGAAAAGAAACGAAGGTATGATGAAAATTATTTTCCGCTTGGATTCACCTCAGCCAGGAATAAAGAGGCACCAGATGCACAATGTGTTTTATGTGGTAAAATTTTATCTAACAGATCTTTGGGTCCAAAAAAATATTAAAAAGACATCTGAAAACGAATCATCCCAGCATAAAGATAAGGATGCACCCTTCTTTAAAAGTAAACTAGATTCACTTGGAACCAGTAAAGTCTTATGATGGAAACTGAAAAGAGAGCAAATACAGAATGAGAATGTGACTAAAGCTACCTACAGGGAAAGTTATCAAATTGCCCTTGCTGGAGAAGCCCACACTCTTGGAGAATTAAGCCTTGTACAAAGGACATAATGAAGTGTATGTTCAACAAGCAGTTCGTCAAGAACTTTGATGCAGTGTAAATGTCAAATAATGTTGTTGCAAGACATATTAAGGATTTAACTGAGGACATAGAAGGGGATTTAATAGGTTATTTGCTGTGATGTGGTGCTTTTTCATTATAACTGGAAAAGTCAACAGATGTAGGAGGTCTTCCAGTGCTGCTAGTCTTCATTAGGTTTGTGTATGAGAAGGATATTGATGAAGATGAGCTTCTTTATGAAACTTTGCAAGGGCATACAACTAGGGAAGAAATTTTTAACTGCATCATTAACTGCATGATGAAGAATGCCATTCCATGGAAAAATGTTTGCACGTGTGCACAGATGGATCTAAAGCTCTTATGGAGAAAGTTGCTAGAACTGTTTCCAAAATTAAGAGGGTTGCACTAAATTGCACCTCATAAACATGCACTTGTGGTGGAAAAAATGCCCATTTCACTGACAAAAGTGCTCGATGAAGCAGTAAAAATTTTTAATTATATCAAAAGTTGATCCCTGCATTCCCATTTGTTTAAAACTCTGTGATGAAATTGGAAGCTAACACATAGCCTTACTACTCCTGAGGAAAAGTATTGGTAAGCCTATTTGAGTGTTGCCAAGAACTTCAAGTGTATTTTAGTGACGCGAAGTCTTCATTCTCAGAATGCCTGAAAGTTGCAGCTGGATAATGCGTCTTGCGTACCTTTTATTTACAAAACTGGATTAAATTAATATGGCCAATCAAGGCAAAAAATGTGACCATTTTTAATACGTTGGACAAATTTTAATCACTTTCTAGAAAAATTGACTTTTAGATTTCATTGGGGAAAGGAAAAAAACTTTGTTCGTTTTTCCACACTGCAAGACTTTGTGATGGAGCATGATATGAGTGTTGATGAAGATTTTGTTGATGAAATGGTACATCTCTTAACTATGTTCTACACCTGATGAGTATTTTTCCAATGTTTCTAGTAAGAAGAAGAGAAGGGTACAAAATCCTTTCGTTGTCATGACCAAATCTGCCGATTTATTAGTGCAAGAAAATGAAAATCTAGTCGACATGACATTCGAATTTCATTTGCAGGAAAGATTTAAAGATTTTCTGCTGACTAAGATCTGGATTAGTCTGAGTGAAGAATATCCATCCTTGGCAAAATCTTCTGTGCATTGCCTGTTAGCATTTTCCGTGGCTTACGTGTGCGATGCTAGATTTTCGTATTATGCATCAAAGAAAACAAAATGCAGAAACCAACTTGATGCAGCTCCTGACATAAGGATACAGCTATCTAATATTGTGCCCAACATTAAGAGGATCTGTGAGGACAAGAAACAATTCCATTCATCTCATTAAATGTAAATTAGAGGCAACAAATGATTTCAACTCGAAGAATGGTGAGTTTATTCATTTTCTTACAATGCTTGTGTAAATAAGAACATAAGAAATAGGAGCAGGAATTGGCCATCTGACCCATTGAGCCTGCTCCACCATTCAATAAGATCATGGCTGATCTGATCATTGACTCAACTCCACCTACCTGCCTTTTCCCCATATCCCTTAATTTCTTTTTTTATGTAAAAATTTATCTTAACTGAACCTTAAATATGTTTAATGAAGTAGCCTCAACTGCTTCCCTGGGTAGAGAGTTCCACAGATTTACTACTCTCTAGGGGGAAAAACAGTTTTTCCTCATCTCCGTCTTAAATCTACTCCCCTGAATCTTGAAGCTGTGTCTTACCTACCAATGAAAACAATTTTCGTGCCTCTATTTTATCTGTTTCTATAAGATCTCTTATTCTTCTAAAGTCGAGTGAGTATAATCCCTGACGATTTAGTCTCTCCTCGTAGGTTAACCCTCTCATCTCTGGAATCAACAATATGCACCTCCTCTGGACAGCCTGCAAGGCCAGAATATATTTCCTCATGTATGGAGACCAGAACTGTGCACAGTAATCCAGGTGTGGCTTCACCAGTATCTTGTTCAGCACAGCATGACTTCCCTGCTCTTGAATTCAATTCCTCTGGTGACGAAGGCCAGCATTCCATTTGTCTTCTTTCTAACCAGTTGTACTTGCAACCCAACATTTTGTGATTCATGCACAAGCACTCCCAAGTCCTCCTGTACTGCAGCATTCTGGAAATTTTCACCATTTAAATAATAATCTGCTCATTTATATTTCCTGTCAAAATGGATGTCCTCACATTTACAAACATTCTGCCAGACTTTTGCCTCCTCACCTAACTTAACTGTATCCTTATGCAGCCTCTCCACATCGTCTGTACTATTTGCTTTTCCACTCAATTTAGTATAATCCGCAAACGTGGCTATGCTGCACTCGGTCCCGTCTTCCAAATCATCAATGAAAATGTGAACTGCTGCAGGCCCAGCACTGACCCCTGCGGCACCCCTCTTACTACTACTGTCTGCCAATCAGAAAAACATCCATTTATCTTGGCTCTCTGACTTCTGTCAATTAACCAATCCTCAATCCATGCCATTATATTTCTCCTGACTCCATTCATCTATATCTTATTGATGTCTTGTGTGGCATCTTATCAAATGCTTACTGGAAATCCAAATCTACATCAATCTGTTCCCCTCTATCTACCGTACCCATCATATCCTCAAAGATCTCCAGCAAGTTTGTCAAACAAGACCTGCCCTTCCTGAATCCATGCTGTGTCTGCTTGATAGAACCCTTTTGTTTTAAATGTCTCGCTATTTCATCCTTAATGACAGCTGCAAGCATTTTCCCAACTACAGACATTAAGCTAGATGGCTGATAGTTACCCGTCTTCTGCCTACATCCCTTTTTAAAAAGTGGTGTGACATTTGCTGTCTTCCAATCTGCCAGGACCTGCCCAGAATTCAGAGAATTTTGGTAAATGATCACCAATGCATCGTCTATAACTCACGCCATTTCCTTCAGATCCCTGGGATGCATCCCATCAGGACCAGGGGATTTGTCCACTTTCAGTCCCATTAGTTTGCTCATCACTATCTCTTTTGTAACAATTATTTTATCAAGGCCCTCACCTCCCTTTGCATCCTTATCACTACTCTGGCATGCTGGACGTGCCTTTCACCATGAAGACTGACACAAAATATTTGTTCAATGCCTCGGCCATTTCCTCATTACTCATTATCAATCTCCCTTTCTCATCTTCCAAGGGACCTGTGTTGACTCTAGTCACCCTCTTCCATTTAATGTATTTATAAATTTTTTGCTATCTGTTTTTATACTTTGTGCTAATTTATCTTCATAATCCTTCTTCCCTCTCCTTATTTCTCATTTAATTATGCTTTGTTGCCTTTTAAAGTTTTCCCAATCTTTCAGTTTCCCAACTACTCTTAGCTTCTTCGAACATATTAATTTTATTCTCTCTTTTATTTCCTTAGCTAACCAAGGCTGACTCTTCCCTCTCATGCTGCCCTTATTTTTAATGGAAATATATTTTTGTTGAGTACTGTGAAAAATCTCTTTGAAAGTCTTCCATGTTCCTCAACTGTTCTGCCTACTAGCCTGTGCTTCCAGTCCACACTAACCAATTCCTCCCTCATCCTGTTGTTGTCACCCCTGTTCAAGCATAATACACTATTTTTAGATCTAACTATTGCATCCTCTGTCTGTATGAGAAATTCAATCATATCATGATCGCTGTTTCCAAGAGGGTTCCTAACTATTAGATAGTTAATTTTACCTATCTCATTGCACAATTTTAGATCTAAAATAACATTTTCCCTTGTCGGTTCCTTAATATACTGCTCAAGAAAGCTATCACTTCTATGAAGTCATCCTCCACACACCCTCGACCAACTTGATTTTCCAAATCTACGTTGAAGTTAAAGTCCCCCACGACAACTGCCATTCTGTTCTTGTATGCCTCATCTATCTCTGTTAATTGCCTGTGCTATTGTTATTTGGTGGTGATAGACAATTCCCATCAGTGATTTTTTAAAAATCTCTTTACTATTCTTAATCTCAACCCAGATGGACTCCACATTCTGCTTCTTAGATCTTATATTGTGTCTCATCATTGCCACGATCTCATCCTTAATTAAGAGCACCACCTTTACCATCCTCTATCTTTTTGTACTACCTGTTACCCGTGAAAGTTTAATTCCCAATCTTAACCATATAACCATATAACCGTTTACAGCATGGAAACAGGCCATGTCGGCCCTTCAAGTCCATACCAGTTCACTTGAACAACTCCACTAGCTCCTCCGCAAGCTCCTGAGGAAGCAGAGGCTTTCTTCATGATGCCATTGGTGTGTTGGTTCCAGGAAAGATCTTCCGGGATAGTGAGTCCCAGGAACCTACATTTGCTCATCCTCTCAGACAATTAAAATTTGACTTTAACAGTGGTAACATATGTAGGTAGTTGGAGAAGGTTTGTGTGACAGTGACTGAGAAAGCATGCAAGTAATAAGGCAAAAGAATTCCTAAACGTCCAATGTAACTGGCACCCACAGGGAAATCAGATCTTGCAACCATGTTTCTTTGATGGCCAATAAATCATATGCCTGGGTACTAATTATACCATGTCTTTTAAATTGTCAGTTGGGATTCTGCGATTTCCAAGTGCTCCCCAAAAGGGTTCTGTGAGCTAAAATGTTTGGGAAGCCCTGCTCTATAGATACCATGGTTGGACTTGTGTCCTTACTTTTTTTTTTTTTTTTTTTTTTTTTTTTTTAAATTTTTTATTTTTCACACCATAAATCACAATAGCCATGATATACACTTTTTCTTTTCCACACATTTACAGTGACGTTTTCTCCCTCCCCCCTCCCTCCTCCCAAGCCACCCCCCATCCCCCCCCCCCTCTCATCCATTTTAGTTATACAATCTAGGTTGCATTAATTCAGTTAGACAATGTTGTCATTCAACAAAAATACACCAGAAATTCTACTGAGTCCATTCTTTTCTTCTCTTCTCCTTCCATCAACTTAGGTAATGTTTGTTCCCGGTAGGTTTTCGCTATTGTATTTAATGTAAGGCTCCCATACTTGTTCGAATATTTCAATATTATTTCTTAAACTATATGTTATTTTTTCTAATGGAATACATTTATTCATTTCTATATACCATTGTTGTATTTTCAAATTATCTTCCAATTTCCAGGTTGACATAATACATTTTTTTGCTACAGCTAGGGCTATCTTAACAAATCTTTTTTGTGCATCCTCCAAGTCAATTCCAAATTCTTTATTTTTTATGTTACTTAGGAGAAAGATCTCTGGATTCTTTGGTATATTGTTTTCTGTTATTTTATTTAATATCTGATTGAGATCATCCCAAAATTTTTCTACTCTCTCACATGTCCAGATTGCATGAATTGTTGTTCCCCTTTCTTTTTTACATCGAAAACATCTATCAGATACTGTTGGGTCCCATTTATTTAACTTTTGCGGTGTAATGTATAGTCTGTGTAACCAATTATATTGTATCATACGCAGCCTCGTATTTATTGTATTTCTCATCGTTCCAGAGCATAACTTCTCCCATGTTTCCTTTTTTATCTTTATATTTAAATCTTGTTCCCATTTTTGTTTAGTTTTACCATTTGTTTCCTCATTTTCCTTTTCTTGCAGTTTAATATACATATTTTTTATAAATCTTTTGTATCTGTAATCACATATTCAAGGTTACTTCCCTCTGGTAAACTCAAGTTGCTTCCTAATTTATCTTTCAAGTAGGATCTCAGTTGGTAATATGCCAGCGCTGTATCTCCCGTTATATTGTACTTATCTCTCATTTGTTCAAAGGATAAGAATCTACTTCCTGAAAAACAATTTTCTATTCTTTTAATCCCTTTTTTTTCCCATTTTCTAAAGGCAAGGTTGTCTATTGTAAAAGGGAGTAGCTTATTTTGCGTCAATATTAGTTTTGGTATTTGGTAATTTATTTTATTTCTTTCTACATGAATCTTCTTCCATATATTGAGGAGATGGTGTAATACTGGAGAAGTTCTATGTTGTACCAATTTTTCGTCCCATTTATATAATATGTGTTCAGGTATCTTTTCCCCTATTTTATCTAATTCTAGTCTCGTCCAGTCTGGTTTTTCCCTTGTTTGATAAAAATCTGATAGGTACCTTAATTGTGCGGCTCTATAATAATTTTTGAAGTTTGGCAATTGTAAGCCTCCTTGTTTATACCATTCTGTTAATTTGTCTAGTGCTATCCTCGGTTTCCCCCCTCTCCATAAAAATCTCCTTATTATTTTCTTTAACTCTTTGAAGAATTTTTCTGTCAGTTGTATTGGCAATGCCTGAAATAAGTATAGTATCCTTGGAAAAATGTTCATTTTAATACAGTTTATCCTTCCTATCAGTGTTAGTGGTAGCTCTTTCCAATGCTCTAAATCGTCCTGTAATTTTTTCATTAGTGGATTGTAATTGAGTTTATATAATTGGCCTAGATTTTTGTTGATTTGCACACCTAGGTATCTTATTGCCTGCGTTTGCCATCTGAATGGGGATTCCTCCTTAAATTTTGAGAAATCCGCGTTATTCATAGGCATTGCTTCACTTTTATTTACGTTTATCTTGTATCCCGACACTTCTCCATATTCCTTCAATTTCTTATATAGTTCTTTTATTGATAGTTCTGGTTCTGTTAAGTACACTATCACATCATCCGCAAACAGACTGATTTTATATTCCCTGTCTTTTATTTTTATTCCTTTTATATTATTATCTCTTCTTATCGATTCTGCTAGTGGTTCTATAGCTAGCGCAAACAATAATGGTGATAGTGGGCATCCCTGCCGCGTTGACCTGCTTAAGTTAAATTGCTTTGATACATGTCCATTTACTGTCACTTTCGCTAACGGTCCCTTATATAATGCTTTAATCCAATTAATATACTTCTCCGGTAAACTGAATTTTTGCAATACTTTGAACAAGTAATTCCATTCTACTCTGTCGAAGGCCTTCTCTGCGTCTAAAGCAACTGCTACTGCCGGTGCTTTATTTGACTTGTGTCCTTACTTGAAGATGATCATGATTAAGGGATCTCTGATGTCCTCTGATATATCTTTATCTCTGGATACGGATAATATGATTGTAGATTTGTGATTGAAGCATTTCACCATTAAGATTTAGGATTACAGCAGGAATGCAGTCTGCTCCTTGGGGCTTGTTATTCAGGAGAAGCAGAAACATTAATGATGATTATTCTGTGAGTAACCAAGAATTCTTACTTCTCCTGAGATGAGTTTTCTAAGTTTGGGATAGTTAAATGCAAGGAATAATGTACCAGTAAGAATAGGTTTCAATGAACAGCAAGGAGATGAATTTCTAAATGGGCGTCGTGGTACCCATAATTGTAGAAAATACTTTTTGGTGACTGGTCACTTTTTTTTCCTCAATGGAAAGGCTTGGAATTCCATTAAGATTTATTTTTGGGGGTAGATGTATACAATAAAGAATTACTGAAATTGAGAATAATTTCTTAATACTTATTGTTAACATTAATTATTCACTTCATTCTTTAATATTACAAGAGGTGAAATGCAAAAATTTCTTATCTTTGATCTTAGAAACTCTAATTTCTGGCTAAAGAATTATGAATACATTTTGCAACTTTTGTACCTTTACTGTAGGGGATGCCTAAAACAGATACTAAGGCTATTGGGGCGGCTTTTGTATTTTTTATCCTGACATCAAAATTCTTTTCTGATCTCTTTTGAACACAAAATGTGCCATTTTGCACCATGGGAGTACCTTATGTAGCTAGGTTAAGTACAGTAAAGCCCCTGTAATGCAGAATTCAATCAACCGGAAACATCAAGCAACAGGCATTAAAAAAATGGAGGAATATTAATAAATAATTAAAAAGATAAATACAAATTCAAATTAAAAAGTTTAAAATTGTAAAAGTGAATGTTCACTGAAGTAATACGTCATAAATCTTTGATGCAGATGGGAGCAAATATTCAGCCAGTGGAGAGTCTTGGTTGTACTTTGCTCATAGCAGCTGTTTGAATAAAGTTGTGTTTGAATAAAATAGAATCCCCCAGGATGAAGAGCTGATGATGCTGCTTGCCTTTGGGGTAACTCTTAAAGTGGTCTCTTTATCCTTGCATAATAAGAGTCTTTATTAATATATTATTGTTTATTAGTCAGGTTTTATCTGTAAACCTGGGGGAGGAGGTTAATTATCTAATGTTATGGTTTGTCTTTTTGTGTGGCTCGCGGTGGGGGGGGGGGGGGTGGCGGGATGGATGCAGTGACAGATAAATGTTTTCAAAGAATGTTACCGAAAATAAAATTCAAAGCTTCATGCAAGTGAATTTTGTTCAGTCTAAGTACACTATAGCATTTTTGTCTTTTAAACTGTTTATTCTTAATTCAGATGTATTAGTTAGGCATTGTAAGAGTGAGTCTCAAGCAAGCGGAAAACACGCTTATCCTGCATTTATCAATCCCCGTAAGTGCTAGATACCTGTAGTTCTCCTTAGTGGATATATTTCCTCAGTGCAGTGAATTATGCCGGTTTGCATATTATTTTATATGTAGGGAAAAGGTATGACCTCCTCTATCACAGCCAAGAAAGAAAACAATATGCTGCATTGTGTGTCATATGAATTGTTTTTCTTTTGTTTTGTTGCCTCTTATCCTTTGTTGAAGGTATTTTCTTCTTGTGAGGTCCGCTGCTCTCAAATGGCCATTATTCAAGCCTGAGTGCTGACAGTAGGACCTTTCAAACTGCAGCACCTGGGTAGCTTCCTGGGACTCAGGTGCAATTACTGGGTTGTGGGTGCAGGATGCACCGTTCAAATCGCAGGCAGACATACCTGTTAAATCGCCTGGAGATTTAAGTCGATCCCTTCCCCGCGATGACATGGTGAGTGATGCGTCACACACTCGCGGGAACGATCGACCGTCAGTCTTTCCCACCCCACTGGCTGTCAGGTGCTGCCACCCACATCAGTTGCTCCCCCTCGTCAGTTGCCAACAACCCCCCACCCGAGCGACGTACTGCTGCTGCGAACGGTGAGGAAGTAGTTGCTGCCGCGACATGTTGCCATGGTTCACAGCAACAACTCAATGTTGGAGTGTGTGGGAGCAATGGTTGTTTTCCCTACCCTTAATCCCCCACGCTGCTAAAACCTCCTGCATGGAGCTATCGCTGCGAACTGGAGCAGCATTCACAGTAGCGGCACATCATGGCCACCCACCGAACGCAGCAGCGACCTGTCCCCCTACTCGCAGGAGCGGCACTTCAACCAGAGGTTTCCCTGTGCCACAAACGCGAAAGAGTTGATGTCATCAGAGTAACGGGGATGGCCATTTCCCCTTTCAAACTGCCCGACCAGGACGCCCATGTAAGTTTTACTGGGTTCCTTGACCATCTTTGAAGTGGATTAGGGACCTGGTTAGGTTCTGACCAGGTTGACCCAGGTGGACCATTCCAAATTCCCATGTAATTGGGTCACTAACCATGCAAATTCCCCTGTTAACCCCATTTTACCTGGCAGTTTGAAAGGGCCTAACATTGGCAGTTCAGCTTGATTGTCTTTATTAAATTGTATGTAAATTCTAATTGTTCACAAATAAAGATAAAGAGTAGAAACCTTGACCCATTTACCCTCCTTGTGCCAAGTTTGTTGATCCATTTGTGGCAAGCTACCATTATCCTGCTCAAGATTAGTTAAACAGTAGAACTTTTAAAAATATTTTATTTTTGTTTTTTCCATAAATATACATATCAGAATTTTCTATTTTCAATATATTTAAAACTTACAAAGTAAAACACAACAATCCCTTCCCTCCCACTCTCTTCACAATATAAATCCGTATACTGTCAGGGCTGACATTTGGTTTTAAAAAAAAGAAAGTCTTCATTGGGGAGGTCACTTAAACAGAAGAACTTGATAACATCCTGTTCAGTATGGTTCACTTGCTGTCATGGAGTAGCTTTAAAATTCATTTTATTGCTTTGTTTTGAATTTGAGGCATATTGTAAGAATCTTTATTGCTTGAAAGTTGTATCTAATGACAAGTGTGATTAAAACATTATTAAAAGATGAAATATGAAAACAGTGCTTCTGTTGGATGACTTGTATGTAAAGTGACCTGGGAAGGACAAATAATATTCAAATATTAAGTCATGATACATACAACACTACAGCACAGTATAGGCCCTTTGGCTCTCGATGTTGTGCCGACCCATATATTCCTTAAAAAATGTTCTAAACCCATATAATCTTTTAAAAAAAAAAGTTCTCACCTCACCCTGCCCTTTAGCCCTCTATTTTTATTTCATCCGTGTACTTGTCTAAGAGTTTCTTAAATGCCCCTAATGTTTCAGCCTCCACCGCCATCCCTGGCAAGATGTTCCAGGCACTAACCTGTGAAAAAACAAACAAACAAAAAAACCCTGATGTCTCCCCTGAACTTCCCTCTCCCCCCCAACCATAACTTTGTACATATATCCTCTGGTGTTTTCTTTTCCTGCCCTGGGAAACAGGTGCTGGCACCCTATCTATGCCTCTCATAATTTTGTAGACCTCTAGCAAGTCTCCTCTCATCCTTCTACGCTCCAAAAAGGAAAGTCCCAGCTCTGCTAATCTTGCCTGATAAGACTTGTTTTCCAATCCAGGCAACATCCTGGTAAATCTCCTCTCCACCCTCTCCATAGCTTCCACATTCTTCCTATTAATAGATGTCCAGAACTGAACAGAATACTCTAGGTGTGGTCTCACCAGAGATTTGTAGAGTTGCAACATGACCTCTCTACTCCTGAACTCAATCCTCCTATTAATGAAGCCCAGTATCCCATAGGCCTTTTTAACAATCCTATTAACCTGAGTAGTGACCTTGAGGGATGTATGGATTTGAACGCTTGTGATAGACGGTGTGCGCTGTAACAACAGAATACACACAGGAGAACCACAGAACATACAACTAAATGTATGATATTACACCAGTGGGAATAAGGGATGCAAAGAGAGGTAGACAGTGTCACCTTTTCTTTGCACTGAACCTCACTCAAAGTACACAGTATTTTGGCACATCTATATGGTTCTTTTTGGTGGTACATTTTTCACAAGTTGTTAAACAGGTTATTTTGAAGTTGATTGATCCTGTTTCTTATAAGCATCTGTCTTTGTGGTTCTTTCTTTGGAATGTAAATTACTGACGTCAAATAGTTAATTGCATTATAGTTAATCCAGTTTAAGTTTCGGTCCTTACATATTTAAGGTAACGTCTTGAGGGTTTGTTTCTAATGTATATCAAATACCTTTGTTTCTGTGTAGCTTTAGTTTCGATCTCATTATCCAATGCTAATTATTTATCTGCAGGGTAAATCAAATTTTTAGCGCACACAAAGCAAAGGAAGTTTCTCAGTGTTTGACATTCCTGTATGATATTTCTGCATTCATTTATATGAGTGGTAATTGTCTATCTGTAAGGCTAACAAATCTTTTTATCAATTAACATAAAAAGGTGGCACCTTTCCTTTATGTTTGTTATTCCAGTGTGACTTTTTATAAATTCTTTTACACCCCAAGGTCTCTCTGTTCATCCATACTCTTAAATAACTGACCATTAACCCTTCTGATTTGTCCTTCCAAAATGCATCACCCCACATTTATCTGGATTGAAATCCATCTGCCACTTTTCTGCCCAACTCTATATCCTCTTGTAACTTTTGACAACCTACACCTCCATTCACAACTACTCCAACCTTTGTGTCATCTGCAAACTTGCCTCATCATCCAGATCATATATAAAAATCTCAAAGAGCAGGGCTTCCAGAACACATCCTTGTGGCACTCCACTAGTCACTGACCTCCAGACAGAATATTTTCCTTCCACTGCTACTCTGCTTTCTTCCTGCAAGTCAATTTTTAAAAATCCATACAGCCAAGGTTTCACTGAACCCATGCCTTATGACTTTCTGGATAAGTCTCTCATAGAAGACCTTGTCAAATGCCTTGCTAAAATCCATGCAGACCACATCTACCGTTCCGCCCTCATCAATTATTTTTGTTACTTATAAAATAAACTCAATTAAGCTCATGAGGTATGACCTTACCTTCACAAAACCAAATCCTTCAGTAGACTGTACTTCTCCAAATGCTCATAGACCTATCCTTAAGAATCATCTTCAATAGTTTGCACACCATTGATGTAAGACTCACCCTTCTATAATTCCCAGGATTCTCCCTATTTTTCAAACAAGGGGACTATATTTGCCATTCTCCAATCCTCCGGCACACCCCCTGCAGCTAAAGAGTATTTAAAGATCATAGCTACTGCCCCAGCAACCTCTCCTCTCACTTCCCACATCAACCTGGGGTATATTGCATCGGCCTGGGGACTTATCAATCTTGATGTTTTGAAGAAGATCCAACACATCCTCTTTCATAATCTCCACATTGTCCAGCCCAAAGTCCTGTTCTATTTTGACCTCACCCTGATCAAGGTCCTTTTATCTTATGAATACTGAAGCAAAGTATTCATTTAAGTTCTCCCCAACCTCCTCTGCCTCCAGGCACATTTTGCCTCCTTTATTCTTTAGCGGCTGCACCTTCATTCTTGTCATCCTTCTGTTCTTCATATGTGCATTGAATGCTTTGGGATTCTCCTTGATCCTACATACCAAGGCCTTCTCAAGTCCTATTCGAGCTCTCCCAAGTCCTTTCTTAAACTCCTTCCTGGCTCCCATATATTTCACTTTGATTTTAAAATTTAAGTGTATATGTCTCAGAACATATGTCCAGTTCAAATTAGATTTAATCAATTCCAAAGCAATCGTGACTAAATCTCTTATCAATCCTGAACGTGATAGCGTTAATTAGAATATAAATTGATCTATTTTGTGTGCGATGAGCATGGTGTCCGTTACCTTGCTGAATCTGGTTCTGCACGAGGAAATTGTTTGATGTTTCTCTATAAAAATGGACTTGATGTGCACTTTGATATTTTCTGCTTTTGTTTCAGATTTTTAACATCTTTTTTACTGTGTTGAATGGATCAATCTGTTTAAATTGCTAATTTGTTTGCAAATATGTGCTTTGTATACTGTAAATAGATTTATTTTGTGTCGATGTTTACCTGAAGCTTACAGGGTTTGATGGAGAGGTGAATCATTTCTATTTTCTTGAAAACTACTTGAATGCACTTGGATCTGTAATGCAAAACAGGTGACAGAATGCTGCCTGCTGCAGTGATGAATAATACAGATTTTTTTGCCTAAAAAAAATAACATAAAATAAAAAAAATCTTTGCCTTACAGCAGGTAGAAGGGAAGTCTGTGTTCTGTACTATTACATGTCAATAAAGAAATCTTGAAATCTTATATCTGAATGATATGATGCTCTTAATGATTTGTGTAAGTTGAAAAGAATTATGCATCATATTTTCCTCTTTTAAATTGTAACCTACAAGTCATAAGAATCATTTAAATTTGTTCCTTGTGTGATGCCCATTTAAACTATTATCCTTCAACTTTTGCCTTTTTCAAATTTTTGTGAGTACTTCTAGGAGTTTTGTTCATGAATTATGCCCACCTCACTGACAAAAGGCAAAGGAGGAAAAACCCAACACCCAACCCCAACCCACCAATTTTCCCCTGCACCCGCTGCAACCGTGCCTGCCTGTCCCGCATCGGACTTGTCAGCCACAAACCAGCCTGCAGCTGACGTGGACATTTACCCCCTCCATAAATCTTCGTCCGCGAAGCCAAGCCAAAGAGAGCCAAAGAGAGATGTGGTTTAAAAAATGGGTTCTAAACATCACAATTTAAATGCATTCATATTTTCCATTGCTAGAATGACAATCTAACTCATCATCTTTGTAATACCTGTACCATCTTCCATTCATTTGTCTGATAACCTGGCCAAGTATTTTTTAATTAGTGGCATTTCCCAATTTTCTTGCTTTTTTTCCCATAAATGCGTGGCATCATTAGAACTTACAGTTGTTAGCTTCTTCATCCACATGAGCTGTTATAGCCATCTTGGGTTCCATTTTACAGTGAAGACACTAAATGATTAAAATGCCAATGACTGGTTTTTCATTTTTCTCTTCACTCTGGCCAAACTAATTGTTCTCACTGATGCACCTCTTCCTCTCTTTCCCCCCGTTTCCAAACCTGTGTTAAAACATGTTATTGTTGCGCTATTATTGAGTTGTAGTTTTCTTCATCTAAATTGAGAAAATGGAAGCTATGATCTTTTGAGAGATTCAGAACTCCCTTCATCACATCCGCACAATCCCTTCCTCCCTAATCTAACTTTGTCTTCACATGCATCTCAGTTCATATGTCACTGAAATTCTCATTTGTTCATTTATCACTTGCAGACTCCACGATTGTGATGTTGTCTAGGTCAACCCTACAGACTGCAATGTTTAAATCATCCAAATTTTGCCACCTATTTTTTAATTAGTACAGTGGAACCCTGATTTAACACGAACCTGGATATAACATGATCAGCCAGTCATCCCCTTTTTTTCCTTTCCAGAATTGAAATTGTTTTCAGATCAAAATGGAACGCATCATTAGAAGGTGCTAATGTTTATGAGATCTGCACTAACCTCTCTTTATGCTTTCTATAAGAATGATTTTTGGACATTCAATCTGGGCTAAAGCTACACTATAAAAATATAATGTTGAAATCTTTTTCAGTGAAAGATAAGCTTCACCTACTTGATGTGATCAAGAATAAAAGTTGCATGTGACCATGGCATACCTGAATCAACACTTTGTGGCTGAAAATCTCAGGAAGATAAGTTATGTGCGTTTGCTTTAGAAAGTTGAGGAAGAGGAAGGACTAAAGGCCAAATGCATGAAGACAGCCAAAGGTGTCAGCCTCAATGCCTCCTTGTATGAGTGGTTCATTCAAGCATGCTCAGAAGGCCTTCTAATTTCCAGCCCTATACTCAAAGCTCATGCCAAGCAGTTTGACCAGCTGATCAATGGAAAAATCCTTGCAGTTCAAAGCTAGCAATAGATGGCTAGACCAGTTTAAATGCTGTCACAGGATTTCTCAAATGTTAGTGTCTGGAGAAATTTGCTCAGCTGACAGTGCCGCTGCCAGCGAATATCTGGCAGAACTATAAACTCTCTTCGAAGAAGGTGGCTACGTCAAAGAACGTGTACAAGTGTGACGAAACAGGCCTCTGCTACAAGATGATCTCAGACTGCACATTGTCTAGCAAAGATGATGCCCATTGATGTGAGGGGTTCAAACAACGCAAAGATCGCGTGACATTGTAGTTTTGTGTTAACAAGTCTGGAACACATAAGTTAAAACCACTCATGATTGGAAAAGTTTGCTCGCCCCCGCTGTTTCCAACATGTCAAACGTGAAGTCATTACCGTTTGAGTACATGCATAACAGCAATGCTTGGATGACAATGTCATCTTTAATGATTGATTTGACATAACTTTTGTCCCTGTTGTCCACGCTCATTGGCATAAGCAAAAGTTTGAACCCAAAACTCTTCTTTTGCTCAACAACTGTCCCGCACACACAACAGCTGCCAACCTATTAAGCCGCGGCAGAAAGATCTGAGTTTCTTACCTCCCAAAAATCACTACATCTAAGATCCAGCCCCTAGATCATAGAATTGTAGATGAATCAACCACGCTGGAAGACTATCTGAAAATCATGAATGTTAAAGAAGCTTGCCACTTAGGTGGGAAGAGCTGGGCAGCAGTCAGCTCCTTGTGTGTGGAAAAATGCTGGGAGAAGGATCTGGGTCCAGCCTTTTCATCACTAAAATCGTCCAAGGAAGATGATAATGACTATGAGCAAGAATTCTACGGCTTCACAGATGAAGAGGTGGGTGAGGCGCAGAGGCTGTTGCAAATTAGCAAAGAGAATTTTCACCAGTGGTACTCTGCCGATGATGAATCCCCGACATATGAGCATCTGTCGGACTCCGAGATCATCTGTAACATTACTAAAGCACTGGTTCTCAAACTACAGGAGGATGACAATGAGGACCCTCCACCCCCACCCATGAAAGTGTCTGAAGCCATTGATACCTCAAGGCCAGCCTACATTGGCTGGAGACCCAAGATGTGGACCACATAAAAATCCTCCAGTTCAGAAGTATTTTGGATTTTGCTCGTCGCCAGCGACCTGCTGCGTTCAGGCAATGAACACTCGATTACTTTTTTAAGAAATAAAATGATGATTGTATGAAATTATAAAGATGATTGCAAATACAGGTATTGTACATGTCTTATTTGTTTTTTGAAAACGCTGTTTTCATGACCCCGATTTAGCACGACCCCGCTTTTCTTGTGACATGATTTTTTTCTTGGACCCGAACCATCTAACATGATAGGGTTCCACAATAATGCTCATCTCCCATATCTCCTTGCCTTCCTGTTATACATTGGTTCCAAATTTAAAGATTTCAGATCACTTAGCTCTATCCTTAAATCTCTTTCAGGTCAGATGTTTCTCCAGATTTTCCTGTAACCTCACTCTTTTGTCATTCTGACTTTTGACCACTATAATATTAGCTATTTAGATCTGATAATCAAAAGTTTCCTTTCTGAACCCTGCTCTTCCTCTTGCTCATTGACCTTTCCAACTCTACTAAATTTTTAGTCACTATTGGTTAATGTTTTCTTTTGTTTGGTTCTTGTTTGTTATGTTTTCCTCTGTGAAACAATCTTGAAATTTTATTGCTTGATTAAAAGTACTCCATACTGTAGTTATATTGTTGAGTGTTATTATAACAAAATGTAAAAGTTAATTTGTTAGCAAGCCTGATTTTTGTAAACTAAATATTTTAGTAAATTTCAAAATGTTGGATTGAAGCTAATCAGACCAATAATGGAAAAGAACCAATCTGAGCATGGAACATTACAGCACAGTAAAGGCCCTTTGGCCCTTGATGTTGATCTATTGCTACCTATATATTCCCACTGAAAAAAATTAAACCCTCCTTGCCTCTTAACCCTCTATTTTTCTTTCATCCATGTGTCTAAGAGTCCATTAAATGCCCTTAATGTTTCAGCCTTCACCATCACCCCTGGCAAAATATTCCAGGCACCCACAACTGTTGTGTAAAAAAAACTTGCCCCTGATGTCTCCCATTGTTTGCTATTCCTGCCCTAGGAAAAAGGCACTGCCTTTTACAAAGAGCAAAGGTGCCAGAACAGATTTCAGCAGAACTCCACTAGTTACTGATATGATCTAGAGTAGATGTCAAATGTAAATCTGTCATCATTGATGTCATTCAATATTATTTACACAGGAAAACAGAAAAAGGGTGTTTCTGCATTGTTTCAGTGACTTTTTGTAAGGTGCTAATGTTGATGAGATCTGCACTCACCTCTCTTTATGCTTTCTATAAGAATGACTTTTGGACATTCAATCTGGGCTAAAGCTACACTATAAAAATATAATGTTGATATTTAAATTATGTCATAGGGTAGAAAAAATTATTTACATTTTCATCTTCCCTCATTACAAATTGCTCTTTACAACTATATTAATATTTGCTCAGATCCTTCTTTTTCCTTCTGCCTTTCCTGTTGTTATTCACAATTCTGTAAAAGAAATCAGAAAATGGTGGGATAAACCCACTTTAAGTCTGCGATCTTTGAGCATTTGTGATCACAAATTTCTTCATGGTATATTTGCTGTTTCAATTCCACACTATTCTGTTAAGTAACATGACCAGAGACATTATTGTTTTTGAGAAAAACCAAAATGGTCATTAAAGTGTCCATCGATGAATGTCCATCCAGTACACTACATCTACAGGGAATGGAGTTACAACTATTATGTTCCAGCACAGCCATTCTCAAACAAGGGGTGTACTGCCCACCTGGCAGCCATAACACATTAAAGCGGGGTGGGGGTTGTTGGCAGAGGCACAGACTGAAATCATAATATATTTTTTAACGTAGTTGATAGGTGGGGGGGGGGGGGGAAGGGGAAGTATAGAAGAAAGCAACTAAACTTAACTACTTCACAGGGAAGCAGGCCCATAAATTTTGAGAAGCGTCCTAAGGGGGGGTGGGGGTCATAATAAGTTAAAAATGGCAGGCCTAGCATAATGACATGGTCACTATGAAACCATCTGTGACCAATATGGACTTGTAGCAATAACTTCATTACATTGTAGATAGAAACAGAACTCATCATTTTCGCATCACATGAGGAGGAGGGAGGGGGTGGAGCAGGAGTGCTAGGAAAGTGAATTGTGAGAATGTCCTATTTGCAGACTATTCTCTAAATGGGCCATACCTATTTACCTCAGCTTGCAAGAGAGGGAAATGGTGGCGTGGGGGTGGGGGAAAGCAGTGACTAATTCACTCCCAAGAATTGAGTTGGATATTCCATTGTAACATTGAAGGTTTTACTTCAAATGTATCTATCATTTTTGTTTAATCATGGTGAGTTTCTTGAAACATGGAAGCTGAAGAGAGTCAGTAGGCCCTTTAGCACTTGTAAGTCGTCCCAGGAATTAACGGCCAATCAGCCTAAAAAGAGACTAGTGTGAAACGAAAATCTTCTTAATGCCGGCGTAAGATGATGATATCTCACGCTGGGAATAGATTGCCTCAACCTCTGGCATCTGCAGATGTCGGTGTTGCAATCAGGGAAATGTAGAATAGGCATTTGCATTCTGGGATAGAAATGACCCAAGTTTTTGCATGAGTGCAGGAACATGAAAAAAGGAAAGATTAAAATGAAGGTATCAACTTTGCTATGAGAAAGCCACAGTGAGGTGGGGGGGGGGGGGGCGGGGGGAAGAGGCAATAAATAGCAATAGTGGACAATATTTAAACAGCATAGGAAAGTTGGTAGTGCAATAGCCCATAATTTATAAAGACTGTGGGGGGGGATAAAAAAACAATGGAAGACCTGACTTCCCAGAATCCGTGTGGCAGAAAAACCCCTTCATAAGTGCTGTGTGCAAAGCCCTTTCTCTTCTGCACGGCTTTCTGGGAGGGCAGGTCTGCCATCGCTTTTTCCCATGGTATTTATAAATTGTGCGTGATAGTACTACCAACTTTCCCACACTATATAAATTGTACGTGATAGAACTACCAACTTTCCTACATTGAATAAATTGTGCACAATAGGGCTACCAACTTTTTCACGCTGTTTAAAAATTGTCTGCTATTGTTATTTATTGTGAGCACTTACCCACAGTCCCTTATAAAAGTTCATATAGGTTGGCACAACAACAACAGGGGCTGAAGGGCTCATGCTGTGCTGTACATAAAGCTAATTATGTTTTAATTAGGCATGATTAATTTTGTTTAAATAAAAAGATCATAATGCATCGAGTGTGAACAGCTAAAATGACCCAAAGCTTTGTCAAAGAGGTAGATTTTAAGCAGTATCTGAAAGAATGATAGAGTTTCCAGAAATGATGTTCCAAAGCCTAGCACTTTGATAGAATGATGTAAATTGTTTAATGATTAATTTTGGGGATGAACAAGAGAGCAGAATTGAAGTACAGATGTTTGGAGGGGCCTAATAGAACACACAAAGTTGTGGATGAATACTGCATTAGTCCACAAAAGAAGGGAATCATAAATGCATTGAAATTGAATGTGAAAGGAATCAAATAAATGAATTCAAAGGACATGAACAAATTTTGAATTTTTGTAAAATTAGATATATAGATTTTCAAGATCACAAAAATCCTAACGCAATTTTAAAAAGCAAGGAATGAAACTGCAATTTCTGTCTGTCAATTTCCAGTGCCCTTTGGCTGTTGGCATGGTGCTGGAAGTCTGGAAGTTTGTTGTGGTGGTACCTTTGGCCTATTCTATTGATGCTGTTGATAAGCAGATTTTGGGAAAGAAACTCTGAAGAACAGCATAAATTAGCATTGACAGTCGGCTTGAATTTGTTAAAGGTGTCACATCTGATTAATTCAATTTTTGAGGTTGCAGCTAATGTTGACCAGGAAGGAATATTTGATGTGGAATATAGTAACTATTTGACAAAATCCCATGTGACGAATTTTGGCATGAAAACCCAAGATGGATTAATAAATGGCTTTGTGGTAATGGTTGACAGGAATTTTAATGATTCTCTGCAGTGGAGGTTTGCAAGGAGGGCTTGGTGCTAAAACCCTTGCTTTCTTCTTTGGCTTGGCTTCGCGGACGAAGATTTATGGAGGGGGTAAAAGTCCACGTCAGCTGCAGGCTCGTTTGTGGCTGACAAGTCCGATGCGGGACAGGCAGACACGGTTGCAGCGGTTGCAGGGGAAAATTGGTTGGTTGGGGTTGGGTGTTGGGTTTTTCCTCCTTTGCCTTTTGTCAGTGAGGTGGGCTCTGCGGTCTTCTTCAAAGGAGGTTGCTGCCCGCCAAACTGTGAGGCGCCAAGATGCACGGTTTGAGGCGATATCAGCCCACTGGCGGTGGTCAATGTGGCAGGCACCAAGAGATTTCTTTAGGCAGTCCTTGTACCTTTTCTTTGGTCCACCTCTGTCACGGTGGCCAGTGGAGAGCTCGCCATATAACACGATCTTGGGAAGGCGATGGTCCTCCATTCTGGAGATGTTAGTGTGTGTATATATAAATGATTCAGACCTGATTGTGGGATTAATAATAAAGAAATTAGCTAATGATACCAAAATTAATTGATAGTGGGGCTGAAAATTTTATGCCCAGAAAAATATCAGTAGATTGATTAGGTGGGCACAGAAGTTACAAATAGAATTCAGCCGAGAAGTGAGATTTATTGGATTTGATTGGGTCCATAAGATGAAAAATTAAATAATTTAAAATGTAGCGCATTGAGAAGTATATTGGATAAAAGGATCTGAAGGATCTAAATCTCTAAAGTGGTTAAGAAGATGTATGGGATAGTTGCTCTTCCTGACCATGATGTGGAATACGAGGTTATTTTAAATCTTTATAAAACATTAGTTAACATATTGCCAAGAGCACTTCGTATAGTTCTTGTTATTATTACCTCAGAAACTCAATGCTTGAAGAGGGGGTGAATCCTTCGAGATAAACCCTTCGCCATTTGCTAAGTTTCTGCTCGATGTTTGAAGAGCTTAAGCAGCAGGAATATAGATTATATGGTGGAAAGTGAAATTAATCTAAAATCCTTTTAATTAAAAAAAAGGACATATAGCATGGTATTAGGCCCTTTCGGACCATGAGCCTGTGCAGCTCAATTACTTGAATTAACCTAAAACCCCGGTATGTTTTGAAAGGTTGGAGGAATTTGGAGTGCCTGGGGAAAACCCATGCAGACACTGGGCTAATGTACAAACTCCTTACAGATAACGCCGGATTTGAACCCGGGTCGCTGGTGCTGTAATAGGATTGCGCTAACCATTATGCTAAAAGTTAAAGCATTGACATGATAGGACAAAGGGCTTGGCTCTTGTTGGAATGGTTCTATGATAGTATAACAGAGGGTCAGAGGTGGAGAGAATTGAAAACAAGGACTAAAAGTTCAAAAATGAAAAATTGTTTATCTTGGAGCCAATGGAAGCCAGCAAGCACAGGGTGATGATTGAATAGGATTTGATACACTTTATGACATGGATGATCAGAGGTTTCAGGAGAATAAGTGACTGCATTCCCAATGTGGACCTGAAGGAGGATTGTACGGTTAGCTGTGTCAAAAGCTATGGAATGGGGACGAACACATAGTCTTTGGCCATTGTGTTTCTCTGTCCACAGGTGATGTCAGCTGTATAAGTTTGTGAAGCAGTGCCTTGAAGAAAAGCAGGATATCATGTGCAATCTTTATTTATTTGTTATTATAATAAAAAGAAAACAATCATTGCTATTGTAGAATTGATTGATTTAATTGGTCAGTTTTTTATATCATGAAATATATATATAAAATATAAAATTATGAGGCGTATAGACAGAGTAAATGTAACTAGGCTTTTTCCAGTGAGGTTAGGTGAGATACAAAGTAGAGACAGGTTAAGAGTTAAGGGGAAAAGTTTAGGGAGAACTTCTTCACGTAGAGAGTAATGGGAGTGCGGAATGAGCTGCCAGCTGAAATGGTGAATGTGGCTTCAATTTTAACATTGAATAAAAATTTGGACAGGTACGTGAATGGGAGGGGTATGGAGGTCTATGGATTGGGTGCAGGGCAGTGGGATTAGGCAGAATAATAGTTTGACACAGACTAGAAGGGCTGAAGGGTCTGTTTTCTGTGCTGCAATGTTCTATGGTTCTAGAAAACAATTTGCTAGAAAGAATATTTGAGGTATGCTGAATTTGTTAAATGCACAATATTTATGAAATGCTTTTTAAAAATTATTTTTCCCCCTGTTGCAATCTTTTTTTTTCTAAGACTGGGGCGGGTGGGGGGGGAAACATGCTGTTTTCCATTTTAAGTACAGTTTATAAACGTTGGGTTTCCTTGGCTGCAGCAAAAATGTGCTGTTGTTTTGCCTACTGGAGATTATGACAGTTCCATTTCTTGCATTGGACATTGTCAATTAAGTCATATTGAAGGTAGTTTTTGTATGTGTGTATTGAAAATGGGTAGACAGGTCCGATCCATTTTGTGAGTTTATTTATAATGGGTAGAGTTTGGAGATAGTTGCCCCATTAGAATGAGCAGAGTTGGAAAAAAAATGCTAATCTTCTGAGGAACTTGGTTTTTGATTTATTTCTATTTGGAGAATAGAAAATAAATATGAATGAGTTATGTGGCTGCAATTAAATTGAAAATGTATTGAACTGCAAAATAATGTTTCATGAATATCAGAATTTCAGTATTAGTTTACTTACCTGCAAGTAAACATTCACGATAGTCAGCATTTTTCTTTTTTTATCATATGTTCTGCCCATATTTCCATCCATATAGATGTCATAATGTAATCACATCTTCTTTCTGACAGTCACATTCTAACCCTAAATTTGTATCTCTTCAAGTACTGTAGAGTAACTCTTTGATTCATCTGATGCACGCTGTGTAGATGGATCATGGATTTCCTCATCTCCAGACCACAATTAGTGAGGACTGGCAAGAACATTTCCTCCACAATCTCCATCAGTATTGGAGCACCGCATGGCTGCATTCTTAGCCCCCTGCTCTACTCACTTTTCACCTACAACTGTGTGGCTCAATTTTGCAATAACACCATCTACAAATTTGTTGATGATACCATTGTAGTGAGCTCTATAAAGAAAGGTGATGAGTCAGCACACAGGAAGGAGATTGAAAACTTGGTTGAATGGTGCACCAACAACATCCTTGTACTCAATGTCACCAAAATTAAGGTGCTGATTGTTGACTTCAGGAAGGGAAAGCCAGATGCATACAATCCAGTGATCATGGGGATCAGAGGTGGACAGGTTGAGTAGTTGTTGGGAATTACTATCTTGGAGGATTTTTCTTGGACTGAACACTCTAAAGGATCAGGAAGAAAGCACGTTAGCGCCTCTACTTCCTCATGAGTTTGCGGAGGCTTGGTATGATATCAAAAACTCTGGCAACTTTCTACAGAGGTGAGGTGGAAAGTGTGCTGACTGGCTGCAACATGATCTGGTATGGGGACATCAATACCCCTGAGCTTAAAGTTCTGCAAAAGGTAGTAGACACAGCCCAGGACATCACAGGAAAAACCTTCCCCACTATTGAGAATATTTATAGGGAACGCTGCCGTTGGAGAGCAGCAACAATCCTCAAAGATCCACATCACCCAGCACATGCTCCGTTCTCGCTGCCTTCATCATGAAAGAAGTATAGATGCAACAAGACTTGCACCACCAGGTTTAGGAACAGCTGCTAATCCTCCACCACAAGATTCCTCAACAACAAACGCAATTAGGGACTCATTTAAGGACTTTACTTATGCACTTTATTGAGTTAAAAAAAATCGCTCTGGATTGCACAGTCAGTTTGTTTATATTTGTTATCTGTTTACAGTTTATTTGTTTACATGTGTGCGCTGCATACAGTTTTATTTTCCACTCCCAATAGGTGGTAATTCTGCCTCGCCCACAGAAAAAAGAATCTCAGAGTTGTATGTGATGCCATGTGTGCATTCTGACAATAAACCTGAAATCTACATCTCTTTTCCCAAATTGCTACACATTTCCCATTTATTGTTAAAATAAAAGCTGGATTGGGTTTGTGGTTCTGAGCCAATTATTTCTAGCTTTCAACCTTTTTGAATTTCTTGTCCTCATGCCCACAACGTCTTGTACTTATTACATATAACCATCATGGACAAGGCCAGATTAATTATTGATGATGCTTTTTTTTCCTGGTAAAAAACGGAACCAGCATACAAATATATAAATTTGAGCAGACGGCCATTTATAGTATGATCGTATGTGGTCTGATGCAGGATTGCATTCTGCTATGTCCTTGGCAGTATTTAACCCCTTGCTGATCATGTGTTTGAATATCTCTGACTTAAAAATATTCAGTTGCTTTGAAGAAAATTTCGGACTCATGACCAACTGAGAAGATCCCCGACGAGGGATCTTGTACACTTCACTTGCAAACACCTCTAAAATACCAACTTTTCAATATGGACAATCATTTATTCTGAAAGGTGTCAAATTTGAAATGTTTACCTTTTTTCTTTCCATAGGTGTTCTCTGATCTACTGAGTATTTTCAGGATATTCTTTGCTGGTATTAGTTTAATAAACCTTCTGTAATCTTCTTAACACTCTTCCTATAATGAGGATGATTACAGTACTCCAGATCTGGTCTCACCAGTGGCCCATGTAACTGAAGTGAAGATCCTTATTTTAGTTTCCCATTTCCTTGGAGGTAACTAACTTGCCAATGAACCTTTAGCAAATGATGCATTCAAATGCCTAAATCTCTCTACACGTCAGAGCGCTACAGTTTCTCAGTATTTATATAATTTTTTATGCTTTTCTGTCAAAATTGACAATTTATTTTTATGACATCTACATTACATTTTATAACACCTGCATTATATTCCATTTGCCAGCTTAAGAAAAGGGCAAACATCTATCTATACACCTTAGTAATCTCCTTTTAAACATTTTTGTATCTTTAGCAAACTTAACAACTCTACACTGTACACCTTAATCAAAGTCATTTATATGAATTGTAAAATGTTGATGCCTCAACATCCAGAAAGCAGAGTCTGGATGACAAATTCCCCTTCTTTGCATCACTGAACCTGTTGCACAATATGTTTAGCTGATTGCCTGTACAGCGTATTTTTGTGTTTCTCACAAATTACCTTTTTTTTATGAAGCCAATGTTGATAAGAGATTTCTCAGCCTCTTTTAATCCCATTACATTAACCTTTATGAATATAATACTGTATCCGAGTATGTAGCAATTTCTGTGTCGCCATGTTTTATTACTCAATAAATTATAAGATTGAGTTAGCTTTATTATCTATTACTATTGCTTTGGCTACATGAGATGTGATCTGTTGTGTATTGATGGTTTTTAGAGATCGCAGATGTATCCATAGAATTTTGGAATTGATAATCATAGTTCCAATCGTCAGAAATAACTATGACCGCCATTGTTCTTGTGAGGTCTTTTGAATAGTAGTGTCTGATTTTGGAATATGAAGTGAAAAACATTTTATGTAAAAGATAGGTAAGTCATCTTGAATCTGAAAAAAGATTATTCAGATATTTTATCATTTCAATTCTGGGACTAAAACAGCACTGGAAGTTGGACTCAGCATTTAAAATTTTAAACAGTTTTAAAATGGAAGTGATTTTTAAACTCTCTATGAAGCTAACTGCATTAAAACAAGTTATTCATCTTGGCAAAGGAAAAGATCTTTGGGGGAAATGTAGCCTTTGACCCAATAGATCAAAATGTAACCTACTAAATTAGTTTTCTGTGTTCATACAGTAGATTTTCAGCCTTCCCAGGAGGAATACGGGGTGTTGTTTCTCTAGTTTTCCAGTAGTCTTGCCTAATTTTTCTCTAAATATAAATGTGTGTCTGTGTCCATGTGTGAGAGAGAAAATAATTGGGCAAGTGAGCTAGAGGAACATCATAGGCAGTTAGAGGTGGCTAATAAATGCTGGACTTGCCAGCAATGCCCAGATCCTACAAGAGAATAGAAAAACACCAACTTGGATTTGTATAATCTCTGTTTATGTTCTATGTTTTCTATTTGCTAATTTGTTTAATCTAGTAGATAAAATTACATTCATTTTGCTTCCTGATGTGTTCACTATAAGAATTCTTTAACTGGATTGGTTACTTCATTAGATTGATAATATTTTACCATTTTTGTCTGCTCTCCTGTTCTTGGAGCATACTGAGCAATAAAATTATACCCAGTCTTTGGTTTTGTATAATAATACAAATGTGATATTTGATATGCCTTCACTGCACTATTGTACCATGAGTTCTACTGTAAATTCATTTCCTAATAATTTTCTACTGGGAAGGGGGAAGACGTCTGTAGAACTGATAACTGCTGTGATGAAAGTTCACTTAAAATCGGATTGAAAATAAATTGTGTTACCTGGCAACTAATTGGATTGGAAAAAAGTGTTCTGTCATATCAGTGGTGTTTTGAACTGATGCATTATGCTTGTGAGCATTGGAATTGTGGGATAAATGGTTATGACTGGTTTATTGATTGTTGATTTGCATCAGACCGGGTCAGATCTCAGTTTTGAAACTGAATCTGGTTGGTCTTAGCCCATAGAGGAAGAGTGTTACAAAAACACTAATGTGATCTGCCTGTTTTATAAGAATGTGTTAGACACTGGCCTGACATAAGCCCTTTTTCTACTGACATCCCAGATAATTGGCCATGCAGTGTCCCAGGATAGGAAGCTGTTTGTGCTGTTTCCACTGGGCCACCTATAACCGGGACACTGATTGCTTTTCCACTGCTTTTCTGACCCTGAGGATCAGAGTCTACCTTTGAATGGAATGGATGGAAGTTGTCCTTTTTCCACTGGTTTAATCGGCACGCTGGCGCCAGCTGACACCAGGGATATGAGTAGGGGCAGAGGCCGTCAATCCCCGACGTGATTTAATGTCATTTGACACAGGTGTGCTGATTGTTTTCTTTTCCACTGGTCCCTTAACTGGTTAATTCCTTGTTAATTCCTGGGACAAGGTGCCAGTAGTAAAGGTGCTAAAAATATTGAAGGCGATGGTTTACTCGTGCCTTCTAAATGACGAAGGTTGTTATTTTATGATAGCTGCAGTGCCACTGTGAATTGCACAATTTTGTATAAAAGCTGAAGTTATGCAAAACTCAATCTGACAGAACAAAAGAGATTAAGAGTCTTGGACATTGAATCCAGCCTAGACTGACACTATATTCTATGTTCATATATGTAAAATAACAGTTTTTGTTTATGTTTGTGACTCAAAGAAAAAAAGTCACTGATGTGTGAAGGTTGTATTTATGGTTAAGTTTCACGGTAGCTTTCTTCAGTAAAAAGGCCAGAGATGCTTGGTAATTCAGGTGAAAGTGGTGTATGAAATATTGGATATGATAAAAACAGAAAGTGGAAGCCCTCAGTTCTTCAGCAATTTGGAATATATCCCAGACTATTAAAAGAAGGGATGGAGAAAATTGTGGAAAGTCTGAATACAATTCTTCAGTCTTTTGAAAGTCCTCGAACATTATATCTTTATGTTTAAAAAGGGAGAGTGAAATGAAGTAACATATCAGTTGCTTTAATTTTAGAGGAAACATTATTGGAATTAATTTTAAAGGACAGTAGAAATCTTAATTTAGAAAGACACTAAATTCAAGTAGGAGTCAGCATGGATTTGAAAGGGAAAGGCAATGAATTAATACATTTTCTTTGGCAGCATTTTCTTGGGCCGGAAATTTTGTATCACTAAATTTAAAATAAATAAAATTTAGATGGAAGTCAATGCTTTAGATGTTATTTTCATGGATATTATCAAGGCTTTGAACAAGATCTTGTGTGGCAAGTTGGTTTTTTTTAAAAAAAAGAGCAAGTCCAAGGGATCTAAAATGGCTTAAAAATTTTGCTTGGTGATATGAAGTAACTAGAAATGATTGACTGATGCTTACTGTCTGAAGACCGTAACCATTGTGGTTTTCATGGGATTCAATACTTGGACCCTGGCTCTTCATGATCTATTACAGTAAAATCTCCAGTATCTGGACCTACGGGGATTGCAGATGCCGGATATGCGGATTTTCTGGTTGCCGTTTACACTCTTGCAATGCCTAACTAATACACGTGCATTAAGAATAAACAGTTTAAAACACAAAATACAGTGGGAAAAATATCAATATTGTAGTCCTTAATTATGTAAAGTTCACTTTAATAGGTAACTTACAAAATTTAAATTTAAATTTGATTCTTGGAAGCTGGCACTGTAACAGTGTTGCAAACTGCTGCACTAACTGTGCCGCCATCATATTAACCCCCCCTCCCCCAAATTTACAGATAAAGCCTTACTAATATACTCAATAATATACAAATAAAGATAAAAACTTCTTACTAGACAGGAATAGGGAGATACTTTGGGAGAATTGCCCCAGTGTTGAGTGGGATTGGCTGGCCCTTCATCATGGGCGCTGCCATTTTATTTAAAGCACAACTTTATTCAAAGCTGCTGCTGCAGGCGGGGCATGACCAGGGTGATCTGCCAGCTGAATATTTGCTCGCATCTTCACCAAGGGGTGTGTTGCTTCGGAGAACAATTACTTTTATTTATTCTTATTTATGTGTAATATCTATTTATCTATTTTATTTCCTCTCTTTTTTTGCCGGTTGCTTGGGTTACCAGTTAGTTGATTTCAGATAATGGGGATTTTACTGTATTATTTGCATTTAAACATGGGGGCAGGATGAACAAGATTGCAGAGAACACAAAAATATCCACATGGTTGACATTTAGGAGAAGAATTTAAGGAAAATATAAGTGCTCTAGTCAGTTGGCAAAAGACAGTGCCCTCCATAATTTTGGGACAAAGACATTTTTTTCCTTTATTTGCCCCTGTGCTCTACAATTTTAAATTTGTATTCAACCAATTTACTTGTGATTAAAGCACATATTCTAGATTTTATTAAGGTTATTTGTATACATTTTGGTTTGACCATGTAGAAATTACAGATCTTTTAATACATAGTTCCCCATTTCAGGGCACCATAACATTTGGGACATTTGGTTTCACGGGTGTTTCTGATTACTCAGGTATGTTTAATTGCTTCAAAGATATAAAAGAACGAGGCTTGCTTCTAAGCTTTTGATCACCTTTGGAGTCTATATTTTCCACTTTTTAACATGAGGTCCAGAGTTGTGCCAATGAAAGTCAAGCCATTATGAGGCAGAAAAACAAGAATAAAACAGTAAGAGACATCATTTAAACCTTAGGATTACTAAAATCAGAAGAAAGAGCGTACTGCTGAGTTTAGTAATCGCAAGGGGAATGATAGGCCAAGGAAGACCCTCCACTGCTGATGACAGAAGAATTCTCATCATAACGAAGAAAAATTCCAAATGCCTGTCCAACAAATCAGAAATACTCTTCAGGAGGCAGGTGTAGATGTGTCTACTGAAGACTTCATGAAATACAGAAGCTACATTGCAGGATGCAAACCTCGAGTTAGCCACAAAAACTGGATGGTCAGATTGCAGTTCGCCAAGAAGTATTTAAAAGAGCCTGCAGAATTCTGGAAAAAGGACTTGTGGACAGATAAGACCAAGATTAACCTGTACAGAGTGATGGCAAGAGCAAAATGGAGGCATAAAATAACTGCCCAAGATCCAAAGCATACTACCGTATCTGTGAAACATGGTGTTGGGGGTCATCTTCATTGATGATGTAACTGCTGATGGTAGAAACAAAATTAATTCTGTGGTGTATGGAAACTTCCTATCTGCTCAAGTTTGAGCAAATGCCTCCAAAATAATTTGACGGTGCTTAATCCTATAGGAAGACAATGGTCACAAACATACTGGTAAAAGGAGTTTTTCAAAGCAAAAAACTGGAAAATTCTTGAATGGCCAAGTCAGGTACCCTACCTAAATCCACTGAGCATGCCTTCCATATGCTGAATAAAAAAAACTGAAGGGGACAAGCCTGAAGCAAGCAGGAGCTGAATTTGGCTGTAGTGTAGGTCTGACAGAGCATCACCAGAGAAGACACTCAGCACCTGGTGATGCCTATGAATCACAGACTTTAAGTAGTCATTAATGCAATGAATATGCAACAAAGTACTAAACGTGACTTTTTAAAAATCTTAAAAATTTTTCATCATCCACATTTGGAGCGTAAATATTCATAAAAACCCAAGGTTCTAGTTGGTAATTTGTCTTATTCCTTTCTACGTGAATCTTCTTCCAAATGTTGAGCAGATGGTGCAATACCGGTGAATTCCTATGTGGCACCAATTTTTCATCCCATTTATATAGTATATGTTCAGGTATCTTCTCCCCTATTTTATCTAGTTCTAATCTGGTCCAATCTGGTTTTTCCCTTGTTTGATAAAAATCTGATAGGTATCTTAATTGTGCGGCTCTATAATAATTCTTAAAATTTGGTAGTTGTAAGCCTCCTTGTTTGTACCATTCTGTTAATTTATCTAGTGCTATCCTCGGTTTCCCCCCTTTCCATAAGAATTTCCTTATTATTTTCTTTAGCTCCTTGAAGAACTTCTCTGTTAGGTGAATTGGTAATGACTGAAATAGGTATTGTATCCTTGGGAAGATGTTCATTTTAATACAGTTTATCCTTCCTATCAGTGTTAGTGGTAAGTCTTTCCAATGCTCTAAGTCATCTTGTAATTTTTTCATTAATGGATGATAATTTAGTTTATATAGATGGCCGAGATTTTTATTTAGTTGTATACCTAGATATCGCATTGCTTGTGTTTGCCATCTAAATGGTGATTCTTTCTTAAACTTTGTGAAATCCGCATTATTCATTGGCATTGCTTCACTTTTATTTGTGTTGATCTTGTACCCCGATACTTCTCCATATTCCTTCAATTTCCTATGTAATTCTTTTATTGATATTTCTGGTTCTGTTAAGTGTATTATAACATCATCTGCAAATAGACTGATTTTATATTCATTCTCTTTTATTTTTATCCCTCTTATTTTATTTTCTGTTCTTATCAGTTCTGCTAGTGGTTCTAATGCGAACAGTGAGGGAGATAGTGGAGATCCCTGCCTTGTTGATCTGCTTAAGTTAAATTGTTTTGATATATATCCATTTACTGTCACTTTCGCCAATGGCCCCTTATATAATGCTTTAATCCAATTAATATATTTCTCTGGTAGGCTGAATTTTTGTAGTACTTTGAATAAATAATTCCATTCTACTCTGTCAAAGGCCTTCTCTGCGTCTAAAGCAACCGCTACTGTTGGAGTTTTATTTTAAGCTTGGAACCAAGCCTCGTTCTTTTATTAATTAAGTTGATAAATTTACAGATATTGTCTGTTGTTCGTCTTTTTTTAACAAATCCAGTTTGGTCTAGTTTTACTATTTTTGGTACATAGTCGGCCAATCTGTTTGCTAATAGTTTAGCTATTATCTTATAATCTGTGTTAAGTAGAGATATTGGTCTATATGATGCTGGTGCTAGTGGATCTTTCCCAGTCTTTGGTATTACTGTAATTATTGCTGTTTTGCATGAATCTGGTATGTTTTGTGTTTTTTCAATCTGGTTGATTTCTTCCAGGAGGGGAGGAATTAATAAGTCTTTAAATGTTTTATAGAATTCTATCGGGAGTCTATCCTCTCCTGGTGTTTTATTGTTCGGTAGTTTTTTTAATATCTCCTGTAATTCTTCTATTTCAAATGGTTTTATTAATTTATTTTGCTCCTCTGTTTGTAATTTTGGTAGTTCAATTTTAGTTAGAAATTCATCTATTTTGTCTTCTTTCCCTTCGTTTTCAGTTTGATATAGTTGTTCGTAGAATTCCCTGAAGTTTTCATTAATCTCCGTTGGATTATATGTAATTTGTTTGTCCTTTTTCCTTAATGCCAATACCATTCTTTTAGTTTGTTCTGTCTTAAGCTGCCACGCTAGGATTTTGTGCATTTTTTCTCCTAGCTCATAATATTTCTGTTTTGTCTTCATTATGTTCTTCTCCACCTTATATGTTTGTAGTGTTTCATATTTTATTTTTTTGTCTACCAATTCTCTTCTTTTAGTTGTATCTTCCTTTATTGCTAATTCTTTTTCTGTATTTGTAATTTCCCTTTCCACTGTTCTGTTTCCCGATTGTAGTCCTTCTTCATCTTAGTTACATAACTCATTATTTGTCCTCTGATGAACGCTTTCATTGCGTCCCATAGTATAAACTTATCTTTCACTGATTCCGTATTTATTTCAAAGTACATTTTAATTTGTTATTCAATGAATTCTCTAAAATCCTGTCTTTTAAATAGCATGGAGTTTAATCTCCATCTATACATTCTTGGTGGGATGTCCTCTAGCTCTATTGCCGATAACAGGGGTGAGTGATCCAATAATAGTCTAGCTTTATATTCCGTTTTCCTAACTCTCCCTTGAATGTGGGCTGATAACAGGAATAGGTCTATCCTTGAGTATGTTTTGTGTCTACCGGAATAATCTCCTTTGGGTGTGGTTTCCTCCATATATCCAAAAGTTGCATTTCTTGCATCAATTTAATTATAAATTTGGTTACTTTGTTCTTTCTGTTAGTTTTTTTTCCAGTTTTATCCATGTTTGAGTCCAAATTAAGGTTAAAATCCCCTCCTATTAGTGTGTTACCTTGCGTATCTGCTATCTTCAAAAAGATAGCTTGCATAAATTTTTGATCTTCATTAGGTGAGTATACATTGAGTAAATTCCAAAATTCTGAATATATCTGACATTTTGTCATTACATATCTCCCTGCTGGATCTATTATTTCCTCTTCTATTTTGATTGGTACATTTTTATTGATTAATATAGCTACTCCTCTGGCTTTTGAATTATATGATGCTGCTGTTACATCTCTCTCATCCAATCTCTCTTTAATTTCTTGTGTTCCACTTCAGTTAGATGTGTTTCTTGTACGAATGCTATATCAATTTTTTTCTTTTTTCAGTAAATTTAACAGTTTCTTCCTTTTGATTTGGTTATGTATTCCATTAATATTTAAAGTCATATAGTTCAACATAGTCATTTCATACTTTGTTTATCTTTCCTTTCCGTTTCCTCATCACCACCTTCCCTTCTTATCCATTTCTGCTTTCTTTTTTTGAACACATTATTGACACAAAATCAATTAATCCCTTTCACAATAGATGACCTTTCCTTCAGAGAATGGGAGAGAAAAGGGATCAAAAGAATAGAAAATTGTTTTTTGGGAATAAATTATTATCCTTTGAACAAATGAAGGACAAATATAATATAACTCACGATACAATGTTTGCATACCACCAACTGAAAACCTACTTGAAGGACAAATTGGGAAACAGTCTGAGGTTACCAGAAGGAAGCAATTTTGAATATGTGATTACAGACACAATGATAATTAAAAAATTTATAACAAACATGTACATCAAACTGCAAGAAAAGGAGAACGAGGAAACAAATGGTAAACCTAAACAAAAATGGGAACAAGATCTAAACATAAAGATAAAGAATGAAACATGGGAAAAGCTATGCTCCGGAACTATGAGAAATACAATAAACACGAGGTTACGCATGAATCAATATAACTGGATACTCAGGCTATACATCACACCTCAAAAGTTAAATAAATGGGACCGAACAGTATCAGACAGATGTTTTCGCTGTAAAAAGGAAACGGGAACAACAATTCATGCAATTTGGACATGTGAGAAGGTGAAAAAATTTTGGGAAGATCTAAACCAGATATTAAATAAAATCACAAAAAGCAATATATCAAAAAAACCCAGAGATCTTCCTCCTAAGTAATATAAGAAATAAAGAATTTGGACTTGATTTGGATGGAGCACAAAAATATTTGTTATGATAGCCCTAGCTATAGCAAAAAAATGTATTACGTCAACCTGGAAATTAGAAGACAACTTGAGAATACAACAATGGTACATAGAAATAAATAAATGTATTCCATTAGAAAAAATAACATAATTTAAGAAATAACATCACAATATTCTAACAAATATGGGAGCCGTACATGAAATACAATAGAGAAATCCTACCATGGACTTCCACCACCTAAAATGACAGAAGGAGAAGACAACGAAATGAACTGACTCAGTAAAATTTCTTGTTTATTTTTATTAAGTGACAACATTGTTTAATGGGTTTAATGTATCTTATCTTATAGATTGAACTTCAAATAAATGGGAAGGGGGGTGAGGGAGGGAGGGAAGGGGGGTGAGGGAGGGAGGGGGGAAAGGGGGAGAAAATGACACTGTATATATTCAAGAGAAAAAATGTCTGTATGTATCTTGGTCAATATGGTTTATAGTGTGAAAAATAAAAAAATTAAAAAAACCCAAGGTTCTAAATAAATTTGACAATTCACTAATATGAATCTACCAAAAGTATTAATAACTGTTGACTGTGGTTTAAACGGTAATTTTTTAATTAATTAAAATAGCTATACCTCGAGCTTTAGAACTAAAAGATCCAGCTATAACCTGTCCAACTCATTCCCTTTTCAACTTTTGATGTTCTTTCTCTGTCATATGAGTTTTCTGTAAAAAAAGCAATATCCACTTTAAATTTTTTTAATATGAGCCAAAACTCTCTTCCTTTTAATTTGGTTATTGAGCCCATTCATATTTAGTGTTACATAATTCAAACCTGTTTTGCCATATTTTAATTTTAAAAATATATAAATCTCTCCTCTCCACTCTGGGACACTCTAGCTCCACAGCCAAATTTCAGAACATAGCATCTCCAAGACAAAAAGCAAGAAACCCCAAAATAATAATAAGAAAGAAAAAAAATAAACCCCAAAAGTGCCACTTGGGTCAGCGCTAACTCCCTTAATAACGAGAAGTGGCTCTCACCACTGGTGGCCTCGGAATAGGAAAGTGGAATAAAAAAGAGAATCCGCCTCCTCCAGACAGAATATCAAAAGTAAACTTTAATCAGTCAAGTATGGTAAGCTTCTTCAAGGTCTCTGTTAACTTGATCATCACCAATTTCGACTTGAACTTCATTCGACTGCCCCCCAAATGAATCTCCTTTTGATTTTTCTTGATCCCCCTCATATTGAGATACAGAAGAATACCTTCCATTCTGCTTAATGTTAGGTAACGAATTAGCAAATTCCAGAGCTTTGAATTCATTAGCAAAAAAAATGAGATTGATATTGTTTCTAGAAAACTTTAGGACTGCTGGATAACGAAAAGCAAATTTATATCCCTTGTCAGCTGGATTAAATTTTTTTCTTCTTTTAATAATTTTGTTGCTCAAAACAGCATAAAAAATACTCTATTATTTTGGATTACCAAAGGACCTTGTTGTTCTCTTGCTTTTTGAACTGCCATTCTTAGAATAATTTCCCTTTCTTGATAATGTAGGCACTTAATCAAGACTGAGCCTGGCAGTTGCCCTGGATACAGTTTTTTCCTTAGAGCTCTATGTGCTCTATCCAGCTCCAAACCATTGGAAAATTATCTGGTCTCAATATTTCAGGCAGCCAATTTTGAAAAAAATTCATTGGGTTGTTACCTTCAAAATCTTCAGGCAAACCAACAATTTTCACATTGTCTCTTCTATTCTGATTCTCTAGCATATCATCTTTTTGCGCAATAGACCTTTCTTCTCAACTTCCCATGCTGTAAAAGAATCTTCTATCTTGTTAACTGTGTCCTTATATTGTTCCACTTCCATATGACAATCACGGAAATCTTTTTCAAATTTCTGAACTTTAATTTTAATTTTATCAACAGATTTATTACATCTGATAACATCTGTTTTCAATACAGTTATTTCTCTTTTACTGATTCCCAATTGATGTATAAAATCAGCTTTAACTTCAGCAAAATTTTCTAATTAAATCCATTTTTTCAAAAATTTTATCAAAAACCTGTCAAGAGGTGGTGGGGTAACATAATATGTATCCACTTTACCTTGAATATATTGATCTCCTTCTTCTGTTTCTTCTCCTTGTGACTGTTGTAAAAAAAAACTCTTCCTTTCCTTCAAGTTCTTCCTCTTCTGATACAGTTGATACAGTTAAAGGCTGAAATTGCAAACGGGCTTTCTGTTTAGCCCTTGATTGACCTGCAATCGTTGTTGAAGTTGGGTCTATACGCTCCGTTTCAGTCACTTCCATGACGTGCATGCGCTAAGTTCCACACGTGTGCACAGGCTCTGTAGTAGTCTCTGTGGTTTTTCTCCATGCTTCCGTGCCACCCTCCCCAGCTCCCTGAGAGGGCATCGTTGGTGCATAGTTCTCACCCGGGAAGTCTTCGTCGATCGTGGCTGGAGAGGAACTAGAAACAGAGGCTGAGTTTTCAAGATAGGCCCTGGTTCTTTCAACATAGTTACTTCGGTTGTAGTTGATTTTTTTTGTAGTTTGAGGTTTAGATTTTTTTGTAGCCATCTTCTGAGACCTCTAAGAAGTTTGCTTAAAAGCAGTTAAATTTTAAAAAGTTTTTAAAAAATCGGGTATCAATTAATTCTGCCAGGAGAGGCATTTTCCACATCTTCCTCCTATGGCATCACGCCATGCCCCCTAAACATGACTACTTTAATTTGCTATGTCTCAAATATTATGTTCCCATGAAATGTATAAAATGTATAAAAAGTGCCATAATTTCTACATGGTTAAACCAAAACGTTTGCAAATACTCTAATAAAATCAGGAATATCCGTTTTACTCACATGTGAATTGTTTAATTACAAATTTAAAATTGGAGAATAGGGGCAAATAAAAGAAAAAAAAAATGTGTATCTGTCCGAAACATTATGGAGGGCACTTTTTTTTTACTCAGTGGGTGAAGCAATGCATTTGGGAAGGTGTAACAAAATGAGGGAATATAAAATACATGGGAAGATATTGTGATCTATCTAAAAAGGTGTAGAAAAGTCAACATGATACACAATGCTTTCATTTATTAGATGAGGAGGTGATGCCATGGCTGCGTATGACTGTGATACTCTATAATCCACAGATTGAATACTGTGTACAGTTCTGCTTACCACATGACAGGAAAGGCTTGAATCACTGGAGACGTCACAGAGGAGAACTATGAGGATACTGTCAGAACTGAGAAAAGATTAGAGCTGGAGTTGTTTGGAAAAAAAGCTGAAGGGAGGTTGAATTGAAGTCTATAAAATTAAATATGGTTGTTTGATTTTTCTTACCAGTGGGGTCAGAAATCAGTGGGGATTGTTTAAAATAATTGGTAGAAAGATTAGAAAGAAGAGGAAAGAAACACTTTTCAGCCAGTGGGAAGATGAAGAGAAGGTGTAACTACAGTAGAATTGTTAAAAAATCAAAATCTTGCAACAATAATAATTATAGGAGGTGGGATTTGAAAGGCTTGGTAATTATAAGATGAGTTGTGACTTGGGAAGCACCTCAAATACATTAGCAATATTGTAAACAGATGTTCAACCTAAAACAGAAATGTTTTTTGGAGAGAGAAAATTATTTTTCTTCCAGAAAGATGCTACAATTTAAAATATTTCACCAGTTTTGAATTTTTTTTGGAGAGTCGTGTGAATGGTGAGATGCTGCTTTAGTGTAAGATATTTTAGTTTTTTTTCCCCAAAAACATTTTGTAGCTTGTTTGGATGCTTTTATGATCAGGGAACTATCAAAAAATAATGTAGTTCAGGTACATACATAATCAGTAATGGAAATCTCAACAATTATCATAATTCTTTTGATAGCATTTTGGGCTCAAACCTTGCATTAGCAATTCAACATTAAAGTCAAAATTGTGCCTCTGCCATTGGTGCCTCTGCCTCTACATTGTGCCTCTGCCTCTACATTGAAAAGATTGATAATATCCAACTGTGAATTTGATGGAGGCATGGAAAGGTCATATTTGAATAACTGGATTGAATTGGATTAATTTCACAGTTTCACAGCTCTAATTGGCATGTGAATGACCCATCTTTAAAACCAGCACAGGTCATTCGCACTGAACCAAGAAAAGCCAGGTCAGTGCGCCCTTTTAGACAGGAGCCAATACGAAATGTAAAATAGTTTTTATGGAACATTAAATGTGGTATGTCTCCTTTGAATGCATGTTCACTTTTCCAAGTAAGCTTCAATCTTTCCAATACTATAACATGTAGTATTCATACTTTTTGAATTAGTTGCACTTATGTTGCCAAGTCAAATGATCTAGTTTAATATTCTAACTGTACTTCTAGTGAACACCAGTTAATCCGTCGTGAGAAACCTGGACTTGTATACTTGACAGAACTGCTATGATACCAGGCTAAGTGACACAGAAAAGGCTGAATAACTTAATTTCAATGGTCTCTCCTCTTATAACTTCCCATTGCAACACGGATTTAAAACTCAAGAATGTCAATATTTTGAGATTTGTATGTTTGTTCTCTTATTTAAACTGTAATAATTGGTTGGAAATGTAATAAACTGCATAACTGCATCATTAAATGCATTTTAAACTTCTTGCTTGCATAATAATGACAAAAAAGAGAAATTGAATTTTTTTTTAGCATCTTTAACATTCTCAGAATATGTAAAAGAACCTCAAAGCCAATGAAGCTCTGTACTTTTGAATTCTGTTTTTTGTTTGAATGAGCAGCCAAGTTAGAACACAGATAATAGGAAGGCATTTATAAAATCATATTATCAAATAGTCAACATGCTTTCATGAAAGGAAATCTTGTTTATCTTAGAATTGGATTTCCAGAGAGTATTCAGTAAGATAACATTTAGAAGTTTAACATGTGGAGGCAGAGTACACAGGGATGGAATTAATATACTAGAATAGCTAGGGGAGTGTCTAAGTAAAAGAAACGAGAGAGTTCAATACAAATTTATGGTCAGGGTGCATACATGACATCACATTGTAGTGTGAATAAAAGCTCTCAAGACTGGAAGGAGAACAAGCACTTTAGTTAACTTCTAACTATGGATAAGGCCTCACAGTAGTCTTCGGAATGGTTCTGGGTTTAGGTGGGAAACCAGGGTTACATGTGAGCAGATGGGGGCAGAGCTAGGAGGCGGAGCCAGGCATCAGCACAACACACAACCAGTGAATCCCCGTTCACTGCATTCACCCCTTCCTGCAGAAATTAGGGTCTGTGAACGAAGACAGAGAACATGGGTTCAGGGAAAAAACGTTGGAAAATATACAGTTCCTTACAAATTTACAGATTTAAGCAGACTGGGGTTCTGAAGATCCTGGTGGAGCGGCTTAACATTGGGGGGCCTTGGACTCCTTGGGTTTCCTGGTTTCCTTGTGAGTAAGGAGAGGAGGGCTGGGTCTCTGGCTCAACGGTAGAGGGTGATGCACTTTCCTCCTGAACTGGATCCCCTGAGACCCTGACTAGGAGCAGCGAGAATGAGCTCTTGTGGCTCACAGGGCACTTGAGGCAATGGACCCTCTGTTCCGGTGAGTGCCAGGTCCCTGATGGAGATGGTGTCCTCTCTGCCATCCGGGTACTCCACATAGGCGTATGTGGGATTGGCGTGGAGCAGTTTCATCCTTTCCACCAGGGGGTCAGTCACGTGCTTCCCAAGAAGGACTGGACCAAGAGTAGTGAGCCAGGTTGGGAGTGTAGTTCCCGATGCCGACCTTCTTTTGAAATTGAATAGGAGCTCATGAAGAGTAGTGTTGAATGGAATGGAGTGCCATAGGGAGAACTTCCTGCTTTTTGATTTCAGGGCCAGTTTGACCGCCTTCCAGACCGTGATGTTGTCTTTTCAACCTGCCAATTCCCGCAGGGGTTGTAGCTTGTAGTTCTGCTGGATGCAATGCCCCTCACTAGCAGGTACTGATATAGCTTGTCACTCATAATGGATGATCCCCAGTCGCTATGAATATATCTGGGATACGAACAGGGCAAAAATGGAATCTAGGGCCTTTATGACCGACAAAGTGGACGTGCCTGGACATGAAATGGTGAATGGGAAGTGGGAGTACTCATCAATGATAGAGAGGAAGAAAATGTTCCCTTTCATGGAGGGGAGAGGTCCCTTAAAATCGACACTGAGCCGTTCAAAGGGCCTTGATGACTTGATCAGGTGCATCTTTGCGGGGCGATAGAAGTGTAGCTTGCACTCCACGCAGAACTGGCAAGTACTAGTTATTTCCCTGACGTCTTCAATGGAGTAGGCCAGATTGCATGCCTTGACAAAATGAGCCATGTGGGTAACCCCTGGATGGCAGAGCTCATTAAGCAGAGACCGCAGTTGGCTGGTGTGTGCAGAGGCATAGCTTCCTCTGGAAAAGGCATCTGGAAAGTCATTAAGAGCTCTTGTCTGATAGGCAATGTCATAATTGTAGGTGGAGAGCTCGATCCTCCACCTAGCAATCTTGTAATTTTTGATTTTGCCCTTCTTGGCATTATTAAACATGAATGCAACTGGGAGCTGGTTAGTGAGGAGCGTAAATTTCCTACCAGTCAGGTAGTGTCTCCAGTGCCTTACGGCACTCCTTTTCCACAGAGAGGTTCCAGAGCTTGTGGCCTTGTAATATCAGAGGGTAAAAAAAATGCAACCGGCATGTTCACCTGGTTGAGGGTAGTGGCCAGGATTACGTCTGAAGTGTCGCTTTCCACTTGGAAAGGTACATTCTCGTCCACTGCGTGCATGGCAGCTTTCACAATGTAATTCCAGAGGTAGTTAAAAGCCATTTGGGCGACAGCTGAAAGGGGGAAATTAGTGGCTTTTAAGAGAGGGTGAACCTGATCAGTGTATTGAAGGATCCAGTGGGTGTAATATGAGAAAAACCCTCGGCATCAAAGCCTTTGTAGTCGTGGGAACAGGGCCAATGATGCCATTCTCCACCACGTAACCAAGGAGAGCCAGACGTTTAGTACTGAACACGCACTTGTTAGAGTTATAAGTGAGGTTCAGGGGTTTCGCCGCATGGAGAAAACTCTGGAGGTTGGCATCAAGATATGACCACAGATGGTGATGTTATTGAGGTAGGGGAAAGTAGCCTTCAACCCATACTCATCCACATTCTGTCCATCTGCCTCTGGAAGATAGAAACCCTGTTAGTAATACTGAAAGGGACCTTCTGGAATTGATCGATACAACTGATAGCCTCAAAAGCTGTATATGGACGGTCCTCTGAACGGATTGGCAGCTGGTGATAAGCAGCTTTCAGGTTGATGGTCAAATAGACCCGATACTGCGCAATATCATTCACCATGTCTGAAATTCAAGGGAGGGGGTATGCATCCTGGAGTGTGTACTAATGATTAGCTTGGCTATATTCACTTACTAGCCCGGACTTGTTTTCCCTTTTTACCACTACCACTTGCGCTCTCCATGGGCTGATGCTAGGTTCGATGATATCTTCATCGAAAGACATTGTGTCTTAGACTTTGAAATCTCAATCTGCTGTGCTGTACCTCCTGCTCTTGGTAGCAATTGGTTTGCAATCTGAGGACAGATCTGGAAGAGAGGCGGAGGGGTCAATATTCAGTGTGGAGAGGCTGCATGTGGGTTCTGATTTTAGGAGCCCTCCTTTCCAAACTGTTACGGGGGGAGGGGACCAGAATACTCCAAGATCACGCTTTCAAGATGGCACAGTAAGTCCAGACCCAACAGCACTGGAGCACACAATTCATTAAATATATACAGGCGAAATTTACAGAAGGTCCCCCCCTTCAAACGACAGATATGCTATATGATATTGTTGAATATGTGTAGAATGCGAATGAGATGCAAGGAATATGCGATAATTGGAAGGATGTATCTTTAGGTTGTACTCTTGCACAGTCCGTGAGTCTGTGAAGCTTTCTGTAGACCCTGTGTCGATTAGGCATTTAGTGGAATGTCTGTTTACCTTTATAGACACTATGGAGTTGCTGAGCTGGTGAGGTTTGTCCTGATCTAGAACCATCGAGGCTAGGACCCCGGAGACTCCTACTCCTCACTTGAGTGGCCCCCATCATCCTGGATTGCCCTGCATGGGTAAGATGGCGTCAACCTTGTAGTACAGCAAGATGGCCGTCCTTCCTTCTCTGATGATGGTGCCGAGTTTGAATTTGGGTAGCAGTAAGATGGCCACTGTGCCTTTGGTGCACTGTTTCCTCTCTGCCATTGCCACCCTCTGTTGGCATGTAGCGCAGCAAGTGGATTCGGGGCAAACGCCTTGCGCCTGGTATCGGATCCGGGAGCGATGCAGGCCGCGGACTTTCCCAGGCTTCCCCTCACATGGCAAAACCTCACCCAATGCCCTTTCTTGCCACAGCTGGAATACACTGAGTCTTTAGCCGGGTAACGAGATCGGGGATGCTGGCTGTTGCCAAAGAAAAATCACTCCCTAGCACTGGAAGCAGTGGCTGTTAGGACTTGGGACGCAAGAGCAGCGGGTCCTTGGAAGGGGTCACCTGGGTGAGCTTGCTTGCTGGCTTCAAGGTTGTCATTCTCGTGCTTGGCCTGTTTCAATGATTTAGCTAGTTCAAGGTGGCTAGCCAGGTCCTTCTTACCCGTCTCGAGTAGTCGCTGCCCCATGTACTTAAAGTAGACTAGAGTGTCCCGGATCTGTTCTTCTTCATGAACGCGACCCTTAGCTGCTTTGAACTTGCTCTTCTTGGCAAGCATCCACAGATCCAGCAGGTCGTCATCGATGGTCTCTTCTGGCTGTTGGTGACGTAGAGAGAATTGGTGCCTCCTTAGGACCTCATTTTGTGACTTCTGGTATTGAGCCTTCAATGCCTCGATGGCAGCATTATATGTAATGCAATCCCTGATGACTGCATACCCTTTTGTTCCTATCCTCCTGAGTTCATCGGTATGGAAGACTTCTCTGGTCGTGTTCAGGTAGGCCTGGAGCAGTCGAGCCAGTATGTAAACTCCTCAGCCACGTCGGGGGACTATCAGTAGCATTCCTGGCTTGTGTAGCTCTTGCATATTTTTTTTTAGGGAATAAGCTAATAAAACTCTAGCGTGGATAAAAGCTCTCATGATTGGAGAGAGGACAAATGCTTTTGATAGCTTATAACTATAGGTAGGGTCTCACAGTAGTCTTCGGAAGGGCTTTGGGGTTAGACGGGAAACCAGGGTTATATGTGAACAAATGGGGGTGGAGCCAGGATCCAGAGCTAGCCATCAGCACAACACACGACAGTAAATCCCAGTTCACTGCATACATACTCTGAGATTCTTTTACCTGCAAGCCAGGCTGATTTTCTACTTGTCCATAATTGTAAACAAGAAAAAAAAGAAATTGAAAAAACAGAGAAATGTTAACAAAGAAATAAATGTAAACAAACTGCAATATAGAAAAAAAATCAGTAATAAATTATGTGCAAAGAAAGAATCTTTAAATTAGTCTCTGAATTTGTTGTTTAGGATGGTGGTGGGGTTCCTGAACCTGGTGATACAAGTCTTGTGGCATCTTTTCTTGTATTGCTTTTCTGATGGCTGCAGCAAGAAAGGAGAATGTCCTGCATGTTGTGGATTCTTGATGATTGCTCCTGCTCTCCGATGGTCACGTTCATCGAACACTAGAGCATAGTAAACAGATCATTCAGCCCTTCTAGTCTGTGCTGAAATATTTTTCCATTCGTCTCATTGACCTGCACCCAGTCCATAACCCTCCAGACTACTCCCAACGGTGTATCTATCCAACTTATTCTTAAAACTTAAGTGAGCCTGCATTTACCATGTTAGATGGCAGCTTGTTCTACTCTTCAACCACTCTCTCAGTGATGAAGTTCCCCCTAAGCCTTTCCCCTTTCACCTTAAAGCCATGTCCTCTTGTATTTATCTTTCCTAATCTATGGAAAAAACCTACTTGCATTTAATCTGTCTATACCCTCATTACTTTGCAAACCTTTATCATATCTCTCCCCTCATTCTTCTATGCTCCAAAGAATAAAGTCCTAACCTGTTTAATCTTTCCCTGTAACTCAACTCCTGAAGACCCCACAACATCCTAGTAAATCTTCTCTGCACTCTTTCAATCTTACTGATATCCTTCCTATAGTTAGATGACCAGAACTGCACACAATACTCCAAATTTGTCCTCACCAATGTTTTTTACAATCTCACCATAACATCCCAACTCTTATACTCAGTACTTTGCTTTTTTTTTTGTTGACAATTTTATTTAAGAATTTTGCAAAACAAAAAAAAACAAAATAATCTAAAGCTAGCCCCTCCTCCCCCCTCCCACCTATCCCACCCCCTACAACCCTCCCCCCTTCAGAGCTTATTTAAAAAAACCCATCAAATTATAACAGGTTGCTGTACGTTGTGCCATCCTTTTACATCTTTTGTCACATATAAAACTTTTGCTTAACATCTAAACCCATACATTCCAAATACAAACTTCACATTTTAATTAAAAAAAGAATATTTTTTTTGCAAATTATACGTTATTTCCTCTAAAGTACTTTGATTTATGAAAGTCAAGATGCCAAAAGCTTTCTTTACAACCCTGTCTGCCTGTGACGCCACTTTCATGGAATTATGTATCTGTATTCCCAGAACCCTGCACTCCTCAATGCCCTTCCATTTACTATTTTATGTCCTTCCTTGGTTTGTCCTTCCAATTGCAACACTTCACACTTGACTGGATTAAATTCCAACTGCCATTTTTCCAGTTAGTCCAGATCCTTCTGCAAGCCTTGAAAACCTTCCTTGCTGTCCACAACACTTTTATTGTTATACGCCTTTCACACAGATATCTTACTAAATTGGCGTGTCAACTATACATGTTTAAAGCCAGGTCAGATTGGAGTGTTCACACTGAACCAGGAAAAGCCAGTTCAGTGCGACCTTTTACATAGGGATCTGGTATCCTGGTGCAAAAGGAGACTGAAAGGCGGTTAAGCAAAACATGTCAGCTCTGATACTACCTACCTTGGAGGGTAAGTACCGATATGAAAATGACTCCCCATCCCTTTTTCATCACATTCACACAGGTAAGTAAAATGATTAAAAGGCAGTTAAGTCTGTCTTTCAAGGGCAGAGTAAAAGTAAACTTGCTGATCCAATTTACTACATTATCATCCAGATCATTGATATAGACAACAAACAACAATGGTCCCAGCACTGATCCTTGAGGCGTGCCACTAATCCCAGGCCTCCAGTCTGAGAAGCATTCATCCACTACCAATCTTTGTAAACCAGCCTGTAATTTCCTGGTTTACTTTTGGAATCTTTTTATTAAACAACGGAACAACATGAGCTACCCTCTAAACCTCTGGCATCTCACCCGTGGCTAAGGACATTTTAAATATTTCTGCTAGGACCCCTGCAATTTCTACACTAGTCTCCCTCAAGGACTGTGGGAATATCAGATCAGGCCCAGGGGATTTATCTACCTTTCTTTGCTGCAAGGCAGCAAGCACCTCCTCCTCTTTAATCTCTATGTTTCATGCCACTATTGCTTATTTTCCTTCCTTCCTTATACACCATGCCAGTTTCCTGAGTAAATACCAATGTAAAAAAAAAACTTTTTAAGATCTCCCCCATCCTGTGAGGTACCATGCATAGACAACCTCTCTGATCTTCTATCAGACCAATTTTGTTCCTTATTATCCTTTTATTCTTAATATACTTGTAGAAACCTATCAGTCTACCAACACATTATCTACCAAAGCAACCGCATGCCTTTTTGCCTTCCTGATTTCCTCCTTATATTTTCTATACTGTTCTTGTCCCTCATTTTCTCCTTGTTGCTTATACCTGCTATACACCTCTCTCTTCTTCTTAACCAGATCGCCAATATCCCTTGAAAATCAAGGTTCCATATGCCTGTTAACTTTGCCTTTAATCCTGACAGGAACATATAAACTCTACACTCTTAAAAATTCACCTTTGAAGGCTTTCCACCTACTGAACACATCCTTGCCAGAAAAAAACTTATTCCAATCCACTCTTCCTAGATCCTTTCTTATTTCTGCAAAATTGGCCTTTCTCCAATTTAGAATCTCAACTCGAGGACTATTCTTATCCATAATTAACAAAACTAATGACATTTTAGTAACTGGACCTAAAATGTTTGCCTACACTTACTTCTGTCACGTGACCTGTCTGTTCCCTAACAGGATATCAAGTATTGCATCCTCTCTCATTGGTGCCTCTATATATTGATTTAGAAAACTTTTCTGAACACATTTGACAAACTCCATGCCATCCAGCACTATTACAATATGGGAGTCCCAGTCAGTATGTGGAAAGTTAAAATCTACCATCACAACTTTCTGTTTCTTACATAAAGATTTTTCGATGGGAGAGTTTTACCTGTGATGTACTGGGCTGTGTCCATGACCTTTTGCAGGGCTTTCCACTCAAAAGTATTGGTGCCCCCATTCCAAGACGTGATGCAGCTGTTCAGCTCACTTTCAACTACACATCTGTAGAAGTTTGCCAAGGTTTCTAATGATATACGAAACCTTCGCAAACTCCTGAGGAGGTAGAGATGCTGATCTGAGATGAATAGGTAATTTTTGGATTGGCAGTCAGTAATTAGTGTGCATGCAACTGGGATCTCTGGCCTTAAGTATTAATAATTTATATTGAGAACTTGGATGAAGGTATTAAATATGTTGTAGCCAAATTTTGCTGATAGTTGAAAGTTAGAAGAGTTAATAAGTTGCGAGGAGCTTTTTGAGGGATATGGATGAGAGGATAAGAGTTGGCTGATGGACATTATTATGAGGTTATCCATTTTGGATACAAAAATGAAAAGGCTAATTATTATTTGAATGGAATGACACCACAAAGTGTTGCAAAATAAATGTCTAAATTTAAAAAAAAATTCAAAGATTTGTAAATGCCTAGTACATGGAACAGAAAATGTTAGCATGCAGGCATACAGCAAATGATTAGGAATATTGCACGGAATGCAAAGGAAGAGAGGTCTATGAGAGTTTTCGATGTGCCATGGCAGTCCCCCAAGTGAAGTCATTGTTTCGCAGCCACCAGAGACCAAAGGTGCTGTCAATTCAGAGTTTGCACCTTCTCTGTGACTGGATGGATTTCCTCCTGAATTCAAGATGTGTGGGTTGTAGGTTAATTGGCCATTTCAAACACAGTCTATAAAGAGAATGGAGAAATCCGTGGGAAGATTAAAAATGGGATTAATGTGGGACTAGTGGCAGATGGTGGTTGATGCCTAGTGTGGGCTGAGCCATCATTTTTGTGCAATATCCCCTTGTCTCTATGACACTTTATAGGCTTTGTTGAGCCTACATTTGCATATAGTATTTGTAGAAGGATGTCCTTCCATTGGAAACAGTGCAGTGCAGAAAAGGTTTGCAAGATTAATTCTTGGAACTGATGTCTGAAGAAAGGATGAGCAGTTCAGTACAATGATCAATGGAAGATATCTGGAACAAACTGCCAGAGAATATGGTGGAGGCAGATACAATTACAATATTTAATGGGTATGTGGACAGTTACTTGGTTATGAAAGGCATTGAAGGATATAGGCTAATGCAGTCAAATGGGAAAACCTCACAAAGATAAGCGTATACAGAGCCGTTGTCATACCCACACTCCTGTTCGGCTCCGAATCATGGGTCCTCTACCGGCATCACCTACGGCTCCTAGAACGCTTCCACCAGCGTTGTCTCCGCTCCATCCTCAACATTCATTGGAGCGCCTTCATCCCTAACGTCGAAGTACTCGAGATGGCAGAGGCCGACAGCATCGAGTCCACGCTGCTGAAGATCCAGCTGCGCTGGGTGGGTCACGTCTCCAGAATGGAGGACCATCGCCTTCCCAAGATCGTGTTATATGGCGAGCTCTCCACTGGCCACCGTGACAGAGGTGCACCAAAGAAGAGGTACAAGGATTGCCTAAAGAAATTTCTTGGTGCCTGCCACATGGACCACCGCCAGTGGGCTGATATCGCCTCAAACCGTGCATCTTGGCGCCTCACAGTTCGGCGGGCAGCAACCTCCTTTGAAGAAGACCGCAGAGCCCACCTCATTGACAAAAGACAAAGGAGGAAAAAGCCAACACCCAACCCCAACCCACCAATTTTCCCCTGCAACCGCTGCAACCGTGTCTGCCTGTCCCGCATCGGACTTGTCAGCCACAAACGAGCTTGCAGCTGATGTGGACGTTTACCCCTCCATAAATCTTCGTCCGCGAAGCCAAGCCAAAGAAAGAAGAAGATAGGCATTATAGTCAGCAAGGGTGAGGTAAGGTGTAAGGAGTTGTTTCTATACTGTGTGCAGTGTGATAAAAATGAAAGGTGATGCTACTGAAACATGCAAGTTGCCGAAAGTTTGATTGGATGGATCCTTTCTCCAGATGGGGCATCAGAACTATGGCACATGGTTTCAGAATAGATCCCCTATTTTAGATGGAGATGAGCAAAAACTACTTGAGTGTTGACAGTGTTTGGAATTTTGTATCCAAGAAAGCTGTAGAGGTGAAGTTATTGAATATATTCACATGGAGGTTGAGATACAGTTAAACGAAGAGTATCAAAGATTATGGGAGACAATAGGAAAGTGATGTTGTGTCTGACTAATCTTATCAAGTTATAATCTTATTGGAACAGACTTGCTTCTGCTAATCTTGTGAAAGGGTCGGTGAAAATCCAAAATAAAATATTCAAAAAAAAAATGGATATGCAAATGACTAGATAATTTGTTTTGATCTTTGTCAGACATCAGAACACTACAATTTTTTTAATGCTGATTTGAATAAGTAGTCAGGAATTCGGCATTACATCTTCCCTGGGGGAAATAAAAACAAGAAATCGATTGCTAATTTTTTACTCTCTTAAGCATCACCTGTGATTAGATTGGATCATTTATGATTTGATGAATTCATTGTTTTATTATTAAGGTTGACACTGTCATCTAAACAAGAATGGAATGAATTGTTCATTAGTATTTCTAAAAGACCAAAAGTTGTGCATATGCTTGGTCCTGATACTTTTTCCTGACAGTAGGTTGAGCACAACATTAGAGGAAAATGATAAACTAGATTGAAATGTATCGCTGACAATAACCATTTTCAAAATAAAGCCATTTGTTGCAAATGATAGAATTATTAAAAAAAGTACCTGAAAGAGACTATTTGGCCTATCACATTGATTAAGAGTAGATTTTCAGTAAGTTGTGCTTCCCATTTCTTGGTCCATAGTTCTGCATATTATGGCTCTTGAAGCTCTTACCCAGATAGTTTTTAAATGTTGGAAAGACTTTTGCCTCCACCATTCTTTGCGGCCTTCTCCATTCATTTTGTGGAAAAATAATTCTCAGCTACTCTCAAATCCATGTTGACTTAAAGCTAACACCTCTATAATTACTGTTTCCTCTGAAAAATAAATTAATCTAGAATTTGGGGCAGCTCAGTTTACGTAGCAGTTAATGCAATGCTATCACAGCACCAGCCACTCAGGTTTGAACCTGGTGCTGTCTGTAAGGAGTTTGTACATTTTCTCCATGTCTGTGTGGGTTTACTCTTGGTAGTCCAGTTTCTTCCGACCCTTCAAAAACATATAGGGTTGGTAAATTACTTGGTGTATTTGGGCGGCACAGGCTCCGAGGCCGAAAAGGCCTGTTACCATGCTGCATGCCTAAATTTAAAATTTAATTAGCCTTGTCTAAATCTCTGATCTATTTATATAGTTCAATTAAATGTTCAAAAGAAATTGATCTCATCCTGGGTGGTTGTTCATCTTGGATGGTCTCTCATGATAACTCCATTCAGAAATGTTATTTTTTTAATATCATTCTATGATTTAGATAACCTATCATTCTCATTGAAGTGTTGCTCTAATTGGAATATATCTTAGCTAAAATAGTATCCCTTTACAGCACCATCTACTAAGTGTCACAAAGAAATTCACAAAAGAAAATAACACGTAAACTGGACTGAACATTTTTCAAGGCTAATTTCATTTTAGGTCATGCAATCTAACAAAGTGATATTTTACTGAAATTATATTAGCAGATTCACTTCCAGTTTAAGTCATATCCGAGACTTTATGGATAAAAACCATATTATATTCAATTAATGAAGTTATCGTTGAAGATTGTGTGATAGTTGGGATCTAAATGATTGAAATCTTGGCCCTTTATTGGTTTTGATCAATAGCTTTGGTAACTGCAAATGATCAGATTAATTTTTAATAAATATGATTAATGATAAAATTTAAATTTGTGATCCCTAATGAAGAATCATATCAGGATGCTGTTGGAAATAATTATCAAATGATAGGATCTGACAGTAAAATGCGAGTGATTAATTTTGAATTTGAATTGTGACATTGTAAATTGTATGGCATAAAACAGGCCCATCAGCCCAATTAGTCCATGATGACCAGTTTGGTATTCTGGTCTAATCCCATTTGACTACACGGTCTGTATTCCTCAAAATCCCTCATATCTATAAATCTGTTCTTTTGAATGTTGTTTCTGTGCCCACTTCAGAAGTTTGCTTGGGCAGGACTGATGCAGGGTTTTGTCCTGAAGCGATAACTGTTCCATTGCCTCCTTAGATACTGGTTGACTTCCTGATTTTCCTCCATTACTTTATTTTTTTTTGTCCTGGATAAGTTTGGATACTGTTTGTATCAGAGCAGATTCAGGGGATAATTAATTGCATAAAATGTGAGCTGCTTGAGGAGTAAATACAAGATATATTTTTTTTATCCTTGTCATGGAGCTTAAAAAAACCCAAGGACTATAGATTTAAGATGATTAGAAAAAGTATGAGAGAGATGAGGAAATGCACTCTACTCAGAGGATGCTGGGGTTCACAAATCCACTGTCTGAAAGAGTAGTACAATCAAAAATTAAAGAGAATTAAAAATAGACGTAACGTTTCAGTTTAAAGAGCTTTCATCAGAAAGATGGTTAGGGTAATGGTTATCACAAAGCTGTTACAGTGCCAGTGACCCAAATTCAAATCCTCTGCTGTCTGCCTGTAAGGAGTTTGTATGTTCTCCCTTTGTCTGCATGGGTTTCCTCCGGGTGCTTCAGTTTCCTGCCACCCTTCAAAATGGATGGGGGTTGTGGGTCAACTGGGTGTAATTGGCCAGCATGGGCTTGGCCTGAAGGCCTGTTACCTTGCTGTATGTCTGAATTTAAATTAAAAAAAATCCAGAGGCAGAAACTTGTTATTTAAAACAGCATTTGGATGCATGCTTGCCAGCTGTAATCTGTCGAGCAAATGATCAAGTACTGAAAGGTGTGCTTAGACTGGATAGTACTTTGTTGGGTTGCAAGCTTCTTTCATTCTCTTCCAAATAGCATTATCAAAGTGTATTAACTGTCCATGTAGCTCATTGATTTTTACATAAGCTTGTGGTGTGCAATTGTGTGCCATGTCTGTATTTTTTTATTAATAATAGGATCATATTAGAAAAAGTATTAAATTGATTACAGAGTAATCAGGGATATGATGTCCCAAGAATATGAGAGTGCCACAGCAATGTATATTTTACATGAAAAAGGAAAGTTTAAAATTAACAAAATTAATGGCTGACTTTCATCTTTATTGTAACAATATTAATATTTGGGGAGAATTTATAAGATTTAGAGTAGGTCACATACATACACACATTTTAAAACAGATCTTATTTGAAAGACTGAAGGATTCACATTGCAAGATCTCTGGAGAAATGTAAACACCTTTCACAAGTAGGTGTTAATTAAACTGATCTCCTAAAATGCTTGACCATTGTCTTGCTGGGGTCATGCTGTCTATCAGTACCCTTTCTGCAAAGTGCTCACAGAAAGGACAATTCTGGATTGTTTACCTAAGATAACAACTTGAGAAGAAGAAAGAACTCCTGGTGTTTGCTGGAGAAGGTGGGGGTTTTGCAAGACATGAGTCACATGCTCTCTTTGGCATTTCAGTTGGAAAAGTTAGAGAGTTGAGTTAACAGCTCAGTCAGTCAGTCAGTGAGTGTGTGGGACACTGACAAGTAACAGAAAAGTGCAATCCAGGGAAAACTGTTTGAAACTGATGAAAGCAAGTTCCAGAGCAGTAGATGGCTGGAAGTGCTATCTGTCTGATGTTTCTCTTGAAATAGAGGAAGGAATGGAACTCTGTGGTAACTTGAAGAAAGAGGTTACCATCTAGAAGACCCTGATGGGGCAAGTTTCATCAATGAGACCCTGAGGTGACTAGTGGTGGTACCTCAGTTGTGGAAATCCTGGAGCAACAAATATCTCTCTCTGCAAACCCTACAAGAACCTTCTTGAGCGGTAAACATTTATCTTTCAAGCACCAAGCCTGGTGAACTTTATACATGTTAAATTCTGTGCACAGTATGGTGATTGCCTACAACCAGAGAACTTGGAAAAAGGAGAAATGAGATTGAACTGTGAATCAAAGAACTTTTCTTGAATTTATACACACATTACATACACATGCGCTTAGAATTCTTTGGCTTGGCTTCGCGGACGAAGATTTATGGAGGGGTAAATATCCACGTCAGCTGCAGGCTCGTTTGTGGCTGACAAGTCCGATGCGGGACAGGCAGACACGGTTGCAGCGGTTGCAGGGGAAAATTGGTTGGTTGGGGTTGGGTGTTGGGTTTTTCCTCCTTTGTCTTTTGTCAGTGAGGTGGGCTCTGCGGTCCTCTTCAAAGGAGGTTGCTGCCCGCCGAACTGTGAGGCGCCAAGATGCACGGTTTGAGGCGATATCAGCCCCCTGGCGGTGGTCAATATGGCAGGCACCAAGAGATTTCTTTAGGCAGTCCTTGTACCTCTTCTTTGGTGCACCTCTGACACGATGGCCAGTGGAGAGCTCGCCATATAACACGATCTTGGGGAGGCGATAGTCCTCCATTCTGGAGACGTGACCTACCCAGCGCAGTTGGATCTTCAACAGCGTGGATTCGATGCTGTCAGCCTCTGCCATCTCGAGTACTTCGATGTTAGGGATGAAGTCGCTCTAATGAATGTTGAGGATGGAGCGGAGACAACGCTGGTGGAAGCGTTCTAGGTGCCGTAGGTGATGCCGGTAGAGGACCCATGATTCGGAGCTGAACAGGAGCGTGGGTATGACAACGGCTCCGTATACGCTTATCTTTGTGCGGTTTTTCAGTTGGTTGTTTTTCCAGACTCTTTTGTGTAGTCTTCCAAAGGCGCTATTTGCCTTGGCGAGTCTGTTGTCTATCTCGTTGTCGATCCTTGCATCCAATGAAATGGTGCAGCTGAGATAGGTAAACTGGTTGACCGTTTTGAGTTTTGTGTGCCCGATGGAGATGTGGGGTAGTCATGGTAGGGATCTGGCTGATGGAGGACCTCAGTTTTCTTCAGGCTGACTTCCAGGCCAAACATTTTGGCAGTTTCCGCAAAACAGGACGTCAAGCGCTGAAGAGCTGGCTCTGAATGGGCAACTAAAGCGGCATCGTCTGCAAAGAGTAGTTCACGGACAAGTTGCTCTTGTGTCTTGGTGTGAGCTTTCAGGCGCCTCAGATTGAAGAGACTGCCATCCGTGCGGTACCGGATGTAAACAGCGTCTTCATTATTGAGGTCTTTCATGGCTTGGTTCAGCATCATGCTAAAGAAAATTGAAAAGAGGGTTGGTGCGAGAACGCAGCCTTGCTTCACGCCATTGTTTATGGAGAAGGGTTCAGAGAGCTCATTGCTGTATCTGACCCGACCTTGTTGGTTTTCGTGCAGTTGGATAACCATGTTGAGGAACTTTGGGTGGCATCCGAGGCTCTCTAGTATTTGCCAAAGCCCTTTCCTGCTCACGGTGTCAAAGGCTTTGGTGAGGTCAACAAAGGTGATGTAGAGTCCTTTATTTTGTTCTCTGCACTTTTCTTGGAGCTGTCTGAGGGCAAAGACCATGTCAGTAGTTCCTCTGTTTGTGCGAAAGCTGCACTGTGATTCTGGGAGAACATTCTCAGCGACACTAGGTATTATTCTATTTAGGAGAATCCTAGCGAAGATTTTGCCTGCAATGGAGAGCAGCATGATTCCCCTGTAGTTTGAGCAGTCTGATTTCTTGCCTTTGTTTTTGTACAGGGTGATGATGATGGCATCACGAAGGTCCTGAGGCAATTTTCCTTGGTCCCAGCAAAGCTTGAAAAACTCATGCAGTTGGCATGCAGAGTTTTGCCGCCAGCCTTCCAGACCTCTGGGGGGATTCCATCCATACCTGCTGCTTTGCCACTTTTCAGTTGTTCAATTGCCTTGTATGTCTCTTACCGGGTGAGGACCTCATCCAGCTCTAGCCTTAGGGGCTGTTGAGGGAGCTGGAGCAGGGCTGAGCGGTTGGCACTGAAAAGAGATTGGAAGTGTTCTGACCATCGGTTGAGGATGGAGATCTTGTCGCTGAGGAGGACTTTTCCGTCTGAGCTGCGCAGCGGGCTTTGGACTTGGCGTGAGGGGCCGTACACAGCCTTTAGAGCCTCGTAAAAACCCCTGAAGTTGCCAATGTCCGCGCTGAGCTGGGTTCGTTTGGCGAGGCTAGTCCACCACTCATTTTGGATTTCCCACAGTTTGCGCTGAAAATGGCTGCATGCGCGACGGAAGGCTTGTTTCTTCTCTGGCCAGGATGGCTTTGTAAGGTGAGTCTGGTGGGCAGCTTGCTTCTTTGTCAGCAGCTCCTGGATTTCCTGGCTGTTTTCGTCGAACCAGTCCTTGTTTTTCCTGGAGGAGAAGCCCAGTACCTCTTCAGTAGATTGCAGTATGGTAGTATGTTTCAGGGGATGAGACCGTGAGGCGGATTGCATCCTTGAACTTTGCTTTGAGGTTTGCCTGGAAGTTTCCTCTCACTTCGTTTGACTGAATTAGAAGGGGGTTATTTGGGTTAGTATAGAGTATAGTATAGTATAGAGTTAAGTTAAAGTTTGATTCTATTTTCATGTTTGAAGTTTATTGAAAATAACTTTTGTTTTAAAAACCACTTGTCTTGGTGAATGTATATTGCTGCTGGGTTTTGGGGTTCTTTGGGCTCGTAACATTAGCAACACAAGTCTGATTAATTTTTTTCTTCATTAGCATCTTCATCTTTGGTGAGTAACTTATCTTAATGTTGCAGTTGTACTCATAATTAACCTTGGCAACTTTCCAAATGGATGGTTATGCCAATGCATGTGAGATAGATACGATGTAGAACCTTTGGTATTTATAGAAATACAGTGAAAATTTTGTTTTGTGTGCTATCCAGGCAAGTCAATCTATACTTAAGAACAACAGTGCAAAATAAAACATTATACATTGTTACAGATAAAAGATTCAGTTAAAGCAGCTCAAGGGCATCATCAATTTCATTCATGAGCGGTCCATTCAAGAATCATTTTAATGCAATGATCTGTTACAGTTTTGAAGTGAAATCAGTTAATAATTTCTTTCCTCAAGGATAGGCCAGATGTATTTAAGCATTGTCAAGACTTATAAAACAGTTTTATAGCATCTGCTCTCACCTGGAAAGGTTTGTGTAATCTTACTTGAATTATGAGTCAAGAAATATAGTTGACAGATTTTGTCTTCTAAATTCCATGCTGTGCTCGTGACAATGATTCCAAGTATTATTAGTTGTGCTGTGAAAAATTGGATGGATGAATTAAGGAATGAAAATGCAAGACATAATCTTTTATCTGAAATCCTTGGGACCAGACACTTTTTGGAATTTGTAATTTTTCGGATATTAGGTGTATGTTAAGTAATTGTGCTGATTTCAGATTTGCGCAAAAAGAGACACACCCCAACTAGAAGGGTCTCTGGATGGGGGAGTGCCCTGGACCAGAGGTGGTGGGGGGGTGTTTGCAGTGGTGCTGGATGGGTAGGGTGATGGGGTGGGGGTATGTCTGTGCTGGACTGGGGAAGTGGGTGGGGGGGATAGTAAAGATAGACCATAAAATTACTAGTGTTCTTTTTTTAAGTAAAGCATACAGTAAAACTGCAAACATAAACTAGCTCAAACTAAGCTAAACACCTTAAAATATGGTGACCATCGTCTTCAGGTTGGAGTCTTTTTAAAAACTTCTTTCAGTGTCCTCGGGCTCCTGGGCAGGAGTGGGGACCTCTGGTTCCCGTATAGGAGCGGGGACCGTAGTCAGGGACAGTGGTGGTGGTTGGGAGGTGTCAGTGAGAGGTATCAGGGACCGGTGGCTGTCCGCATCGAAGAAGTTGTCTTGGTCTCCTGGGCAGGAGCAGGGACCTTGGGCTCTCAGCAGGAGCAGGGATCATAGTCAGGGACTGCTGATTGGGAGGTGTCGGGGACCAGCTGCTCTCCGCATCGAAGAAGTTGCCTCAGGCTTCCGGGCGGGAGTGCGGACCTCTGGCTCCTGGCATGTCTGACTGGTAGGAGCACTGAGACATGGCACTTGATGGGGGTGGGTTGTGTCAGGTCAGGTCAGCTCAAACGTGAGCTTTGGTGTGCAGACGACATCCATGGAAAAATTGTTCAATTTTCAGAGGTTTCAGTTGCATATTTTCAGATAAAAGATTATGTACCTGTATTTTCTAAAGAGTATTAATAAGCCCAGATTGTAAAAAGGTTGAAGTGCAAATATTGGTTAACAAAAATTAGCCCCGCCAAACTTAAATAAGACTGCCTGTATTTATATTAGCTGATTTTTGAAAAAAAAATGATGTTATCTTGTAGGTAGAATTTTTATGTTCTTTAAATTAGGAAAGGTTAAATTGGTAACATTTGGTAAGAAAGATTTTTCATCTTCTGCTCAGATTTTTAACAAAATTCTACTGCATGAAAGATAGCTGGGAAAATCTGTCGCTGCTACTAAATTGTGGCAGAGATGGTCATGGGAATTAATTGTCACACAGAAGCACACAATAATATTGTATAGTTTCTGATAGCTATTTTGTGATAGTGTTTACAGGTGAGAATATTATTGCAGTGGAGTGGTGACTTATCTATTGATGTGGTTTTCTTTGCCGTTATTGCCCAAATGTTGCTGATACTCAGTACACAAAATATTAAAGTTCAAAATTCAAATTTATTGTCAGTTCATATATAACTCTGAGATTTTTTTCCTTGTGGAGCAGACAGAATTTCTACTTATCGGTAACTGTAACTATACTCAATAAAAAATATGTATACAAAATAGAGAAATGTAAACGAACTGTGCAATACAGAAAAAAAATTCAGTCATAAATAATGTGCAAAGTAAGAGTCTCTAGATTAGTCTCTGATTAAAAGTCTGATGGTGGAGCAACGCCAACTGTTCTTAAACATGGTGTCACAAGTCTGTGGCATCTATACCTCTTTTTTGATGGCACCAGCTAGAACAGAGAATGTCCTGGTTGATACGAATCCTTTATAATCTCTGATCCTCTCTGATGGTAGCGTTCAATGTAGATTTTCTCTTTGTTGGTGGGGGGGGGGGGGGGTGGGGAAAGAGTTTTGCTTCTGATGTGCGGTGACCACTACCTTTGGTAATTGGTGCTCTCATACGAGGCCGTGATGCAGCCAGTCAGCACTGTAGAAGTTTGCCAATGTTTCTGATGTCATATTGAACCTCCTCAAACTCCTGAGGAAGTAGAGGCTCCGATGTGCTTTCTTCACAATAACAGTAGTATGTTGGTTTCAGGAAAGGTGATCTGAGATCGTTAAATTTGCTCACCCTTCCCACCTCTCATCCCTCATGATCACTTGATCATCACCTCTAGTTGTCTCTTCCTAAATCAGCTCCTTGGTTTTGGTGTGAGATTATTGTTAGTACACTATTCACCCAATTTTAAACTTTAAAATTTTTGTTCATTTAAATTTATTTATTTCTTCAATTTTTTGCCAGTTGCGTGAGGTTGATGGTTGCTTGAATTCTGAATAATGGGGATTTTATATTTAATTCCTAATTGATATCTTTAGTAAAAACACACAGTAAATGCTAGAGGAATTTGCTGGGGGGTCTTTAGTACCACAGCAGAAAATTGACATGATGCATATCTGCCCCTGTTTGCTTTGAGGAGGTAATTTGAATAAAAGATAACCCACTATATATCCATGGCAGAGTTACTGAAGTTATATCTTAACTGTTCTTTTTTGGACACAGATTCTGCCAAATGTTTGAAGATGTTAGTCACGACTTTGAATTAATCTTGTTGAGCATTTTCAGAAATAAGTTTATCTCTTTTGTTAATGAAGTACACTGTTGAACATTGTTCGCAATGATATCCCTGTTCATTCAAAGGGACTAGGCATATTGAAAAAACAGGAAATACTGATGTGTACTGCAAGTTCCTGTTTGCTGAACCTGAAGCATAATTACTGTTTTAGCAATGGAAACAGTACATCAGATAAGTTGACATGCATTATTACTTATTTGGGAAATTTTTAATTGTCTTGCGACACGTTCCTGTAATTCTCTTTTCCTTTGTCATATTTCGTACTTTACATATCTCACATGAACCACCACAGACATTTAGAGTAACAAGTCAGTTATTAGATCTCGGACAACTTTTGCAGTACTTTTTACAAGTGAAACAATGGGAGCAGCACTGAAATGTCAATAATTTCTGACATGCTCATCTCAAACTAACAACTGCTCACTCAATGTCACCAAAGCCAGGGAGCTGATTGAAGATTTTAGGAAGGAAAAACCAGAGGTGTATGATCCAGTGATCATTGGAGGAGAATGTCAGCAAATTTAAGTTCCTGGGAGTCACCATCTCAGAGGATCTTTCCCAACATCAAATGGAATCGTGAAGAAAGCCTGTCAGCGCCTCTACTTCTTTCGAGGTTTGGTATGACATTGCAAACCATGGCAAATTTCTACCAATATAAAATGCCCTGACCAGCTGCATCACGATCGAGTATGGGGACACCAATCTCCCTGAACATAAAGCCCTGCAAAAGGTAGTGGACACAGGCCAGGACACATCACAGGCAAAACCTTACCCACCATTGAGAACATCTACAGGGAACAATGCCGTAGGAGAGCAGCAGCAATTATCAAGGATCCACATCACTCAGCACATGCTCTGTTCTCGCTGCTGCCATCAGGAAAGAGGTCTAGGTGCCACAAGACTCGCACCACCAGGTTCAGGAACAGCAGCTACCTCTCCACTATCAGACTCCTCAACAACAAACTCATTCAGGGCCTCATCTACACACTCTTACTTTACTGATTTTGTTTTCCTCTCTGTATTGCACGGTTTGTGACCATTTCTTGATTTTTTTTCCATGACTACATTGTGGACAGTTTTTTTTTTGCACTACCAATTAATGGTAATTCTGCCTCACCTGCAGAAAAGAGAATCTCAGGGTTATATGTATTTATGGCTTCGTGAGGGAAAGCGCGTGAATGCCTCTACTTCCTCAGGAGTTTGGTATGACGTTAGCAATCTTGGCATTCTTCCACAGATGCGTAGGAGCAAGTGTGCTAACTGGCTGCATCACTGCCTGGTATGTCGATACCCATACATCTGAGCAGAAAGCCCTGTAAAAAGACAAAGCACAGTAAGTAAATACATCACAAGCAAAACTTTCACCATCATTGAGAGAAAATGCACGGAACACTGCAGTTGGAGAGCAGCAGGAATCATCTAAATGCATTCCACTGAAGACGTGCCCTGTTCTGCTGTCAGGAAAGGGGTCTAGGTACCACAAGACTCGTACCGACAGGTTCAGGAACAGTTGCTACCCCTCCACCATCAGACCCCTAAAAAATAGACTTAGTCAGACTCATTTAAGGACTCCGACTTTGCACATTATTGATAACTGAATATTTTATTTGTATTTGCATGGTCAGTTTGTTTACATTTCTTTCTTTGTTTTTATTTATCTCTTTAGTATATATATCTTTTTCTCGAGGATAGCTTACCCTACCGATAAGTAGAAATTCTGCCTGGCCCACAGGAAAATGAATCTCATATTGTAAGTGATGTCATGTATGTATTCTGACAATAAATTTAAACTTGAAGTTGAAACATTATGTAGTTACCTCACTTAGTTTGTCAAGCTTCCAGAGTTGAAATGTATCTGGCTGTTAAGATTTAATTTTATATATCAACCATGTTGATATTAAAGTGAATACTGACGCAGCTTGCTTCTGCTACACTTTTTCATCCTCTCTTTTATTCAAATAAGTAATGTTGCTCCTTTGGTTAAAATCTAAAGCAGTACTTCCACAGTTTTTGTTTGTCCATCATTTGTAGATGCTCAAGTTTTTGCAGAGAGCATGACAAACATTTCTACCGTGACACGGCTCCACATTATTTTTCTTCTTCTATTAATGAAAATAAAATATTTGTCAATTTCCCATGCATCCTGGATCTAAATTTTACAGTTCACAAGTATTTTATTTGCAATTCTTTTATGAACTTTGGTTTTAAATTATTGTAATTCTGTTCATTTTCCTTATGACTTTAAACGCCATTGCTTTCTCCTATATGAATGTAGACTTGATCCATTCAACCAGATATGAGTTCCTTAGCTAAGTACCTTTGAATTGCATCTTGTATTCAGAGACCTTTATAGCGTTCTGTAGTTTCTCAATTCCCTTTGACTTATTGAAATCTAACACGCATCTCAAGCATATAAAGTTGGCCATTTTAAAATGCAACAAATTTTTAAAATAATTTTAGCCTTGTTATTCATTGTAAAGTTAAATGTAATCAGATGTAAATCACCGTTACTTAAATCTTATTGATCTTGGAGTTTCATTGTTACTCATAATCAAATCCAAGATGTGTCTGTCCTTTTAAGCTCTATTGAAATTAGTCTTCAGTTAATTTGGATTTCACTTTATCCGAGCTAAAAGTGGATGCAACATTCATCATGATTTCAAATTTATTGTCAGACTAAATACATATAACCCTGAGATTCTCTTTTCTGCAGGTGAGGCAGAATTACCATTAATTGGTAGTGCAAAACAAAACTGTCCACAATGTACTCATGGAAAAAAAATCAAGAAATGCACACAAACCGTGCAATACAGAGAGGAAAACAAAATCAGTAAAGTAAGAGTGTGTAGATGAGTCCCTGAATGAGTTTGTTGTTGAGGAGTCTGATAGTGGAGAGGTAGCTGCTGTTCCTGAACCTGGTGGTGCGAGTCTTGTGGCACCTAGACCTCTTTCCTGATGGCAGCAGCGAGAACAGAGCATGTGCTGAGTGATGTGGATCCTTGATAATTGCTGCTGCTCTCCTACGGCATTGTTCCCTGTAGATGTTCTCAATGGTGGGTAGGGTTTTGCCTGTGATGTGTCCTGGCCTGTGTCCACTACCTTTTGCAGGGCTTTATGTTCGGGGAGATTGGTGTCCCCATACTCGATCGTGATGCAGCTGGTCAGTGCATTTTATATTGGTAGAAATTTGCCATGGTTTGCAATGTCATACCAAACCTCTAAAGAAGTAGAGGCGCTGACAGGCTTTCTTCACGACATTGGGAAAGATCCTATGAGATGGTGACTCCCAAGAACTTAAATTTGCTCACCCTCACCACCTCTGATCCCCTCATGATCACTGGATTGTATCCTCTGGTTTTCCCTTCCTGAAGTCAACAATAAATCAAGTTTTCAATCTCCCTCCAGTATCGCTCTTTTATCTACAGCCCACTACTGTGGTATCATCCACAAATTTGTAAATGTTGTTGTGGAATCGTGCCACACAGTCATGGGTGTAGAGCAAATAGAGCAGGGGCCTAAGAACACAAGAAGTGAGGAAGTCAAGGATCCAATGACACAGTGGGGTGTTGAGTCCCAGGACTTGGAGTTTGCTGATCAATTTTGAGGGGATGATAATGAATCAATTGTTGCTGTTTAAAATCTCAAAATATTATAACTGTGGTACTAATCCTTTAAATATCCATCTTGTCTCATAAATCTATTTTCTATTTTGTTTTTGCATACGTGTGTGTACACTCTAATAGTTTACCTCAATTTCAATCAGACTGATTCTATTACTTGTTTGTAAATAATTGTTTTGAAATGTCTCTCATTTGTTCCCCAGTATTACCTTTTCAGTGTTTAGTTATTATCCTGTTTTAAATTAAATTATGCTCCAATGATAAAAAGTAATTTCTGCCTCGTTTCTGTCATAAATTCTATCTTATCCTTCTAAAAGACCATTTTAAAAAAATTGCCACATTCCTTGAATTAGTGTAAAAGCACTTCATTAATTGTATGCTTTCTCCATGTAATATATTAATTATAGGTGCATTAACTCCCATCACCTGATACATGTTTATATTTTCACTGGTCACCTCCTTTAGACTTGCATTGATCAGCTAAGCTGCCCCCTTGTGTCAATATAGCCATTTGCATCAAACTTCAGAGCTGGTCTGTTGTGCTCCCAAAGTTTTTATAAACATGCAACTTTCAAATTTGTTCTGATGAGACAAGTATTATCTCTTTTAAGTCTTGTTTGTGGGGAATTCTATCTTTAAACTGATGCAATCCACTAACACTCTGACATGTTAGCCATTTTTAGAATCCCATCTTTGGAGTTGATATATTAAATTGCCTCAATTTGTAATATTTTCTAGATGGTCATAGCCATCCTTTTAGTCAAAGTTGGAATCATCCCTTGGATGATTATATCTGGAGAACAATTGCTCATGACTTAGGCCCTTTTTGAAACAGAAGCTCACCAGTCTGTTTCTTATACTGTACCACATTTTACAAATATCACTATAAATTATTGCATATTCAAATTTAGGGACATTACTTGAGGTCGGGGGTGGGGTGGGGGGTGGAGAGAGAGAGAGAGAGAGAGCAAAAACATTTCCATTTGGCACCTGATTAGACCAGAGAATGTCCCAGGGTATTTATATTAAAGTATACTTAATACTGCAGTTTTTACTGTAAACAGTAAATGAATGAATGACAATGCATTTGAGGGAGGAATAATAACAAGGACATCACAAGCTTTTCAATTTACCTACAACTGTTCGCATGTCTGTATGTATCTGAGTCAGCTGGAAGAACTTTGGAGTCGTGACCTGTGCGTAATCAATTCCACCAATTCCCCAAATATTTCAGTAGATTTTTTAGTCTAGGTCAGTTGCTCAGTTCCTGGAGTAGAGTGTAATTCGATATTCCCAACTTGGTAATGAGTATGTCAAACAAAGCAGTAAATGATTTGTACCAAGGCTTGATTCTTTTGATTTGCCCTTTGTTTTTATTCCAGTATTCTAGTAGCAAAAGTAATGGAGTAACTAGAAGAAAATAGTCGTGCCCTGAAATAGATGGAAACATAAGATTTTAATGTCGACTAATGATTTTAAAATCTTCAGAGACACAATGAAACAATAGCTTTTATTGACATTTAATATAATTATATAATGATAAATACTGTATACCACAGTGGGAGAATATTTTCCCAGCAAAATTAATAATAGGAATCCATTAAACATACCATAGTTTGCTTTAATTACATTTTTATTGTGGTGGATTTGGATTGTTTTATACTTCTATTGCAGAATTAGCATGCAAGTAAAGAATTATTAAAAAATGAAAGTTATTTCCAATTGTAAATGCTCTCAGAAAAGATTAAATGGCTTTAAATGTAATTAAATATGGCTAACATTTTGATCAGTTACAGAATTAATAAATTGAACCTTCCAAGCTTTTGACCATTTTTATTTTGAGGGGCAGATGAAGATAATTAATTTTTGAAGGGTTTATTTTATTGTAATGAAACCCTCAGAATGTTTAAAAAATTGTATTTTGTTAAAATATAAATGTTCTAATGAAATATTTTGACAAACATTTATGATAGCATTGTCGGATGAGAGTCATTGCTCACCTTTAACCAAGTTTGAAGTTTTACAAGTTATAATACTCTCAATAGTTGTTAAAACGATGGACATACATTAATTGAAGTATCATATAGGGAGCTAATTGATTTCCCTATTGTTTACTATCTAATGTATGTTTATTGCAATTCTTTGAGAGTGTGGTAATTTGCTGTGTTCAAATTAGCCACTCTTCTACGTTATCACAATGTTCACTTTTAAAGTACTGACCATTGAGGATTTTTGAGATGATGAAATGTGTCATATGCATTTTTACAAGAATAAAAGCTACTAATACATTTCCCATATCCAAAAAGCTTTTTTCAGTGAACTGGATTTTTTGTATAACTGAATAATGTCTTTAAGCAGCCCAGCTGTCACTGATCCTCGACAATGGCCCACCACTACTGCCAATCCCTGACAACTCCCCACTGAGGTCCTTGCTCCTGCCCGGGAGGTCACTCTCCTTGTTGATGCTAGGACAATGGAGAACCAAGTACAGTGGAAGGTAAAGAAGAAATGGAAAGAGAGAGGGGAGGGATTTAACTGAAATGAGGGCAATCTCCTCATGGACTTCCTCCAGTCGCTAACTGATGGCTCGAGATTCTAGCCTGCTTCTCTGAGTACAATACAGCATCTGTCTTCCTGTTTTAAGCTCTGTTGTTACCAAATTGGTGCTAACAGCGTGTCAGAGCAACACATGAGCACGTCAGGTGAATTTTTTTCCAACTTATGATATTATCGCTGAAAAAAGTTCGGATAATTGAACTTTTTGGTTAACTGAGTTTTGGATATGGGGAAACATGCTGTATTATGTCCTTGAGTTCTTTTTGCTGTCTTTATTGGTTGAGCAGGAAACTTCCTGACTGTTAGTGATTTGGAATGGTTGATTTGGTCAAAAAAGGTTAGTTGTTATTGAAGACTACTGACAAATTTGATTGTTCTCATTGTGGAGCTTATACATTATTTCATTGTTCTCTGTGATGTAAAGGGCATGATCTTCATGTGAATTAGTTTTGTGCTATGACCTAACACAATTATTTGTGAATCTTAAATTTCACAATAAGAGCAAACAATAAGTTGGAATCAGGGAAATTGTTAATTATTGCTTCTCTGAGAAAGGTGTCCTGAGACACGAGTCTGAGAAATGAATAAAGTGCATATATTTAAATTTTGCGTAGAATTTTGGCAAGTTCTTGAAACACCAGTGATTTCTTTTTAAGCTAGTAGTTATGGTGAATACTTGCAATAGAGTAAGATTACAGGGTTACAGAGATGACATGACAACTATAAACACATTTAACTTTTTATTCATTTAAAGATCAGTGGAAGATTAAAGGATTTGAATACATTGAGAATTGAGTTTAGAATTGCTTGAATGGTTACTGTAAAATATGCAAAACTTTGATTTGTCCAAGGTTCTGGCATATTGAAATTCACCAGTGCTCAAGGTTGTTAATGTGATATACTGTTGAGATAGACTTTAAAAATGTGCAAAGGAAGGAACCTAGGTAAATCTTGGGATCTAGCAAGCTATGGGGGTAAGGAGAGAATGGACAAGTTGGCATGGAGGTTGTAAAGGGCAGACTGCTGGCCATCAGTGCTGACATTGGTGGGAGATGGAGAAGCAGGGATCCTAGATGTGGAGTTAAGATATGCTTGGTGAGCATGAAGCTTGGTCAATATAAATGGCAATGACAACAAGTTTATTGTCATACAGTACAATGTATAAATGCACTGAAATTCTTAGCTCGCTGCAGCCATACAGGTGCGTATGACCAACTACAATAGTATACATTAAATTAACCCAGTATTGAAAGAGATAATAAATATAAAAGATGGGTAGTAAATATTCACAGTTACAATTAGTGCAAGAAAAATTGTGACATTTCAATAGTGTGGACAGTTTTTCTTTCGTTGTCCCAGTGTAGTTAATGGTTAGGAGAGTAAGAGGAGGTTCAAGAACCTTATGGATTAAAAACCTAGAAGTGCTAGACCTCAGGTTTCTGTACCTACTGTTCAAATGGAGTTGTGATTAGGGTAATAGGTGTCTTTTATGAAATTGGCTGCCTTCAGTGGATGGGAGGCCAGAACCTGTGATGGACTTGGCTATATTTCCTACTTTCTGTAGCCTTCTCCTTTCCTTGGCAGACGAAGCCATGACGCAATCAGTCAGTGTGCTTTCCATGGTAGACCTGAGGAAGTTGGATACAATATTCAATGATCTAATCTCCTCAAATTTCTTAGAAAGTAGAGATGATGTTGTGCTGCCTTCACAGATGCCTTTATGTGCTGGCTCCAGGAGAGGTCCTTAGATGTGTTCACTGCCAGGAATTTGGTTACTAACCCTCTCCACCTCTGTCCCATCAATGAAGACGGGTGCATGGTCTCTCTGGTTCCTCTTTCTAAAAATCCACAATATGCTCCCCAGGCACGTTGATGTTGAGACAAGATTATTGTTTTGGCACCACCCAACCAGACTTTTGATTTGTATCCCATATTCTGACTCATTATTGCCCATTATTCAGCCAATAATGGTGGTGTTGTCAGTGAATTTAGAGATTGTATTGGCGACAAACCTGGCTACTGTAAGGTAAGACATCATGAGATGGGAATGTGTAGGGAGTTACCCTGTACAGGGCAGTAACAAGAAGGGGAGGTGTCCTTGTACTCCTGTTAGGTAAAACATCATGAGATGGGAATGTACAGGGCTGTAACAAGATGTGAATGCATCCTTGTACTTACAAGATAAGAGAGACATTGATGGATTGAGAGGCAGGAAGCTAGCAGGGAAAGGATAGCAACAGTTTTAGTCATTGGACAAGTAATGATATGATGATGTTCTAAGCATGTATCCAAGGGTATAAAAAATCACCATTTTGCTGATAACGGCAGAATGCATTCTCCGACTAACATGGTTAGTCGCAAGTGTTACAATCCGGTAATAAAGAACAAAGAACCCTGATTTCGACTCAGCCTGGTGTTTGTCTCACTCATTCATGAACAAAGCAGACCTAACACTACGTAATCATGAGTGCATTTGGAATAGAGTGGAAGACTAAGTATGCAGCCTTGTGGTGCCCTGTCTACGTTGATGGTCAATGAGGATGAAGTGTTGTTGCTGATGGAAAAATTGGAAGATCCAGTGCAGAGGGATGAATAGAGTCTCTGATCTCTTAGTTTGATGCTAGATTTTGCTGGTATGATGGAATTGAATGCTGAGCTGTAGTCAACGAACAATAGCCTGATGAGGGTATTCTTATGGTCCAGGTGATTTAACACAATGTAAGGCCGGTGAGGTACATCTGCTGTTGACCTGTTGTGATGAAAGGTAAATTGAAGAGGTCCTTCTGGAGATAAGATTTGATTTGCTCCATAACGAACCTCTCAAAATATTTCATCATGGTAGACATAATTGCCTGTGGTTGAGGCAGTGCAACTTGTTCTTCTTGGGCACCCATTATAATGAATGCCCTTTAGAAGTAGGTGTGGATCTCAGATTGAAGCAGTGAGAGGATGAAAATGTCTGCAAAACTACAGGCAGTTGGTGTACACAGGATTGGAAGATGTGGCCAGGTACACTACCTGGGCTGGATGCTTTCTGAGGATTCACCCTCCTGACAATACTTTCCACTTTAACCCTAGAAAATGAGAGCACAGAGACACTGGTTGGGGGGGGGTTGGTGGGGTGTAGAGTCATGTAAGGACGCATCATTGTTTTCCATTTCGAAGTAAGCATTGAGCTTGTTCTGAAGAGATGTATTGCAGTTAATGATGTTACCTTGTTTTGACTTGTAGGATGTTAATGTGTGCAAGCTCTGCCAGAGCTGCTAATCATTCGTCTTGGAATCCAGCTTGGTCCAGAATTGTATTTTTTGCGTTGATAATGACCTTTCAGACGATGTATCTGCACTTTCTGTATGTATCTAAATGCCACAGATCTGGTTTTACACAGATCTCTGTATCTCTTGGTTCATCCATGGTTTCTGGCTAGGATTCATCCACATCCACATAATCTGAGTAGGAACAGACCTGTCCACTCATTTCCTGATAAAGTATATAACTGTGACATATTGGTTCAGATACACCTCTGAGTACTTGAGCATGGCCCTGTCTACGAACTCCAGACAGACACGAAGCTTGAATCAATGTTCTGAGATATCTGTCTTAATCCAGCAAAAGCAGGTGTAAAGGAGACTGTGATATTAACTTGAATACCTAGGAATGGATTGCGATATGATGTGGCAAAAAGGCAATAACCAATCCTGATTGTACTTTGACAGGCATCATGTTGGAGTTCCAAAAGAAAAAAGACCCAAATATCTTTATCTATGCTCTATAAAGTATGCTGTATGACCTGCTGAGTTTCTCCAATATTGTGTCTTTACAATCACAATCACTGTGTCTGCAGACTTTCATGTTTCACTACAAATTAAAATAAGTCAACAAGACTGCAAAAACTGTCTCTCCCAGAGCTCAAATTGGTTTTAGAAATTTGGATTAGCTTCGTTTTATTTCAGACTGCAGCTTTTGCAACAGCATTCAAAAGGCATTATGATCTCAATATTTTTCTTTTGAGAGTTCTGTTTTTTGTCCACTCTCTCCCAACTTTCTTTCAAATGCAGTGATAGCCACAGACAATGCCAATTTATTTTATAGAAGGAAAACTAATACAAAACATTCATAGATATTAAAGGGTCTAAATAGACCTCTTTGGGTTATAATGCAGTAAAGATTGAAGTAAATTTGACCCATTTTCTAATTAAACTAAACAACATACCTCTGCACAAAAGCTGGCATTGATCGTACATAGATTTATTTATCTTTTCGTTTATTCATTCATTCATTCATTCATTGTATTGCCTGCTGAATGAGCTGACTTGCCTCGATAGTGCACAAAATAAAGTTTTCTTTACTGTAGTTTGGTATGCGTAACAAACAATAAAATTCAATGTTTTAAAATAATCTCATTTTGCGTGCCTTGTTGGGGAAGATACTGTTACATATGATGGCTCAGCAATTATAATGAGGTATTGTCTGTCAAAAAATCTGACAATCCTAACTCTGAACTGCACTAGGTCTTTTATTTCAGTCGGCAAGTTCATGAGTAATGAATGGGTTGTAATCATCTCACTAAAGTGCTCATTTTATGCTCTTAGCATTTGGCACATTAAGAATTCCAATGCAGAGTAAATATAATTGTTTCTCATCCATAAGTACATTTATTTAAGTGTAATATAAACAGAACATTCAGTTTTTTAATGATTTCTACCTACGTTTTTGTCATGGAGCCTCTTGTAAGCTATTAAGTTAGCTATTATGTGGCTTAGATTCCTCTCTCATGACTCATCAACATGAAGCATGCAGTCCGGATTTGTAACAGCACTTCCAAGACCATCACACTGATCACGTCTCCCACCGCCCCCCACACCCACCCCGGGCTTAGTCCACTGCTTTTCATTCTGTTGACCCACGACTGTATGGCTAAACTCAGCTTGAACCACATCATCAAGGTCGCTGACTACACAACTGTGGCGGGCCTTATTAGTAAGAGGGAGGAGTCAGCCTTCAGAGATGAGGTGAAGTCGCTAACAGACTGGTGCAGAACCAACAACCTGTATCTGAACATTAATAAAACAAAAGAGATGGTTGTCGACTTCAGGAGGGCCTAAGGGAGGGTTGGGGGTGGGGGGGGGGGGGGTGGAATGGGGGGACCACACTCTGCTGACCATTGATGGCTTGACTGTTGAGGTCATCAAGTGTAATAATATTAATATTTGGGGAAAATTTATAAGATTTAGAGAAGGTCACATACATACAAACATTTTAACACAGATCTTATTTGAAAGACTGAAGAATTCACATTGCAAGATCTCTGGAGAATGTAAGCACCTTTCACAAGTAGGTGTTAATTGAACTGACCTCATAAAATGCTTGACCATTTACTTGCTGGAGTCATGCTGTCTATCAGTACCCTTTCTGCAAAGTGCTCACAGAAAGGTCAATTCTGATTGTTTACCTAAGATAACAACTTGAGAAGAAGAAAGAACTCCTGGTGTTTGCTGGAGAAGGTGGGGATTTTGCAAGACATGAGTCACATGCTCTCTTTGGCGTTTCATTTGGAAAAGTTAGAGAGTTGAGTTAACAGCTCAGTCAATGAGTGTGTGGGACACTGACAAGTAACAGAAAAGTGCAATCCAGGGAAAACTGTTTGAAACTGATGAAAGCAAGTTCCAGAGCAGTAGATGGCTGGAAGTGCTATCTGTCTGATGTTTCTCTTGAAATAGAGGAAGGAATGGAACTCTGTGGTAGCTTGAAGAAAGAGGTTACCATCTAGAAGACCCTGATAGAGCAAGTTTCATCAGCGAGACCCTGAGGTGACTAGTGGTGGTACCTCAGTTGTGGAAATCCTGAAGCAACAAATATCTCTCTCTGGAAACCCTACAAGAACCTTCCTGAGCGGTAAACATTTATCTTTCAAGCACCAAGCCTGGTGAACTTTATACATGTTAAATTCTGTGCACAGTATGGTGATTGCCTACAACCAGAGAACTTGGAAAAAGAAGTGAGATTGAACTGTGAATCAAAGAACTTTTCTTGAATTTACACACACATTACATACATATGCACTTAGAATTAGAAGGGAGTTATTTGGCTTAGTTAAGTATAAAGTTAAAGTTTGATTTTATTTTCATGTTTAAAGTTGATTAAAAATAACTTTTGTTTTAAAAACCATTTGTCTTGGTGAATGTTTATTGCTGCTGGGTTTTGGGGTCCTTTGGGCTCATAACACAAGAATATCAAGTTCCTTAGAGTGTACTTGGTGGAGAATTTCACCTCTTTCCTTAACACCAGCTCCAAAGCCAAGAAAGCCCAGCAGTGCCTCTATGTCCTGGAAAGGCTGAGGAAAGTTCATCTTCCACCCTCCATCCTCACTACGTTCTACAGAGGATGTATCGAGAGCATCCTGTGCAACTGCATCAGACTTCAAGACTATGCAGAGGATAGTGAAATCAGCAGAAATGATAATTGGGGGCTCTCTTCCTACCATGAAGGACATCTACAACACTCAATGTAGGCAAAAGGCAATAAACATTGTGAAAGAATCCACACAACCCTCATGTAAACTGTTCTCCCTTCTGCCATCTGGTAGGAGGTAACAGCACTCAGGTCATTACGTTCAGATTCGGCAACAGTTTATTCCCCTAAGCCATAAGGCTCCTGAATTCCCAGAACATATGTGGATAACCATGGACTTTTACTGTATACATCTTAATATTTTAATATTTCAATGTGTTTAACTTCTAACTTATATTTATGTAAATATGCTCCGTGGTTCTGGAGAAATGTTATTTTGTCTTTACCACGTGAGCATGGTACGAACGATAAATAAAGGTGACTTTAAGCTACTTAAAAATCCAGAGTTCATCTACTTTTTGTGAAGGTAGCATGACCTTTTTTTGAATATTTTATTTAAAATTTTAAAACCATGAGACATACAATATATAGAGTAAATAATACATAATGTATGATATCAATAAAGCATTCATGGTATATAATCAAAAAACCCTCTAACCCACCCTACTAATACAACCTTGCCCCTACCTAACCATCTAATCTACCACTTTTTGAGATTAGCATTAGCTGTCATGAGAAAATGTATTGCAATTACTTGGAAAAATGACATTGATTTGAATTTACATAGGTGGCATATGGAATTGATATCTTGTATACCATTAAAAAAATAACATAATTTACGTGATAATTATCTTTTTTATCGGAAAGTTTGGAGCCCTTGATTGGATTATAGGGATTTAAAATTTTGAATCCTTCAGCCACGTTGTGGTGGAATTGCTTCAATCCACGACAATTAATTATTTTATTGTAGTTCATATCTTTTTTTTCCTTTCCTTTTTGGTAATATGACCTTTAATGCACAATCGTGTGAATTAATAATGAATTTTTAACCTGTAAATATGCAGAAGTTCTCATTATCAGTACATTTGAGTGAGTTCACTGAAACTTTAAGGAAATTAAATTTTGAAAATACTTAAGCAAAATAGTTGAAGTTGGCCGTTCCCTTGATTATTGGGAAGAGAAAAAGGTGTTTCTGCCATGAGTGTGTGAATCAGTCTGTGTGTTCCATGGGACCCTACAATGCCTATTGACACATTTTTTGATGGGCTGACAAATTCTTGAATGTTTAAAATTAATAGTTTAAGAGACTGTTGATCAACTTTATCTCTGCTGACAATAACCAGTATTTGTTTCCAGAGAAAGAGGCCAAGAGAGTATGTTTTTTATTTGCTAATAAAACAAGCCAGGTGTTGCATTTTGAAAAAAAAATATAAAATTGTGTTGCAGCAAAAAGTCCACTTTCATAAACACACAGACTCCAAGATAAAATCTGCATGTTATTAAAGACTGGAGGAAACAAAGGCCACAGCCATTTCCCCCAATGAAAGCATGATAGTTACTCGAGAAAATTCAGTGAATGGAGGATCTCATTACTTATAATTTAAGTACAGGAAAATCATCAATGTTCAAGATCTTGGAACACAAGAGGGTACATTTAGCCAACAAATCATCTTTTGAGCACTGTGTAATATGGGATTTAAATTTACAATCCAGTGGTCTTTGGGGGCATCAGAGGTGGAGAGGGTGAGCAAATTTAGGTTTGGAGGATCTTTCCTGGACCCAACACACCAATGAGATTGTGAGGAAAGCATGTCAGCATCTCTACTTCCTCAGGAGTTTCCGGAGGTTTGGTACACCAGAAACCCTGGCAAATTTCTGCAGAGGTGGAATAGAAAATGTGCTGACCACCTGGAATCTCAGTCTGGTATGGAAACACCAATGTTCCCGACCACCAAGCCCTCCAAAAGATAGTGGACCCAGCCCAGGGCATCACAGGCAAAACTCTCCTCACTATTTAGTACATTTCCAGGGAACACTACCATCAAAGAGCAGCAGCAGTCATCCAAGACCCATCCCACCCAGGACATGCTCTGTTCTCGCTGCTGCCATCAGTAAAGAGGTATGGGGACCACAAGATTTGCACCACCAGGTTCAGGAACACCTCCATCAGACTCCTCAACAACAAAGTTAATCAGAGACTCAATTAAGGACTTTTACTTGTATACTTTATTGATTTTCTTTTTGTTCTCTCTGTATTGCACAATAGTTTGCTTATATTCATTATCTGTTTACAGTTCTTTTATTTATTTACATGTTTACACTGTGTGCAGTTTTTTTTCCACTGCCATTTCATGGTAATTCTGCCGCGCCTGTAGGAAAAAGGAATCTCAGTGTTGTATGTAATGTCAGGCATGTACTCTGACAATAAATCTCAAAATCTGAAATCTAACAGACGCTTCTGACCCATGAGCCCATGCTGTCTGTTGTGAGTGAGGAAATCCGTTTGGTAGGTCTCAAAGGCAAGGACTCTGAACACAGTTTTGATGTAGGGAAGGATTTTATTTACAGAAGGCAACTGATGCAGAGCACACACACCCACACACACACACCACACACCCACACACACACACCACACACCCACACACACCACACGCCCACACCCACACCCACTGATCAGGGAAAAATCACTACAATGCCCCGCCACCCCTTGACTCAGTGCAGGCACGACTCTATGCTACAATGAACACTAATTAAATGCTCCCAACCCTTTTAACAGTACAAATCTTACCAACAGTTTCTCCAGCCCCCTTTCACATTTCTAGGCCTGGAGTGAAGCAGGGTGGTCCCAAGCTGGCAAAGAGAGAGAACAAAGAGCATGTAGCACTTTATAGTGCTGGAGGGACAAGCCCACATCATTTACTGGGGCCCAATGGCTCAGTGGCAGGAGGGTTAATCTAATTACAACAGCCAATGGCCCAGAGAAGTTCAAATCATGAAACTGTTAAGGCACCCTCATGTTATTAGGTTATATCAAGTGAGATGCTATGCATTTTATAAAGATTAATTTCCATCTTTTTTTTGGATCATTAATATCAGATAAATTACTTATTTTATATAAATATATTTCTACTTCTACTTGTATAAATATATTTCTACTTTTACTGGAAATTAATAATGTTACTAAGTGCAGGCAGGCTGGAGAGTGGAGTCCAGGTAATTTACATATGACCAACAGCAAGGTGTGCACTAATGGGTGGGGTAGAACCAAACCTTGATTGTCAGCTGGTGTGTCCTCCGACTAGGTAGGGGGCAGTGCTGTCACATGACAGCCACAACCTTTCCCAATGCACTTCCCAAATATCCCAATTAACCTACAACCCCCGAACATTTTGAAAAGTGGAAGAAAACTGGAGCACCTGAAGGAAACCCACACAGACTTGGGGAGAATGTAAAAACTCTTTACAACCAGTGCCGGATTTGAACCCGGGTCTCTGGTGCTGTAGTAGTGTTGCACTAACTGCTACACTGATTCTGCTGTGATGAGGTTATACAGCATGTTCCTATAATCTAGAATGTGATTATGTTCATAGAATTTGAATGAGTGCTGTTCATTGAGGAATATTGTTCACCATGTTTTTATTATAAAGAAACATATCCTCAAACTTACTGTAATCAATCCTGCAAGACATCTGTTAACTCTGTAATATATGTTGGGAATAGGTCATATTGGGAAATGAGAAGTTGTGTGTGTTTATTATTTTCTTTGGAAAAGGATAGTGAACAAATTATTCTTTTTCCATGAGTAAGTTGATGCTGGAAGAGTTCCATAGTGCATATTTAGAGAGCCTTCAGCTCATCAACAGTGATGACTTGGAATAATGCTTTTAACAATAGTGAAACACTAACCTCCTTTAATAGTGTGTTACAATAATTTTGTAGATTTATTGATTTCCCCTGGGGTTGTTGGAAGCGACCTCTCTGTTTCTATCCGCTTTGAAATACGTGCACTTTACTGAGTACCCCATGGTATTTGGAAATTGTGGAAGTGTTTGTGACATCAGCAAAATCATGGCCAGAGGAATAAGCTGCAATTAATTATTCATGCTGCCATAAGGAGACATAGGTCTGAGAATAAAACGATTTATTGAGTTAAGGCTATAATCAGTTTCAATTTTTGCAAATACTTTGATTTTTTGTGATAATACATAGATTCACTTGAAGTTTCTAATCTTCAGAATTTCTGTTTTTCAGGTTGCTATAAAGATAGTAGATAAGACACAGCTGGAAGAGGAAAACCTAAAGAAGATTTTCAGAGAAGTTCAGATCATGAAACTGTTAAGGCACCCTCATATTATTAGGTTATATCAGGTGAGATGCTGTGGATTTTATAAGGATTAATTTCCATCTTTTTTTTGGATCATTAATATCCGATAAATTACTTATTTTATACAAATGTATTTCTACTCCTATTTGTTTAAATATATTTCTACTTTTACTGGAAATTGATAATGTTACTAATATCATGCCTAAACCATGCTCAGAATTATTTAAGAAAGATAAATTACTATAAATACTGCAAATATGAAACATGAACAAAAGGTATCGAAAATAATAATCCAATCTGCTATTGCCTGCAAGAAAAAGAATCTTGATCTTCTCCCGGGGAGGTACATAAGATGGTTAAGACTTGTAGTATGCTTGATTTTATTAGCCAAGACCGAGCATAAACAAAAGCAGAAAATATTGGAGAAACTCAGCAGGGCATTCAGCGCCTATGAAGAGAGAAACAGTATCACTATGAGTAAATACAGTGATTGAAGTTTAAAAAAAAGCACTAAAGAAACTCAGCTGGTCAAACAATGTACGTTGTATATCAAAGACAAAGATGCGCAATCAACATTTCAGCTTGAGTCCCTCATCAAGCTATGAGCAAAATGTAGGCAGACAACAGTGTCGATACTTCATGTGAGTTGTGGAGAGATAGAGTCAGTGTATCCAGCCGACACAAATGTTGTTAGTGCCATCCCAGAAAGGATGGTGAACCTTCATTCTCAAGTAGGGGTTAATGCAGGGTGATGAAGGAGGACAGAAAAGAAGGGGAAAAACCTTGCTGGAACTTTGAGAAGTAGAACACAGCAGTTTCTGGAAATGTCAGCCTGGTTTAATTTCCCAAAATGCATCACTGCAGGACGGTGCCCAAGGGTTAAGATGACATTCAACTTTTCAGTGCAGGCTTTCTGATGCAGATTTTACATGGCCTTGTTGTAACATTCTCTGTGGCATGGCATTTGTGCTTTTATCGTCCAGTGTACATGAATTACTTGTGGAATAAGAATAAAGTTAGCATCACAGAACTATTTTTTGGAACATTTTATTTAAGAATTTAAAAAAAACACATTCATGTATACAAATGAGGACCAATGTGGTAAATATAGAAAAAAAACCTCGTCCCTCCCACCCACCAAACCTCTCTTAAAGTATCAAGGAAAGAAAAGAGGAGAGAAAAAGAAAGTATAAATCTCAATACTAATAATAATGGAGCTGAGGGTTACCAACAAGATGGGCTTTCAGAAAGTCCTTCAAACTTTCAAACCAACATACTGTAAATAGGGGGTCCATATTTTCAAGAAAATATATTACATAAATTATAAGTTGTTTTCTCAAGTGGAATACAAGAACGCAATTCAGCATGCCATCTCTTCATTCCAACAGAAATCTTTGTGGAATAATTTTAAATCTTTTTCATTAAATAATGCAACTAAACTCCAAAATTCTGTGCCATGTAATGGCGCATTTTGACTGTTCTTTTAAGATTTTAAACTATCTAGTGTCCACAATGTTCCTGAGTCGTCAGTGCGTTAATGCAATTCTGAAAACCTGTCACTTGTATTGAAAAGGCTTTTCACTATTCTAGTTGGATGGGGATGGCAGAACAAGGACACTTGTCTATTGATGTTCCAAAACACAGTCATTGATCTGTGGAACAGTTGTTAAGTGCTGTTGTTTGTTAGTGATTTTAATTAAAGTTGGGAATACCTTTTTTTTCCCCCTGGGGGCTCCAGTTTTCTTCCACCAATTGAAAAGTTCCAGGGGTGGAGGCTAGTTAGGTGCACATTGGGCAGCGTGGACCAAAATGGCCTGTGGCTGTGCTATATGTCTAAATTTATGTTGAAATTTACTGAAAATTTTAGGCTAGTTTTCACAATTCACTTGAGCTATGTGTGAACGATTGTAATTCATGCTGTTCGAAATCTGCTTCTGTGTATTACGGAAAAGTGTCTTACTGGTATTCAGAAGAGAACAATATTTCCTGTGCAACAGGTGTATGAATGACTGTTTTTCTAAGCTGCCTGGAACCCAAATTTGCCTGACATAAAGGTTCTGACTCAGTCAGTCTCTTTGGCATATTTAACACAACCTGACTTAATATGAATCTGGATATAATGTGATGAGTCATTGGACTCAGGCCACTGGGGGTGGGTATTTCGGGCTGCCGCGGGGAGCTGGGACAGTTGGTTCACTAAAAATTAATTTGTTTTAATTTCAACTGTAACTATAACGATTTATTGAACCCTCTGATTTAGCATTGCTTTTTGCGCAATGCAATTTTTTTTGATCCAAACTATCACGTTCTAATGGTGTTCCACTGTATTTGTGTGTGTGTGTGTGTGTGTGTGTGTGTGTGTGTGTGTGTGTGTGTGTGTGTGTGTGTGTGTGTGTGTGTGTGTGTGTGTGTGTGTGTATATTATATCTTTATATTTATAAATATATATATATATATATATATATATATATACACACAGGTACTCCCCAACTGGGAGTAATTGGGACTGAAGGATTGGTCGTATCTTGAAATGGATCCGAGTTGGAATTTTGCCTGTGTGTGTGGAGTACGAAAGTCTTAAAACAAAAATTTTTTTTTCATCACAGATTTGACGATAACAACGTAAAGCTTCCTGAATTTGTTGATTAATCTTGGCAAATCTTTCCATATTCTGGCCCATGCTTATCTTGTTAGTCAGCATCCTGGGGTTCATAGGCTGGGTGCGGCCATCTTGATTCCTGTGCGCACATGCGATGATGGGTTTGCGTACTGGAGGCATGCATGAGAGTTGAGCACCCAAACGATATTGAATTCGCGCCGTTAAATCTTGTACATGTGCCAACAGAACTCTAATACCCAAATTCTATGCGCATATGGCAGCCGAAGAATTGCGCATGCGCACAGGAATCAAGTTGACAGCACCCAGCTACTAACCCTGGGATGCTGACTAACAACGTAAGTGCACATATTTTGACTTTTGCATGCCTTGTATTCCTGTTATAGTTTGTCAAATGCAACATAATCTGTAATTTTTATATTTTTTTCCTTTATTTAAAAAAAATTCGGTCGTACGTGTGGATGAAGGCAAGTCGCATAGGTTGCAAGTCAGGGAGTACCTCTCTGTCTGTCTGTGTCTCTCTCACTCTTCCGTTCTCTAGTGGGCTGGTACTCAACCACCCCCCCACCCCCCCAAAACCAGATGCTGTCGACTTTGGTTGTGATCTGCCTTTGCTTGGGCAGCCTGTCCCTGTGACGTGGTGGCTGTGTGTTGACAGGTTGGTTTGTGTCCAGGTGTGCTGATTTTAGGCTGTCAACAGTGAATGTCTCTTCTTTCCCACCTGTGTCCACCACGCACGTTGACCCATTGTACCTGATCACCATGCACAGTCCTTCATATGGCTGTTGTAATAGTGCCCAGTGTGCTCCCCTGCAGACGAAGACGTACTTACAGGTCCTCAAGTCCTTGGGAATGAAAGTTTTTGTTTGCCTTTACTGTTTATGTGGCACTGGAGCCAAAATACCCAGTCTTTCCCTGAGCTTCTCCTGGCTCGTCTGGGTCTTTGGCAGTGGGCACAAATTCCCCGGGAATGACCAAAGGTGCACCGTATGCTAGCTCTGCTGCTGAGGCGATTAGGTCTTCTTTGGGGGCTGTAAGGATCCCCAGCAGGACCCTCAGAAGCTTGTGTGTTCAGTTAGTTCCCTTGATCTGAGCCATCAGTGCAGTGCCGCTTTTAGGTGTCTGTGGAATTGCTCCACCAGCCCGTTTGCCTGGGGGGGCGGGGTGGCATGCTGAGGGATGGTGGAGCTGTGTCCCCAGTAGGTTTGCCAGTACTGTCCACAGACTTGAGGTGAACTGTCTGAAGTCATGTGTTCTGGGACTCTGAACCTTGCCACCAAAATGTTTATCAGGCTCTGGCGCAGGCCTCTGTCATCTCTGTCAGTGGGACTGCTTCCAGCCATCTTGTGAAGCGATCGACCATCTTCAGTAGATATAGTGCCCCTCAGGACACTCGCAGTGGTCCCACAATAACTAAGTGTTTGTGGCTGAACTTTCGTGCTGGCTCAAATGATTGCAGGGTGGTGGCGGTGGGGTGGGGGGGGGTGTGGGTGATGGTGCCCTGATGTGCTGCTGGACTTTGGACACCTGGCACAGTGTGAAGGTTTTGTCCCACTGGCTGACCTGCTTCCTAAGGCTGTGTCACACGAACATGCTGGCTACTATACGAACGGTTGTCCTGATGGCTGGATGTGCCAAGTTGTGTACTGTATTGAAGACTTGTTGCCTCCGGGCTGCAGGTTACTATGGGGCAGGGGTGGCTGGTGGATATGTTGCAGAGGAGTACACTATTACCTGGACCTACCAGGATGTCTTCCAGGTGGAGTCTCGACAGTCTTGTATGCTGGTATCTCTAGGACCTTCTGTTGTGCTTCTGACAGGGCCGTATAGCCTATCCCCGGGACAGGGTCTATACACTTTGCACCAATGGTCGTGATAAAGCACCGACCACAGCTATGTGTTTGATGTCGGAGGTGAATTCTGACATGTATGAAAGGTGCCTCTAGTGCCGAGCCAACCATGGGTCCGGCATTTTATTAAATGTAAAAGTCAGTGGTTTATGATCCATAAAGACTTTGAATTGTCTTCCTTCCAGAAAGTAGCGGAAGTATTGGACCACGAGGTATAATGTCAAGAGCTCTCGGTCAAAGGCACCGTATTTTAGCTTGGGTGGTTGAAGGTGCCTGCTGCCATTATCCCTCAACCAATTGCTCTAGCACTCCTTCGATGATATGTCCACCGTTAGGGCTGTTGGGTCATCGGTCCTGGGGTGCACTAGCAATGTGTCATTGGCCAGTGCCTCCTTCACCTTCTTGAAGGCCATCAATGATTCCTTGTCCCAGGTGATTTCTTTCTTCTTCCCTGCCATTAACGTGAAAGAGGGCGCATGATACGGGCCATTGCTGGTATGAAACTGTGGTAGAAGTTGATCAGACTGGCGAATTCTTGTCACCTTTCACAGTGTGAGGATTGCTAATGTGCCTGATGGCCTCTACCTTCTCCGGCAGCAGTGTTGCTCCATGCCTGTTAATCCTGTGGCTCAGGAAGTCGATGGTTTAGAGCTTGAACTGGCATTTGGCCAGGTTGATTGTTAGGCCAAAGTTGCTCAGGCGGGTGCATGACCGTCGCAAGTGGGCTGCGTGCTCCTTGCGGTCACAGCTGGTGACTAGAATGTCGTCCAGGTAGATGAATGTGAACTTTAGATCCTGTCCCACTGTGTCCATCAGCCTCTGAAACATCTAGGCTGTGTTTTTGAGTCCGAAGGTCATCCTCAGGAACTCGAACAGGCCAAACGGGGTGGTGAGGATGGTCTTTGGGATGTCGTCTGGGTGGACCGGGATCTGGTGATAGCCCTGGATGAGGTCGACTTTTGAGAATATGTGGGCCCTCTGTAAATTTGCAGTGAAATCCTGTATGTGCAGTACAGGATATCTGTCTGGCATGGTGGCCTTGTTCAGGTGGCAGTAATCTCTGCATGGCCTCCAACCTTGGGCACCATGTGCAACAGGGAGGCAGGCCCAAGGGCTGTTGGTCCACTGCATGATCCCCATCTCATTCATCTTCTTGAACTCTTCCTTGGCGAGGTTGAGTTTTTCTGGAGGGAGGCACTGTGCCCTGGCATGAATCAGAGGCCCCTCTGTGAGAATGTGATTCCTCACCCTTTGCTTGGGGTCAATTGAAGTGAACTGTGGTGCCACTATGGAGGGGAATTCTGCTAGGATGCAGGTGAACTTATTGCCTGAGAAGGTTATTGAATCAAGGTGAGTGGCTGGTAGCATTGCCTTGCCCAGGGAAAAAGTTTGGAATGTCTTGATGTGCACCAACTGCTGCTCTTCCACGTCTACCAGTAGGCAGTATGCCTGGAGAAAGTCTGCGCCCAGGAGTGGTTGTGCAACCGCCACCAGTGTGAAGGTCCACGCAAAGCAGCTGTCCTTGAAACCGAGCTGGATGGTGCGGGTGCTGAAAGCTGGATGCTGCCGAGCCCAGATTTCCATTCCGGGTGTTGTAGCCTGAGGTCGGGGAGCCGACCAAGATGCCGGCGATGTCAGTGGCGGCAGAGGGAAAGACCACGCGGGCTGGGAGATAAAAAGAACTTACCCAGTAGGGCTGCTTCGTCCACCGGGCGTGAAGAGGTTGGGTTCAAAGGCATTTGAGGCATTGGACTGGGTGGACTCCAGGAACAGAGAGGAAATGGCTAGAAAGTTGCGTGGCTGGACAACCTCGAGTTGAAAAGTGAGGATGAGGAGGAAGATCAAGGGGGTAAAAGAAAGACAATACAAGGAGGGGAAAGTCAGAGAAAGGAGGCAGAGGACTTGATGCCTTTTGGAAAAGAAATGTTGGAGGCCATTGGCCAAATCAAAAAAAACTTTGAAGACACTGGAGGCAGGGCAGGGACCAGTTAAAGAAAGATTGGATAAATTGATAGATAGGGTATCTGAAATGGAAGAGAGACTTGAGCGGGTGGAAGAATGGTTAGATATGAGGGAAAAATCAAATGATTGCATGGGAGAGGGATAGGATGAGGATGTGGGAGAAGATAGATACCTTAGAAAAACACAGATGGAGGAATAATGTTAAGATTTTAGGGGTGAAGGAGGGTAGGGAGGGGAGAGACATAATGGAGTTCCTGAAAAAATGAATCCCAGATATGCTGGGGAGGGAACAAATTGGAAATAATCTAAAAATAGAATGGGCCCACTGGTCTCTTCCCCCCGTTGACCAGGGCCAAATCAAAGACTATGTTCTGTCCTGGTGAGACTCCTTCTCTACCAGGATAGAAGATTTTATAGGTGATGGGAGTGAAGGCAAGAGGGGGTCTGGCGGAATATGAGGGGAAGAAGGTTTTATTCTACCCGTTCACAAGTGTGGCGCTATTGAAGCACAGGAAAGAATTTGACCCAGTCAAAAGGAGCCTTTGTAGCAGCAGCTAAATGGAGTGGAAAGAATGAGACCAGTACTCAGTGGGCTCGTCTGCACTCCAGTTGTTTATTGAAACTTCCAGCCCTTGCGCCGGAAACCACGTCACGGCATTGCCCCATGCATGCGGACCCAACCCAGCCAGTTCACCTGCCATCTGAGATGTGCACCACCACACAACATCCCCCCCCCTGCCCCACAAAAACCGGTGATAGTGTGCTATGCCCCGAGTCCTGTGCTGGTTTCGCCCAACGGGACCTTCCCCTATGCTTGGCTGGCTGTAGGGCAACTGGCTGGCTGAGGTCGAGATGCATGGTCTTCAGGCGGTCAGCTGTGAAGAGTTCCTCCCTATCCACAATGTCTAGTGTGAATGTGTTGCCGCTTCTGCAGTTTACCTTGTAGGGGCCTTTGTAGGGTCGTTCAAGAGGAGGGGAAGGGGTGGGGAGTGTGCATCTCGGCGAACAAACACATAGTCAGTTGTTTTTAAGTCTGTGGGCATCGAGGTGGGGTGGTGTCTGTGGAGGGAGGGTGGCTGTGGTGCAAGAGAGCAGTGTTGGCTCAAAGGGGCCCTGTATACCAACTCGGCCAAGAAGGCCTGGAGATCTTCCTTGGGTGCAGTCCGAATTGCCAAAGAGCACCCAGGGGAGCTTGTCCATCCAGTTGGGTCTGGACAGATGGGCAATGAGCACTGACCTTAGGTGGTGGTGGAAATGTTCTACTAGGCCATTGGACTGTGGGTGTTAGGCGGTGGTGTGGTGTAGTTTCATGCCGAGGAGGGGGGCAAGCAGCTGTGTCCACAAGACCGAGGTGAATTGTGCCCCTCTGACCGTAGTGTGATATGGGCCGATGTCCCAAACTGGGATATCCATTGTGTGAGCACTGCCCTGACACAGGCTTCTGTGAATGTGTCTTTGAGGGGAATGGCCTTTGGCCATCTCATGGTTCAGTCGACTACTGTGAGGAGACACTGGGCATCTCGTGAAACGGCAGGGGACCGATGATAGAGACGTGGATGTGGTCGATTTGTCAGCTGGGTGGTTTGATCTGCTGGACAGGAACTTTTGTGTGCCTGTGGACTTTGGAAGTCTGGCAATGTGTGTAAGTGCAGGCCCAGTCTGTGACCTGTTTTTGTAAGCCATGCTATATAAACTGTGCAGCGACTTTGCATGCTGTGGCCCTGATGGACGGGTGCAAGAGGTGTGGATGGCGAGGAATACCTGTCGTCATTGACCTGGAATGACTGGTCAGGGCTGGCTGGTGGAGACTTTGCAGAGCAGGATACGGTCGCTATTTGGCAGGGGAATGTTTTTGAAATGGAGGCCGGTGATGGCTATGCGAAAAGCCTGGGTATCTGTGTGGTCTTCTTGCACCTGTGCAAGCTTGAAATAGTCTAGGCCTGGTTCTAAGGACTGAATAGTCGGCCTTGAGAGGGTGTCTGCGACAACATTCTCCTTGCCGGAGAGGTGTTGAATGTTGGTGGTGAATTCTGAGACGTATGCCAAGTGGTGTTGCTAGTGTGCTGACCAGGGTTCAGAAACATTTGCAAATGCATAGGTGAGGGGTTTGTGGTTGGTGAAGACAGTGAAAGCCCTGCCCTCAAGAAAGTAGTGGAAATGTCTGACTGCAAGGTAGAGAGCCAGGAGTTCCCGGTCAAAAGCACTGTATTTTAACTTGGGGGTGGAGGGCGCAAATAGCAACTGAAGAAAGCCAGTAGCCTCCAATGTCTGTCGACCAGCTGTTCAAGTACGCCCCCAACTGCTGTTGCCGATGCGTCGACTGTCAGGGAGGTGGAAATGTCCATTCTGGGATGGACTAGCGACGTGGCATGGGCTAGGGCTACTTTTGTCGTTACAAAAGCCATGGCTGCCTCCCCACTCCAGGTTAAGCCTTTCTGTTTGGGGGTCATCATAGCGAAAGGAGGGGGGGGTGCAAAATTCATGCTGTGGTGGGTAAAAAGTGATTGTAAAAGTTGACCATGCCGACAAATTCCTGAAGGCCCTCAAACGTGTTGGGCCTTGTGAATTGGCGAATGGCCTCCATCTTCTCTGGCAATGGTGTCACTCTGTCTCTGGTGATCCTGTGGCTAAGGAAATCAATCACCTTATGGCCGAACTGGCACTTTGCTGGGTTGATTCTGAGGCCAGGCAGGAGTAGAGTTTGCGCAGGTGGATACAGTGTTCCTGGAGGTTCCTGCTGGCAATGAAGACGTCGTCCAGGACAGTGTTCCTGGTGGTTCCTGCTGGCAATGAAAACGTCGTCCAGGTAGATGAAAACAAAGTCCAGGTCCCTGCCAACTGCGTCTATTAGGCGCTGGAAGGTCTGTGCTGTAATTTTTTTTAGTCCGAAAGACATGCGCAAGAACTCGAAGAGTCTGAAGAGTGCGATGACGACTGTCTTCCCAATGTTGTCTGGATGGACGGGGATTTGGTGGTAGCCTCGCACCGTCGACCTTGGAGAAAATATTTGCGCCGTGCAGGTTGGCTCTGAAAACCTCTATATGTGGAATTCAGTAGTGGTCTGGGGTAGTTAAATCGTTGAGGTGCCGGTAGTCTCTGCAGGGTCGCCAGCCCCCTGAAACCTTGGGCACCATGTGCAGAGGGGAAACCCATGGGCTGTTGGACCTAAGGACAATCCCTAGTTGTTCCATTCATTTAAATTCCTTCTTGGCTAGTTGCAGCTTGTGGTGATGCACACTGTGTTTTGGCATGGTGGACATGAACTGAGGCCTGAGGATAGATGGAAATTTTCCCAAAATATGTACCTGTAGATGGGAGTGGTAACAGTGGCCACATTCTGGTCCCAAAGCGCTGGTGGCCGCGAACTGGATTGTCTTAACTGTCTGGGCGTTAACCAGGCATTTAGCTTTGAGGTCCATGAGCAGGCTGTGAGCTTAGAGAAAATCTGTACTGAGGAGAGGCTTCTCCACTGTGGACAGTGTGAAAATCCCAGCAGAAAGTCTTTCTTTTTCTTTTTCAATCTTTTTATTATTATTATAATTATTAAACACATACAGTTCAAAGAGATATAAAAAAAATACATAGTAAGTAATGAATTAATACAGAGATATTAAACAATAATATTACAGAATAAAAATATATCATAAAAAAAAATTTTTTTGATCAGTTTAGGGTGTGAACTATCTCTAAAAAAAAAGATATAATTAATAACAATATATGAAAAAAGAGAAAAAAAAACCCCAAAAAAGAAGAAAAAACAAATCTGAATTAAAAAAAACTTAAAAAAAAACTTAAAAAAAAAACCTACAGATATAGCTAAACCACGCCGATCACTCCGATCTCATCTTACAGCCCAATTATCATACATAATCATAAAAAGAAAACAGAGCCAGATCAACTCACCACAAATGAAAATATTGAATAAATGGTCGCCAGGTTAACTCAAACTTAGAAGGGGATTCATAGACAGAGTTTCTAATTTTCTCTAAATTTAAACATAGTATAGTTTGGGTAAACCATTGGAAAACAGTGGGAGGATTTACCTCTTTCCAATTTAATAGTATAGATCTTCTAGCCATTAGTGTAAGAAAAGCAATCATACGATCCGCAGGAAGAGATAAATAAGTCAAATCTATCATAGGTAATCCAAAAATTGCAGTAATGGGATATGGTTGTAAATCAATATTCAAAACAGTAGATATAATGGAAAAAATTTCCTTCCAATAATTCTGTAAAGAGGGACAGGACCAAAACATATGTGTAAGGGAAGCTATTTCCAATTATCACATATAGGATCGATATGAGAATAAAAGCGATGGAGTTTATCTTTAGACATATGAGCTCTATGAACAACTTTAAACTGTATTAGTGAATGTTTTGCACATAGAGAAGAAGAGTTTACCAGTCGCAGAATTTTATTCCAATTTTCATTAGAAATATGAAGATTGAGTTCTCTTTCCCAATCATTTTTAAACTTTTCAAAAGTCCCAGAATTTATTTTTGTAATTATATTATATAATTTAGATATCACACCTTTTGGAGGGAATTTTGAATATAGTATATCCTCTAAAACAGTCGTAGTCTCCCGATTGGGAAAAGAGGATAAAGTCGAAACTAAGAAACTCCTAATCTGCAAATATCGAAAGAAATGAGATCGAGGTAAATCATATTTCATGGATAATTGTTCAAATGACATGAAAGTTATCCAAGAATAAATCCGAAAAGCATGTTATACCTTTAACTTTCCAGAGTAAATAAGCTTGATCAATTAGAGAGGGATGAAAAAGGAAATTTAGTACAATAGGAGTTTCCAAGATAAAATGACTTAGGCCAAAAAATCTCCGGAATTGAAACCATATACGTAGTGTATGTTTAGCCATTGGATTATCAATTTGTTTATATAATTTAGTAAGAGTAAAAGGGAGAGCAGCTCCCAAAATAGAGCTAATTGAAAAATTTTGTATCGGTTTAATTTCTAAATTTACCCAATGGGGATTTAGAGATAATTCTGAATAATTCAACCAATACCTTAAGTAACTAATATTAATTGCCCAGTAATAAATTCTAAAGTTGGGTAATGCCAACCCTCCCTCTAGTTTAGATTTCTGTAAATATTTTTTCCACAATCTAGGATTCTTGTTTTGCCAGATATACGAGGACAATTTAGAATCGACCTTATCAAAAAAAGATTTAGGAACAAAAATAGGTATAGCTTGGAATATATATAAAAATTTAGGTAAGATCATCATCTTAATAGCATTAATTCGGCCTATCATGGATAGGGATAATGGTGACCAATTGGTAAGTAAACTGCTGATCAGGTCCAATAGAGGGAAAAAATTAGTCCTAAACAAATCTTTATGTTTTTTAGTAATCTTAATCCCTAAATATATAAAATGGTCTCTAGCTATTTTAAAAGGTAAACTATCATAAATAGGGACCCATCCATTAAAAGGGAATAATTCACTTTTATTTAAATTCAGTTTATATCCCCAGCAGAAAGTCTAGTCGCCAAGGCATATTGGTACGTGCCGTGTGCTAAAGGTCTTAATGGCGGTGTTGCTGGCTGCCCGTAGTGTTGGCCCTCGTGGGCGTGTCTGGGCCTCTAAAGGCAAAGGCAGAATGACGCTGAGCTCTGCTCCAGTGTTGACAAGGAACCGTTGGCCTATGGTTTTGTCCATGACATACAGTAGGCTGTTTGTGTGGCCATCTACTGTAGGCATTAGCGACGGCTGCCCTGGGTGTTTCCCAGAAATGCACCTGGCCTCTTTGCAGTGCCCCCAGCACTGGTGATAGAAACAACACTGTGTTTTTGGTGCCTCTGTTGGTCTGCGAGAACATGGCTGTTCACTGCTTGTTCGATTTTTGGGATACTGCTCCATCTGGGGACGCATCAGCTGATTCATGGTGAATTCGTTCTCACTTTTGTTGCGGCAGAGAATGTCCGCCTTCGCTGCGACCTTACGGGGGTCGCTGAAATCCACATCTGTTAGCAGGAGCTGAATGTCATCTGGCATTGGTTCTAAGAATGCTGCTCAAACATGAGACAGGCCTTGTGGCTCTCTGCCAGCGTGAGTATTTCGTCTGTAAGGGTGTAGAGCTCGTCGAAAGAACCAAAGACTTGTTGATCCAAACCAAGGCTTTTATTAGCAAAAGACCGGAGCTCTTCACAGGTGGCCGACCAGTCCAGAATGATCCGACCTGCCTAGGGACACAACCCTTTAAGGCCCAGACAATAGGTGTGGCTTAGCTCTCAGCCAATCGCTGTAAGCACAGTCTAGATACAGTAACTATATACACTATGTACATTGGTGATAGATCTGTACTATCACAAATGGCGGATGGCATTCTGTCCCCCAGGTTATCCAGGTGCATAGGCCCGGCTACTCTCTGGTTGTCCTGGTGCATAAGCCTGGCTGCTCTCTGGCGTCTAGAGAACCCGTAGGTGCTGATGAGGAGCGCTTACAATGCAGAGTATTTACCTTCCTCCGGTGGGTTCTTAATGAGGTTGTCCACTCTGGCTGTAGGTTCTTGGTCCAGGGAGCTGACAACATGGTATTATTTGCTGGAGTCTGAGGTAATCTGCTTTATCTGGAACTGTAGTTCTGCTAGGCCAAACCAAGAGTGTGGGTGAAGCGTCCAGAGAATCGGGAGTTTGAGGGCGACTGCATTGACTGCTGCAGTGTCCATACTGTTAAGTCCAGAGGCGTCTGAACCCATTGGGGTCACAATGTAGCAGCAGCTAAATGGAGTGGAAAGAACAAGACCAGTACTCAGTGGGCTCGTCTGCACTCCAGTTGTTTATTGAAACTTCCCACTCTGTGTCTTATAAGGCCAAGAGTAAATCCCGCTCTCACGCCAGAAAACAAGTCATGACATTGCCCTGTGTGTATGCAGGCAGAAGAGATGACCCTGGCTTGATGTGGCTGCTGGGCTGCTATGTCCGTAACACATGGAGCCGGTTTGTCAGCCGTCAGAGATGTACACCGCCACACCTTAAACAAAAAAGAATTGAGTTTACCCTCCTTTACCCAGAAACGCTGAGGATAGTAAGCGTGGGAGGGAAAATAAAGTTTTTTAGGGATCCAAGGGAGGCAAGCACCCTGCCACCACTTCAGGATTAAATGTAAATAAGGGGGAATGATGGACTGTAAATATCGTAATTGTGAAAACTATGAGGAGGGGTAAGCTGTTTTTTTTCCATAATGTTACTGTTTAAAGATTAATGTATTTTTCAAGTAAAGAAAGAATACAAGTTAAGGATGAGAAGATTAAGTAATAAATGGGTTCTTTGGGCACTTTTAAAAATAATGGGGGAGTTGGTGCCAATAGCTTGGCTATCAGTACCAGGGTGGGTAAAGGTAAACCAAGAAGTAGAAAGGAGGAGGGGTGTGGGATTTTGGATCGTTGGTTTTAGTTTTTTAGTTTGCTTAAGTTTCTTTCAAGCATGAATGTCTGTGCCAGGAGTCAGCAGAAAACAAAAGCAATGAATGAGAAGTGTCAAAGGACAAGAAGGAAGGGGGCGTAAAGATATTGGGAAAACCCTGAGGTAATGGAACAGATTAATTCCCCCCCCCTTAAAAAAAAAAGGAATTGATAAAAGGAATAAGGTAACATCCTATAATGAAAAGGTGGATTGTGTGAATACGAATAAAGGACCGAGTGCAGATGACTTGCTTTTCTTTTCTCTTTTGGGTTTCATTTTTTTTCCAGATTTTCTCATTTTGGATGTGTATTAATTGTTATTTCTTTTTCTTTTTTGACGCCAGGATGACTGGTATTGAGATGAACTTTTCAAGTATATTTGTAGTGGGATGGGGAGGGGGAAGGGGATGGAGTGTGTGTGTGTGTATGTGGATGTTGGAAAGAATGAACTGTTTGTTGAATTCTTTGAGTATGAAATCAAAAATAAAATATTTTAAAAAACTGATCAGGTCAAACAGTGTCTGCGGTGATCCTTCGATAGAATTGAGAAAAGTGAAAAACTCTAATTTACAGAAGAGGAAAAAGTGGAGACTAACTTGGTAAAATGAATTTCTTAAAATTATGAATAAGGGTGTTGCACCAAGTTTTTTTTTGTGAGCAACATAAGATTCAGTTAATGCTACATATATGAATAGACCATCACCTGCTTCTCTGTACAAGCTATTATTTAATTCTGGTGTATTAATTTTGTTTTCTGTTATGTCGTTGTACCACAGGTTATGGAGACGGAAAGAATGATTTATTTGGTGACAGAATATGCAAGTGGTGGAGAGATATTTGGTGAGTGTATTTACTTTTGGTTTGTAATGGATGATAGTTTTAAAACATATATGATAGTGTTGTATATTTGTTAGTGCCAAGGATTTGCATCAAATCAGATGTGTTGAATTAAAAATGGTTGATCATTATATTGAGCTTTATGATGCATCTTTTCTAATTAATTGTTTATTATTGGCACATATCAGTTAAGTCTCTGCTTGCTCCCAGCAGAGCAATCCATCAGTTACATTTCCCTTGTGCATTTCTTTTCTCACATATCCAACAAGTCCCATTAGATTCTTTGACTACTTGAGTATAATAAGGAGTAATTTGCAGTAGTTGTTGCATTACAAGTTTCTTTCTTACCCATTTTATTGTAGGTATAAACATGTGTTTAGGGAATTGGAATATTAGCTAATCATCCTTATCAGGAAAGGATACTAATATGACTTTCTTGACATTAGATTTAAAAATGTATAAATTAAAGACACTGAGGGACGACATGCTTGAGTTATTTTGTTTTGACTGTGCCAGGTACTAAGGCATTAATATTTTTAATTCAATTTTTTGTATTTATGAATCTCTTGTATTCTGATTTAAAAAAAAAATAGTTGTCTCTGCAAGAGGCTAAATATGAAGATTGAAGAGAAATAATCTCCACTAGGAGCTATGGAAACAATGCTGGTGCTCTGGGATAGTGTTAGGTAAACTATTTGAAAAATTTAGTGTCGCAAAGGAGAAATATATCAATCTATCCTGAAGCTAGGTATCAGAAAATATTTTTAAATGTTGTGGAGAAATCACTTATTCTTGAGCTAGATCAGTGGTCCTCAACCTTTTTTCCCCTAGCCCCCATTTTAACTTTTCAAAAAAACGCACATCCCACCATTAGTGGAAAAAAAATATTCAAAAGAAGTTTTAATTAAATAATTTACTGCAAGTGTATTTCAATGTGATTAAACTCGGGAATACCCTGGAACACATATTTCATATTCAACTACTACTTCAATATATCAACCATCTCAAACACACATTCAACAATTGTCGTCACTTCAGTGGGAACCTTGATCTTGACGCTGGCTGCAGATTTATTTTATTCGAGGAACTAATTTTGTTAGTTTAAACCTTAAATCTCCATGTTTTGTAATTTCCAGTTGGTTTCTCTTAGCTTGTAGCAAATCACTAACAGCACTGAAGCCACATTCTACTTAATTAGATGATGGAAAATGTATCAATAGTTCTCTTGCTAAAGTAGTTGAGTTTGGGTATTTCTTTTCGATTTTGTTAGATAGTCACATCATTGTTCCTTTCATTTTGAACAGAGTTTTCATAGATTCATCATGTTGCAACTCGGATAACTTTCCTTGGAATTGCACTGGAACTTCAGATAAGTCCACGAGCATTGGCTGAGTTAACCAAAAGGGAAAATCCATTGCCTTTAAATCACAAAATATATCATTGAATTTGGTAACCAACATTTTCAAATTGTCAACAATGACGTTTGTAGCAGCATCAGTTACCTCACACTTATTCAACCAACAGAGTTGACTGAAATTTCTTGCAGAAATATTCCTTTGGCATAATTCTAGAAGTGTCATGAATCCAAATATCTTTGTTTTTGCATCAAAGAATGTCATATTTTCTACTTAAAGTTGATTGTTCTCTGTACTTAGTTTCTCAAAAATATCTGTCAAGTAACTCACATAAGCGGGGGGGCGTGGCAAGATGGCGTAGAGACTAGACGTGTAATCCCTGCCCTCTCTGGTCAGACTTTTAAGTGCCAGTTTTTTAACCCTTTATTTTTAATTTTAAATCTTTAATTTTCAGTTTGATATTTTGGTGAGCCATTATGGATGCTAATGCAAAAAAAAACTAAGCCTCAGTTACAAAAGAAAATACAGTTTCGAAGTACAGAAGAATTGGGGCCTAAACAACTTTGAACAGCCTCGGATCCATTTTCAGCGATCCCCAAGCTTCAACGATCGCTGGTGGGGACAAAAGTTAAGGTAACAGCTACTCACCAGTCTCAAGATGGCGCTGGTTCGACCCATTCTGCGGAGGAAGGAGTGCGCTCCCGAGAAATCTGGCACGAGCCTGGAGGCTTGTTACAACGAACACTCCCGTTGGAAGAGACGGGAGCGCGGAGGTAGAGGATTCTGACGGTAGACACACAGTCTACAGCGACTGTGGGCTTGGGTGGTGCCGTCAATTATGGAGAACTCTGTAAATTTTATTAAAAAATGGTCTGCGGGGGGACAGCAACGACGACCCCCTGAGGAAGTCGGGGGGTCGTTGTTGGGGGTCCAAACTCGCAGCAAAACGACTAGAATGCTGCCTTTTGAAGAACAACAAGAAGAGGACTTGCCTTACTCTGCACAGGAAATGGAAGAAGTGCTGGAAGAAAGTGAGATACAACTTATGAAATCGGATCCTACATTTCAAACTGCACCTCAGCCTGTTTCCATGATGTTTGAAGGTATTGCTTCTTATTTGGATGTTATTACTGGTCAATTGAACCAGCTGGTTCAAATGAATACTGATAAAATTTCAGACCTAACTGTGGTTAAGGCAGAAGTTAAAGAAAATCAGGAAAACTTTAAAAAATTTGAAGCTTCTTTTTTTGAATGTAAACAACAGGTACAATCCAATGCAGAAACAATAATAAAGGTGGAAAAATCAGTTAAAGATTTAGGAACCTGGGAAAAAGAGTTAACAAAAAAAATGGACTATTTGGAAAATCAAAGCAGAAGAAATAATGTGAAAATTGTGGGTTTGTCAGAAGGTATCGAAGGTCAAGATCCTGTAAAAATTTTTTAAAATTGGATTCCCTAGATGTTGGGGGGGGAGTCTTTTCCTGATGGATTGGTATTGGAAAGAGCACATAGAGCTTTAAAAGACCACCCATACCTGGTCAACCTCCAAGAGCTGTGTTAGTTCGTTGTTTGAATTGTTTGGACAGAGAGACAATTTTTAGACTCGCAGTTCAAAATGCAAGACAAAGACAAGCTCCAATGATGGTTCAGAATAGTAGAGTTTTCTTCTACTCTGATTTGAGTCCAGTTATCATCAGACTCCGACGTGAATTTAATCCAGTTAAAGATGTTTTATGGCATAAAGGTTACAAATTTGCTTTTCGTTATCCTGCTGTGTTGAAAGTGTTTTATGAAAACTATCAGTCTCAATTCTTTGAGAGTGAGCATGAAGCAATGGTTTTTGCTAATTCGTTTCCGGATGTCAGAGGACAAAGAAGTTCACCATTATCTCCTAAAAGAAAATCTGATGGACTTGGAAATGGGCAAAATGACAGAAGTGGAAAAAACAGGAATGGAAAGAGTTCATCTACTCTTGAAATGAGTTCACCATCTGGATTGGAATCTCAAGGCTGAAATTTTTTTTTGTAATATGTTAATATTTTTGATTGGCTGGCTGGGGAGGAGGGGATTGCACTAACTTCTTTGTTAGTCATCAGTCACTAGTGGGTAATCCACACCCAGTTTTTTTTTTAGGGAGTTACTACCTTTTGGTAGTTTTTTTTGTTGTTTTTCTTTTCTCTTATTAACGAATATTATTTTTATTTGGAGGGCCTATATATTTTAATTTGAGGGTCCTATATGAAAACATTTCTTTTTTTTTCCTTTGTTATTATTAATTTTGTGATTATTTTTGGTATTTAGCAATTGTATTATATATGTCGAATTTGAAATTTGCTACCTTTAATATTCAGGTATTAAACAACCCGATCAAGCGTAAGCGCGTTTTCTCTTACATTAAAAAGATGAAGATTGATATTGCTTTTTTACAGGAGACACATTTGAATGAAAAAAAAAGTATGAAGTTGGGACTGGGTTGGACATGTTTTTTCTTCTTCATTTAACTCCAAAGCTAAGGGAGTAGAAATTTTGATACATAAAAATTTATCTTTTGAATTACAATCAATGGAAATGAATGCAGGATGTATTCTTAAGTTGAATTGTATGATTTTTAATGATTTTTGGACTTTACTTAACATTTATCATCATCCGAATGTGGATGATGAAGCATTTATTTCGGATGCATTTCTGCTTCTGGGACAAGCTAATGAAAATGTTCTGGTTGGAGGAGATTTTAACTGTGTTTTGGAACCTTTATTAGATAAATCTCCAAAAAATGTTAAAAAATCTAAAATGGCAATTTAAATTCGAGCTTTGATGAAAGATTTTAATTTAGTGGACATTTGGCGACGTCTTAACCCAACAGAGAAGGATTTCACTTTTTATTCATTTAGACATGAATCTTTTTCCAGAATTGATTTTTTTTTAGTATCGGCACATTTACAGGGAAAAATACTGCAAGCAGAATATAAAAGTAGGGTAATTTCAGATCATTCTTTGTTGTATTTTAAAGTTCTGAAAAAGTTCGTGCAGCTTCTCGTTGGAGATTCAATACGGTTAAAAAAAAGCGGAATTTATTGAATTTTTTAAAAAACAAATTAATCTCTTTTTGGAAGAAAATGTTAACTCCGTTCAGAGTTAATTTATATTGTGGGAAGCTATGAAAGCTTACTTGAGAGGTCAAATAATTAGTTATACCTCTAAGGTTAAAAAGAATGATCTGACCGAGAGTCTTGAATTAGAAAAACAGATTGATGAATTAGAAAATGAATTTCAAAGAGATGTGACAGAAAATCAGAAGATAGAGTTGTCTAGTTTGAAATTGAAATACAATACGTTGCAATCTTATCAATTTGAATGCTTGATTAATAAATCTAAACACTTTTATGAATGGGGTGAGAAAGCGCATAAGGTACTTGCATGGCAGTTAAAGAATGAACAGGTATCAAGGGTTATTAATGCAGTCAGACGAAATTCGACTATTACTTATAAGCCTCGTGAGATTAATGATGAGTTTCATTCATTTTATAAGAAATTATATACTTCTGAGGAAAAACAGGAGAGCGGATCGATTGACTTTTTTTAAAATCGGTGTTGAAATTGCCGGTACTAGGGGAAGAAGACATATTGGAGCTGGAGGCTCCTTTTACTGATTTAGAAATTAAATCGGCTATGTTGGAAATGCCAAAAGGAAAATCACCTGGTGATGACGGGTTTTCGGTTGAATTTTATAAGGTATTTTATGATGATTTATCTGCAGTGTTTGGAGATGTGATACAACAGATTAATGAACATTATGATCTACCTGAATCATGCTCTAGTGCTTTAAATACTGTAATTCCTAAGAAGGATAGAGATCCGTTAAAGGTGTCTTCATATAGACTAATATCTTTGTTGAATGTAGACTGTAAAATAATAGCTAAAGTATTAGCGAATCGATTGGCTAAATTTTTACCTAAGTTGATGCATGTTGATCAAACAGGTTTCATAAAGAATAGATATGCTTCAGATAATATTCTTCGAATGACTAGTTTGATTAATAAATATCGACAGTGCCCTGACCATCCAAAGGTGAAATCTCTTGATGCAGAAAAGGCTTTTGATAGAGTTGAGTGGAACTTTTTATTTAAAGTCTTAGAGAAATTTAAGTTTGGTCTTCTTTTATTGGTTGGATTAAAGCTTTATACAATAAACCAAGAGCCAGGGTAATGACAAATGGTCAGATCTCGGAACCTTTTAAATTAACTCGTTCAACTCGACAAGGTTGTCCTTTGTATCCAGCTTTGTTTGTGTTAGTAATTGAACCTTTAGCACAGTTGATACGACAAAATACACAGATACAAGGTATGAGAGTTTTAGATGAGGAGTATAAAATTAATTTATTTGCTGATGATGTATTGGTGTATTTAACAAACTCAGCTCAGTCACTTTTACACTTGAAGGAATATTTAACACAATATGGATCTTTGTCTGGATATAAAGTTAACTGGGAAAAAAGTGAAATTTTACCGATATGTAAAGGAGATTATTTAGTTTATAAGAATATTATTACTTGAAGTGGACTGATCGAATTAAATATTTGGGTATCAATGTGGATGTTGATTATCAATCTTTATATAAATTAAATTATGTACCATTAATGAAAAAGATCAAAGCTGATTTGATTAAGTGGTAGGATCTTCCCATAAATTTAATTGGAAGAATAAATACAATTAAAATGAATATCTTTCCAATTATACAATATTTGTTTCAGTCAATTCCGTGTTTACTTTTTTTTGAAACTTTATTTAAAGATTTTATCACATGAATAAAACAAAAAAATTACATTTAAAGAAAAATAAAAATAAAGTAATTATTACAACACAGCATTAATAACCTAACTTAAATCAGAATTCCGTGTTTACTTAATAAGAATTTTTTTCGAGATTTAAATAAAATAGTTAGGGAATTTTTATGGAAGGGTAAATTTCTGAGAGTAGCTTTGAATAAGCTAACCTGGAAATATGCATTAGGTGGATTATGTTTACCACATTTTCAAAATTATTATGAGGCAGCTCAATTTAAATTTATTAGTTCAGTAATGGATTTGGAACGGCCCCCTAGTTGGGCTAAAATTGAGATGGCGAATATTTCTGAATTTGAAATACATCAATTTTTGTTTCGGTGGAATTTAAATTTATTACAATAATATAATATGCCTATACTAAAACATTTAATGAAGTTATGGATGAGGAAAAATAGAACGATAGGTTCTAAGGGTAAATTATTGACTTTAACACCGTTATATAATAACCAACTTATTCCTTTTTCAATGTGTAATCAATGTTTATTACATTGGAAATCTAAAGGTATAAAAAACTTGGGGGATTGTTTTAAAGAAGGTCCATTTTTATCCTTTAATCAAATGAGGGAAGATTTTGGTATTAATGAGAATTCTTTATTCTTTTATTATCAACTTTGATCCTTAGTAAAACAAATATTTGGTAGAGATATGATTTTACCTAAATTGACTAAATTTGAATCTTTTCTTGTGATTGCACCAAAGAAGGGATATATTTCATTGATGTACCAAATATTACAGGAAAGTATGGCAAAAAAAGGGATGGGATAGATCTAAGATTAAATGGGAAAAGGATATTAACCTTACTTTTTCCGAGGATGACTGGTTAGATATTTGTCATGATAGTGTTACTAGATTGATAAATGTTCATTATGCAATAGTTAATTATAATTCTTTACATCAATTGTATTTAACACCTGAAAAGTTTTTAAAAAATATGGTTTTAGTGAATCAGACTCTTGTTTTAGATGTGGAAATTTGGTTGGAACTTTTTTTCATGCTGTTTGGTTATATACAATCTTTCTGAAAAGCAATTCAATTGTTTTTGGAACATTTATATAAGATCAAAATACTTCTGGACCCAACAATATTTTTGTTGGGTGAGTTGAAGCCTTTGAAAGATTTGGGATTAGACAAATTTCAGATTGCTTTTGTATATTTAGCTCTCTTCTTTGGCTTGGCTTCTCGGACAAAGATCTATAGAGGGGTATGTCCATGTCTGCTGCAGGCTCGTTGGTGACTGACAAGTCCGATGCGGGACAGGCAGGCACAGTTGCAGCGGTTGCAAGGGAAAATTGGTTGGTTGGGGTTGGATGTTGGGTTTTTCCTCCTTTGTCTTTTGTCAGTGAGGTGGGCTCTGCAGTCTCCTTCAAAGGAGGTTGCTGCCCGCCGAACTGTGAGGCGCCAAGATGCACGGTTGGAGGCGATATCAGCCCACTGGCGGTGGTCAATGTGGCAGGCACCAAGAGATTTCTTTAAGCAGTCCTTGTACCTCTTCTTTGGTGCACCTCTGTCTTGGTGGCCAGTGGAGAGCTCACCATATAATACGATTTAGCTCTATCTGTAGCAAAAAAATATATAGCAAGTACATGGAAAAATGCTAATGTGATTGATATTAATAGATGGCATAATGAGATGAAAACTTGTTTGGAAATGGAAAAAATCACGTATATTTTACATGATAATTATTCTTTTTTTCTTAATAAGTAATAAATGGTCTTTATATTCAGAATATTTACATTTAGATTTACCTTGATTAGATTTTAGTAAATATATTTTAGTTTTTTTAAATTTGGCTCTCCTAAAGAGAACTGGTTTCTTTTTCTTTTTTATATACATTTTTTTTTATCGTTCATAAGTTTACTGTATGTAATAACCTTGTTGAATGAATAAATAAAGTTATTTAAAAAAAAAAGTAACTCACATAAGCTTTGCCATCTGTTGTTAGCAAGAGCTTCATTTCAAGTTTTCCCTTCAAAAACTCACTGAGGAGATCAAACAATTCCATAAACCTTTTGAAGCAGTTTCCCTTTAACAACCACAGTATTTCAGTGTGAAGCAATAATATCACATGTTCTGCATTTTTATCAACACAAAACTGCTAAAGCCGATGTTCACAATGACATTAACTTTGATGGTATTGATACACGATCACAGAATGTAGTGTCTCGTGTAGAACAGGGGAAACTTTCTTGGCAACTAAGTTTTCACGGTGGATTTGGATTTTCATCCTTTGTCAATTTTAAATATGCTGTTTTTTTAAACCATCATAGCAAGTGCACCATCTGCAGCACAAGATACCATGTTTCCTTTTGGTATTTCATTTTCATCCAAATAATTTTTGAGCTTGCTGTAGATAACAACTGGAGTAGTGATTGTTTCTAATGATTCACAAAATATCTCTTCTTGAAACACTTCCTGATCAATATATCTCACTTATGCCGATAACAGAGCCTCACTGTCCCGTACGGTAGATTCATTCAGTTGTATTGAGAACTTTCGTGATTTCAACTTCTCACTCAGCTGTTTTTCAACATCTTGACCCATGTTTTCTATTCTGTAACAGTACTATTACTCAATGGCATTGCTCAGATATCTTTGTCATTCTTTTGTGGAACTATTTTGAGAAACAATGATATTGCAGATTTAATCAGTTCCTCCCTAATCGTATGATTCTTTCCATGTTTTACTATAAGCAGAGAAATTTCATAGCTAGCTTCAAGGGTACGATTCAGGGCTGTAGTTTGCACAGCGAATAATGAAATGATTTAAAAAAAAATCTATTTTAAAACTTATCTTTCATTGATTTAAAGTATTCCAATTTTGAATTGAATAGGCAAAAAGGTGCATGTTCATCATGTACAGCAGATATAAACCCAAACTTCAAGAACTCCACTGAGTATTGACGAATCTTTTGCTTGCTTCGTCTGCTCATTTTGAATTATCAACAGTGCAAGCTCCCTGAAACAGATTAATCAATATTTATTATGTCTTAAAATTGAAAAATATAATAAAAGTAATGATCAAATCAAAAGAAGAATACTGACCCAAAAAAAAAGAAAAAAAAAACCACTATCAGGGTTTCTGACATTTTTTCTCACAGAAAGTGCATCAGAACTGCACTAGCCTTGTGCTTTACTTTCTGGGGTCCCTTTTTTTTTTAACCGATTTTGGCATCCTCTCAGGCTGGCACCTGGAACAGACTCCCCCCACCCCCCATATCAATATGTTAGTACACAAAGATACATACAGGTACAGGTCTCACTCATTACTGGACTGGAAAAATAAATTGAGACAATTTAGAATTCTCGTCACCAATGAGATAATTTGGAATGGATGACAATAAGCCGGTCAGAAAAAAATATAATTAGAACTTTAACCAAAGATAACAACAGTTCAAATAAGAGAAACAACGGAGAAACATTGGAAGAGCAAAAAGATGTTATGAAAATAAAAAGGTACAAAGTGATTTTACTTGGAAGTTACCACAGTTGTGTTGTACTGACAGTGTGCCCAAGTCACATCTTTCACACCAACATAAGAGATTATTTTTTCAAACCAACTTTTTAATTATTTCCCAAAATATTCCTACATCCCACTAAAATATTTTAAGCCCCACGCCCCACCAAAATATTCCCTTGCCCCAACGGTGGGGTGTATGCTGCACCTTAAGAATGTATGAGCTAAATTATCGATCAGGATAATAATTTTTTTGTGAGAATTTCTTCATTTTTTTTTTAGAGATTAAGGAAGTAAAGGTAAAGAAGAATAAGGTACCTAAGGAATTATGTCTGTTTGGCTCTGGAAAAAATGATGTGAAACAGTTTCTATTTTTTTTAATAAATGTCTTTTATGATTTAATTAAGAAGAAATTATTTCAGAAAAATGAATCTTACAAGTCAGGATGACAGCAATGTACTTTATTTCATAACATTCATATACTCAATAAATTGATGATTCTTCTCCATCAGTTCAATAGACGAGCAGGATGCTCTTTTACTTTCAAAATCAGTTGAATTTTTGAGCATGTAAATATTCTATTGTTCTCAGATGTTTGCTTCTAATTGCATTTTTGACCAAAAGCAGCTGTCATCATTGAAAATAATACATCAAATTTTGTGTGAATGTATTCCTTACATTTGAGAGATGTCAAATAGCTGCATTTCAAAGTTCTTTATTTTGGTTCATCTTCTTTCTACTTATAAAATGCTTTGGAAGTCCACATCAGAAGGAATGGCTTCACACTTGCTGAAATTCAGAGATCAGACAGAACTTTTCAGAATCACTTACTATTCCCTCTTGTAAATAAGGGCTTGCTTCGTTGTACAGCTAGGAATGACCGTTGATAGAGAAATCATCCGAAAGTTAGTTATTTTCAACAAAAAGTCTTGAGAACTAAACTTCAATCTACAAAAGGATTGTTCACTGCAGTTGTGCAAATTTTTAACGAACTTTGAAATTTGAGTATTAAGGGTTTGTATTTTTAATTATTTCACTCACAGAAAATTAAAATAGATATCAGATAAATGACAAATATTCCTTCATTTCTTGCTGTGCTACCTTTTTTTGGAATAAGACCCTCATGGATCAAGAATTATTCTGTGCAGTTATTTTGTGCTGTGAATTGTTTCCTTTGAGCTGGAAGCTTGCACAATGGATAAACCATGCCATTTAGATCAGTAAACAAAGCAGGTCTTTATGATTGTGAATAGGATATTACCAAATCTCATATACTATGCATTCTATCCTTCACATTAGGCATTGTGCTATTCAACAGAATTATCGTTCTGGTTGGCTTGAAGGAGTTTCAGTGACTATTTTAGCATTCTACTCTACAATCTTTTGATTCTTCTGAGTTATTGCTTCTTGTGCATACACCAGAATTATCTTGGAAAAAAAATATAATTTTAACTTAATTTTTCTCTTTGAGATTAACAGTGAAGAGGAAACTGCATTTTTGCCAGTTATTGTTGACCTTCATTGTGGTTCCCTGGTTTTCCTACTGGGGCTCTTAATGAAGCTCTCATTCATCTGGGCTGGGTACATGCCTGACCTTTCAATGAAATCTAATGGGATATATGTTTAACTTCTGCTGAAAGCACTGAATATGTACTATATTAACGTATAGAAGGTAAATTTAGTTTCTTAATTTGGTTCCATTGAGCTCAAGAGGAGTATAAAATAAATTTTCTTCAATATTAAGTACTTTGTGCTGTGATATAGGACAGATTTCTATCTCAATATATATTGTCTTATTGATTTTCTTTTGGTAAAAATAGTAGTCTACTGGCCTTTCAAAGCTAGGAACATTTGACTGCTTTATTCAATTGAAGGTCTGCATGTGGCTAATGTCTAGTTTGTAACAGCCACATGCAGCACTTGATAATTGCCAGTGAGGCTGCAGATGTTCAACTGAGTTTGACCTGCTGAGCCCCGGGAGAACATTGCGCTGTTTTTTGATCATTTGTGCTCAGGGTAGGCCATGTGAACAACTCTGTCGTGAAGTGATGATGCACAATGCTTGGTCTTTCTGGTGACTAACAACTTTAGGGACATTTCTTCATTGTTACCTTCCATTTATTCTCACTTCAAACCATGACATAACAGAGAAATGACACTCTCCCATGCTAATCACATGGAATGTAGGGTATGCCTTGATCCTCTCCCCAATTTAAAGACCAAGCTTTTCCAACATTCTTTCCCACCTATCCTTCAGATTTCTAAGTTGAGCCATAGACCTCTGTATCTTCCCAAGGTCTCACTAACTCAGCTGCTGCTTGTCACTCCACAATCCAAGTGTCAAAGAAAAATCTTAGTCGAGTCTCTAACGCTGAAAAGAATGTCACCTATCTTTTCACAGGACGGGTCTGATGGACCTAGCAACTGGAGCAATGAAACCTAAAGAGTAATCAAATTATTGAAGGGAAATTCTTTAACCAGCGGGATATACTGAGCATCTACTCTGTTATCTTATTGTTGAGAGGATAGTTACACAGGAAATAGGGGATCTATTTGAATCGTGAAGTTGGTGACTACCGCGTAAGTATATGGACTTTCCATACCATTCAGTGCATTTCAAAGGCAGGTTTTGTGTTGAAAATTAGCATCAGATGTGAACAATTTCAACAGCAACGTTGGCATATTTTGTATTTAAACAGTCATCTGATCCTCTCCTAATGTTACTATGGCCTATCAGTATCAGGTTTATTCTCACGAGCATGTGTCATTAAATTTGTTGTTTTGTGGCAACAGAATTGTGCAAAATTGCAATAAATTATAATTCCTAAATACAAAAAAAAGGAAAAATGAGGTAGTGTCTGTAGGTTCATTGTCCATTCAGAAATCTAATGGCAGAGGTGAAGAAGCTGTTTTCCTAAATTGGAATGCTTGTCTTCAGGCTCCTGTACCTCCTTCCTGATGGTAGCAGTGAGAAAAGGCATGGCCTGGGTGGTGAGGGTCCCTGATAGAATCTGCTTTCTAGAGACACTACCTCTTACAGATGTTCTTAATGGAGTGAAGACTAATGCCCATGATGGTGCTGGCTGAGTTCAGAACCCTCTGTAGCCTCCTGTTTTGTGAATTGGCAGCTCCATAACCAGACCAGTTAGAATGCTCTCCACAGTGCAACTGTAGAAATTTACAAGTCTTTGGTGATGTTGTTGCCAATCCACACTGACTGTGGTCTTCAGTTGAGGAGGTCGAGGATACATTGGCAGTGTGAGGTGCAGAGGCCCAGGTTTCAAAGCTTACTGATTAGTACTGAGGGAATGATGATGTTGAAAGTTGAGCTGCAATCGATGAAAAGCAGCCGGATGTAGGTTTTGCTGTTGTCCTGGTGATCCAGGGCTAAGTGGAGAGCAAGTGAGATTGTATCTGGTGTGGAATGATTCTGCCAATAGGCCAAATTGCAGTGCATCAAGATCTTTGCTTAGATATGAGTTAATTCTGGCCATGACATACCTCTCAAAGTATTTCATTACAGTAGATGTGATCTCACATAAATAACACTGAGCACTACAGCTTGCAACTAGTTTGACAGCAAAATCTGGGTTATTAAGAAGATCTGCTCTATACAATTGAAATTTTGTCATAGTGACATGAATTTTGCCTGGCAAAATCTTTTTAAAAATAAAGTTAGGTATTTTAAAAGTGGGTAACTTTAAGGATTTTTTGAGAATGCTATTTTTGAGGAAAAATATTTGTTACTACCAAAATATTAAAACATCTTTTAATAATGTAGCACATATCAACAATGATGAAGTATTTTCAAAGGCTGGTGTTGAAGCATGTCTGAGTGGTGGTATGGATACATTCTAGTTCGCCTTTCGTAGTGTAACAATATTAATATTTGGGGAGAATTTATAAGATTTAGAGTAGGTCACATACATACACACATTTTAAAACAGATCTTATTTGAAAGTCTGAAGAATTCACATTGCAAGATCTCTGGAGAAATGTAAGCACCTTTCACAAGTAGGTGTTAATTAAACTGACCTCGTAAAATGCTTGACCATTGTCTTGCTGGAGTCATGCTGTCTATCAGTACCCTTTCTGCAAAGTGCTCACAGAAAGGTCAATTCTGGATTGTTTACTTAAGATAACAACTTGAGAAGAAGAAAGAACTCCTGGTGTTTGCTGGAGAAGGTGGGGGTTTTGCAAGACATGAGTCACATGCTCTCTTTGGCATTTCAGTTGGAAAAGTTAGAGAGTTGAATTAACAGCTCAGTCAGTCAATGAGTGTGTGGGACACTGACAAGTAACTGAAAAGTGCAATCCAGGGAAAACTGTTTGAAACTGATGAAAGCAAGTTCCAGTGCAGTAGATGGCTGGAAGTGCTATCTGTCTGATGTTTCTCTTGAAATAGAGGAAGGAATGGAACTCTGTAGTAGCTTGAAGAAAGAGGTTACCATCTAGAAGACCCTGATGGGGCAAGTTTCATCAGTGAGACCCTGAGGTGACTAGTGATGGTATCTCAGTTGTGGAAATCCTGGAGCAACAAATATCTCTCTCTGGAAACCCTACAAGAACCTTCCTGAGCGGTAAACATTTATCTTTCAAGCACCAAGCCTGGTGAACTTTATACATGTTAAATTCTGTGCACAGTATGGTGATTGCCTACAAGGAACAAGGAGAAGTGAGATTGAACTGTGAATCAAAGAACTTTTCTTGAATTTACACACACATTACATACACGTGCACTTCGAATTAGAAGGGGGTAATTTGGGTTAGTATAGAGTATAGTATAAGAATAGAGTTAAGTTAAAGTTTTATTCTAATTTCATGTTTGAAGTTGATTAAAAATAAGTTTTGTCTTGAAAGCCATTTGTTTTGGTGAATGTCTATTGCTGCTGGGTTTTGGGGTCCTTTGGGCTCATAACAGTAGGAACAGGTCTATGGCAGATGCCATCTCACTGGCTCTACACAAAGTCCTGGAACACAGTCAGTAAAGCTGCATACATCAGGATGCTCTTTATCGACTATAGTTCGTCATTTAACACCATCATCCCCTCAAAACTGATCAGCAAACTCCAAGAACTGGGAATTAACACCCCACTGTATGATTGGATCATGGATTTCCTCACCTCCAGACCACAATCAGTGAAGATTGGTAATAACATCTTCTTCACAATCTCCATTAGTACTGGAGAACCACAAAGAAAGGGCTGTATAACAGAGCACTCAAGGAGGGGGTTTCTCTGCTGCACGGAATTCTGGGAGGGCAGGTCCACCATCACTCTTCTTCATAAATTTTGTACTGTTGGTGCTAGGACTTTCCTATGGTCTTTACAAATTGTGCAGCTATGTGTTTTATACCATTTTCCCACGGTCTTTTACAAATTTATAAACGTTTATATAGGTCGGTAAAGTTTATACCTTTTTAATCTTTTGTTTCCTTCACTTTCCTGCACTCACGCAAAATTGTCATCAATGTGTCACTATTTTGTCCCTGGATAGTCCATGTCCCTTTCACACTGAGCTAATTGGCACCCAGGCGTCAGTTGATGCCAGGGATCATACCCGGTGTGATTTGATGCCTGAGTGCTGTATAAAGAGCTTTCACACTGGACCCTTAACCATTTGATTGGCTGTCAATTACTAGGACAAGAAGCCAATGTGAAAGTAGCTAGAACCTCATTTAAGGACTCTTACTTGTGCGCTTCATTAATTTTCTTTTTTATTTTCTCTGGATTGCACAGTCAGTTTTTTTTTAACATTCATTATCTGTTTACTGTTCTTTGTTTATATGTTTACAGTGTGTACAGTTTTTTTCACTACCAATTAGTCATAATTCTTGAGGGCTAGCACGAAAATGAATCTTATGTGATGTCATTTATGTTCTCTGACAATAAATTTGAAACCTAATAATTTATCAAATTCTGATATCTGTGGTGTAGTATTTTTTGACCCTCCTAATAATTTTGTTTGGAAGGATCAACTGTATTAAAATGAACGTGTTGCTTAGAGTACAATCTTTTTTTCAAAGTTTGCCTGTTCCTATACCTCAGAGATTCTTTCAAAACCATAATAAATTCATCAGGAAGTTTCTATGGAAAAGTAATCCTTCCAGAGTCTCTATTGATAAATTAGCTTGGAATTATGAATTGGGAGGATTAACGCTCCAGGATTTCAAAAAATATTTTTGGGCAATCCATTTGAAGTTTGTCATCTCCCTCTTTGACAGAGGAGACAAATTTTCATGGGAAAATTGGAGTTGCATAATGTTGGTGAGAGGATACCAGAAAACCTTATATATAAATTAAATTTTAAATTATTATTTGTCTCTAAAGAAGACCCCCTATTAAAGTATATAATTGCAATATGGAATAAAATTAATGGATAAAATGGGGTCAAGTGTCCTTCCCCTGGCTCAAATATGTTAATTCCATTAAGGATTGATAATATAATCCTGGATGTTTGGTCCCAGAGAGAGATCAAATGTATTGAGGATTGTTATGAGCAGGGACAATTTATGACATTTGAGCAAATTAGGAATAAATATGGAGTTTTAAATACATCTTTTTTCTGCTATCTTCAGTTAGGATCTTATTTAAGGGACAAATTAGGTCCAGCGCTAACCTTACCACAGTGTAGTGAAAGAGTAGTGCAAAAATTTTTATTTCAGAACTGTATTCCAAATTTCATGTAGGAACCCCTAAACAAGGGCTTGATAAATCAAGAAAAAGGTGGGAATCAAATTTGGGTATAGAAATTGATCAATTTTGCTGGTCTGACTTATGTTTGGTCAGCATGATGAACACGATTAATATAAGGTATTGGCTGGTGCAATATAACTTGTGTAACAAAAGTCATAAATTAAAATTGGAAATATCAGACCAATATTTTTGATGTGGTCAAGAAAGAGGTAGTTTGCATTCAATCTGGTCATGTCCTAAAGTGAGGCCTTTCTGGGAAGATTTGGGTAATCTCCTGGAAAAAAATACTAGAATTTGATACCCTCCAGGTACCTGAATTATTTTTATTGGGGAATTTAGAAGACGTAAGATCTAAAATGAGGCTGTCAAAATATCAATTAAAATTCATTAAGCTTCCTTTAGCAGTGGCCAGGAAATGCATAGCAGTTACTTGGAACTCTGATTTCCAACTAGGTTTAGCCCGCTGGAAAATAGAAATACATAATTGTGTTCCCCTGGCGAAGATAACTTGTAACCTCTGAAACAGGTATGATGTATATGGAATTCATACCTAAGGTACATTGGAGTAAATCTTTATCGATTTACCCCCCCCCCCCCCCCCCGCCCCACTCCTGTCTCTCACAGCGCCCAGGACCCTAGATAAGTCATGTTATTTGTCCCTTGATGGGAATGAGGTTTATCCAAGGTGAAGCCGATCTTTTCTTTTTCTTATTCTTTTTTCTTACTTTTACTTCTTGTTTCTTTGGGGGGTGGGAGGTGGGTAGGAGTGTTCCTCTTATTTTATTCTTCTTTCTCTATTATCTTTCTGTTTTCTTTTCACCATTTGGTTCAACAAAGACATTGAATTTGCATCTTTGTAGTATTATTGTAATTTTTCTTTCTTGATAACAATTGAATCACACGTTGACTTTTTTTCTCACTTTCTTTAATATCGACATGCAGATTGATTTTTGTAGTATTTTGTTAATATTATGGATATTGATGTTTTACTTTTTGATTATTCTTTGTTTTGACTGCATGTTGATTGAAAATTCTCAAAGTGAAATATTCAAAAAGAAATTCTGTGCTGTAGTATTTTTCCTTCTATTTTACTCAGACTAAACTAATTCTCCATAGGAAGCTATTGATATCAGATCAATGTGCAAATAACAAATTTTATTTTTTTTCCCTCTGTGATGCCATCAAGTAGTATTTGGGTACAATATTTAAAACGTTAAAGATGTTGAAAATGTTAAACAATTTGGTGACTCGGAATATTTCTAAAATAAAGTTATATCAATTCTTGACTATGTATAACAATGTTGACTTCAACCAAAAATGCTTCGAAACAGACTTTGATAATGTATGTTTTTGGTGTTATTTAAAGCTGTTTTGCCTGAGGAAATCCTAAGCGACTGAGTCCACAGCTGGAGTGCCTCCTTAAACAGTATGTGAGGTCTTCCCTTGCACCCCACAAACCTGTCTCCCTAGCTTACTCCCGACCATTACCCAACATAACTGACTATGAACCCTTTCTTTATCTCCGACAGGTTAATTGCAACAATTTGGGCCTTGTGATACAGCATATTTTGGCATTTACTGGTACATTATTCAGTGTAGCCTATCTCAGAGAAACAGCCATTTGTCCCAACTAGTTCTTGTGAGAAATTATGCTCCTCTTTTTAAAAAAAACTGTTTTCTTCAGGTAAATTTATCAATATTACCTTTCTTCCTCATATGGCTGTCCAGCTTCTCCCTGAAATTCTATTCTACTTGCTTTAACCACTCCCTGTAGATTTTATGTGCTTATATTTCTTCAGTGGTCTTCTTTAAATGTTTTGACTGCCTCATATTGATGGTTAATCTCATCCCAATAGAGAAAACATTTTCTCTGTACCACTCTGTGAAAATCTTGCATAATTGTAAAGACTTTAGCCTTAGTTTCACAAGAGTAAAATGACGATTTAATTTATTCTGTCCTGATGTATATTCCCTTGGATGTTTTGGTATCAATAATGCAAATCCTGTGTGCACTTTCTTTAATACTTACATATGCATAAGATGCCAACAGCAAATTTTTATGGTGTTAGAATAACTGGTTTATGGTTGTAAATGCCACCCAGTAAGTTTGAGGCATTCCATGAGACAAAATGATTCGAGAGAATATATTTCGGCTATTCCCCAGTTTTAATCATTGATTTCTTATTTATTCAGAAAACAAGAGTGAAAGAGTTTAAACAGTACATTTCATACATTGTATATTGAAATACTCTAAGCACATGTCGGCCTCTTTGACACTGGCACAGTATTTTTATTTGGCTCAAAGCTTTTACTTTATTCTTAAATAAGTAGCTCCTTGTCCTGAGTTTTGTTAAAAAATAAATAATAAAGGCATAGAAAAAAGATGGAAACCAGCATAGCCATGTTTACAGAACAGCACGTGTCACATTCCTTTAGCTCTGCTTAACTGAATGCTATACAAAGGCCCATCTATAATAGCACACGCACGGCACTTTGGCATAGACTGAGCAAATTCCACGGTCACATGAAGGAGAATGCAGAGTTTTCTGTATTCAGTCTATCATAGTTGCATTAAACATAGAAAATCTCAATATTTCCTATCAGGGATTGAAATTTGCCTTTTGGCATCTGTGCTAAATAGACATTGTAATATCAGTCATTTAATATTTGGTTGAAGTGTATTGAATGGGATTGTATATTGGGGTCGAATGCTCATGAGCAGCACAGAGAATACACCCATTTAGCACTAACAAGCAAAAACTAATTTTTGTCTGTTATAGAAGTGTTATAGAATAGGATGTGACACAGGTTCCTAAGTTTGAATTACAGTTATTGGGTGAATTGTACAATGTACATTTATCTGGATTTCCAAACTTAATGCATGCTATTAATGTAGTTTTTGTGGGTATGTCAATAACAAAAAGAAAAAAAAATGCTGTAGGGAAATGCATGCTTGTGTAAATTGAAATATTACATAAATTGACAAAGGTCTGTTGTGTGCCTTTTTGTTTGTCACTTATTAAGGAGTAACATGAAAGAGTAATTTTGCAAATATTTTTCTAATGTAGGCCTGCATTAATAAAGATGGCACATAGAAACTTGTCACAACGTGGATTGCCCATTAAAATAGGGGATCATGAATTATATTTGCACCACTTTAAAAAAAAATTGTATTTGAAGTCTTCCATTCACTCTCTCTGAATGAAAAAAATGTTCCCAGACCATGGCTTACAATTTTATTTTTGGTTGACTGCAACAGTTATCATGTGTAAATAGAACAATTTGTACATTTGGGAAATATTTTGGAACATGAATACCGTTTAGCCTTGTGGGGAAAGAAGAAAGTAGAATGAGATGTTCCCGACTTATCAGCTTTTGGTTATGTATTTTAAAAGTATTTGTGTTTATTTTTCTAAACTAACAAAATAAGATTTCCTTCCAAAGCTGGTGTCCATATTACATAGTTCTTATTTAAGGGATTTATAGAGATGTTTGGAGTGGATCAAAGTACTTTTAATATCAAAGAGTGATTTTTAAAAAATTGCTTGCTCAACAGAGATCAGTATGCACACCTGTACTCTTCTTTTAGAATTTCTAGTGAACCATAATTGATATATTAGAATGGATCAGCAACTTGGCATCAAAATTACTGGAGGTGGGTTTTTTGGGTTTTGTATGATGACTTGGGAACTTGCAAGGTCTTGGTGGTTGTGGGGATAAGGAGCAGGTCCCAATATTGGTTGGTAGGGGTTGGGGGATGGTGGATCAGAATTTGGAGAGCCATATTTGATTTTGATGGTACTGATGTAGATGGTGCTGAGGTTATATGGATATGGATCAAGCAGCACATAATAACACAGGAATTAAGAATTTTGAGCAAAAGGCCATTTAGCATTTTGAACTTGCTCTGTAATTCATTAGTTCATAGCTGAACTATATGAATAGCATATTTCTATTTTGAAAGATTACAGAATGTTTACAGCCCTCCTGGATAGAGAATTTTAAGCATTTCCTGCCTTCTGCTTAAAGAAATGTTGGCTTACCTCAGTCTTAAAAAGCTGCACCATGTTCCAAGACCATAGGCCTGCTTCAGCTAGGGGATGTACCAACCAGCTTGTCAAGACTTGGAAGAAGTAAAAGTTTAAATGAAATCATCTGTAATTCTTCTAGGCTGCAGAGAATATAGCTAGGATGCACTCAGTCGCTTCATACAGCAAGCACAGCATTCTGGGAAGCAATCTGGAGAATTTTTGTTGCCCTTTCTCTTTGGGAAGCCTATGCTTTTAGGGAAGGAGATATATAATCTCAGAGGGGCAGTCCGGTTGGAGTAGTGGTGAGCGCAGTGCCTCTATAGTACCAGCAATTGGGACTGTGGTTTGAATCTGTAAGTATGTATGCGTGGGTTTTTCCCAGGGGTTCTGGGTTCCTCCCACCATTCAAAATATACTGGAAGTTGTAGGTCAATTAGGTGTAATTGGGCGGCAAGGGCTCGTGGGCTGAAATGTATGTCAAAATTAAATTTTAAAAATACGGTTTCACCAATGGCCTTTATAATTACAATTAGCCAAATGGACTCAATCTTGTAAATCCTCTTGAAATAAAGTGTAACATACTATTAACCTTAATTGGTTCTGCATCTGAATCTTCGCTTTCAGTGTTTTGGGTACATCAGTGTTTCGAATCTATTAAAAAAAAAATTTGCACACATATTTTTCAATGTTATATTTTATTTACTTTGTTTTTACCCATTTAGTTGGTCTACCTTTTACATTATTCTCCTGATCATAATGCCATCTAGTTTTGCATCATCAGGTACTTTTGCCAGTATGTTCTTTCTTCCCACAGTCAAAATATAGATAAAGATTGTGAACAGCTGGGCCCAAGCACCGATCTCTTTGGTACATAGCTGGTCAAAAGCCTGACAATGTGAGAAACACTCTTTGCTTTCTGTCTGTTAAGCAGCTCTTAACCCACATTAGTATTTTACCCCAAATTCTTTGAGATTTAATTTTGTTGATTAGCCTATGGGAAATTTGTAAAAAATCTTTTGAATTAGTCATTTTAAAAATTTTTTAAAATGCTTTAGATGTATAGCATTGTAACATCTCTTCCACCCTATTATACCCAATTGACAGATCCGGATTTGGATCTCCATCACTGGAGCTGTAATAGCATCACGCGAACCACTATGGTGACCATTCCGCCCTTTAAAGAACTCTGACAAATTACTCAAACATAAATTTTCTTTTATCTATCCATGTCTATTCTGTGCTGTCCAATAATTATTTTCTTGATGCTTAGTTATTACATCCTTAATATCATTAATTATAGACTCCACCATTTTCCCTCCCTAAATAGACCCCTGTTTAGATAAATAGTTCCCTGTGTTTTTTCTCTTTTCCTGAGTGAAAAGTGAGATCAGATTTGCTCTCCTCCAATCGGCAGTAACAATTTGAAAGATGAAAACCAATGCATCCACAATCCCGGTAGCCATTGCTTTGTAAATAATTGGGCTGCAAGGATTTATTGCTTTTCAATTTTATTACATTTTCTAGTACCCTTTGTTTTTAATATTGATTTAATTTTCTCACTGTTTTGTTAGTTCTCTAGTGTTTAGTAGATTTTTTATGCTGCCCTTTGCGAAGGGCATTCATGTCTCCTTACCATGTCTGCGTTTTGGGTGTAGCTGCTATAGGTTTGGGATCTTTAAAGTCTGATGAGCTTCTCTATGTACAGCTAAGTATGTAGCTGCATAGAATCAGAGGCTCCATTTGTGATTCTTCTCAACATTAGTATTGTTTCAGATGTCTTTATAGACAACCTCAGTAAGTGACTAAAATCAGCATTAACATAATTTCCCAAGGCATGTTAGTACAGCAAATGTAGATAAAATCCAGTTTGTGTGCATGCATATAAATAACATTAATTTCTGGTGTTATGAGTTGATTATTTTAAGATGGGAAGTGTGAAGGTCAGCTGCAAGGCACTTTTGGTGCTTGTGCTCACATAGCCAAAAGAGACGATGGGAGACAGAATTAGTGGTAGTAGGAAGCTTTCCTGATTGAAAGTCTCTGATTTAGTTGACAGTTTATCTCAGGGATTGGTGCTGGCATGTTTTTGATGTATGTTCATGATTTGGATCTGAAACGAGGAGGTATAATTAATGTCTGCAAATGACATGGAAATTGTTGGGTTCGTGGATGGCAAGGAAAATTGTTGAATACTACAATGGGATACAGATGGGATGGAAAGTTTGATAGAGCATTAGCAGATGAAAGTTAATCCTGACAAGTGTGAGGCATTGCAAATTAGGATATTGAATAGTGGGGGAGGTGGGACTGGGTTGTATATAATAAATAGTAGGATGTTAAGAAATGTTGATGAATAGTGATTGGCTTTCAAGTCCATAGGATGATAAACCATGCTTGCCTTCCTAGGTAATGGGATAGAATATTGAAGTTGGGGTGGGACTTTTGTAGCTTTCCAAACCTGTGGTTAGACTGCACTTGGAGAATTCTGTGCAGCGCTGATTGCCACCTTGTGGTTGTGCTGAAGAGAGCGAGGAGGGAATTCAGCTGGATTCCCGGTCTGGCTTCAGGGAGAGATTGGATTAGTTGGTCTAGTTTGCAAGGAAGTGAAGAAAGCCGAGAACTGACATGATAGAGGTATAAAAGATTAGAAGAGACATAGTCATGGTATATAGTCAAAATCTTTCCCTCAAAAACAAGAGGACATCAAGTTTATGTTGAGAACAATGAATTTTAAGGGCCCATCTCTGGGCTCTTTGCTCTCTGTTTCTAATTTAAGGAATTAAAATTTAAAGTAAGTTCCATGTGGCATCTTTATTACAGTATTATAGAATGTGGTTTCTTACGATTAATTAGGGATATCATTGATTTTCTTACTTTATGAATAGTTTCTGTAATTCCAGGTAATGCAATTATATAAAGTGTACCAACCCCAACCCACCAATTTTTCCTTGCAACCGCTGCAACCGTGCCTGCCTGTCCCGCATCGGACTCGTCAGTCACCAACGAGCCTGCAGCAGACGTGGACATACCCCTCCATAAATCTTCGTCCGCGAAGCCAAGCCAAAGAAAGAATGATTTTCAATAAAAGCAAAATAATTTCAACTGAGATAAATATGTTTGATAACTTCAATTTTACAATCAAATTGATTCTTCTTGTTCTTGTTCATGAAATGTCACCTATTATCACTTCTGAATTTAGTTCTCTGCTTTGTAAAATCTATACCTTCAACTGTGCCTTCAGGTATTATTTAATGTTCCATTTGCATCTGTTCATGTGTGAATTCTACTCCATCCTCCTGCCCTGTCCCCATGTGAAACATACAGAGATTTTTTTTCTAGTTGCTACTATGTGAGAATAAGCTCTTGTTGCCTTGTTGTTGAATGACCTTCTTATTTTCCATTTCTCATGATTCAGCCAATTTCCTCAACCTTGTGTGTGGTCCTAACTCCTGCTTCTAATTAACTTTTTTGATCCATAATCAATATAAATCGTTACCTCTTGAACAAGCATACTATTTCACTTGTTTAAATTTTATGTATACTAATAACTATTGGTAACACTTAAATTTGTTGTTGGGATATGGATTCTCAGTCAGGTTCTTGACACTTTCATGATTGTTTACATCCTCAATGAATATTACTTGAAAAGAACTGTATTTTTTTCAGTTATTGTTCATGATTTGCTAATTAATATCATGTGATTTTATGAAATCCCATCAAAATGCTAATTTGTATAATTTAAGATTAAAGACATTTTTTGAAATTGTAAGCTGCAAAATCGAGTACTTTGAGAAAAAGCAGGAAGAGTGAGAATCACAGAATCCTTTTAACATTTTCCTTGGGGAAACTCTGTTATAGTATAATCTTTCCATTCCATACCCACATTGATATAACCTTTTTTTTAGTAACATCAAGAATTACAATGACTTCACTGCAGTCTTTCTCTTGATTCATTTCACTAATTGTCAGGATATTTGCCATTTTCAAGTTCTTTTAGGTAGATTTAAATTTTTGCCATTATTCTTCACCTTTACTCTGCTACAACCTTGATGATAATTCAATGTGGGTACCTAATTTATTTTCATCATAGTTCTCAGTGGAAGTGTACATTCTTGTTATTCTGGAGAAAAAACACTTGCAACCTTTCCATCATTGCTATTAATCATTAAAAGTGGCTGGCATTTTGCAAGTTTAGTAATAGGATCTTTATTTTTAAAAAAACACTAATTTTGTCCTGACTAATGGGTTATTTTTTAAAGCTTAGTTTTGAAGAATCCTTAGTTTTCTCAAAAAACTTATGAAAGACAGATTTTAAAATACAGTACCTGCTAACCTATGTGTAGTCCTCTATTTCCCATCTCCTGTAACATTTGTTTTGTCCCACGTAAATGCATGTATTGTAGCGAGGTCGCTACTGCTGCAGCCAGGTTATAGCTCACGGTTATAGCTCCTGGCTGTAGCTCGAAACTTGCAGAGGAAAGGAGACATGCATGCTGGTAGAGTGTATTCGACACTGAGTTTATTCAGGGGAGCTTTGCCTTTTATAGTGAGCTCAGCCCCGACGCCACCAGAGCGAGGCTTGAGTGGGCCAGCCATTGATTGGTTGGTTCCAGCATCCGGGCCCCGATTGGCAGTGATCCACCGGCAGTGGTTGGCCAGTTTCACTGTTGCACCAGTGACCTTTGGAAATGGGCGTCTCAGCCCATGCGAGGCCTTGCTGGTTGTTGCATTCGACAGTCATTACCGGTGTTGGCCCGAGCTATGGGCTGTGGGCTGCCACACAACCCCACCGCCCCACTCCCCCCCCCCCACAGAACTGGCAATAGGGGCAGAGTTCTCAGGAGGCCGATCCCTGTACGGTGGGGTCAGATCAGAGTTTAAGTAGGCCAGTTTCAACCAGTCGATAGTAAAAGTCTCCTCTCTCCCACTTATGTCCAGAAGACAGGTCGAGCCATTGTTTCTTATGAGATGGTATGGCCCCTCATAAGGTCTCTGTGCCCCATGCCGAACAAGTATGTATTTACAATTGGCCAAATCCTTGTTGATGTACATATGGGGCTGGTCGTGGGGTCTGGGCTTGGTGGGGGCCAGGGTGCCAATGCTGTGGAACCTCTCCACCAACCCATTGGCTTGTGGGTGATATGCCATGGAGTTGGGTCCCCAGGGTATGGGCTAAAGTGGTCTACAAACTAGAAGTGAATTGGGCCCCCTGTCTGAAGTGAAGTGTTTGGTGACCCCAAAACGCGCTATCCAAATGTTGAGTAGGGCCTGTGCATATGCCTCAGTGGAAGCCTCTGATAGTGGCACCACCTTGGACCACCCAGTTGACCAGTATGAGGATGTACCTTGCACCTCCGGACACAGTTAAGGGCTGAACCAGCGATGTGCAGGCTCAAATGTCTGTGGCGGGGCCTTGGTGTGGGTCTGCATTTTGGACGATTGGCAATGTGTACGTCCTGGCCCATAGCGACCTCTTTGCGGAGGCTGTGCCAGATGTACCTGCTCGCCACCATCTTAACAGTAGTTCTGATGGTGGGGTGAGCCAAGTTATGGACTGAGCTGAACACTCGCCTCCTCCATGCGGCTGGAACAATGGGTTGAGGTTTACCCGTCAAGATGTTGCAGAGCAGCGTGCAATTGCTGGGGGTGATTTGGATGTCCTCCAGGTGTAAGCCAGTGAGCGCTGTCCGGTACACTGGAATGTCAGGGTCTGCTTGCTGTGCCTCTGCCAGGGCCGTATAGTCGATGCCAGGGTTAGAATCGTGTATTGCCAAGATAGCTGGCTGGGATAGGGCATCGGCCTCTATGTTGGATTTACCAGCGATATGCTTAATGTCCATAGTAAATTATGAGATGTAAGATAGGTGCCGCTCTTGCTTGGCTGACCATGGGTCTGACACCTTATGGAAGGTGAATGTAAGGGGTTTGTGGTCTGTGTAAATTTTAAACTTCCTGCCCATCAAGAAGTATCAAAAGTGCCGAATTGCCAGGTATAAGAATAACAGTTCTCTGTCATAGGCACTGTACTTGAGCTTTGGTGGCCTGAGGTGTTTACTGAAAAAGGCCAGCAATTGCCAATGACCATCAACGAGCTGCTCAAGTACATCCCCGACCACTGTGCTGGAGGCGTCTGTGGTGAGGGCGGTCAAGGCATTTGTCGTGGGGTGCATGAGGAGGGTGGCATTGGCTAGGGCGTTTTTAGTGGCCTGGAAGGCCTCGGTGGCCTCTTGGGTCCATTGTTTTTGTTGGGCCTTGCCATGAGGGGAAAGAGTGGGCTCATGATGCATGCCACTGCAGTTATAATTAAAGATGGCCATACCTGCAAACTCTTGAAGGCATGGGAAAAGAGAGGATTGCCTCCAACTTCGCTGCCAATGGTCTGGCCCTGTGACGATCGATCCAATGGCCCCGGTTGATGGCGAGGCCAAAATCGCTCAGCGTGGAGAACAGTTGCCATAAGCAGGTGTGGTTGCCGATTAGAATGTCGTCGAGGTAGACGAATGCAAAGGGCAGATCCCGGCCCACCGTGTCCATTAACTTCTGGAAAGTTTGAGCCATGTTTTTTTAACCCGAAGGGCATGCAGAGAAATTCAAACAATCCAAAGGGGTCGTCTTTGGGATGTCATTTGGGTGAACCAGTATCTGGTGATAGCCCCTGATGAGGTCCATCTTTGAAAATATCCATGCCCCTGTAAGTTTGCAGTAAAGTCTTGAATATGGGGCATGGGATTTCTGTCCAGAATGGTAGCCTCATTGAGGTGGTGGTAGTCACTGAATGGCCTTCAGCCACATGCTGACTTGGGGACCATGTGGAGGGGTGAGGCCCAGAGGCTATCAGAGCACCGCACGATGACCAGTTCCTCCACTTTTAAAAATTCGTCCTTGGCCAAGCTAAGTTTTTCGGGGGGAGATGGCACACCTTGGCATGGAGGGGAGGGCCCTCAGTCATGATCTGGTGCCTCACTCCATGTTTGGGTTCTGCCGAATGGAAGTGAGGCATGATGATGGTGGGGAAATTTGTTAGGATCTTGTCGAACTCGTTGGTGGCAGTACTCACGAAGTGCAGGTGGGGGTTGGTGAGCTTGATGCTGTTAAGAGAAAGCGATTTGGATATCCGGGTGTGTACCAGTTGATGCCTCTTGAGAGTGAGCCCTCAGGAAGTTGGCACCTAAAAGTGGTTGCTCCACGGCTGCCACTGTGAACTTCCAGGTGAAGTGGAGGGGCATGGAATGGGTGCTGAAAGTTTGGATACTGGAACCGTTTGTTGCTCGGAGTTCTCTGCCCATTTTGCCACAGTGAGCCTCGAGGCTGGTGTGGGGGGTGGAGGTGGGGAATGACGCTGTATTGTGCCCCAGTGTCCACTAAGAAGCGTCAGTCTGACAATGAGTCCTGGATATGTTGGAGGCTATGCAGTTGGTCAGTCGTTGCAGCCATTAAGGACGGCCGGCCCGGGTGCTTTCCTGGAACGCGCAGGGGGAGCAGCATCGGAACCCCTCTGTTAATGATAATAATAGTACAGCTCACCTGTGAGCCAACTCTTTTGGTTGGTCGGTTGCTTGGACAGTTGGTTGGTCAGATGGCCGGTCAGTGTTCCTCGTGGCCAGGTGCCGTTGATGTCCTATCGTCACCTGGTCAATCAAAGCGCAGTTGTCTCTCTTTGCCACTAATATTATGTCTGCTCGAATGGCCACCTTTTCGGGGTCCGCGAAATTCTCTGCAATGAGCAGCCGAATGTCCTTGGGCAGCATCTCCAGGAATATTTGCAGGAGGTGTGGTCATCACAAATTGCGAGCATGTTGCTCATAAGGGTGGATGGGGTCCTGTCCCCCAAACTGTTGACATGCAGCAGACGGGCAGTGCACTAGCGCTTTGAGAGCCCAAAAGTTTGGGTTAGTAGCTCTTTGATGGCCATATACCTTCTTTGTTCTGGGGGCTGCTGGAGGAAATAGATAATCCAGCCTCTTGTATCCTGGTTGAGGGCGCTGATCACGTAGTAGAAGCACGTGTTGTCCTTGGAGATCCTTCGAATGGCGAACTGCGCCTTGGCTTGCTGAAACCACACCCGTGGTTGAGTGGTCCAGAAGCAGGGCAGTTTCAACGCTACAGCGTTGATCTCAGGTTGTTGCTCCATTGTCGGGTCCAAAATGCTGTTTTGACCGGTTGGGTTCACCACTGTAATGGGGTTGCTACTGCTGCAGCCAGATTATAGCTCAAGGTTATAGCTCCTGGGCTGTAGCTCAAAACTTGCAGAGGAAAGAAGACACACACACTGGTAGAGTATATTTGACACAGTTTTTTCATAACCCTGCTAACCTGCCACAACTTTGCTGATTCCTTTCTGCCTCTATTTAAGATAGGCTTTTCAACTTCCAAGTAGCAAGTGACCTTTGTATTCTTCTACCAAAGTATACTGCTTTGATTTAATCAATGGTGAATTTCATTTCTACTGTCATCATGCTTAATCCTTTACTCCCTGAACTGCTTCCAGACCACTTTTTTCTCATGAACCCAAATCCTTGAACCATATCCCTTTACTTGATCTCTTCACTTCCTAAATCCTTTACTCATTTATGAGCCTTGCTCATAACAAAGAAAATAACTTGCAGATGAAGAGCACGAAAATAAAGTTGCACTCAGAAATGTCTGTTCACATGTCCTCTGATTGGAGAGGTTGTGGCAATAGAAGGACTCAGCTACGACCACCAACCCAAAGGACATAGTAGTTTATTTCCAAATCTTATTACCACACAGTATTAAGTGACTAGGAATATAATTTAACAAAATTTGTTGTTTCTTTTGTACAAGCCTTTTCATCCATAGAATCTAATGTTGGCTCTGATTTTAAAAAATGTTGACAGGTTACTTTATCATCATTAATGTGAGAGAAAAACACCCTTTAAGAACACATCCCTGATTATAATATGGGATTCATTGTGAAAATGGGGGTTGCGTTCCAGAAAATCTCGGTACTGACAGTTTTCGAGGAATGTCATCTCACCATAACATGGTGTTGCCTATATGCTTTCATGTGGATGCCCTGCCTGACTTTCAGATTTTGTTAATGTCCATGCAATTTAACCTTTCTGCAGTTATGATTCATTTGTACATTTATTAAAATGTAAATTTTTACCCCATTGTTCTCTCTGTCTAATAGTGAAGCATTAGTCTGTTGGCACATTCTATTCTTTGATTTTGCCACTTGAACATTTCTCATAAAAGTGAAACATTCATTTTGTTGACTAGTTTGAGGGTATTTTCTCATAACATCTGAATTGCTTTGAATTTGGATCAGATAGATATACAAATATAGGAACAAGAAAAAAATCCCCCTGGGTCTGCTCTGGTGTTCATTAGATTCTGACTCATGTGGACTATAAATCCATATTCCTTGATAACTACCTTACAGAAATGTGACTGTCTTGGACTTGAAAGCACCAATTGTTCGAGCATCTACAGATTTTGAAATGCTACTGCCCTTGGAGTGAAACTATTTCCTGATTGGGTGACTGAGCTCTTGTAATAGAACCCTATTGTGAGGGTGGAGTTGATGCTTTTATTTTTAGCAATGTATTTATGAAAGAAGTGTTTGAAAGGAAAGAACAAGCAATATGCTAGAGGATCACCAAGTCAGGCAGAGAAATGTTTCAGGTTTGGACCCACTTGTTGAAGCTGTCAATTAATTCATGATCCTCAACTGTGCCTCATTTTCTCTGAATCTTTCAAAACTGTAGATCATCTTGTGGCCCATGGACGAATGGCAGAGAAGGAAGCCCGAAAAAAATTTAAACAAATCGTTGCAGCTGTTCATTTTTGTCACTGTCGAAACATTGTACATCGAGATCTGAAGGCTGAAAACCTGCTCCTGGATGCTAACCTTAACATAAAGATTGCAGGTATGTAGACTTTAATTGGCCTTTTTTTATGAACTGGAGAATTTTGTGTAATTAGTTTTGCCATGCATGGGTTGAAACAGGCAAAAAGAGAGCAAATGTGACATTGAACAAGTTATAGTCAACATAAAGTGCACTTGTCACATTTCACTGTTACCTTTGGCTGCTTATGTTTTTTCAGTTGTTTGTTTGCAATGATACACACTATTTTGCAGATTAAATGTTTGATAATCCCAGCATTATGATTTGTAAATTTCACATCCTATTCCTTCAGATTCCTAACCTTTACCTGATATCTCTGCATCGGAGAGAGGTAAAGTGGAGATGTATCCTCATACAAAAAAGTAGGAAGTGTTGAAAATAGGAACTATAATTCAATGCAAAGAACAGTCAAAAGATGATTGGAGACAATTTTCTTGCATTTAATGTACATTATGAAATCTCTTAAATTTATCATCAAATCTTAGCCCACTGACCTTTTAGTCCAACTTTACATCATTCTCACAATGATTTAGCAATTCTTACAGCTCCAAATTCTTTGTTTTATTTATAAGTAAATAATTATAGCTATTCAGTATTTCTTCTAATTCAATAAATGTAGAATGAACGATATGAACTATTCAACTCATCTGATATCTGATAATGTTTTTACTATAAATGTTTCCTTCTATGCCAAATATCACCATTACCTTGTATTTATTTCATTTTAGCTTCCTCTCAATTTTATTGCTATCATATGCTTCATAGCTCCTTGTGGTAGAAAATTCAACTACTGTAAATTTCGGTGTATAAGTCGAGTTGTGAAACTCAAAAAAAAACCTCAAAAAATTGGAGTTGACTTGTACACTGGATATACTTTTGACACTTTAAAATTCAGCTTAAAATCCAGTCTGCGTTGATCTGACATATAAGTTGACTCTTGAAAAATCGATTTGGTGTATGTTAACCGTTGAAAAACAAAAAAAACCCAACTGCGACCGATTTTCATTGAAATTTTTATTGAAAACAACAACACAATTAGCACCCTTCAAAATCACTCTCATTATCATCGTCTGAAGCAAAGATGGCGGCAAGTACATCCATACTCTCACCATTTAAACAGTCATTATATGGGTCCCGGTCTGTATCTGATGAGGTAGTTTCAGCTTCATCGTCAGTGTTCCACAATAAATCATCTTCCGTGTCATCAATTGTACAAGAGATTGCACTTTTTAAATGATTTTATCACAGTCTCTACTTTAACTTTGTCCCAAGCCTTGAGCATGAAGTTACACAGCATATAAAGTGATGCAGCATGCATTGCCTTGCCTTTTGTAAATGACTTTACTGCACTTGACATCCATGAATTCCATTCCTCGTGCACATGGTCTTTGAATGGCTTGATCAAACAGACTTCGATAAGTTGCAATATAGATGTCAAACCACTGGGAATAACTGCTATGTAAGTATTATGTAGTGCTAATATACTTTTAGTTTTCTCAGTTAAGTGGCTATGAAACATATCCCAGGCCAGCAAACTTCATTCTTTGTATAAACCGCCTGGGCACCTGTTACACATATTGCCTATTGATAGTTTTACACCATTTTCATCTATCTATCCTTTTTCTCGAAAATGGACAAAAATAGCTGGAGGGAATTTCATTTTCAGTTTAATTTTGCATTTGAAGAAGACTATGGGTTTTAACTTTGTCTCGTCAGCCATGCACGATAACACCACAGTAAACCTGGTTCTTTTGCGGCCTGTACTTCGAGTTTGCACAGTTTTAACACCTTTCTATTCCACTGTTCATGTCAAAATTCATGGGGGTTTCGTCCACGTTTCAACTCTAATCTAAAACTTGTTACAAGACATTTATCTTTAACCCATCCAGCTGATAAAACAGAGAAAAGAATAAGCAAAAAAGCAGAAAAAATTCCAGCTAATGTTAAAATAAAATGCAACAACTTACTCCTCTCTACTTTTTACAGGTAGTAACATAATATCTGTCACTTCTTGTGTGCTTTCTTACACATTCCCATCTCTTTACTTCTTTTTCTCTTTTTTAAAAACTTTTTTGTGAGAGCCCGATTCTCAGGAGCTGATTCTACATCATCACATTATGTCCCCATGCCAATGCAAACTGTGTTCCTGCCAGTTCTGTATAATAAACTGGTGAAAACTTACAACTTTATGATCAAAATCTTTTGGTAATTGAACACGGGCTTGATGTGTCATAAATTGCATTATTAGAGTGAAATCAAGTAATGAATCCCTTAACTGAAGTTCTTTGTGTGGAGACAACCTTATTTTCATGACTCAGCCAAAATTTTTCTGCTCCATTGATGACTTCAGAAAAAGCTTTGAAGAGCAATAACGCAAAAGTGTTCAGGAAAAGGAGAGCACAGAAATGCAATTACTGTGTCCCACAATTATTCACTTATCACGTCAGTGCTGCTAATATTTTGGCATGAGTGATTGTTGCTTCTCCAACCTGATTGTGGCCTTGTAATATATTGATAATCAGAACAATATTACTAATTTTCCAGTAATTCTTGTCAAGGACTAAAAGGTCAAAAATTGTAAATGATTCAATACATTAACTGTGCATTGACTGTTTTGGCCATCTTTGGTACAGACTTTTTGTTTCATAATACATCATTATATTCCATGGTTACCATGAGTAACTTAAGAATCTGCCAGTAAAACTGTACTGGCTTTTTAGTCATTTAAGATTCATACACTTATTTAGGTATTTCATGTTCTTTATACAGGTTCTTCAGAAATAAGCTAATTTAAATAGCTATTTCAATTGTTCATTTTACTGAGTAAATGAAGTTGAGCACACGCCAGCTATCTTTGGTTTAACGGGAGAACAGGTCAATATTTGGGTGTATGGATAGCGATAGGTGCTGTGTTGAATAGTCTTGGAACAATTTTTTTGTTTATAAAAAATCTGATTTTGATAATGTATTCATTTGATTTAGTGACCTGTGCAGTGATTGTGATGACGCAGTTACAAATCCTACTTCAACTGGCTCCTTAACAGTCCACAATGGGATTACATGTCTGTTAACTAACACAAGAAGTTTCAAACTCCTAGTGGTAGGGATGGGAAACCAGAAGCCTGCAGATGCTGGAGAACAAAAGGAACATACAAAAGTGCTGAAGGGACACTGGTATTAACACTGCATCTATGGAAAGCAAAAAGCAGGTGACTTTTGAGGCCTGCGCTCTTCATCAGGAATGTTTGGTAGGGATGGTTTCTGACTGACAGCAGGCTGAACCTTTTAAGGTCTCAACAATGCTGTGGTACTGCATCTGGGTGTGGTTCCTTCACTGTTCTTGGTCTGTTCCCATATTCCTACCATGTTCCCTCGTATTTGTACTTCCTGTGTAACCGTCTCCTGAGTTGCATGCACATATATCTATCCCATGGTTTATTAATATCTTGGAATATGCTGCATCTTGTGTGATTTTTCTGTAAGATTTTCACCTTGTCCTATAATATGTATAACTTTGTAAAAGGCCAAAAAATGAGAGATGTCTGTAAGGCTTGGCAGGTGTAGGATTATGGTGCACACTCTGGATAATGTATGCTCTTATAGCTGATTCAAATGTTATTACTCTGCTTCAGCATGGGTGGAAGAGAGATCAGTTCAAAATGAGGAATTGAAAACAAATACCAAAAGGTTTAGTTTTAAAATAGGCTTCACACTATTCAGGCAATCCTCCCTTAGAGATAGTCTTGCTTCTTCCAATTCTGGTCTGCATTAGCATTGTTTTATCATCTGCTGGAGCTAGTTTTGGCATGGCATGAAAACACATCAATGTGGAGAACATGTGTCTGAATCCTGCCATTTTTAAAACTTATTTTGTAATTGCACAGACTAGGTGTCTCCACTTTTTCACAGAAGTCATTTCGCAAGCATCATCATTGATGTGGACTGTTGCTTTACTCATGCTGTGCTTAAGAGTATTTCAAATGGTGGAAAGTGTTCCCTTCAGAACTTTTGATTAATTCTTTTATCAATTAAAAACAGTAGTCCACTGGAGTTGGTAGAAGTACTGAAGTCACATTTCTGGACTTTTTAATGTTAGCACTGGCATGGGAAACTCAGCCAAGTTTAAATCTAGCCATTGTGAAATTGATGATTGCCAATGACAACTTCAAAACAACTGAATTGTTCATAAAAAAAAGTTATCTGCTATCTTTGCTATAGATCAAAACAACACAAAACACTCCAAGTGTGATCTCACCAATAAATTCTAAGTAACTGATACAATTCAAACTAAACAGGTTGAAAGCAGATATTCATTGATGTTGTGTTAAATTTAGAAAACTGAATCAACAGTCAGTGTCCAATCCACAGAATAACCTCTGCCCCCTGTTCCATTCAGTCTTTCTTGTGTGACTGAAGGCATGCATATCTGAAGGAAAAAGTGTAAATTCTACTGACAGGATTATGCAAATAGCAGTGGGCTGCATGAAAATTAGTATAACCTAAATCACGAAAATCTGAAGACTCCATGGTTGAAGTAAAAAACATTGAAATTGGACAACACCTGGATCAGTTTTACTCTTTGATAGTTGCATTATGGATGGTTGTTAGAATGCATTTTGAACTTTAAAAAAAAAGTTGTCTGATACGAGAGAACTTTTCTGAATAATAAATAGCGTCTATTCCTTGTCACATTTCTCTTCAAAGACCAATATGCTTTATTATTCATGAAAAATGTTGCCAAAAAACCTATATGCATTTTAATTTCAAGCTAGTGTATTAGGCTCAGGAGATGTTGAAATGTGTTCCTAACAAAATATCTCCAGTAATGAGTAGTTACTTTCATTGGAGAAAGTAAAAAGAAATTTGATAACATCCCTCCTGTTTGAAAAGTAGTTGTAGTTTACAGAGAATTTTATTTTCAATAAACGTCAAAACATTCCATAATTTCAGCTGTAATGCCCATCATCAGAATTTTGTATTTCCTTTTCTCTTTTCCTCATGTTTAGATGTGTCTGGTGAAAATGTCGCTTGCTTTCTGCCAATTTTAATTTTTCTGCTCAAAATTTATGTGGCTTTGATAAAATATAAAAAATTGAAAAACTGAGCATCACAAATATATAGGTTATTAGCGTTTGTATTGAATCACTAGTCCACACTGAATAAACATTGGACCCGTGGGTATTTCACAATATATTTAGGGAAATGAACTCAGGAATGTAAACATAATTATAGCTATAAACTACTCAACTTTCATCTTTCCTGTTGGTGCTTCTTGAGTTTCTCGTATGGATTGTTCAGTGTAATTATTTTGAGCACTTAATTTTTTTTAATGATTTAAACATGCATTTAATTTCTCTTTATTTACATTTAAGGAAAGACTGGATAATGACATGGAGGGGAGAGGATTGGAGGAGTATGGACCAGGTGCTGGTCAGTGGGACTAGGAGGGTGGGGATTTGTTCTGGCGTGGACTAGTAGGGCCAAACTGGCCTGTTCTGTGCTGTATATGGTGATAAACCATTAGGTGCATATCCATGATGGAATAGGTTATGAGTCAAAATATTTTAAACCATTCAAGGCACATCCTAATTTTTCTGAGTAACCCCAAACTTGGGTTTTAACATTGTTTATAACTGTTGTTAAACAGTACTTAAGAAATTGGACATGGTCTTTACATTTTATATCCTTGTTTCCCTGTTATTTGATAAAATATTGTTAAGGATAATAATAATTGGAAATTTCTGCTTCTGTGTATTCCATTTAATTTACATTCGAATTGTATTTTGTTTAAAATAATTAATTGCTACATGTATTTTATTTCATTTAATCCTTTTACAATAATTAATTTATGGGTCCTTTGGAGGACATTGTGTCCCAGTAACTCCAACGAACAATGACAATAATGAATTTAGATTGAAAATTTAACAACTCTAAAGTTTTGATTAGCTAGACTGTAGAAAAGTAAATATTTTTTTAAAAAGTGTTCCATGTTGTTTCACATAAAGTCTTTAGATGATATCTGTTTCTGTAATCTATAAAGGACATTTTATTAAAGCAAGGTACTTATTATTAAAACAATGGGCTGCATTGTCTGACCGAGTGATATGAGTATATTGTCATAAACAATGTACATAGAGAATGTACCAAAATTCTTGCTGTTCCAGCTTGTAGAATTTCTGACCTCCATCTCAGCATCTCCTGGGGCATCTAATCTCTCTTAGGCCACATTTTAGGCTTGTTATTTGCTCACAATCCTCCTTTTACTTAGAGCCTTCAAGACTGGTTATCTCTGGATTTTATACACTTCTCCTACTCCAGAAAAGGCTGATTCATGAGTCCAATTCCCTCCGGTTTCCTCCGCCAAAGGTGGAATGAAGTTGCACCACCTCCTGCTTAAGTGGACGTGTGCTGAAGCCCATTCGAATGGCTGATGACGTCACGATGACGCCGTCAGCCTGCGACCAAATCATGCAAATTTTAAAAGGGTTTTTTCTCTTAAGATTGCAATGAGGTATGCAGTTCGCGCACCCAGATGCCTTCCATAATTTGTTTTTCTGAACCTCAATGAATAGAATATAAAATTGCTAGCCTATTAAATCTGAGTGGATGATTTCAAGGCATTGCGGCTCTCGTTTTGATCTTTGAGCATTATAACAAATGGCAGGGTCTACTGACTGGTCTGTGCGATCATTGCTCTCACACTTCGTTTGCCTTTTGTAGATCCTGGCCCGGGTATTCAGTCACACTGCTCTTGACAATTACATACCTGACACCCAGCAAATGGTCTGGTCCTGATGCAGGGATGATGTGAGAAGTGGGCTCTGGTTGCAATTTACCCTGCCACCTAAGCACTTACTTTCTGTATCACCATCCGAACCCTGCTAAGTCATCTATCCGTGGAGACAATGGGATATTCACAGTAATCACAGTGCACTGCTTGGACACTGTCCATTTATTGGCTCTTGGATTTGTATCTTCCAATGACAGTTTGGGAAGTAACAATAGCTGTTCCCCTGTAATAATTTCATGAGTATTGAAGTGCTTTGGGATGACATTCACTCCCTTATCTAAGCTTGCATAACATTGGGTTGAACCTTTGTAAATTTGTCTGTTTTATTTAAAAACAAATTTACTTAAACCCAAGGAAGAAACCATTGGTCAGGTCTGTCTCAGTGCCGATTTTGGCTCGCGAAAGCAAATTCTCCATCAGCACGTAAGGCTTAAAGTTGGGAATCATGTGAACAGATTATTAGCACACTCGTCGTAAGAGCGAAAAGATCATTTGGGGAATATTCAAGATGAGAGGGCAGTAAGGAAGGGGTGAACAGCAATGAAGATTAAAAAAAAAATACAGACGGGATATCACCCTAATCTGGTTTCATTAACGGAGCCTTCCCAGTAATGTGATCGCATATTGCACAATATGTTAGACTATGGTGTCCTCACTGCTAGTGAGGGTTTTGTTTTCTGGGGGAGGAGGTCACATCCAAAAACTCGTTAGTACAGATGTTTCCAGATGTCGGAAGTTGTTTAGATGGGCAGTTAGACTGAATCTCAAGCTACATGCCAGCCTTTGGTTATCAGTGCCTCCTTATTTTCGGCAGGTCCATTCACTTCCCTGTGCGTATGTTCTATACCTCAGCAGAGGGCTCCCCTGCTGACCTTTTGCCCTGGGAAGCCAGATCCCTATGTAAAAGGACATCTGCCTTTCAGATTTCCCTTTCACATAGATCATGTGTTGGGCAATAAGGCAGCTTCTCTATGTAAAAAGATTAGTCTGTTTCTGCAGCAGATCCTCTGAACTAAGCAAATTTTCTTTGGAGCAATAAATTGTAGGATTTGCTCGGATGGATTTTCCCATAAAATTGGTAAAATAAAGGAAAATGTTTTACCACAAAGAACACAACTGGTTATAAACATTTAATCTCTGACTTATAGATTAACTGAAAGTTCTTTTGTAGTTTTAAATTAATTGCAGTTGACCAGATTTTATTTTAAATCTGTAATACTAGTTAATGAAATAGAATTGGGAAAATGTGTGCAGATTATTTTGTGGACAAGGACATAAGTATATGTGTTGGTGAGTAACTGGTGGTCAAAGGTGTATTATTTCATTTTAATTTTCCTCCCCTTGGTAGCTTACGTTAGAATTGATTGTCTTGAGCATTGCAGGAATGGACCTGATTTTTTTTCACAGTTGTATTCCTGTGTACTTACTATATTGCTGATAAAATTTAATTTTTATGCAGGCTGTGTCCTGTAGCTCTCAAAGGATTGTGTAGGCTGTTCAGCTAATTAGCTTTAAACCTTAAGAGCTCACATGCAACACGTGCTTAGAGCACAGTGTAAATTCACTTGGAAAATTCTGCTAAACGGTCACAGATGAGACAGATTTGTCAGCTTGCATGCATGCAAGAGCAACAGTTTCTGTCAGTTTAATTATTCGTCAACTGTGAAAATAGGAGTTAAAGCACATTACAGGTGACCCTCTTATATAACCATTTACAGCACCGTTTACAGCACGGAAACAGGCCATGTCGGCCCTTCAAGTCTGTACCGGTTCACTTGAACAACTCCACTAGCTCCTCCGCAAACTCCTGAGGAGGTAGAGGCTTTTTCATGATGCCATTGGTGTGTTGCCTGGCATTAATCAGAACAATCCCCAAGTTTTGACTTTGGCCAGGTGGCTTGTGTCGTAGTCAGAGCTTACTCCTTGCAGTCTTTCTGCTTTTTCTTTTGCAAATTTTGATTGGGGAAAATTAATCTTGTTAGGATTGTTTGAGTAATGGAATTTTGTCCTTGTGCAATGCTCAAATCCTTTGGAAAATTGAAGGCAAGGAATAAAATTTGGTTTTTGAAAAATTATGTGGGAATAAATAAATACAAAATTCAAAAGAAACAAAAACAAATTCTTTTTTTAAATTTGCACATGGTAGAAGCCAGTTGCAGCCATTAAAACCCATGCCTTCCAATTTCATCCGATTAACCTACAACCCCTGAAAAACAACTGTTAATTTTAGTTACTCAATACTATGAGGCAGTAAGATTCTGATATGACGCCACTTCTTCGATTGGATTGGCAGTCACATCCAAATCCCCTTTTTATTCCCTCTCCAGTCGAAGGACAAGTGAACAGATGACTCAGAGGGTTCTTCATCTGCTAGGCTTTTTCTTTGAATCTGCATTGTAGGGAGCATGATTGCTATTGCCAGCTCCTTAATCTCTTGGCCTTTACATTACTTCCACAAATTCACTGCATTTTAACCATTACCTCACTGAATTCTTTATTTAACATCTTTCTCCGGTGAATCCCGATCTTCAAAACTCATCCCTTTCCTGACAATTTCACTTCCTAAACCCTTTTCAAATCTAAGAGCCTTGTACGTATGTCACTTTTCAGTATTTGGTATTATGTGCCAATTAAAGTGAATCTATTTCCCCCTAAATGGAGTTAATTCATACTGTACATTTGTATACTCTAATTAGAATGTAAAAGATGAGTAGCAACTGAAAAAATGTTTTACTTAAGTTACCTACAAATTTGCTAATAATATCTATACATTGATCAAAGCTTTCTTTTAACTTACTGCCAAGAACCTGTATTTGTTGTTTATTTTAACGTGTTCAATTGCTAGTACAATTCTCCCCACAATTCAAACATAATTAATCTAATATTTCATCTTTCTCTTCACTTGAAAGGAATATTGTTTTATATTTGATTTGTTTAGCATACATTTAAATTCTTTCCACATGCCCAGAATTATGATTCCTTGAAATAAATAAAAGCACTGCATGTTAGATGTTGTGCTTTTGAAGTGTTTTTGAGAAAGTTATATTTTAATGATTTTCAATGTTATATGAGAAAAAAATGTGACGTTTTAAGAAGAAAAAACTTGTTGGTCTTTACTAATAAAATAAAACAAAAACTGATTTGTGATTTTTCTTTTGCCTTCAAAATCTGGCCAGATGTCTTTTAGAGGTTTTTGTATTTTGTTCTACTTTTCTGTCATTTCTATTTTTGTTATCTTTTAATTACAGCTTGAAATTTTGTTTTTTTCTCTCAGAATAACTAACAAAAATCCCAGTCTTAATTAAAAGATTATAATTGATTTTTTTTATTCACTGAAAAAAACCTCTGTTGACAACATTTTATAATATGACTAATTTTGATTTAAGAATGTGATTTTCAATTGTGCATTTTTCATTTTTGTTTCTTATTTCTTTACAACAATAGAACAAGTCCATTTTGCTCATCCTGTCCGTGTCAGCTATCAAGCATTTGTCACAATCACATTCCTTCACTTATGTCATATTCATCCGTACCTCAAAATGCTGAATAACCCAAACCACTCTGCCACTCACCTATTTCAGGGGTAAAATACGGGAGCCAATCAACCTACCAATCAGCACTACTTTGGCATGTGAGAGGAAACTGGAATTCCCCTTCCTTCAAGGAAATTCTATACAATCAGTAGGTCAATGGCATTGGAGGTCTGGATTAAACCTGGTTGCTGAGCTGTGAAGTAAAAGTTCTACCTGAATTTGGCTAAACAATGAATTCAGTTAGTGAAAGGAAGAACGAAATCCAAAAATAATATTCCATTATTCTTGTGGTGTGCATAATCTCCTGACTAATCACATTTTTTGGTATATGATAGAACAGTCACAGATTGGGGGGAAAAAAGTAAAGCACAGAGAGTAAGGGATGCCTTTAAAAATGCAGAGCTGGACTTTAACACAGAAACAAAAAAGTTGATGCTTTCGTCTGAAGTGTTTAAATGACTGAAAATACCTGATTTTGGCAAAGAATGGTGGCACTCTAAACTGGGTCAAATTTGAAAACAAAATTCATATTTTAATGTTAATTACATTGATGTTCTGACCATGTGATATTGTTTTGTTTCTCTTTTTTTCTGCCATAATTACAAAATAAGAATATTCTGCAAATGAATAATTTTTTCATTTAAAGTGAATTTTTAAAGTAATTTTTTTTAAAGAGAATTCCTTGTAACATTGTTGCTGTGAACTATCCAATGATTTGCTACAAGATAACTGCATATTTCCATAATTTCAGGATGCTTATTGAAACCAATTCTGCAAATAAATGTAATTGCATTGAGATCACCAATTTCCATGGGAGGCATTCTGAACAGTTTTAGACTTGACGATGGAGCAGAGGAAAGGATAGTACCCTTCTTAGAGAAATTTTGGGTTTAAATCAAACATGAAGACCGCTTTCCTAATTCAAAAGAGCACATAAAGAGAAGACCTCACCTGCTGCTTTAGCCGATTAACTACCTACTAACAATTTGCTCTTTAAATGTCCTATTAATAATTAATGAACAATTATGGTTATTATTTTCTTCTACAAAATCCAAAGATTCTATTTCTAATGCATTCCACTCAATAAGATAAATCTAAAAAGAGAACATTGATACAGAACAAAGGCCTAGAAATTCTGTCGTAGTGTATGGGTTTTGTATGATAAAATATTTTTAGAAAGTGATTGTATACTTTGTGCACAAATAGCACACACTGGAAATTAGGTGCAGGTAATTTGCACAAACAATACTATATGCACAGATGCTGTAAGGCATCACATTGATATCAAAGAGAATCTATAGCAAGAAATTGTACTGGGCTGATGAGACCTGCCACTTTCTACAACAGATGCTGATTAAGGGCTGGCCACCCATTCCTTCCAGATAGTTAACATTTGTTTTCTTAGTGATGACTTACCATAACACTGCCCACCCCACCCCACCCCCCAACCAACCTGTGTTGCCAATATTCTTGGCCGCAGCAGACCAGATAATCTATTCAGCTCCTTTGACACTATTGCCCCATCAGCCATCAATTATCTTCTTATTCAAGCCTTCCAGTGTATATTATTTTTCTTTCCCCTCATCTGACCATCTCTACAGTGAGATCAATGTCCCAGGATCTTTGTGTATTGCATTATAATCACAACAGCTGCAGATTTCAGAATCTTTTTAACCTTTCCCCACCTTCCAAGATATTTGATTCTCCTCTGTACTTCCCATCCCCAACTTCAACTCCCTGCCCTCAATTCATTCCCACTTAATCTTTACCAATCTATTACGATGGGAGTTTGTGGAGTAGAAGCCTTTCTGCCTGTTTCCTCAGAGATCCTCATAATAAAATTGAGGAACCCTGTGCATTGCTATTTTAGCACATATTTTCAGTCATACAACTGTTTCTAAGCCATGATATTTCCACTGCTAATGTATTTTTTATCAGCTTTTTAATTTTTTTCAAATTTCACTGTTTAATACATTATATTTTATCACAATTGAAATGCAACCCTACCATTAATTTGTTAGTTAAAATAAAAAACAGCACAGCTTCCATGTTTTTGTCCATTTAATTGTTTTGATTTGATCAGTGATAACCAAGAATGTTCACTGAAATAGATGTTCTGTTCCAGGCATATCACTGCTTATAATATAATTAAGCACATTTTGCTAATTGTCAAACCTTGTTGGTTTAGCTCATATCAATTTCATCTGTTTTCATCAGCTTTTGTAAACCAGAATAATTGGTTTCTTTCTGATTGCCACTCTCCAATGAGTGGTAATTCTGCCTCTCCTGTAGGAAAAAGAATCTCAGGGTTGTATGTGCTGTCATGTATGTACTCTGACAATGAATATTAAATCTGAATCTGTCTTCCCTCATCTGATGAATCAGAACTCCATGTCAAAAAAAAAACTTGGAAAAACAATGAAAGTAACAGGGCACAAAATGTTCTCTGAATAAGGGATTTTGGTGGCAATTGCCACCACTGACTGGGTTGGTTGAGTCCTTAAAGACATATTTATGAACTGATTCTCTGGCAGATAATGATCAAATTAATATGAGAGATAAATATACTTAACAATGCCTTCCTTCTCTTTTTCCACATCAATGTATCTTTTGAAGATGACCACACTTGTAAAAATGACCAACCCACAATTATTATGGAGAAAAAGTTATGTTATCCCACTAAACCAGTGGTTCCTAAACTTTTACTTTCCACTCACATCCCACTTTAAGTATTCCCTATGCCATCAGTGCGTCAACACAGACGCACCTCAAGGATGTGTGCTTAGCCCACTGTTCTACCCACTGTACACCCATAACTGTAGCCAGCCACAATTCAAATGATACCTGAAAATATGCTGATGACATCACAGTTGTTGGCAGAATCACAGACGGCAATGAGGAAGTGTACAGGAGTGAGGTAGATCAGTTGGTTGAGTAGTTCCACAACAATGACCTTGCACTCAATGCTTAAAAAAAAACAAGATGATGATTGTGGACTTCAGAAGGAAATCAGGAAACACGAACCAGTCCTCATTGAGAGGTCAGCAGAATAGAGGGTCAAGAACTTCAAATTCCAGATCTTTGAGGATCTGTCCTGTAGCCGCTATGTTGATGCAATCACAAAGGAAGCTGGCCAATGGCTATACTTTATGAGGAGCGTGAGGAGATTCCATAGGTCACCAAAGGCTCAAGAAAACGTACTCAGGTGTACGGTGGTTGCATTACTTTCTGGTAAAGCTCAGGACAGAAAAAATCTCAAGAGGGTTGTTAAGTTGGCCTGCGACATCACAGGCACCAGTCTTCACACCACCAAGGCGGTGTTTTAAGAAAGCAGCCTCTGTCCTCAAGAACCCTCACCACCCAGGCCATGCCCTCTTCATTCTGCTACCATTAGGAAAAAGGTACAGGATTCTTAAGATGAGCACTCAGCAGTACAAGGACAGCTTCTTCCCTTCTGCCATCAGATTTCTGAATGAACAATGAACCACAGATACAACATTACTTTGTCTCTTCCTTTTTCTTGCACTATTTTATTTATTTTGAAACGTGCTTTATAGAAATATCTGCCCTGTGACGCTGCTGCAAAACAATGAATTTTGTGGTATCTTCATTACAATAAATTCTGATTCTGTGGGACTTAACACCACTTCCATATCCCTCCAGAAGTTCTGCACTAACCTCAGTTTGAAAGATATTGCTAGGTCTCGATCTGTAGCTTACGCTGTGAATAATATTATCAGAGGGACTTTGAGTTCAAGAAATGGATTCATCTTTTCCTTCTCAAATATAATTAGTGAAGAATAGAAGACGTGTACCAGCAAGCATAAAATCCCAAAATATAATTAAAGAAACTGCATTCTTACAAAATACCAGGAATGAACATTAAAAATATGTGCTTTTCATGAATGGCATTATTATCTAAGAAAATGTGTTGTAAACACAATAAGTTCATTTTCGTCCAATTGTATAACTAGACAAAGCATCATCCTTTGGTCCTCAGTGCAAAAACATGCAATTTCACATACATATATACATAGCACATACAGACAAATAATTCATAAACAGTACATATATTTTATATATATAATTTGTATGTGTATATATACACATATATATATATATATATATACATAAAAAACAAGTTTTTCCTCAGCCGGGTGGGTTTTGACTCAGATACCTCTGTATCTCTTACCTGATGGGAGTTGCTGGAGGATGCTGTGTGCAGAATGGTAGGGGCCCCTTAATGATTTTGAGAGCCCTCTTCAGACAACGATCCAGGTGGAATACATCAATTGATGTTGGGTGGGGGTGGTGCAGAGGAGGGAGACCCTAGTGATCTATTACTTAGATGCACTAAACAAAATTAATTTGTGTTTCAGACTTTGGGTTCAGTAACATCTTTACACCAGGACAGTTGCTGAAAACATGGTGTGGGAGTCCACCATATGCAGCTCCTGAACTGTTTGAAGGAAAAGAATATGATGGCCCCAAAGTAGATATTTGGGTAAGTTTTAAATGACTAGTTTTAGTTCTGCTACATTCTGTGTTTGACATATTTTAATTTGCTCTTTGACCTAATTTTATCCAAACTAGTGTAAAATCTATAAATTGTTTGTGCTTTTTTTTTTCAATCATTAGCTCTTCATATTATGTTTGGATAATTTAAACCAGTCATTCCCAAAGTGGGTGGTGCCACCCCCTGGGGGCGGTGGAAAGATCTAAGAGGGCAGTGTGGAAAAAGGGGGCGCACTACATCATAGTCCTTGGCCGCCAGCGCCTTCTTGAGGGCAGCCAGCGAGAGGATGTGCCGCTCCATGGCTGCTGCCGCTGCCGACAGGATGCGCTTGGTCACCATTGGGCCCTCTGCTGCCTTGCTGCTGCACTGCCATTTTCTCTTACTCCTGATTGCCTTTTCCACTTTGGTGCCCCCTTCTCCGGGATCGCTAACTTCTTCAGCCCTGGGATACTCAGGCATGGCAAGTACCTCTCTCTGTCTGCCTACTCCTTGCTTGGTCTTCCCATCATCACAGCCAAAAGCGGTGGGAACTGGAGGAGTAAACGAGCCCATTTATACCTGGGAGAAGCAGATGGAAAGGAGAAACCTTTCCACAACCTCACCCTTGCATCTTAGCCACTCATTTTGTGTTTCTCACCTCTGCTAAACCCCCGAAAATTTGGCAAACCCACCCTCGCTGACCCACCAAACCCACTCCATGCTGACCTGTCGACTGCAGAGCATTGGAATACCCTGGTGTCTCTGCCAAAATTTGCCTGAACTTGTCCCAATCTCCATCGAGTTCCACAAACTCTCTGGATGCCTTAATGTTTTACCCATTCTTCAGCAGAAATGCTTGTAAAATATATATTCATGTTTATAGTGTTAGATTAATTGTTGTTTTAAATCTGCAGTAGACCTAATACCAAGAAAGTGATGTGTGTATGTGTGGGGTTGGGGGGTGGGGTGCGCTCGGGATGTGGCCTGGGAGACAAGGGGGAGGCAGTCCAAAAATGTTTAAGAAACACTGATTTAAACAAAGGTAATTTTGTTTTCATAATTAATCAAGGAGCAAAGTTTTTCCCACTAATGCTAATGAATCCAGGTGATTCTCATCGGTGGTGGTATCAATTTTGAAGTGATTTGCTGTGTTCCTGCACATTCCATTCAGAAACGTTTCTCCACTTAATCCTTGGTACTGTCTTTTTCATATTTGCCATGAGGTTAAATAAAACAACTTCTATATTTCATGAAAGAAGGTAAGAATATTAAATTGTAGGTGATGCAATTTAATTTGAATATATGCCAAAAGTTTTGCCCAAATCTGGGTGTGGAATACTTGATATATGAAACTATCAGTTTTATACCTGAACAAATAACTTCCACAATTTCTTATTCTTAATGTTTTATGTTTGAAAGATGCGGAGCATGTAACTAATTTCACCTGTCAGCAGATGGGAATGTTTGTGTAAACTACTTTGGAGACTGCAATTTTTTTTTGCATGTTCACACCAGATATTAGCTGAGGAGAAAGAAAGTTAAATGCAAAGTATCAGTTATGGTAATATATATACATTTTCTTTCAGAGTTTAGGGGTGGTGTTATATGTACTGGTGTGTGGGGCCTTACCATTTGATGGCAACACACTGCAAAACTTGCGGGCCAGGGTACTAAGTGGCAAATTTCGAATTCCATTCTTTATGTCCACAGGTAAGAACAGTTGCTTGAACTAATCAAGCAATAGAAGGGCAAGTGGGGGGTGGGAGGAAGGTTCTATTGAGATATTGATGAAATTTTGAGATGTAAATTTTAAAGGGTGAATTTAGTCATGAGAATATAAATGATTCATAAATTCTTGATTTTAATATGTTATTAATGTAATGTTTAAAAGCATCCTTGGCATTTTAAGGTATTCAAGTTGTAATAAGCAACTAGCAGCATATTTTAATTCCTGTGTGGATTTTTAAACTAAATCCTTTTATAGTTTTTACATGTAAGAAATAAATATAGGTTCCCATGATTTGACAACTTTTACATTTTAAAAAGATGGAATATCACTAATACTTTACTTTTGATTGAAATATTAACATTTAAGTAACTAAATTGGTGTCTGTATGCTTTAGAAAATGTTGAGAGTAGTTTTGATTTTTTTAAAGGTAATTTTCAGTGTTTTTAACATTTTCCTAAGAATCTTAATGTGAAGCTAATTGTTTTGACGAAGAAGGGTAAAAATCTGGAAAATTAGTTTAATCACTGATATATGATATTTCAAAAGGAGACATCCATAGATAAATGTTTAAATAATTTCTTTACTCTTGTTAGCATTTTTGGAGATGGTATTCTTAACTGTCAGGGCAGGAAATATTACTGTATAATCCTGCTGTCCTGATCATTTTCTCAGAATTGCCCCCTGTACCCTTCACATGCTTATGCTTACTGCATCAAAATGTAGAGGTTTATCTTGCTGGCCAAGAGTATCCTGGACTAATCCTGGCATCGTAGTTTGAACTGCAGTGCTGCCTCTGGCTGTGCATGAGGAAGCCCAGTTCCTCAACATTACCCTAAATGCTTTGACAGCAAAATCCCATGCCTAATTTTTCCAACTAAGGTTTGTCAGCATCATTTTACAGGTTACTGTTACTGACTTTAAGGAACTTATTAAACTATTAAAATTGAGATAAGCAAATTTAAAACAAAGTATACAAATTAAAAAAAAACTAAACATTTTTATTTTTAAGAAAAGCTTTCAGTATAATTTGATTCCAACTTCAAATACATTTTTAATTTAAGTATAGACAGAGGAGAATAATAGACCTAGTTAGTGTTTTAGAAATAATGCAGTTGAGATCTAAAAGAACACAGACAATTACATTGGACCATAAATTTTCTCAAAAGGTTTGCTTCCTGAAAAAAATACTGGGGATTATGATAGACAATTTTGAGATGATCTTGAAAATAATTTCAATTTGCTGTACCATGTAGTAATTTGGAGAAACATTAAATTAACTTTGATTGAATTTAGCATGTTTAATTCCTTGATGATACTGATACGTGGCGTTAGTTCAGCTAACCTGAAGTTATTTTGCTGCTGATTTACGTTTGATGCTTAATGGATAATGTTTACAGAAAAATCTGAAGCTTGACTGTATTATAAATTGGTGAATCTTCTCAAGTTTGCACGGTTCATCTTATCTGCACAAGGTTCTAGCCTGTTTCATACAGAGTAACACTGAGGCAAATCAATAATTAGCTGCCAAATTTCCCAAGTCGAAATATCATAGCTGGAATTTATCCACTTATGCCATATTGTAATCTATTTTCATTTAACTTGATTAATAGCGTGCAAGTGAACTTTGCTCTGGAGTTAGTGTATTTGGACCAGAAATTAATTGACGTAATTCAAAAACAAGTTTAATACCTAGCTGTTGAAAATTACCTACTATGGTGTAATGTAATTTTGTGGACATTTGAGTATCTTGCCATATGCTGTGAAATTTCTCGTCTTATTTTCCTACAGCGATTTGTGTTCTTCCAAATACATTTCTTGTGTGGTTAAAAATCCCCCAAATGATGTCAAGAGAAATACAATATTCAATTTTCTCAATTTCACTGATCTGAACAAGGACTGTTTTTACCCACTCACAGAACAGTCATGTTTTGCGAATGCTATTTCCGTGAAGCTGCTGTTTAAAAGAATAGCACTCTAACTGCAGTTCTCATTAAGACCCCTGATCTCTTGTGTCCTCAATTACAATCTCAAGTGCATCTCTGAAATGCCTTTCCCAAGAGGTTAGGATCATGATTTCACTCATCGTCGTAACCTTGGAAATATTCCAGGGTGTTGCTGTTGAACTCTACATATCGCAGTTTGTTTTCATCACTGATTAAGGAGCTCAACCAGACGCCTGCTTTTCCAACTGCCCAGATAAGCAAGCATTCAGAGATCTAACTGAGAAGTCCATGGCAACCCCCTTCTAGGAGCACCTGGCTGAGGGCTTGGAGAGTTTTTGTGGCTCCATGCGAAAATAACATCTCTTGGTTTTTTTTAACTGGTCTGCCTAGATCCCAGAGTTTCCAACAACAGTCTTCCAGTCCACCCCCAGTTAACTAGCATGCGCTTGTTTAGTAGCAATACTCTCTAAATCTAAAAGAATTATATTGTGTGTCCCTGAAGAATTGGCTGCAATGATCACTCTTCTGTGATACTTTGAGGATGGCAAGGATTGGCAGCTCATCGGCACAGAAGGCCACATTGAAATTGATAATGTCAGTTTTAGGATACAGGAAAATCTGACAATGCTACTGCAGTTTTGTATGTTTACTATAATGTAATAATACAATGAAATTTTTGATCATTTTGAATTTGACCTTGTTTGCTGATTGCATTTATTTCCTTTCAGAATGTGAACATTTAATTCGACATATGCTTGTGCTAGACCCAAGCAAACGCCTATCTGTGGAACAGATCTGCAGACATAAATGGATGAAAATAGGTGATCCTGATCCAGAATTTGACCGGGTAAGGATAATTCCATACCTATGTACAGTACTCTGCACTGAACAAAGGAATTCTCATCAATTCTATGTTCTCTCTCTTCTTTTTGTGTAAGTTGTTATCTCTAAAGTGCTCAGCAAGTCCCTTTTGATTGTTTTTCCACGTATCTACACTAAAGGGTAATGTAGAGTCGTCAATTACCCAATCTGCCTCGTCTTGATATGTGGAAGGCAGCAGGGTCACCTGGTGAAAACCATATGATCATAGAGAGAATGTGCAAGCTCTACACTGACGATGTCCCTGGGCTTCCTCTATCCCACTATGAAAACATTCACTTTTTAAAAACAAAACTACTGTTGAAAAGAAAAGGAAAACACGATCACAGATCCCATACCGTAAATGCTATTTTATGGCAACTGGACAGCTAATTTGATTTCTCTGGCTAAATGTAAAACATTTTTCAAACTAAACAGTGGATCGGTGAAGATAGAATTGTTTCTTTACATTTGAAGATGGAATTGAATATCAGACTTCCTCAGCTTATCTCATTTCCAGTTTTAAAAATTAATCTTTGGACATCAGTGAAAAAAGTAAATTCAAAATCTTGTGATGAAATCACTTGATATGGATATGGAACCATGTGTTTCATCAATGGCTTCTATTCTGTGGCCAGTGTTTCACTATGATTTTTCACTAAGTAACTCCAGGTTGAATTTAGAAGACATTGATTGCGTTGATAGCAGCCATGATGTTACAACCATGACAGCTGACCCCAGAAATTTTGACACTAAAAAGGAAACATACTGTTAAAATTGGGCAAGGAATAGTTATAATGATAAATGATAAATGGGTGACAGATTTCACCAAAATCAATTAATATCAAGGTTGTGAAAAGGACACCGAAGAACTGGGAATAAAAATGAAAATGCTTTTTTACTGCTCGTGTTGATACCAGTTATGAATTGTATGCAGTTTAATACAGAGCATCAGTTATGAAAAGTTTTTTTCCCCCCTACATTCACTGCATGAGTAATGAGTGCTTATGTTGTGAGAAAAAGAAATAGAAACGATTAAAATCCTTATCATGTCAGTTTTGCTTGGTGCTCGTACCTCTCCTCTAAGAATGCTATCAGTTCAAATCCAAACATTTAAGTAAAGCCAAATCTCACACTGAATAGCACAGAACATGTTGGATGTGTTTCCATCATAATCTATGCCAAGTTTACTTCTGCCATCAAGGTCATGAATTGAAGATTATGAAAGTTCTCCCAGTGTCTCACCAACATTAATCTTTTATCCAATCTCCCCAAAATCAAATTAAATATAGAAATATTTGCACTTGCATAGTACATTTCACAACTTCAGGATGTTCCAGATGCTTCAAGGTCAACCATTGTATATATTGCAAGGGACAATAGACAAATAAAATTACAAGCTTTTAGAGGTGGTTGGGAAATAAATGTTGACCAGGAAACAGCATCTCTTGTGTTCTCCTGATTTTAGAAATAATAATTCTGATGTGGAGCACTGCATTGGACTGCACAGTGCTCTCACGGTCCATGTTATGCACCTGCTTGCTGTGCACATTTGCTTATATCAACAAATAAATGTACTAAAAGTATTTAATTGACTGTCATGGGCCTTGGTAAGTCCTAAGGAGATGGAAAGTATGATAACCATCTCTCATGAAATGGTCCTCCCATTCTGCATCCAGATGATTTAAATTCTACTCCTACCTTAAGGCAAGTATAAAAGAGGTGGACAGCAGAAGAGATTCAAAGGCTTCTTAAAATCTAATATGAAAAAATGTAACATCAACATCAATAATTGGGAAACCAATGCCAAGGACAGGAAACTCTGGCAAACTACCATCTGAGAAGGAACAGCAACTCTTGAAGCCAACAGATGTGCAGAACTAGAAGAAAAGAGAAGTAAATGGAAAGAGAGGCAGCAACAATCAAAGCCTGATCTGCCATCTGGAACTACTTGTCCTGAATGCAGAAGATATTTCAAAGCCAAGATTGGACTCCTAAGCCACTTGAGAGCCCATAAATAGATCAACGGAACGAAATCTATCATCCTCGACCTCGAGGCTTAGCCACGACGACGATGATTTAAATTTAAGAATCCACACTTATTTTTTACTTTTAACTGTTTTATTTATGAAAACATATTTAACTGTTTTTATTCATTCAATAAGCCTATAAAATTTCCAGTTAATGTGGTTAAAATGCAAAATACTGTAAAGTTGAAGGCAATTTATCTTTAATTATGTTAATACTTTTCATAGTTAATAACAGAATCTAAGCAAGTCAAAGTAGAAATCAAGACGGAGCCTCTGAATGAGCAGGTACTCGTGTACATGACGGAATTGGGTTTGGAGAGAGAACGCACACTACAGGTATCATGACAATATTTTATTTTGTGTTTATCTATTGTACCAAGTGCATGTAGTTATTCATTTATTAAACTTTGAACTTTTATCTATTTATTGACATTGGCATTGATTTTCTACTTGAATTGCCAAGAGCAACTAGTTTCCAAGTGCAGTACACAAAAGAGCTGGAGAAACTCCTCATCCTTAGGAAGTAAAAGGCAGCCACATCTTTGGGCCTGAGCCCTTCCTCAGGCATACTAAAAATCAGGTAGATGTCTAAACAAAAAGAAGTAAGAGGGGGTAGAGCACAGGTGAGAGGGAGTAAGTGGATACAGGTGGGAGGGTAGAAGAGAAACAAGTTGAGAAGTAAGGGGGAGGACTAGGAAAGTTAACTCTCTGATAGGAGAAAGGAGATGGAAGAAGAGAGACAGGGATGAAAGAAAGAGAGAGAAAAGGGCTTAATGGAAATTGGAGGTCTAGGTTACAAGTTGTAGATTACCATTGGAATCATGATCAGAAAATAGCTCACTGAACGCTGCAGGTATTAAGATATTGATCTAGCTTTAAGTAAGAATAAATTGTTATTGTTTACCAATCTGATTCTTTGCAAGTCAGATTGACTTGAGCTATAATTTTATTTCTAGTCATTGAAGACAGATGCCTATGATCACTTTAGTGCAATTTACAGTCTGCTGAGTGACAAGCTAAAACGGCATAAGACATTGCGCATCTCTGCACCTCCAAGTGTTCCTCGCTCAATGCCCTTTCAGTCTCCTGCAAGTGTCCAGGTAAAGTACCAATAAGATCCATAGATTTGTGGCTTATGTTGCTAAATGTTGCATGATCATCTTTGGTAAAATTAATGAGGAAGTGCAGTGAAGATTCAATAGAATGGTTCCAGGATGGCTGGTTTTCACTTAGAAATCTGTTAAACTCTGCCACAAAGATATTCAAAGAATCTGCTTTCACATATTTTACTTTCATAATTCTAATATCATACATTTTAATAGAACCATTTGAATGCATTCTCAAACAATGGACTGATCTGCTATTCAGAAAAAAGAAATGCATGGTGTACATCACATCTGTTTGTTTGCTCACTTTCATTCTGCATTTTATTAAAAAACAGATGTGGTGAATTTAGCTTCAATAAATTAATATGGTTTTGAAAGCCAAGAAGTTTTCATAGAAATACTTTCATGCGAATTCTGATAATTAAGGAAAAAATTTAAACAGTGCTTATATTGGTTAATTATGAGAGTTTTTAATATTGTTTATTTTAAAGCATTTTAAAGATAGATGTTCTTCCTTACATTCATTCTTTTTGAGCAAGTTTCTTCAAGTCTTACAACTCAAAAGGAGAGCTGTGGAAATTCATTCTTTTGATTTTATCTTATAAATGTCTTAATCTGGAGAACATGTTCAGCTTTGAATATAATCATTACTTTTGCTCACAGTGGTACATTTCCCACTCAAGTAAATATTACAATTGTGAATTTAGTTCGATTTTTCAAGCTTTAATTTTGCCTATTACGTGTATTGGCGCTACTCTGTCAAAGAATACCAAGGGATTTGAGAAATAGCATATCTGGAGAGCAATCTAATCCTGTGAGCGACTTCCTTAAAATGGTAAAGCTGTGATCAGAATGTTTCTACCTTGGTAGTACAGAGTCCAGACAGATCACAGATGAATTTTTCCCTAATGTCTGGCATCTTAAGATACATAATCTTTATAAATGTTATTATATAGGAAAATGTGATATAACATATCAATTCTGAATGAAATGTAATATTTTAGTGGGAAATAAAAGCACATAAATAGTTAGAAAAGCAAATTATGACCTAACCAATCTATTTAATCTCTTATTATGTCATGGTATGAAGACTATGTGATTCTGCTTTTTATGGCAAGAAACATGACTGAACAGCAATCAATGCTGTCAAAGAAAGCAATAAACAATTCGAGAATAAAATCATAAAAAGCCAGAAATACTCAGCAGAGAAGGCTTCATCCTTGAATTAACATTTTGTGTTAATAATGTTCCATCAGAATCTGACCTGATGGAAGGTTCTGAACTTGAGAAATTGGCTCTTTTTTTCCCCCCTCTCCATAGACCCTAATCTGTTGAGACTTTTCAAAATTTTCTGTTTCTATTCATAATTTCTAGTATCTGTGCTGACTTTCTGATTTTTGAAACTGCTTTCTAAAAGAGCGAAAGAAAGAGAGAGAGGGAAAGAGATAGAGACACAACTCTCATCAGTGACATTTGAGATACTTTTGGAGCATTAGATTCAAGTTTGGCTGTGCAGCTTAATTTTGAGTCGTTAAAAGTATAAGTGAGTGATCACATGTCATTCCTATAATTTCATTCCCAAGATGTTAAGTATTGATGTGACATCATTTTCTTTTATACTGAGGGACTTTAACAAAGTAAATAATTTTGTCCATGAAACATCCTTCTTACAAAATAGCAGATGGTTGCAGCCTGAGCTACCATTATGTATGGAGTGCTTTGTTAGAAGAATATAACAACTTAAGGGCATAAAAAGGGTTTTAAATCAAATCAGAATTTATTGTCATGAACAAGTCATGAAATCCATTGTTTTGTGGCAGCGTCACAGTGCAAACGTTCATATTATAACCATCTTAAAACATTACTATAAAAAATAATAGTGCTTGAAAAGTAAGGCAGTGTCTTTGGTTCATTGATTGTTCAGGAATCTGATGGCAACAGGGAAGAAGTTGTCCTTGTGTCATTGAGTCTTTAGGTTCCTGTTTTTTTCCCCTGATGTTAGCAGAGTGAAGAAGGCATGGCCAGGGTGGTGGTGGGGTGTTTGAGGATCTGCTTTTTTAAGACACGGCCTCAATGGGGTAAAGTCTGGTGCCTGTGATATTGTAGGCCGAGTTAACAACCTCTGGAGTTGATTCTTTTTCAATCTTTTTATTAATGATATAGGTAAATAATACATGAGGAGAATAGGAGTACATAATCAAGAAGGGAAAAAATATATATAATCTGCTAAAACCCCACCTAATCTAAGAAAGAGTAACAAAATGAAGACTGGGCAGCCTATCCTGAGAATTAATTCATAAAAATTAATTGTATGGTCTTCACCAACAAAGAGAAAAGAAATAAAATTAAATATAGTACAGAAGGAAAAATAATTATACTAAGTCATGTAGAAATAATTTATAAAAGGTCTCCAAGTCTCTTCAAGTTTAACAGAAGTATCAAATGTATGACTCCTAACTTTCTCTAAGTTTAAATATGACATAATTTGAGAGAACCATTGAGTCAAAGTAGAATCTTCCCATTTAATTAAAATAGCTCTTCTAGCCAACAACGTAAAAAAGGCTGCAACCCAATGTGGAAGTGCGACCTTCTAGAATTTATTCTTGTCCTGAGAGTTGGTGCCTCTATACCAAGCAGCAATGCAACCAGCCAGAATGCTCTCTACAGTACACATGTAGAAGTTTACAAAAGTCTTTGGTGAAAGACTGAATCTCCTCAGACACCTCACAAAGTATAGCCGCTGGTAAGCCTTCTTTGTGATTGCATCAACATAGAGGTTCCAGTACAGATCCTTGGAGATGTTGAATACTAAAATCCGATTAGTACCTTAACTCTTCCAGTTTCAAAATATGTTTTGAACAACTGTAGTTCTGCCTTTCTTTTCTCAAAAACTGCTTTGTCCAAGAATCTTATTGGCTTCTGCTTTGGATATGGCAAATTGCGTATTTTCTGGAGCTTAAGGGTTTTAACAAATGAACAGAAATTTGAATAATTCTTCAATGAATTCTTGTGAAAAATGCTAATAAATATTTCAGTTATTTTCTCTGTACTACCTCTTCTAATAACAGAAAAATATTTTCTCATTACCAACTTCAGCAGTTAATATTAGGTTCTCTTTGTATCTAGTAATTATTTCAACTTATTCTAGAAAATATTCTTTCCTTTTCCCTGCAGCTTTTGTCCCTTTTGTTAAACAATTTTAATTCACTAATTTTAATAGCAATATTCTGATTCATTCTGCATTTTAAAAAGTATATGCTTTCCACAAGATTAGGTGCAAAAACATTTTAAAAATGATCTTATTGAGGTCATAAACACTAGAAGATCACCTGTCAGTGGGTTGAATAAAGGAAGGGGATGAGTCAGCGTACAGGAGGGAGATTGGAAACTTGGCTGAATGATGCACCAACAACAACCTTGCACTCAATGTCATCAAAACTAAGGAGTTGATTGTTGACTTCAGGAAAGGAAAGCCAGAGGTTTACAATCCAGTGATCATTGGTGATCAGAGGTGGAGAGGATTAGCAAATTTAACTTGAAAGTCACTATCTCGGAGGATCTTTCCTGGACCCAACACACAAGTGGCATTGTGAAGAAAGCATGTCAGCACCTCTACTTCCTCAGGAGTTTTCGGTATGACATCTGAAACCCTGGCAAATTTCTACTGAGGTGTGGTAGAAAGTGTGTTGACCAGCTGCATAATAGTCTGGTATGGAAGCACCAATACTCCTGAGCTTAAAGCCCTCCAGAAGGTAGTGGACACAACCCAGGACATCACAGGCAAAACCCTCCCCACTATTGAATACATCTACAGGGAGTGCTGCCATTGGAGAGCAGCAGCAATCATTAAAGTCCCACACCACCCAGCACATGCTCTGTTCCAGCTGCTGTCATCAGGAAAGAGGTATAGGTGCCATAAGGGTCGCATCACCAGGTTTACTACTATCAGACTCCTCACTCAATGACAAACTCAATCAGAGATTCATTTAAGGACTCTTACTTGTGCACTTTATTGATTTTTCTTTTTGTTTTCTCTCTCTATTGCACAGTCAGTTTGTTTACAGTTCTTTCTTTGTTTACATGTTTTATGGTGTGTACAATTTATTTTTCGCACTATCAATTAGTGGTAATTCTGCCACACCCACCAAAAAAAGGAATGTCTGGGTTACATGCGATGTCATGGATGTACTCTGAAACAAGAAATCTAATAATATTAGCTGAGATTTTATTCATAATTTTCATTATATTCTGAAAATGTAATGTTATTTGGACATATCCTTGTTATCTCACTCACTTTGGTCCTGTTGGGTCTTCAATTATTTGCCATCTGCAATTTGTGCTATTTAATTTCCCACCTTCAATATTCTTCATTTCTTATTGAAATCAAGCCTCTTATTTTAGAACACAGTGAATCTTTTATTATGGAATGCATCACTAATTTCAGCTTATTTCTAATATTTGGATGTTTATTAACATTGCCCTTTTGTCACTGTATATTTGTTTGCCTGGATCAGCATTTTTTTCTCTTTGTCCTTCTTACCCTTTCTGATATTTAAAGTTGAATCTCATTGACCATTTTACAGTCAGCACACTATCTTGTTCATCTTTTCTATTTGTTATGTACTTCTAAAATATTTCGAATTATGATTGTACATTAAGAAAGCTAATGTTTTCTAAGGTATCTGAACGGAAACCTTCGGAAGTTTAATCGTTTGAATTTTTAGGTTGAGATCAGAAGTGTGAAGGAACTGATCACTTCTTTTCTGTTTTTTCATGTGGTCAATAAACCAGGCTGAGCAGACGAGTAACACATTGAGTTTAAATGTGCCACAAGTGCAGCTCATCAACCCAGAGAACCAGATAGTCCAGGTTGGTTATGACACTCATTACATTGTTGGATGTTCTATTGTAAATGCAGACTGTTCCATTTATTTTGTCTCTTTAGTCATTGATCATTTTTGTGACGCTGCTCATGGTTACACAAAATTAAAAATACTCAGAATTGATTTTATTATTTTGAGGAAAATGATTTTATCATTATGTTTCATGTATATAAAAGAATGAAAAAAATAATCACAAAAATTCTCTGGTGATAATCAGCAAGTTTCATTTTGCAAGTTATTTGAAACTTTTGAAATTATTTGAAAGGGTTATCTTTGCTGGGAAAAAAAAACAATTTCACGAGTGTGCTTAACTTATTTTATTGATGGTCAATAGAAACTACCAGAGACTAAACTTTTACACTTTGACATCAGTTCTACAAGCAACAATTTAAAAAAAAAAAATGAATAAAAGTAAACCTGACACAAGAACATTTGGAGAAAAGACCATTTGGACCATCAAACGCCCTCACTTAATTTCTTAAAACCCAACTAATGATTGCCTTCACCACGAGAGAATCTAACACCCTCATCATAAAATTCTGTTTTGACAAAGCCAGTATAATTAATATTCTCAGACCAGCCATGTAAATGTCTTGGTTACAAGAGCTCTGTAGCAAGTGACTCACCTCACAAACACCCCCCCCCCCACCCCCAAATATGTATATTTTCTCCACTTACAAACTGCAAAAAAGGATTTTTAATTCTCCTTAATTTTATTTCCAGAATTAGCGCTGTTCTCACAACACTCAAGAATCTCAATACCACCTAGAACAATGCTGGCTGCTTTATTGTTCTCCTATCCCTTTACCAAGAGTGATCGTTGCCACAAAATCAACTGCACACAAGATGCCTTTAGTAGCTCAGCATAGCTTCTTTCTATGAAGGCATTTCCCCAAAGTCAAGAGCAACAGTGAAGTAGGAAGTCACCTCCAGCAGTTTATCCTCCTTTATACCATGCTGTCTGTCTCAGCAAAATATTGCTGTTAATTTATCATCCCTGAATCAAAATCCTCGAGTCAGGTACCTGACAGCAATATGGACTACAGTGGTTTATGAAGGCTGGTGACCACCACTCTCTCAGTGGCTATTAGATGTGGCAAAAATGTTGGTTTTGTTAGGAATAACACCTGTCTTTGAAGTTTAAAAATATTTACCTCTGTTTACCTGAGCCACTTGAGATTGCTCAAGTAGATCTGTTATTTTCTTTGTAATTTTTCTCATTTTCTAATGAAAAAATGTTTTGATAATATAGTGGGAATATTTATTAACTTCATAGTATTGAGAAATAGAAAGGATGTTTTGTAATACCATACTGTCTACAATGACATTTTCTACTCAAAGAGATTACTTTTTAAGAAACTAAGTACAGATTTTTGTATGACTTATGAAGTATCCCCAAAGAATCAGTGTTTAGAAGCCTGTTAATATAATTTGCAGGTGGAGGTTTTTATTGTCCACAGAGTCTAAATTCAGTTTGGAATTGAAATACCAGCTTCGGCCTGATTATGATGAATGAGATTAATGCTAATAACTTATGCTGTTATTGCTGTTTGTTCCTTTTCAGACTGATGGTAACATGAATTTAGATAGCGATGAAGGCGAAGAGCCATCACCAGAAGCATTGGCGCGTTATCTCTCCATGAGGAGACATACTGTTGGTGTTGCTGATCCCAGGTTGGTGCTGGTATCTATGTATATTTGTCAATGTAACCAAAATAATTAAATGCCTGTACATGTAAATTCAATAAAAAATGAAAATGAGATTATCTCCACACATAGTTTGGTTTGCTCTTGTTTTTGGAAAAATATGATAAGACAAACATATGAACTGGAGGAAAAGTCATTTAATTTCTCATTTTTGTCTTTATCAGATGTATCAAGTACAAGAACAATATACATGAAACCAATTTACTTTTAGATTTTAAGGAGATTATTTTCAAAAATAAATGTATAATTCTTGTGCAGATGTGAAAATTGTATTGCAGTTAAGACTGGGAGAGGCAAGAAGAAGAAAAGGAAAATAAGTTGTGTAGGTTGGGAAATGTATTTTACAAGAAAATTTTGCAAACTGAGTTGTACAGATTCAGACATGAATTAGCATCAGTGCATTAACAGCTTTGCAGAGATGTGGTGAGAATCAGTAGAAGGAGTAAGGTACATTTGAAAACTGAGGATATGGAGAGTTTGAACAGAGGAGAAATAATGTACTCTATATAAAAAAAGGTACTTTTTTTGTTTTCTTTTTTTTTAAACTTTATTTATTCATTGAAAAAACAAATAATATATGACATATACAGCAATTAAACATGAACATGAACATTTTTTTTATATATAGAAAAAAAGAAAGAAAAAGAAAAGAAAAGGATCCCCCCCCCACCTCAGCCAACTCTCTTAAGGAGAGCCATAAAAAAGAAAGAATATTTAAAAAAAAGAGTTAAATATACATGTTAAAATCTAATCAATATAAATTGAAATGTAAATATTCCGAGTATAACAGCCACTCATTAATAAAAAAAATTATAATTATCATGTGAAACATACATAATTTTTTCCATTATTAAACAATATTTCATCTCATTATGTCATCTATTAATATCATTCATATTTGTATCTTTCCATGTACTAGCAATACATTTTTTCGCTACGGATAAAGTTAAATATACAAAAGCAAGCTGAAACTTATCTAATCCCAAGCCTTTCAGAGGCTGCAAACTACCCAATAAAAATACTGTTGGATCTAAAACTATTTTAATCTTATACAGATATTCTAAAAATGATTGAATTTTCTTCCAAAAAGATTGTATATGTATACATAACCAAACAGCATGAAAAAAAATTCCAACCGTATCACCACATCTAAAGCACAAATCTGATTCATTAAAACCATATTTAATTTTTTTTTTAATGTTAGAGGATTAAATAGTACGATTAAACGTAAGCGAGTCTTGGCGTATATTAAGAAAATGAAAATTGATATTGCCTTTTTACAAGAAAAACCTACTTTTTGAACTGAAACTATTTATTTCATAAATCAACAGTTAAAAATATTTTGCTCGCAAAATTGCTGCCTTCATGTTTTTAAAGAAGTGTAGCTGAGCCCTATTGGCTTAGTGGATAAAGGATGATTAAGTGGAGCATAGTGTTCTTGTGCAGAGACGTTCCAGTTAAAGAAATGAATCAATTTATTCTGCCAGAATGATGACGTAGACTTTATAACTGATCTTAGTGATCTTGTGCTGGGAAACTGTACATTTTCTCTCTGTAATTGCAATCAAGTGAATCTTTTAAGCAAATATCTGCGTGTAAACAATATGAAAACCTGATCTAGTCCAGCAATGATTCTACACATTCCTTAGAACCTAGTAGGCATATAGATTACAGATACTTACACCTTGACCCTAGTATCTAGATTATCAGATGAAGTAACCACTATCATACATGTACAACATTAAAAATCTAAGTTTGAAAGAAAGTAATTAAGTGTATAGAGCAGTGGTTCTCAACCTTTTACTTTCTACTCACATCCCACTTTAAGTATTCCCTATGCCATAAGTGTTCTGTGATTAGTAAGGGATTGCTTAAGATGGGATGTGGGTGGAAAGAGAAAGTTTGAAAACCACTGTTTTAATTGTTTTAATTGACTCGTTATGTGCACGGTTTCATAACTTCAAAGCAAGTGGGCCAATGACAATTTTTCTCAAGCAAAATGGTTCAGTAATAATTGGGTTTAGAGCGGTGATTCTCAACCTTCCCTTCCCACTCACATACCACTGTAAGCAATCCCTTGCTATTCACAGAGCACCGATGGCATAGGGATTACTTAAAATGGTATGTGATGAGTGGAAAGAAAAAGGTTGAGAACCACAGGTATAGAGAAACCAAATAATAAAATTAAAATTGTGATTATTTTGTTATATAGAACTGAAGTTCCAGAAGATCTGCAGAAATGCCACTTGCCTGGTTTTCCACGAACTCTGCCTCAGGCTCCTTTCCTGCAAGTTGTTCAAAATGTTAATTTAATGCAGAACATGCTTCCCACGCAGAACTTGCAGCCAGCCACACAGCTGGAGTACAAGGTATGGATACCTTTGCTTAAAAATTCTCAATAAATAATGAATGAGATTTCACTATAAGCTAAATGTCACTAGAGTTCCAGTGCTGGAAGCGCCAACCAGTTATCAATGTTGATCCTAGAAATTTTGTAACCAGAATTCTTGGTCCTCAGAGTGCCTTGCAAGTTATAAAAATAAGGTGTGAAATCTCTCATGGTGATCCACAAGTCAAAGTTACCTTCACCGGGAACTTGAAAGTACTGCAATCATCTGTAGAGTGTTCAGATAAATTGTGCACATCTTAAGTGGTTTACAAGATGAAAGTAGTTGCATTGTGAATCTTGATTCTAAGTATTATGCATATTCGTATATAAACCAAAGGAATAAGCATAATTTCTTCTTATTGGACAGTTTCTCCGTGTTGAGATGTCTTACTTCCACCCCAAATTTGGGTTCTGAGGTGACTAATGAGGCCAATATGGGAACTGTAGACTCCTCTTTATAATGAGCTGGTGGTGGATGATTTGAATTGCAGCGGGACAGTTCATGAGGGAGTCTACTTCCTGTACCTTGAGCTTCTCATACCGCTATTCCTAATGTTCCTCCTCCACTTTGAGTGGTCATAAACCAGTGATTCCCATAGTCAATGGGTATGTTGCATTTCTTTAAGGAAGCTTCAAGCACATCTTTAAACATTTTCCTCTATTCACCTGGTAATCCTTGCCTATAAATATATATGCCAGCTCAAGCACAAAAATCCTTGCCCTTCCCTCCTCTTGCTTTCTCACCCACTTCTTGCTTTGGTCCATTTCTTAACACCTGAACATGGCTGCATTCTGGGTATTTTCCCCAGCACATCGAACAATGCTGATCCCACCCTTTAATGAGTCTGCAGTATCATCAAGAACTTGCCTGACGTGAGTTTCTAGATGGAAATCCATATTGTGTAGCTGTTGATTTTTAAAATATTTTTATTGATTCTAATAAAGACTTTATTAAAAGGAGTGAATTAGGTATTATGGGCTTCACTTGTACAATATTGTTTTGGATGCTGTGTAAAAATGTGCATTTGTAAAATGCATCTTTCAAATCATGTGAATTTCTTGCACCCTTTTTAATTCATGAGTTACTTTCAGGCTAACATTAATTGTATCTCTCAAATGAGTTGATAATGAGGCATTTTCTCCAACCACCACAGCTGCAATGTTAGTGGAAGGAAATGGGTTCTGCAATTCTGACCTATTGAAGGAATATTATGGCTAAATCAGAATTAAGCAGTTCAAAAAATCATTCAGCACCATGTAAATGACAATGCTCTCCAACATTTATACTTCAAGCTACATAGGTTTATCATCTGTGATGACTTCAGGTTATTGATACTGCAATTTTTTGATGGTATTGACCATCATGGGGAAATAGTAAGACTCTCTTTTCAGACGTGTCATTGCTTGATATATTTTGTATATACATTACTTGCCATTTATTAACTCAAGCCTGAGTGCTGGATAGCCTTTTTTTTAATGCATTGCATAATAAAATCAAGCACTTTCAATTTGCAAAAGAAAACCCATTTTCTTATAAACTACAATGAATATTTGTTCGTAAAGTAATTTAAGAGAAGAAAAATAAACTTAATGTAGAAAAGACAAAGAAAGTAAAACACGAAAATCTGCAGAAATTATAGTTGAAGTAAGAACACAATGCTGGAGAAACTCAGGTCAAACAGAGTCCTTTATATAGCAAATATAAAATTGCATAATTACATTTTATCTCTATTACCTTTTGCCTTTGTGAATGTCTGCCTTCTTCCACAAATGTAGCTTCCTCACCACTACCATCAACTCAGCCCTCACCCACATATCCTTCATTTCCCACTCATTTGTTCTGGTCCCCTCTGCCCCCAGATGCAACAGACACAGGATTTCCCTTGTCTATGCCTATTACCCCACCAGTCTCCACATCCAACACATTATCCTCTGGAATTTCCAGCTCTTACAACACGATCCCACTAACAGGCACATCTTCCCCTTTCCTCCCCTCTCTGCCTTCCATAGGGAGCACTCTCTCCGTGACTCCCTCATGCACTCATCCCTCCCCACCAATCACCCATCCCATCACCTTTCTGTGGACTGAGGAGGTGCCGCATTTGTGCCAACACCTCGTCCCTCACCACAGTCCCGGACCCCAAACAGGCCTTTCAAGTGAAGCAACACTTCACTTGTGTATCTGCAGGATTGATCTATTGCACCTGGTGCTTCCTTAGTGTCCTTCTATACATTGAAGAGACTGGACGTAGACTGGGAGATCGCTTAGCTGAGCATGTTCACTCTGTCCGCACCAGTGACAGGGACCTCCCAGAGGCCAATCATTTCAGTTCTGCATCACACACTCATACTCATGTCTGTCCATGGCCACATGTACTATCCCACCAAGATCACCTGTAAATTGGAGGAGCAACACCTAACTTTCTGTCTGGGTACTCTCCAGCCGGATGGCATTAGCATTGACTTTTCTAGTTTCTGCTAACCTGATCCCCTTCTCCATGTCAGCTCTCCACCTCGTTCCCTCTCTGTTCACCTAGCCATTTCTCGCCCCCTTGCTTGCTGCTATGCCCTCCCTCCCTTCTTCACCTATTACCTCCTGCCTTTGTGACCATGCCTTCTCCCTCATTCCTTTATTCAATTTCTGCTGACATTTCTCCATACCTTGATGAAGGGCTCAAGCCTGAAACATTGGTTATGTTATTTTATCTTTGCTATTGCTGTGTTTCTCAAGCATTGTGTTTTTACATAAAGATACGCAATCTCCACCTATTAGTGTACCTCCTTGCCTGTGGGACTGTGTACCTCCATCTGCCCCTCCCCCCACCGTTTTGTTTGGGTGCCTGCCAACATTTTGTCATACTTTGATGACGGACTCCAGCCCGAAACTTTGGATATGTATCTTTAATTTTTTTCTTCATAAAGTACACTGTTTGATCTGCTGATCATTCTCAAGCATTGTGTTTTTTTACCTCAATCATGGTGTCTGCAGACTTTCATGTTTTAAAGCATAAAGGCATTCAGTTGTACAAAATTATTGGAACTCCAGAAATCATGAACATGAAGGCCTATTTTCCCTTGCATGTGCAGACTTTCATGTTTTACTGAAAAATAAACCTGATATTTGCAAATCTCAACCTAAGTTATGAGTTAAAAATACGACACAAACTCACCATTTCGTTCTTCATAGTGAAGTACTTCATCATTGTGCTAGAGTGTAAAGTATTACATTGCAACAACTGTATCCCTGTCTCCTGTTTCCCTAATGTTTTGAATGGATTGAGCCATCTATGATGCAGTACAAGGGAACCTGCTTACCCTCACAGAGATGGCACAGTAACTGTTTGAAAACTTTAAGAACAACCAGCAAATATTTTCTCTGTGTCACCAAGCATAATAGCCCAAATTTCGACTTTGCACGTGTATCATTTAATTCTTCTTTGATATCTTTTTCACCTTTTTTATTTGGCTTCCTCCATTGTTTTTTTATTATCTTCCATTTTGATATTAAATTGATTTCCTGATTTTTTTTTTTGTTTTCAATTCAAAATAAATTATTGGATCTCATAATGACAAATTTATTTGAAAATAAAACAATTAAGGGAGAGATGCTATAGTTTATTGGCATAATTTCTAGTCAAGAAGTTCTCATAATTTTAATTGTATGCATGCACATTTCCTCAGGAACAATCTTTACTTCAACCTCTAACTCTACAATTGCTAAATGGTATGGGTCCCCTTGGTCGTCGTGCTTCTGATGGTGGAGCTAACATCCAGTTGCATGCTCAACAGTTACTGAAACGTCCAAGAGGCCCTTCACCTTTGGTCACCATGAATTCAGTAAGTAATATTCATAAAGATCCATATTGATAATGAGCTAACATGAAGAGTAAGAAATTAAGGGAGCTAGTATTATTATTTAGATATAAACCATTCAATCTGCACTGCTAAGAATGTGGTAGAACTTAAAATATCTGATTATTTTCTTAGCTTGACTTTGGGATTCTGATCATTCAGTATTTCTGAAGAGACTGTTGAATTTGAATGAATGATCAGATGTATTAGTGAGCATCTGCTTCTGAAAACAACATTTCCCTCTTTTTTGGAAAAAATTATTTTTCATTTGCATCAATATGTACATATAAATTCTTCATACAATATTATAAAAATGATACAAAATAATATTTTTTTTCTTTTTATCCCCCTCCCTCCCCCTCCCCAAAGAAAAAAAGAGAAAACACCTGAATTTATTTATCATTCACTATTCACATATTTCTAGCATATTATTCCTTCCTGTACATATTAATTGGCAGGAGTGGGTGTTATGGATGATGTGGATGGTCTCTTATTGATGAGATCCATATATGGTTTCCAAATCATATAAAAATTCTCAGGTTGATTTCTTAAATTATAAGTAATGTTTTCCAATGGTATTCAGTTTTGAATTTCCCTATGTCATCTATTCAACCGTATAAAATTATCTGACTTCCATGTTACTGCCATACATTTCACTGCCACCACTATTGCTACACTCAAAAATTTTTGTTGATATTTGTCTAACTTCAATTTAGTATCAATGTCATATAAATCACTAAGCAAAAACATTCTGAGATCTTTTGGTATCTATCTTCATAATTTCTCCCAATAATATATTCAAATCTTCCCAAAATTTTCCACTTTTTCACAAAACCAAACTGCATAAATGTAATAAAGTTCCTGTTTCTTTGTTACATCTGAAACATTTGTCAGAACAATTTGAATTGAGTCCTTATAATTTATACGGAGTAGTACAATTGGTGTAAAAAAAAAAAAAAAATTATATTGTACCATTATATTATAGCCGAATGCTACAAAGAAGCACACATACTCGCAGTGTGGAAGGTTAAGCTCTGATATTTATTGAGGCTGGAATGGCTCCTTTTATACAGTTGGAGTTCCCACCATTTGTTTGATTGGCTGACATCAGGTGCATGAATAACAATAGTGGACGGGAACATTCTTGTATGTGAATATCCTTCTTCCCCAGACTGTTATTGATCTGGGTAGCTTGGCCATTTTAGGACTGCTGGTCTTGTACTGGCCCAGCTTTCAACCGTGCTGGTTCGCTGTGTTAAGGGACGTTTTACAGTGTGTAATGCTGCTGTTTATTACTGCGCATGCTGCGCGATCTACCAGCTCGTTCTCCACGGTGGCGGTCCACCACAATCTAACAGTAATTGTATTAGTTACACTCTTCTGACATAATCTTGACCAGACCTCATCATGAATTTTTATATTGAAATCTTTTTCCCATTTTTTTTAAAACTTAAATAGTTCCTTTTGCTGCATTGTCTTGTAATTATATGTACATATTAGTATAAATTTCTCAATAATTGAATGAATTATTAAATACTCAAATGGGCTCTGTTCCGGAAGTCTAAAATGTGCGCCTAATTTCTTTTTTAAATATGATTTGATGAAAAAAATAGTTTTATTTGGTGTATTGTATTTCTCTCAAAAGTCAAGAAAAAAGATTCTAAGAAGCAATCTTTTATCCTCTTTATCCCATTATTGTGCCAGATATCAAAGAAAGGATTATTTAAAGTAAAAGGAAAAAGTGGATTTTGCTTTAACATCATCTTAGCTATTTGATGGTTCTTAATTCCAGCAATGAGCTCTCTGAACCCTTCTCCATTAACAATGGTGTGAAGCAAGGCTGCGTTCTTGCACCAACCCTCTTTTCAATCTTCTTCAGCATGATGCTGAAATAAGCCATGAAAGACCTCAACAATGAAGACGCTGTTTACATCCGGTACCGCACGGATGGCAGTCTCTTCAATCTGATGCGCCTGCAAGCTCACACCAAGACACAAGAGCAACTTGTCTGTGAACTACTCTTTGCAGACGATGCCGCTTTAGTTGCCCATTCAGAGCCAACTCTTCAGCACTTGATGTCCCATTTTGCGGAAACTGCCAAAATGTTTGGCCTGGAAGTCAGCCTGAAGAAAACGGAGGTCCTCCATCAGCCAGCTCCCCACCATGACTACCAGCCCCCCCACATCTCCATCGGGCACACAAAACTCAAAACGGTCAACCAGTTTACCTATCTCGGCTGTACCATTTCATCGGATGCAAGGATCGACAACGAGATAGACAACAGACTCGCCAAGGCAAATAGCGCCTTTGGAAGACTACACAAAAGAGTCTGGAAAAACAACCAACTGAAAAACCTCACAAAGATTACCGTATATAGAGCCGTTGTCATACCCACACTCCTGTTCGGCTCTGAATCATGGGTCCTCTACCGGCATCACCTACAGCTCCTAGAACACTTCCACCAGCATCGTCTCCGCTCCATCCTCAACATTCATTGGAGCGACTTCATCTCCAACATCGAAGTACTCGAGATGGCAGAGGCCGACAGCATTGAATCCATGCTGCTGAAGATCAAACTGCGCTGGGTATGTCACATCTCCAGAATGGAGGACCATCGCCTTCCCAAGATCGTGTTATATGGCAAGCTCTCCACTGGCCATCGAGACAGAGGTGCACCAAAGAAGAGGTTCAAGGACTGCCTAAAGAAATCTCTTGGTGCCTGCCACATTGACCACCGCCACTGGGCTGATAACGCCTCAAACCGTGCATCTTGGCGCCTCACTGACAAAAGACAAAGGAGGAAAAACCCAACACCCAACCCTAACCAACCAATTTTCCTTTGCAACCGCTGCATCCGTGTCTGCCTGTCCTGCATCGGACTTGTCAGCCACAAACGAGCCTGCAACTGACGTGGACATTACCCCTCCATAAATCTTCGCCCGCGAATCCAAGCCAAAGAAGAATTCCTATTTGTATATGAATTCCATTCCATACTTTGAATAATTGTTTTAAAATTGGTACTCCTTTCAAAAGTTCCTTGTTCCATTTATACAAAAAATGTTCTGGATTAGTTTCTCCTATATTTTTCATTTTAATATGTACCCACACTGTCTTCTCCCCAATTTGATACAGGAGGATAGAAACTTTAATTGAGCTGCTTTATAATAATTTTTTAAAATTTGGCAACCGTAATCCTCCATGATCAAATTTCCAAGTTAGTTTTTCCAAAGCTATCCTTGGCATTTTATGATGCCAAATAAATTTTATTATACTTTTATTTAATTCTTAAAAAAATTTCATTGGTATAGGAATGGGTAACAATTAATAGATATTGCAACCTCAGAAAAATATTCATCTTTATACAATTTACCTTTCCAATTAAAATTATTGGTAAATCTTTCCATCTCTTTAAATCTTCATTTTTTTTGTAATTGTAGATAATTCAATTTAAATAAATTATTTAAATTTTTATCAATATTAATTCCTAAAAAATTAATTGCTTCCTTTTGCTGCTTAAACTTCATCACCTGCTTACTTAATGAATATTCCCCATCATTCATAGAGATCACTTCACTCTTTCCTACTTTGACTTTATATGCCAATCGTACATTTTTTTTTCAATTATATTTCTGGTTCTGTAAGATATAATGTAACATAATTTGCAAACAAGTTTATTTTATGTTCTCTATCTTCTATCATTAAAAACCCTTGATCTCAGTATCTCTTATCACTTCTGCCAATGGTTCTATAGCCAATATAAAAATGGTGATAATGGGCATCCTTGTCTTGATGACCTTTCTAATGGAAAATGTTTAGATATTTACCTATTTGTGACCACCTTAGCTTTTTGATGATTATGCAAAGCTCTTATGCAATTTATAAAATCATTAAGAATTCCAAAATCAAACAGTACTTTAAATAAAAAGTCCCATTCTAGTCTATAAAATGCTTTTTCTGTGTCTAAAGCCACTGCTACTGCTGGTATTTTTTCTTTTTGGGCTACATTTAATAAATTTATAAATTTAACTATATTGTCTGCAGATCTATGTTTAATAAAACCAGTCAGATCCACATTTATCAATTTAGGTAAATATTTAGTTAATCTGTTAGCTAATAATTTGGATACAATTTAATAATCTGTATTTAATATTGATATTGGACTTTAAGAAGATGGTAATAAAGGATATTTCCCTTTTTTGGAATGACTTACTAATATTGTTTTAAAAGATTCTGGTAAGTTGTTAGAGGCTCTCATTTGATCAAAAAGTCCCATTAAAAACAAGAAGTACAACTCCTTAAATTCTTTATAAAACTCCAGAGAGAAATTGTCCTCTCCCAGAGTCTTATTATTTGACAAAGACATCAAAATACTTCAACATTGGTAAAGGAATTGGATAATTTCATTTTTTTTTCATCAACATTTAATTCAGATAATGTAACTTGTGATAGATATTCATCTATTTTTTCCCCGTCTTCTAAAGATTTAGACTGATTTAATTGTTCATAAAATTCCTAAATTATTATTAATTTCTTGCATTTTATATGTAATTTGACCAGTTTCTCTTTTTGTTGCTATTATTGTTCTTAATAATTGCTCCACTTTGAGTTGCCATGCTAAAACTTTATGGGCTCTGTCGTGTGCGCAGTACATCTCTTTCTACTTTATAAGATTGTATTGTATAAATTTCAATTTTCTTGATTCCAATAATCTTCATTGCTCTTCATATTTATGAACATGCAATTCCTTTTCTAAATGCAACATATATTTTTCTAATTGACCTACTTTCATATATTCCTTCTTTATTTTAGATGTGTAACTTATTATTTGTCCTCTTAAGTAGGCTTTCATAGATACCCATATAATAAATTTATTTGCTAGAGCATTCATTAATTTCTTGAAAAAACTTTATCTGTTGTCTCATAAATTCACAAAAGTCCTTCCTCTTTAAAAGTACTGTATTAAATTTCCATCTATAACTTAAATTTTGTTCTTCTTCCAACACAATTGACATCACTAAAGGTGAATGATCTAATAATATTCTTGCTTGATATTCAATTTTCTGAACTCTAGCTTCTAACTATGTAGAGACTAAAAAGATATTAATACATGAAATTATAGAAGGCATTGGTGAGGCCAAATTTGGAGTACTGTGTACAGTTTTGGTCACCAAATTATAGGAAAGATATAAACAAAATAGAGAGAGTACAGAGAAGGTTCACAAGAATGTTGACAGGATTTCAAGGTTTGAGTTATAGGGAAAGGTTGTGTAGACTAGGGCTTATTTCTCTGGAGCGTAGAAGATTGGGGGGGACTTGATAGAGGTGTTTAAGATTTTAAAAGGGACAGACAGAGTAAATGTGGATAGGCTTTTTCAATTAAGAGTGGGGGAGATTCAAACTAGAGGGCATGGTTTAAGATTGAAGGGGGAAAATTATAAAGGGAACATGAGGGGAAATTTCTTTACGCAAAGGGTGGTAGGGATGTGGAATGAGCTTCCGGCAGACGTAGTTGAGGCGGGATCATTGGTTACATTTAAGGATAGACTGGATAGTTACATGGAGAGGTGAGGACTGGAGGGGTATGGACCGGGTGCTGGTCAGTGGGACTAGGAGGGTGGGAATTTGTTGTGGCATGGACTAGTAGGGCCGAACTGGCCTGTTCTGTGCTGTAAGTGGTTATATGGTTATATGAATACATCTTGTGTCTAAAAGATAAAAAGAATTGTCTATTAACAAGTCTCATCTCATTCATTAAATCTGACACAATTTTAACTACTTTATTTTAAGCAATGTTTCCACCAAGTTTTGAATCAAAAGTAAAATAAAAATCTCCACCCATTATTATTTTCCCCTGGGCATTTGATAATTACATAAAAATATCTTGTATAAATTTCCCATCATCCATATTTGGTGCATATATATTCATTAATGACCAATATTCTGAATAAATTTGACAATTAATCATTACATATCTCCCTGCTTTATCTATAGTTGTATCCAATATTTTAATTAGTAAATTTTTATCTATTGATATAACTACTCCTCTGGCCTTGGAATTAAATGAAGAAGCCAATACAGATCCAATCCAATCTCTTTTAAACTTCGCATGTTCTATTTCAGTCAAATGAGTTTCCTGCAAAAAAGCTATATCTACTTTAATCTTTTTTATATAATTTAAATTTTCTTTTCCATTTTATTGGATTCTGAATTCCATTAATATTAATACTAATAAAATTCAATTTTCCTGCCATTAAGTACTAACATTTCCCCTTCATTTTCTCTTGGATAATGACCATCTGCCTGAAATGTTTTTTTTAAACTACCATCTATTACCTATTTAAAATTGGCAGTCCACTTTTCAATGGATCAATAGCTTCAGCCTATATTGTTTCCAAACTTATGGGTCCTACCACTGAGAGAGCCACCCTTTCCCCCATCAATTCTCACCTTTTCTCTCCTCACCTATCCATGTTCAATTATCGCATTTTGCCTGTTGGTCTGTGCTCCTCCCCCTTCCCTTTTTCTCCCTTCTACCCAGTCTTTTAATTCAGGCACCTGCCTGCTTTTTATTTGTACCTTGAAGAAGACCTCGGACCTGAAACATCAATAATATCTCTTTATCTCCTGTGGACACTGCGAGACCTACTGAGTTTCTCCAACATTTCTGTGATGTCCATATTGTTTAATCTTTCTAGCTTACAGTCTCTAAAGATTAATCAATAGATTTTTTTTCCCTTGCCAGTAGGCAACATACTGGGCAATTGCTATCATGATTCATAAATTTGCAGAGGTCACATTATTTATAATGTTGTAAGTTGTAAGTATCATGTATTAAAGATTTTGCTAATTTCTTGATATGCTTCTCAGGACTGTTGCCTGTAATTCACCACCAGCTGACATCCCAATCCAATCTTTTGGGAGACCATTTGCTCCTAAAACTGTCTTGCAACGTTGTACACTCATTTTTCTTTATTGAGAATATAGTTTACCCAAACTATACTATGTTTAAATTTAGAGAAAATTAGAAACTCTGTCTATGAATCCCCTTCTAAGTTTGAGTTAACCTGGCGACCATTTATTCAATATTTTCATTTGTGGTGAGTTGATCTGGCTCTGTTTTCTTTTTATGATTATGTATGATAATTGGGCTGTTAGATGAGATCGGAGTGATCGGCGTGGTTTAGCTATATCGGTAGGTTTTTTTTTAAGTTTTTAATTCAGATTTGTTTTTTCTTCCTTTTTGGGGTTTTTTTTCTCTCTTTTTTATATATTTTTATTAATTATATCATTTTTTTTAGAGATAGTTCATACTCTAAACTGATCAAAAAAATTTTTTATGATATATTTTTATTCTGCAATATTATTGTTTAATATCTCTGTATTAATTCGTTATTTACTATGTATTTTTCATATCTCTTTGAACTGTATGTGTTTATAAATTATAATAATAATAAAAAGATTGGAAAAGAAAGAAAGAGAATATAAAAATTGGGATATTCAGTTGTCCAAAACATTGGTTTGACATATAGCAGGAATGATGTGGTATCCATAGAAGGGGTGCCAAAGGGATTAATCAGGATATGCCTGGAATGGAGGGTTGTAGTTGTAAGGAGAGATTGGATAAGCTGAGGTTGAGGAGTGACCTTGCTGAGGTTTACAAAATTATGAGGGATATAGATAAAGTAGATGGATGAATCTTTTTCCCAGGGAAGGAAAATCTGGAACTAGAGGGCACAGGCTTAAGGTGTGAGGGGAGCAATTTAAAAAAAAAAAAAGATGTGAGTGGTATGTCTTTGACAGAGAAGATGGTGAATAGTTGAAGTATCCTGTCATCTAGGTAGTGGTGAAGGCAAATATTATTGCAGCCTTTAAAAATCATTTAGACCGATACTTGAATAGGAAAAGTGTATCAGAATATTGGCCTAATGTGGGCAAATGGGTTTAGTATAGATAGCATCCTGACCAGCTTGCACTCAAGGGCCCACTTCTGAGCATATCTTTATTTAGTTGTTGGTTCCTTTTGCTGGTAGCTTATCATTACCATCCATATCAGCATTATACTCCTTACTTATTCTCACAGCATGCTGTGCCAGTCGTGACACCAGTGGATGAGGAGGGCTCAGATGGTGAACCAGATCAGGAAGCTGTGCAAAGGTATGTATCTGAACTGGTGAGTTCATTTACTCACTGTCAACATTTGGATTTTCTCCAGGAGACTTGCCATGAACCCTCCCAGTATTTACTGATACTTCTGTTGGTCTGAGTTTCCCACAGTGTATCATTGCCCCAGTGTTAAAAGCTTTTGAACATGCTTTTAATATCTTCATTAGCTTCACGTCTATCCTCCTGATTATGCCTGTCTGATGCTCCTTATGATGTCCATCTGTGTTTTTGATGCTGAACAAGTTGCTTTTGATATTTTAGACAAAGCTACTTGGAAAGAGGAAAAATTAGTAATAATAGTGGGTGTCTATATTTAAGTGCTGGAAAGTACCCTCATTCAAAAATTAGATCAAAATCAACAATACGTTGATCATCCCCAAGGGAAAAAGAGTCCATGTTTAAATCTGTTTATAGTGAAGTGTCAAGCATTTAAAATCAAAATGACAACATAATTATGATCTTCTCTATCAATCCATGCACAGGTAAGCATTTTGGTTCAATTAAATATCTGATATTGTTTGCAAAGATGAAATGTTGAACCAGATGAACCAGCACCCTTTGCACTTCACATTGTCAAATATCTTCTGTCATTTCTATAACCCGCACCGAGCATAAAAGATCACGTCGTGTATGTGTTCTATGGTAATACATTGCTCAGTACATACTGAAACATTACTGTTGAAATGAAACTGCATATCTATTATAGCTTATTACCTTGAGCAATCCCATCGTGGAAGATATTAGTGAAACACAAGAACTGCAGATGCAAACAATGAGAAGCTGGAGGGACACAGCAGGTCAGGCAGCATCCATAAACAGAAATGGTCGGTCAACATTTCAGGTCAAGACCCTTTTTCAAGATCAGATAATATTCAGTAATTGTACATCTAAGAGTTCAGATTTATTGATGTCATTGCCACTTAGAGGATTGTTATGGGTTGTATCCTGTTAGGTTGCTCTTGGGGTCTCTTGTAATATATATCATTTCATTTAAATAATCTGTTGACATCTTTTGTTGTCTAAAGATAGTTTAGCCTTTGCTTGCTCCAGAAACAATGCCTTACTTTTGAGAACTAAACAATCTGGAGTGAAATATAGGTTATTTAATAAAATCTTGTACATAAATTAAACAAATCAATAAACAGAAATTAAACTGGCAGATAACAGATAAATTTTATTCTTTTCATCACTTTTAAGTGATACTGCTACTTAGTGCAAAGAGTAAAGCGACTTAAAGAGTAAATGTCACCTCTATAAATAGCTAAACCAGATGTAGTTACTGGAAATTTAAAAACTAAATTTAACTCTACCTTTATATCTGCTAGACTGTAGTATTACAGTATCTACCTTATATAGCTATATTTCAACTTAAATATACACTTGTGTTGCAGGTATCTGGCTAACAGGTCTAAACGCCACACTCTCGCAATGACCAATCCTACAGCTGAGGTTCCCCTAGATTTGCAGAGGCAGCTGGGACAGCAGCAGGCAATCCGTTCACGGGCCTGGGTTCCTCACCCTGAGCAGCACAGCCGGTGAGTGGCTTTTGCACAGAATTCTGAGGTTAAATCTCAGATATTAGCATGGGATTACTGCTGGTTTCTGCATTCCAGAGGAAGCAGATTAGATTATTTTAGATTTTTTAAGCTTATGCCCGATTTTGATAAAAAAAACCCTGAAAAATATAGATATCCAGATGCCCATCTTGATTTTTGGTGATAATGCACCTCGTGGCATTTCTAGGTGGAAAAGTGTGTAGCTTTTGTACCGTGCAGGTGTCCATAATCTAAATTTCCAATTCATCTGAATCTTTTAGAGGGGCAGTGTGCATCAGTTAATAAGGGGTTCCAGAATGTCCTTGGCCAACTCCTAATTACCAGTGAAGAGCAGAAGCTTTTAGTTGCCTGCCCTTTGTGGCAGAGAATAAATAATATGAAAATTGGAAAATGTAAGAAAGAGCAAAGTATTAGAGGATTTAAGAAACTGCATGATATATTACGAGAGATAATTTATGCCATGGACTACATGTGCAAACGTAATTTTTGATTTTTATTTTACCCATTGTAAGGACTCAGTGTAAAGGGGCAATCAGAAATAAAAAAGAGTTATAAAATACAAAGTGTATAATCATGAATGACAGTTGAGAGATCATTATGTTAGAACATTTATAAGAATAAAGTATGAAAAAGAAGTTCAAACATTTAAGAAAAGAATGAGGTAAGATCACATCACTGTGGAGGAAGCATTGACTTAGATACAGCATTTCAAATGGCCTCTTTTTTGCTGAGATTCTGATGAAAATCTCAAGTTTGAAATCAGGGTGGGGTGGAGGGTGATAGAAATATTTCCAAGGCTAAGTGGCAATAAATTATTGCACATTCTGTAGCAACCTGTTTAAATGAAGGGTACGTTTTTATTTGGCTCATTGTGTTTTTTGTTTATTTCATTCAAAAGATGTGGGCCTCACTGATGGGAGAAAATTTTACTATTCATTCCTAATTACTCGTGAACTGCCATATCAGAGGTTTGTTCAGAGTCAACGACCTTGTTGGAAATCTACTGTTAGAATGACCCTGGTATGGGAGAATTTAGTTCTCTTTACATCATACACCTCACTCCCACACTGATCTGTCTGTAGGCAGATCTGTGAAAAGAATGGGAAAGAGATGGGTATCAAGTTTGATTTTCTGGTTAATGGATGAGAAGTTGTCCCAGTTTCTTCTTCTTCTTCTTTAGGGACAGAAGGGTCTACTTTTTCCATACCCTCAATAATAAGCAATAGACAGTGGTTCCATAAAGTGTTTTGGAAGGAATTAGGGGTTGGAAATATATCATCGGTTCCAGTGTAGGTGATAAAGTTCAATTCCCTGACATTTTACATGCATAGCTTAGAATTTAGTGACAGTACTTATGAATACTGTTGAAACATTAGTCACGACTAAACATGATACCAATCATAACCTTTGCAGCAATCATGCAATATTTTTGAATAATTCCAGCAACTGACCATATTTAGCTCTCTTTACATCATGCGCCTCGCTCCCACGCTGATCCGTCTATCCTTGGCTTTCTACGCTGCTCATCATGGGTCCAATATATTTCATCTCTCCCATCTCAATGTAAATGTAAACGTGATTCTTCCAAACAATGTGGCTTTCCCTCTACCACCATCACCTTGGCACTCACCCACATATCCTCCATTACCCACACATCTGCCCTGGCCCCCTCCGCTGCCATGCACAACAAGGACAGGATTCCTCTTGTCCTCACCTACCACCCCATCAGCTTCCGCATCCAACCCATCTTCCTACACCACACATGTCAAACTCTGGCCCGTGGGCCAAATTTGGCCCGCGATGTAATTATATTTGGCCCACAAGATCATATCAAAAATGTATTAGAGGTGGCCCGCTGGCTGCCGTGCCAGTATAGCGCATGCACAGTAACCGCTGTGTCCCAGGGTGAGAGAGAGAGAGAAAAATCCTGGTCCTTGAAAAGTAGAGGTGGGTGGTTTTATAAACACGCTGTTGTGTCCCCCCGCCCACCCCCCCACCGCAGCACGGCCTGGCCGGTGTCAGAGGAAGCCAAGGCCGCTTCCCAGTACCCGGAACCCCAGTGGCACAGCGTTTCTTGGAGCTGCAGATGGAGTCGGGACGCCGGAGGGAAGATTGGGGTTCCCAGCCGGGTGATGGGGCCGCCGGCTGCCCTGCGCCTTCCCACCGGACCAGCGGCGGGTGCCCGGAGTACACGTGGAGAGCGAGGCTGGTCGGGCAGTTAGGGTGGAACCCCCCGCCAATCTCTGGAGAGGCGTGGGCTGGATTTGGAATAGCCGCGCTCACCTGCTCCTCCACCGCTGACCGGGATCCCAGCGCGGTCCTGAGCGCGGAGACTGCCCTGGAAAGGTCCTGGGACACCGGCACGGAAAGAAAAGGGGGTCCGGGAGAAACTCAGCAGGTCAAGGGGGGTCCGGGAGAAACTCAGCAGGTCAAGGGAGGTCCGGGAGAAACTCAGCAGGTCAAGGGGGGGCTGGGAGAAACTCAGCAGGTCAAAGGGGGATCCGGGAGAAACTCAGCAGGTCAAAGGGGGATCCGGGAGAAACTCAGCAGGTCAAAGGGGGGTCCGAAAGAAACTCAGCAGGTCAGGGGGGTCCAGCAGAAACTCAGCAGGTCAAGGGGGGTCTGGCAGAAACTCAGGGGGGGGCTTGACCTCTCCAGGACCGTTGCCCACTCCCCCTCCCTGCCGCAGGCCGGCCCGCGACTCACGGTGACGGAGCCGCTGATCCGCCAAGATGCCGCCCTGCAGCGAGAGCCGATGCCCCCGCACTGTCGTTGTCCAACCCGATCGCCCGCAAACCCCGCCCTCCCGCACACAGGCCTGAGTAAATATTATGAACTTTAATCTCAGGATAAAACGATCTTCCAATAGTTTCAAGTCACAGTGATAAATATATTCCTGGTTAAAAATGGTCCTGCACCTGGATACAAGCTCATTAGGCATAAAACTTGAAAAGTGTGTAAATCAAAGGATATCTGTACCAATGGAAAAAGGGCATGGCAAATAACCCTGCTAGAGTTCATGCCCACAATCAGTCACCCATTTGATTGTTTCAGGAATCATGTTATTCTCCCACATTCTCAATAGCCCTCAGATTTTACTAATCGACAGCACACTAACAACATTTGACAAATCCTCTATAGAGAAATATTATTTATTGAATATTTTATTTCTCATTTGTTAATGCTTCTGGAAAGAGTTTATCCAAAACTATTATTAAACATTTATTTTAATAAGAAAAAGTTTAACATTACATATGTTGAAAGAAGAGAAAACATGCAGATGTTGTTGAAAATTTTCAATAAATATTTAGTTCGGCCCTCGACTTAGTCCAAGTTTTTAATTTTGGCCCTCTCTGAATTTGAGTTTGACACCCCTGTCCTACACCATTTCCGCCACCTACTACCTGATCCCACCACTAGACATGAGATGCTCCACTTGCGCCCACACCTCCTCCCTCAGCACCATTTGGGGTTCCAAACAGTCCTTCTGAATGGAGCAACATTTCATTTGTGAATTTGCAAGGGTCATCTACTGCATTTGATGCTCTTGCTATGGTCTCCTCTACTCAGAGAGACTGGATGCAGACTGAGAGATCGGTTTGTTGAGCACCTCGGCTCTGGTGTGGCAATAGCATGGATCTCCCAGTGGCCACCCATTTCAGTTCTCCATGCCATCCCCTTGCCGACATGTCTGTCCATGGTCTTTTGTACTGTCAGACTGAGACCACCCATAAATTGGAGGAACACCTCAACTTCCAACTGGGCACCCTCCAACTGGATGGCATTAATATTGACTTCTCTGGCTTTTGTTAAACATCTCCCCCCACCCAACCACCACCTGCATCCCCCGTCATCTCTCCATTCCCTGTCTCCTCTCTCACAGACATGATAAATTCTATATCTAGTCCCTTATCACATCCAATTAACACCTTTTGTTGGTCTAGTCCCTGTCCTGGGTAAACTTGTACCTCTCACTTTGTTCGTTTTAGATTGGTCACAGTGTTTGAGCTACTGAAAGAAAATAGACACACACGCCAAGAGCACTTCAGTTTATACAAATTTTTATTACAAATTCTAAAGCTGATATCAAACTACAATATGCAAGCCCTTCCCAATTATACTTATTAATGCCTGGACTGGTCCCAACTGCCGAAGCGAGGCAACGACCGCACACTTGTAGTCGGTTGTCGGGGCGCTGGTAGTAGCTTCTCCACCTCCCCCGACCGGGACGTTAACTGGACTCTAGAAGTTCTTCTTCTTGCTGAGAGATGTTGCCACCTCTTGGAGAGTCTCAAACTTCAGCAGCGGGACCATGGCTTATATTATCCAAAAACTGCTTACTCGCTTTGAATACAATGGTTTATTTTGCGTCAAGGCTAGGCCTCTGACAGTCTGTGACCAAAACAGGCAGGAAGATTAAATGTTCTTGGTACACAGATGTCCTTTTGTCAGATAACAGCATCTCTGGCCCCTCGGTGGAATTTAGCTTATGTCTGCTGATTCTAAAAAATAAGCAGGTTCTCAGCCTTGGAGAAGCAAAGGCTGCAAAAGTAAAAAAACATGGTTTAAATCTTCCATTACAGTCCCTCTCCCATTGTTTTAATTCTGAGACTTTCTGATATATCCTGCTTCTGCCTTTTCTGTTTTTTCCTTGAAGAAGGGCTCAGGCCTGAAATGTCAGCAATAGATCTTTGTCTCCTATAGATGCTGAAAAGACCAGCTGAATTCCTTATAGCATTTTGGTGTTTTTACTACAATCACAGCATCTGCAGCCTAACATGTTTCACTCTTTTCAAGACTCTGCTGCTTCCAATTACAGTATTACATGTCTAGATTGATCTTCTGTGTTTTACTAATCATATTATCTTTCTTTGACTTTCATCCTTTTGTCATTTGTAAGTTTTTTTTTCAGTTTATGATGAAAGTTTATCAACCTGATACGTAAACTTGTTACCCAATTTGTAGTTGCTGAGTATTTTCCACACTTTAAAAAAAAATTAGGTTCCAATATTGTAATATATTTCACTATTTTAATGTATATATTCTGGTTTTATCATTTGCTATTTGAGAATAAATACTTTTTTAATCTTTAAATCTAATGTTGGTTATTAATGTTCTATTGGAACAACTATTGCAATTGCATTTATAACATTGTGAAACAGCTCAAAGAGAATTATCAAATCAAATTTGACAGGTTCAGATACTGCTGAAAATCACTGATCAAAATTGTATGTTTTTAAAGAGGATGGAGGAAATACAAAGGTATTTAAAGAGAAATTTCCAGGCTTTTTAAGGCTTAAGTAATGAAAAGTGTGCTGTTGGCTGTGGAGTAGCCAAAGTAAGAAAAACATAAGATACCAAATAGAGACCATCATTGATCTTGGTGGTTGTACATTACAGAGGCAGGGAAGGGTAAGTCCCAAAGATAAAAGATAATTGAACAAGACAGACACTGAATATTTCACGAATGGTGTTTGCTACAGGCTAAACTGTGATCCAGTTGTTGTACCATTATCTGAAGAGAATGTTACATGAAAGAATTGGCATTAATGTTAGCAAATGTACAACTTTAAAAATCTAATAATTTAACAAATTCATTTGGGCTTGAAAAAGAATTTACTTTCAAAATTTTTTATTCCATCAGATATAATGCAACAGATTTGCAGAACTACAATATAAAAGCAGACAATGTATTTTACAATCGGTAATCAAATTAACCACATGTTTGCATACTCTTTGTAATTCTCAGTAATGGAAATAAATGTTAAACATTTGGAAGCTGCTAATAGCAATAAATTGCTAACTGCAATGCAATTCAACAGCTGTTAGGACTTGTTAGTTCTACTTACTGAATAAATGGAAATGTCAGAATAATTGAGATCCTTATCTTTTGAACCATGATCCTAAAATTCTGTAATCTTCGTTCATTGGTGAATAAATTTTAAATTTGTAATACAGATTATGACTTAAATTTTTTAAAATATTTCAACTCCTCAGATGTTTTGTAACTCTTCAAATGTTTACTTAAAATGGTGTTTCATTATTCATTTTAATATCAAGATAATTCATTACCAAGAGATAGTCTTCAAATTCCCTTGAAATAATGGTAATATTTACTCTTGTAATTTTTCATGTGGTTGCAGAAAAATAATTCTAAAACAAATGTGCAGGAGCTAATGTTGATTGGTACCCAGTGTGCAATCAATATATTTGACAATTAAAATATTTTGTCAATTTAGCATTGACTCATTAATTATTGTTCAACCCTGCAAATGAATTTAAATGGTCACAGCATTCAGTGAAGGAATTGACAGTGAACGGTGATTATCATTGAAATTAACATTTTTGGAAGTTACACTATCACATCAAGATTATACAGTACCTTTATTAAAATATTATTTCACATTATGAATACTAAAATGGAGCACATCATAGAAGAATTCTTAATAATCTACTATTTATTTTCTGCAATCAAGTCAACACATTTATTCCCTAACAATTTCAAGAGTAATATCATATCAGGGTATCTCATATGTAGGTATGTATAATAAATCACCAGGACTTTAATAGTCTGATGAGCCATGAGAGTGTTTGCAACCATCTGAGAGAATATTAGACATTATCTTCAATTTTAACATGTGTAAGCTAGAATTTGCAGTTTTTAATTGTATAGGAGCTGATGGAAAGATAGAATTAGGATTAAAAAAATACTTCATGAGGTGTTTCTAAGCCCAGCAAATAATGCTGAGGTAAAGTTGGTTCAGTTGTAGCTCTAATGAAATGTTTTTCAGAATTTGAATGGTGTTGTTTTGGCAGATCCAATGGTATGATTGGTTATTTTTTTTATTTAGAGGCGTAATCTAAGACTTTTTTTAAAGGTAAAAAATAAACACTTTTAGTGTTCAATATGTAAATTCTTCCTCTCCCAGTCAGGGTGGAAGGTGGATACATCTATTGTAAGACCCATAGGAGTATAGATTAATAAATTTACCCATAATAAAAGTCCAGGTCGAGAAATGCTTTCTCTTTCTGTAGCATTTTCTCTGTATCAAATATGTTTCTACTTGTAAAGTATTTCATACTTCATAAAGTCACATAATTCTCATTAATGAGTTCTATAATATTGTTTGCATGGAGGAAAATAAATAGTAAATAATTAACAAGAATTACATGTGTAGGGATGTGGAAAGAGCTGCAAAAGACCCGAGACATGACCTTTACACAGCTGTAAAATGAAACGATGATGCAGATTTGAGATTAAAGTTGTGGATGGACTTTGATTTTTGGTACTTCCACAAAACTTATTTATTTTCTAATATCTCTTTTGCAGTGTTTGTTACAAAGACCCCAACACTCTCCACCTTCCAACTGAAAGATTCTCTCCAGTTCGCCGTTTCTCGGATGGTGCTGCTACCATACAGGCATTCAAAGCTCATCTAGAGAAAATGGAGAAAAGCACAAATACAAATAGCAGCATAAAGCAGTTACAGCAGGTCTGTTATCTGACAGCACTGTTTTGAAAAAGTCAAGCTGCCAAGGCGAGACTGAATCTTCCTGCAGGCCTAAGACTAGGAAGTAATTTACTTGATCTCATTAGTTATTACCAGTGGTGGCAGTAAATTAATCCACCAGCACAGAAAAGGGCCCTGAAACCCACCATGCCTATGCTGACCTTTTGTCCATTTAGGCTACTCCTTTTTGCCTTAATATCCTTCTAGCTTATTTAACTGCCTCTTTAAATATCTCTTAAAAGCAGCAAATGGACCTCTTCTGGCAGAGCATTCCAGAAGATAGCCTCTCTGTATCTTTTGATACCCTTACAATGGGTAAAAGATTTTTTTCTATTCCTATTTTGCTGTTAGAAATTATTTTGATTTAGTTCACCGCTCAGCTTCCTTGGCTTGAGGTAAAAATAAGCCCAGTCTATCCAGTCTCTTCCCATAATTAAGTCCTCCACTTAAGGCAGCATCCTGATGAATCGAGATAGAGACCACAGGTGTTGAAATCTTTATTTTAATTTTATCCATTATAGTTATTAGAACTTTATAAGGAAGCCACTATTTTTAAAATTTCCAGAACATAAATTGGGTAACAGGTATAGACTTAATTTATTGCTTTATGATAATTGGGCAGTGTTATGTGATAAAAATGAAAATGGTTAATTTTGTTTTCATAATTCATGATCTGAATATTACTGGTGAGGCCAGCAATCATTACAGAGAATTTATTGAGAAATTTGATGCCCAACTGCCTTTTTAAGCCATTGCATAATTTTCCATGAAAAGTGAATGTATAAGCCAAACCTTAACTACAAATAGGAAAAAGACTACTGAGAGTTGGTGGCACTGTTTACCATCATCACTAAGCAAGATATTTTCCCATTGCACCAGGTAAACATATTCTTTAAATGCTTTATGATTCATGTATTATATGAAGATTGTTCAGAAAATAAAAATCAACATACAAAATTTACCTTCCATCTAAATTTCAAGCAATTTCTGAACTTTGATCAAAAAAAATTATTTGGTTTGATGATGAGAGATTTTAAAATTTTAAATTGCCAATCTTGTCTCAAATGACCACTTCTAAGTTTTTTTCATTTTTAGGAATGTGAACATTTACAAAAGATCTATGGAAATGCAATGGATGAAAAGATATTTGAGAAAACACAACAACAGCACATACTTTACCAACAAGAACAGCAGCAGCAAATCCGACACCAACAGATTCAGGTAGATAATGATTTAAAGCACTGCATGCTCTGTAATTGTAAGGATTTTCAATTATGAAGAGCAGGTTCAGAGAGAATGTTTCTTGAAAGTTGTGACATTATTAGCTTGACCGGTGTTAGCAGCAATTATTGAAATTTTAAAAATTCAATTGTGCAACAGGATTTTTTGTTGGGTTTTGTGAAAGAAAAATATTCCAACCTCCTCAAATCGTCTTTTTAATCTTCCAGCTGTGTCAGAATACGGGAGGAAAGATATCCAGGATATGGAAAGTTATAGAGCTTAATTTTATTTAACATAAAATACTGAAATAACAATAAAATTGTGACTATTGCAGTTATGGCTGTGAATGGGCATATTTTGACTCCTATTTAATTTTCTGCTGTCTAATGCAACCATTCATTTATTTCCTTTAAAGGAATGTATTCGACCAGCTCAGCCTTCACCTCCATTGTCAACAGCTTCATTGGTACAACATGTGGAGAACCAACCAGCATTAATCACTCACCAGCTTCAAAGGTGAGCAATCCCAGTATATCTTACTCTGGCTGGACTAACCATGTAATAATGCCTTTATAGTTCTATTTTGTATCACCATATGTTAAGAATTTTATTAATATTGTGTCTAATCCACTGTCATCTGTGATCCTTTAATTGTGTGTTTAAGCCTCGTACCAGCTTTTGAGCTCTCATAATCAAAGGTAACAATTTAAAAGCACATTGTCCTGCTGATAGACCAGATGTTAGTCTTCTCTTCTGACAATTCAAATGAACATTAAAGAACCATTTTTCAAAGAAGGACATGGAGATCTCCTTGTGTCCAGGGGATTTGTTTATCAGTAAATAATTTAACAAATTATTGTCAAAGAATAATTCCTTTTCATAATTTGATGTATGAATGTATTAAAATACTTTAATGAAGAATAAGCTGCGATGGAAATTCGAGTGAATGCACCAGCATGTTAAATCACTTGAGGAACAAGGTGGCAACAGGCAATGTGGGTTTGCTTGACACCTTCAACTTTTATGTTTTCCTTAAATCCTTTATTACACAAGAAAAAATGATGCTACTATTATTAGCAATGAGACTCTTTTGGAAGTACCACTTTTAGAATGTGCTTTAACATTTTCAAATAATTTAATGAAGTGCCAATTTGAATCAAATGCCCTTTTGATAAGTATACTTTTTAAATGTATATTAAACTCTATTAATTAGAATATAGCCAGTGCCTTAGAACAATAACACTGGAAGGATTTCTGAAATTATGCTTGGAACATTAAAACTTTTTTATAAGCTTATTTCAAAACACACTTAACATGACATTTAAAAAAAAAACAGATTTAAAACTTACTATATGAAGCATAGATCAACCATGATACAAAATATTGTATCAGCTCATAAAACCCAATTTTTTTTAGTTGAAATCAATTTTTAGGAAGTTTCTATTAAATAGGATCACAGGACATCTCTACAGTTCAGTGTTTAGTCATCAAGTTTATTGACATCTGATGGCACCAGTACAACACAAAGAAACAGCATTCTCTGGTCCTCGGTACAAAATATGTAGACACACAACCAGACCTAACATACAAACAGACAAACAATACATGTGCAGGACAAGTATTCATACATAGAAATAATTACATTAATTTTGTTTCATATGTTACAAGATCAAACCAGCAACCACAAAGAAGGCATATCACACAGGGGTAAAGATGAACAATTACTTTATTAACAAAATTTCACCTTCAAACTTTAATTCAAAAACCCCCCTTTTATAACAATGCCCACTGGTTAATGTACAAATTTCTATAACAGTGTAAAACTAATAAATTCCCCAGCCTATATATAACATATGTAATCAAAGTCTAAGTTATATTTAGAAACAAAATTTAGAAACAAAAAAAACACAAAACACATAAGACTCACAAAACTTCGATTACAATCGAAGTAAAGATCGTAAACAAAATTCAGTTTGTTTGGTAAACTGAAGTCTAAAGATCTTTGAGAGAGAGAGAGAGAGAGAGAGCACAAAATTCAAAGTGGTCTTGTGTTGCTTGCAGAGAGAGGAACAATGACTTGGTCTGGATCCTTCTGGCTGCCTTCTGAATGTTCTTCTATTTCAAAATGCCCAACATTCTAAACTGTCTCCCAGACAATGACTCAAGCTTGGGCCTCCTTCCATTTCACAGCCACACCCAGTCCTATATAACCCAGATAAATTACAGTGGCATGTCCAAACTCACTCTTGTGCAAATACACTGTGAGGTGTGCTTCCATCAGTCTCTGAAATAAATGCTCTAATTCAAGCATGTGTTCTTCCCATGTATCCGTACTAATTACCAAATAATCAATATAGGCTCCTGTGTGCTCCAAACCCTGAATTACTGCATTAATCATGCTCTGAAATGTGCCAGGTGCATTTTTCATCCTGAAAGGTATAACATTATACTCATACAATCCCAAAGGTGTAACAAATGTAGAAATCTCCCTGCCTTTCTCTGTCAAAGGAATACATCAGTATCCTTTTAAGAGATCAATCTTTATAAGAAACTTTGCCTTCCCCACCTTATCTATACAATCATCTATTCTGGTAATAGGGAATGCATCAGTCTTTGTCACCGTGTTTATCTTTCGATAATCTGTACAAAACCTAATTGAGCCATCTGGCTCAGGCACCAGAACACAGGGTGAACTCCAATTTGAACTTGATTTTCGGATGATGTCATTTTTGAGCATATAATCCACCTCTTGATCCAACAATCTGGTCTTTTCCTGATTAACTTGGTAAGGATGCTGCTTAATAGGCTTAGCATCACCCACCTCCACATCATAACAAGCCAAAGTAGTTCTTGGAACATCTGAGAATATATTCTTAAATTTCATAAGTGATGTCTTCATTTCTTCCCTTTCTCATTTAGTCAAATGCATTAACTTGGTTTCTAAGATTTGCAAAACTATGGAATTTTTCAGCCTGGGGCTTATCACTTTCTGTGCTCCATGACCTTCCACGAAACTTATCACCTCCATACTTTCCTCTCTAACTAGCACCTTGGTTGGAATCCTAGTCTCTTCCTCAGTTATTTTCTCAAAGTAAGGTTTAAGGATGTTCACGTGACAGACCTGTGTCTCTCTTCGACGATCAGGCATCGCAATGACATAGGTGACCTGGTTAATTTTTGATTTCACCTTATATGGTCCTGAAAACAGAGCTCTCAAAGGGTTTGACTGCATTGGAAACAAAATCAATACTTTGTCGCCAGGTTTAATGTCCCTAATTCTTGCTTTTTGATCATACCGAATTTTCATTTTTCCCTGAGTAGTTTTTAAATTTTTCCTTGCCATCTTGCAAGCCTGATGTAATCTGTTTCATTTCTTTAACTGAAATGAAACCTTCAGTCATTTTGTATGGTTTAAAAATATCCCTAACTTTCTCATTCTGAACACAAGCGGTTAGTAGCACCCCTTTCTCTTTCTTCCTTTTCAGTACAGGACAGTTTGCTATTATGTACCCTGGCTTCTTACAATAGTGGCAAATAACACTCAAAAATTTTTTCTTCACCCATTTCTCTTCCTCTCTTCCTTTAACCTCACTTCTAGATTTTCTTTCTACTCTACTTGGATTATCAGCAGTATTCCTTTGAAAGGTTTTACCTGGTGTCCACTTGGGCTTGTGCGTTAAAGCATATTCCTCTGCGAATTTAGCCAATTATTGCCAAGTTTTTATATTTTTCTCTACCAAGTACACTTGAATATCGTCAGGAACACAATTTTTAATCTCCTCAATCAGAATGAGTTCCCTCAATAAATCTAAGTTATTTTCTACTTTCATTGCGGCACACCACCGATCAAAACACACAACCTTCCTATAAGCAATATCCAGGTAAGATTGGGTTGCTGCATTTTTTAACTCCTCAACTTTTGTCTATAAGCCTCTGGGACTAGTTCATAAGTTCAGAGTATAGCCTGCTTTACAAATTCATAATCATCTGCTGTTGTACAGTGAGATACGAATACACCTGTTGGGCTTTCCCTTTAAGAACACTTTGTAGCAGGAGTGACCACTGGTCTGGTGGCCATTTTAAATTTACAGTTACTTTCTCAAAATGCTGAAAATACTGGTCGATTTCAGCTTCCTCAAATGGAGGAATAACGTCACTTCTCTACTGACCAGAAACCTCTCCTCCTGACCAGCACATGGGTTTTGGGCTTCTCCCTCTCCTTGGGTTAGGGTCTGCTTTAATTTAGCTAGTTCTAGCTCATGTTTCTGTTCTTTCTCTCTCTCCTCCCTTGTGGCTGCCCTTTCCTCCATTTATGCCTGCATTACTGATTCCAGTTCGGCTTTCCTTTCTGCCTCTCTTTTTACCTCTAACTCTAGTTTTCTCAAAGCCAACTTTACTTCCTCTGAAGTTTTCTCCTTTGGAAACTGTTCTTATGCAGCTTCTTCAAATACCCCCCTTCCTACATAGTGCTTAACAATCTTTTGAGCAATTTCCTTCTTTTTCATCCCAGTTCTTACTGTAAGAAGTTTTAACTTGCCAACTATAACTATCAGTTCTGACTTTTTTGCCATTTTAAAATCAACCACTGAAGGGTTAGCTATGAACTGGTCAATATTCAGAGTTGCTGGGTTTTTTTCTGCTGGTGATTTATACGCTCACCATTTATTTTTAATTTCAAGCTGGAGGTTGAGTCAAACTCAGATGACTGATAACTAAGCACAAGCCAATCGCCCCTAAAGCTTCCAAATTGGTTTGATCCCGGACGATCCCCCCAAATTATGTTACAAGATCAAACCAGCAACCACAAAGAAGTCATATCACACAGGTGTAAAGATGAACAATTATTTTATTAACAAAAAATTCACCTTCAAACTTTAATTCATAAAAACCCCTTTTATAACAATGCCCATTGGTTACTATGCAAATCTCTATAAGAGTGTAAAACTAATAAATTACCCAGCCTAAATATAACATATGTGATCAAAGTTTAAGTTATATTTCCAACCAGCCCACAGAAAAAAAACTTAGACGCAAAACAAACTCAAAACACACAAGACTCACAAAACTTCGATCTCAACTGAAGCAAAGATTGTAAACAAAATTCAGTTTGTTTGGTAAACTGAAGCCAAAAGATCTTTGAGAGTGAGAGAGTACAAATTTTGAAGTAGTCTTCTTGTGTTGCTTGCAGAGAGAGGAACAAAAGCTTGGACCAGATCCTTCTGGCTGCTTTCGGAATGATTATCCCTTTTAAAATGCCCAACATTCTAAACTGCCTCCCAGACAATGACTCGTGCTTGGGCCTGCTTCCACTTAACAGCCACAGCCAGTGGTGGTTTGTCTTCCAAGTCCAGAAATTTCTAGATCATCTTCGGCACATGCCCAGTCCATCTCCCACTCTCTCAGCAGTCCACCTTCACCATGACTCTCAAAGGCAAACTGTCACTTTCCATCACAAAACCACACAACACATAGGCCAATTCACAGCATAGTGCCTCAGATGGTTAGTGTGACCAGTTCCTTTGGTCATTAAGCATTCTCACTGCCAAAGGGAGGAAGCTGTTCTCCAGCCTGGTGGTGCTGATCCTGATATTCCTGTATCTTTTTCCATGTGGGAGGAGCTGAAGGATGCTATGCATGGGGTATAAGGAGTCCGCAATGATTTTGTTTGCCCTCTTCAGACAACAATTCCAGTAGATTGCGTCGAAGTGGGAGGGAGACTCCAATAATCCTCTTTGCCACTCTTGTGGTCCTGTGGATGGACCTCCGATTCATTTCTCTGCAGCAAATGTATCACACTGATGCCATGGTCCTGTAGAGGTTTGACATTATGATGGCCAGTAGAGTTGTCCCCTTCAGTCTTCTCAGGAAGTGTCAGCAATTGCGTGAAAAGGGATCATCAATTGAAACTACCTGTATGTGCCTCTAAGTTTTGAAAAATATATATTTTGCAGGTTACGAATTCAGCATGAGCAGTCAAGTCCCCCTCCGAACCATCCCACCAACCATCTGTTCAGCAAGTCTAATAACAGTCCTCCACCAGGCACCGCAGGCATCATGCAGTCCAGCAGTAAGTATAGTCCAATGCCAATTTTAAATTTAAATTAAATTTCGACATACAGCAGAGTGCAGGCTATTTTGGCCCACCAGCACCTGCCACTCAATTACACCCAATTGACCTACAACTCCTGGTATATTTTGAAGGGTGGGAGGAAATCAGAGCTCCCGGTGAAAACCCACATAGACACGAGGAGAATATACAAACATTTTACAGACAGCATGAGATTTGAACCCCGCTCCTGATTACTGGCGATGTAAGAATATTGCACTAACTGTGCCACCCCAGAGGCGATATTATCCAGATCAAACATTTTTTTGGAATGGTATTTTAATTTTGATTGCTTTTTCCAACCATATAAGTAAAATAAGGGTAATTCCAAAATTATTTGAGCAATGACATTCAAAACATACTGGGGGGTTGTAGGTCTATTGGATGCAATTGGATGGCATAGGTTTAAGGGCCGAAAGGGCCTGTTACCATGCTGTTATGTATAAATTTATTATTCAAATTTAATGAAATCCATGGTTTCTAAATTATTGGTTGAATATGAGTCTTGAGATTTTGAGCAAAGCAGATCAATTCAGTTACTTAACATCCATTCGAGCAACGTTTGACAGCATACACGTCATTGGTCCCATAATCAGTTACTGCAAGCAAGTCCATAGCAATTTAGAAAATGTGATTGCTACCTAGAGGAAATTGTATACTATATACCCACACTGATCCTACTGTCCACTCTCTCCACACAGCTCTGTGTTGGTCTCCACCTCAGTCTCTCCACACCCTCATGTCAGTCCCCACACTGATCCCTACTTACAAATAAAAGGTTTATAGCTACACTACAATATCCCATATAGCTTTGCTAAGTGTACACAGAAATACCTCACTTTACAAAACTAGAGTGTTCCTATGAACCTTGCGTAAGCAGAAATGGTATATAGCGAAGAAGCGATTACCATTGATTTCTATGGGAAAATATTTTGAGCATTCCAGAGCCAAAAAGTAACCTACCAAATCATACCAAATAACACATAAAACCTAAAATATCACTAACATTTATTTAAAGCAGGAATTATATGATAAATACACAGCCTATAAAGTAGAAATAATGTATGTATAGTTTAGTTAGGCTGAGTCTTCGGAGATTAGGTGGTGTGATGTACAGGAGACTGGGATGTAGGAGAGAGCGGAAGAGCTGTTTGGGGTGCAACCTCTATAATGGCTCGCTGCTTTCGTAAAAGTGAAAATCCTTTCATAAAAACAAAGACACGTTTCTTCGTAAAAGTGAATTTGAGTAAAGTGAGTATTTGTAAAGTAGAGTATATCTGTAATATGGTGTTTACACAATGTCCACATCACATAATGCTCAATTTCACAGAATATATCATGGACTTTAAGTGGCACATACCTATAATTAGTTAATTGGGCCTCTGTTAATATTAAGCTATTTGGAACTTCCCAGATGAATGTGGGGTCTTGTTGGAAATGTTTCATTAGATTGGGTATGACTAGATCATTGCTTAATACAGTCTGAAATAATTTGTTTTTATACTTTAATTTCGTAGGTTGTGCGGCCTCTCCATCTCAATTTCAAAGTCTGTTTCAACAGCCCACTAATAGTCCACCTCCCCCAAACCTTAATCTTCCTCGAATGAATTTACAATCTGGATTGTCACAGCAGTCGCAAACTCAGCCAGTTACAATTCAAGTCCAGGAACCGCCAGATATGCTCAGCAGCAACTTGCTGCAAAGTGCTGGGCAGAATCTGCACACCACACGTCCCCGTGGAATTATCAGTTCAGGGAATCAGATTCCCCTTCCACAGAGAGGGTTGCACATGCCACCTCTTGGGCTTGGACAACATAGGGGTTTGGCAAAGCAACTGAGTGCTGACAGTGCAGAGGTCAACAGGTAAGAATACATTTAAATCTGATGGCCAAGTTTTAATATTCTATCTGATTTGAATTAGCATTTAATAAAGAATCCCCTAACCTCCAGACTTGTTAAGGCACTGGATCTGTTTCTGTCACATTTGCAGATCACCTTAAGCATTCATTAGCTTACACTTGTAATAAACTGCAAACCATTGATGGGGATGGGGTGGAGTGGTGGGAAGAGGAGAACTGATGATCTTGAGCTGGAATTTTTGTTTTGATGGGAAAAAATTTTCAAAGTATTTTTGGTGTTACATTTTCAACCTGGTTTCCATTTGACTTGTTTATTATATCAGTAATATTTGTCCTTGCCGCGTCAATGCAGAACCCATGGACGACAGGTAAAGAAATACTGAGAACTATTTCAGAATCATAGATTTAATCTGATCAGTTGAATTTTATTCTGAATTTGTGTTTCAATATAAAGTAAAACATGAAAATCTTCAGGCACAGTGGTTGAAGTAAAATCATAAATGCTAGAGAAACTCAGCAGGTCAAACTGTACTTTATCCAGCAATGATAAAGATACATAACATACGTTTTGGGCTTGGACCTTCATCCAGCTATGAAAAAATGTTGGCAGGTGACCGAACAAAATGGGGGGAGGGGCACAGTCCCAAAGGCAACAGGTGATAGGTGGATAGGGAGTGATGGCACAACAGTAAGCAAGGGGATGGGGTATAGCTCTGTGAATGGAGAAGGAAGGGGATGGAGAATGGAGGAAAGAAGGGAAAGGGAGGGGAGGGAGAATGGAGCGTAGGATAGCAGAAACCAGAGAAGCCATGTTACTACCATCCAGTTGCCCTAATGGAAAATTAAACAGAAAATAAGAGGAGCAACACTTAATTTTACGTCTGGGCACTCTCCAACCAGATGGTATTAACATCGATTTCTCTGGTTTCTGCTAGCCTACTCTGTGTTCTCCATCTCATCTCTTTCCCTTCTTTCCTCCAGCTCTCCACCCCCTTGCCTTTCCATTCACAGAGCCATCCCCCCTCCCCCTGCATCCTTGTGTGCTCTCTCTCCCTTATCCACCTATCATTTCCTGCCTTTGGGACTGTTCTCCTTTCCCTGCCCCTCCCATCTCCACCATTTTGTTTTGGCAACAGCCGACATTTTTTCATACCTTGATGAAAGGCTCAAGGACAAAACGTTGGTTATTTATCTTTTAGTTTTGCTGTACGAGTTTCTCCAGCATTGTGTTTTAATATAGTTTATTGTCTTCATATGGAAATCAGCACACAACGTATGATTTTTAAAAATTGTCTCAATCATTATGTTCTCATCAAGATTTATAGATCAAATTATATTTATTCAGAAATCAAGACAAATAATGGATGACATAATATTTCTGGGTTTTAAACTGTACAGTAAAAAAAATCTGTAATAATCTAGTAATAATCATGTAGTTTACATTGCTTGTGAATTTCTTCATCTTTTGAAAATTATAACATAATGGATTTTAAAACTTAAAAAATTCAAAAAGAAAAGTTCTACCTAGTAATTTATTCACGTAAAAAGGTAAAACATTACAAGATTTTTTATGAGAATGTGACCAAACTTAACCAAATTGCAAATGCAACTTCAGGGCAGGTAATTGTCATGTGTACTGAGGTTCAGTGAAAATGTTCATTTTGCGAGCAGCCCAATGAATCAATGCATTCATAGTACAGCAGTAAAAACACTTTAATATTGGAGATGGGTTTTAAGACTTAATGGGGGAAAAAGTAAAATTGAGTCAGGCTGTTCCAGTTACTCAAGGCTTTGGCAGTTGAAGACATGACCATGAATACTGGAGTGATTAATATCAAGAGGCCATAATTGGAGGAAAACAAATATCACAGAGGGTCTGCGACTGGAGAAGATTGCAGAGATGGTGAGAGCCATGGAAGGTTGCTAAAATTCTCAAGCCAATAAATTGTTTAAAACTCCCTACTTCCTCATATAGCAGAAGAAGGAAGAGCTATGCAGCATATTGGCTCCCAAATAGGTGACCTTTTAAATGTCAATGAGTTTGGCAATCTCACATTTAACATCTTTGGCTTCCCAGCAATAAAAGGGAGGATATTTGGGAATAATGTCAAGAAAAGTAACCATCAGTCCTTTTGTCCCAAGGTTATCTAATTTTGGATTTGAGTCCTGATGGGGGAATCAATTTCTATCTCCCTCTCTTATTGAGAATGTTTCCCATCCTTCTTTTGCACCCTCCTCTGTAAATCCCTCACCATCAACATTGTACTGTTACAAACATAGCTGCAGGTTCTTCTCCTATAGTAGTAAACTGTTTTGCAGGGCTGACCAACCATATAACTGTAAATGCCCAGCCTGGTGAAGGTTGATCTCTAGGGCAATGTTCCAATTAAAGGTCAAAGTTAAAAATGCACAAAATCCAGGAAAAAAACAAATTGTATATTCCCAAATAAGTGTGCTTCTTTCCACCAGTTTACCAATCTCCCCTTGTCAGTAGGGGTCAATAAATGTTCTGATATCATTAAGTGAAATCAGATGTTACTATGATCTGTCTTTGAGCTTTTACAAATCTCTGATATATATGGAAGGCACTCTTTGACAGGCCAACTGGACCTACGCTGAAAATGTTCAAAGTCAAAACACAGGTCATGGTTTCGAATAGCACTGGGCAAGTTCTGCAGTTAAATTCCATATGCAGTAAAACCCCCAGCATCCAGCATCTATGGGGATTGGTAGATGCCGGAGAAGTGAATTTTCCAGTTGCTTGAGATAACTGTAGTTAAACTTTTGTATTTTTTACCTATTTATTTTCCCCTTTTATTTGGCTGGTTGCTTGAGGCCGCCAGTTGCTTTAATTCTGGATAATGGAAATTTTACTGTACATGATCATTTCTGTGTCCAGATTATGATAAAACCCCAGTGTTCAATAATGCCCTGAAAGGAGATCAACCCTCCTACCTTGACTGACTTATTTCAATCTGTCTATTTGATTCATAATGGTCTTTTATTAACATTGATTTCTGTTTGTTTGCAGTCGACCTATTAGCCAGTTTTCTCCTTTGAGCTACGATCAAACGCACTTGCACCCTCACCTTTTCCAGGAGCAAATCCGATTTTTAACTAACAACTTCAATCCAGCAATGTTTTCCCAAGGCATGAAAATTGCACAGATGGATTCACTTTCAAACTACAACCAGAGCATAGCTGGTAAAGCTGTCATGCAGCACGAGCATCCACCAGATTTCACAGCTTCATCACTACATCAGGCATTGCTCTCTCCAACGCCATCTGACTACACAAGACACCAGCAAGTTTCACAACAGTATGGCCATATGATTCAGGGACTGCTTTCACCCAGGCACTCTTTGACAGGCCAACAGGACCTGCGCTTAACTCCCGAAATACCGCATTTTTTAAAACGTCACCAGCGGCAACAACAACAGCAAGAATATGACTTGCTGAGGCACATGAACCAAGGGGTGGGGGATGCTGGAAACATGACTGCCAACATGTGTGGGCAGCAGCAGACTGTATCAGAGCGACAGACATTGAATATGCCTTATCAGAATTCAGAAACATATCATCAGCATCGCCTACTACAGGTCAGAGGCCAAGATCATATTCCACAACCCCCGCCATCATCCCAAGGTCACACTTTTGTACATCACCCACCACTGATGCATTCGGAGAGTATGGAAGAGGATTGTGTTAATGAGGGGAACAGGGATGGGTATCAGGACAATACAGACGCTGCTGATTCGTCAACCAAATGCTGCCAAGAGAATCCAGTGCTACTCAATGCTATTAGGTGTGGGGCTGCAGAGACGCTACTAGCAAATATCAATCATGTGCACAAAATGGGTGTTTCACAGCCTTACAGTCATCAGGCAGTCCCTGGTTTCACCAGAAGCAAAGTGCCAAGCAGAGGTAAGCCATAAGAAGTGGGATTTTTATCTTGCTTTTCATATCACATGCATAACATTTTATTCTTACAGAAAGAAAACTTAATTGGTATCGCGGCTTAAATGATACTGTACGGGTTGCTTGTGGATAAAGATTTTGTGGTTATAGAATAACACCAAATGTATCATTTAAAAGCAACTTGTATTACTAGTTATGTTAGTTATAAATGAATGGTGACATGATTATCCATTATGTAGATGTATTTTTAATTTGTTAATTCCAAAATCCAATACTAAAAGGCATGATTTCACTGCATGATGATTGACAAGTTGAATGCTACTGGCATTTGAGACCTAATAGAATGAACGTTCCATACAGAAGGTCATAGTTAATTGGTGGAAATCACTGCTTGTCCAAAGAGGGGGTTAATTTCAGACCTGAGATTCCAGGAGCTCAGCAGAATGCTGGTTGTTACTTATGTTAATTTGTTAAAGAATTCAGAAGGGATTGCAGCTCAGAGGAGGGACTAAAAGTGGAGCTGCAGGGATAGACGATGGTCTGTTTGCTTGTGAAGTCTTGGTAAACACTTCAATCCTAACAAAAAAAATTTGAAATTTCTCACTATTTAAATGATGTTATTTTATTTTTTTTCTGCTCAAGTAGGCAATTTTATATTTTCTAATATTCCCAACCAGCTTTATTTTTACAAATTCACTATCCTGAGGTTCTCTTCATAACTTAATTTCCTATCTACATTTGTGCCATCAGCACCTTCAATACTTTTATTGAAATCATTTATATAAATTGCAAAATGTTGAGGCCCCCAGCATCAATCCTTTAGAACACCGTTATATTTTGCCAAGCAGAAAAAGATCCACAAGTACTTACTCACTTCCCTTATGTTGACTCTGCTTTGTACCCTAATGCAATGTAAATCTACATTCGTTTGTTATCAATTTTATTTGATGAATGCATATGCCAATTATCTTAACCCTTGGGTTAAAGGTTGAACTGTCAGTGCTTTAAGGAATTGATATTTTTTGGAGGATAGTGTTAAAGAGACAGTAGTTGTTTGTCTGTACACTTTTCAGGCCTTTGACTGCTGTAAGGTTGAAAGCTCTACAGCATGGAAGTAAAGCTGAACATTTTTTGCCACAACTCCCAACACCCACATCGCTATTATGCCTACCTATGGTATCTTTTCCAGTTATATAGTTTAATCAAAATCCTGTGTAATTGTTTTGTTAGGAATTAAAACTGAACATTGTTTTAAAAATTAGTTTTTCTGATCGATGCCACTGTCTAATCACATCAGTGTTACAATCACTGTCCATTGCATGTTAAGTGCATGATGTTCTGTATTTTACTTTAAAAAATGGCAGTGTCCTGGCTAAGACATGGCACTATATTAAGTTTACAGTTTTACTATATGGTGGGGGAAAGTTCAGTGCAAGGACTCAAAGAATCAGAGACCAGATAAAACAAGATAGGGAATGTGGAATGATGGCAAATTTGTATTTCAAAAAATCTTCAAAACAGGTAACTCACTTGTCCCTGTGAAATTGGGTACTGGGCATGAAATGCTTTGGAAGAAATCATTTCTAGCTTCACCTTATTCTCTGCCTCCATCTCTCTCCACACCTCAAAACTGCATCAGTAACATTTTTCTAGTCAATTCATGCCACCAGGAAGTCTCATCTTTTGTCTCTGCTGCTATTTTCATATCAGGTGCTCAAAGGATGCTGTAATTTTTCCTAAATATTTACTTTTAATCATTACAGGGGAAACTAAACCAAGTTGTTTTGGCATTGGGCTCTGTTGGGATAACCTGATTTCCCAAGAACAGTGCTGAAGTAGGATGCATGTAGTCAGCCTCATTGACCCTACTTCCCTAAAGTCTCCCTAATCTCAAATCTGCCTGTTTTATCCCAAGATTGTCCAAATCTCAATCTGTCCACAATCTCCCTCTCCTTTGATGGCCCAATTTTAAGGGTTTTACCTCTTTAAATCCCTCCCCTCCCTTGCCAGTCCTAGGATTGCCAGGTCACAGTCCTTTGATCTATCACTCCAACCCTGAGATTGATTCAAACTTCTCAATTCAATCTTTGGCAGCATCACAATTTCTACTCATCATCCCCAAACCTTGCAAGCATTGCTTTTTAACTTTGTGACACCATTCCTTAACTGAAAATAACTGAAACATTGCATTTGTTGTCCTCATGTAGTTGAGTGATTCGAAGTACAAATGAATCTGATTTTAGGAATTCCAGAAAATAATATGTTGATAAGCCATGGGATGCAAAATGTGACAGGTCATTAATAGAGACAAGGAGGTAAATAGACAAAATGTTGTGAAATCCTGAACGGTATCATAACAAGTTAAAAATTATTGCAATTGACAGAGTTATAAAAAATGATGTGCTAGCACTGAAGAGCTTTCTCATTTCAGAGTCCATGGCTGGGGATCAAATGGATGGCAGGGTCCCTATGCAGCCAATGGAAGTAAATGATCACAATGGAGTTGGTTACACAGGACAGTCAACTAGAACCCTCCAACGGCATCACACCATTCAGACAAGTGACGATGCTTATGTATGTACAAAATATTTATTTCTCTTGCATCATTAACTATTAAATGGCAATTATTCCCTTGATTTATAATGTTATAGACAATTTCTGAACATAATTTACTTGTTTCAAAATTAATTTTGTGTTTTACCTATTTAAGATGGTTAAATAAGTATTAACCAGAAACAGTGGTGCTTTTTCATTTTTGGACCAACAAAATTCAATCTAGTAACATTGAATTAACTAATATTATGAATTAGAATCAACAAAAAAATAAAGATACTTAATTTCAAATGTGATCCCTTAAAGTGTTGACAAAATGTTCTTCAAAGACTTCTCTCAACTGTGACTTCATCCTGTAAAAATAAGGGAAAATAAATCCACAACAGATGAGCCAGTAATTGTGGAGAGAGAAATTAAATTTGCATTTTTGTTAATGACCCTTCTTCAAAATTTGAAAAGTGAAAAAAAATCACGTATTATAAGTTGCAGAGGCATAAAGTTGCACAGAACAAAAATGGGCCCTTCTAGGCCGAATGCCTTTTACACACCTTCCTGCATAGGTTTGTATCCTTCTTTGCCTTGCTTATTTATTGGTAAGTGCTGGTCTAAATATCTCTTTCACATTGAGATTATATCTGATTCCATCATGTCCTCTGGCAGCAAGTTCCATGTATCAAGCAATTTCTGTATTAACTGCTTTCCCTTTTTCTTTACATCCTTCCTCTTGTTTTAAGCCGATAGTCTTGTTTTAGATTTTTTTATAATTTTTTTCTCATGGTAGTATATCAAAAATAAGACTTTTATTTACTTTTAACGGGTCACTCCTCGGCATCCTTCACTACAGGCATGCTTAGCAGAGAGGTTAAAATGATGTAATTACAGCACCGGTTCAAATCTGGTGCTGCCTGTAAGGAGTTTGTACATTCTTTCTGCGACCTGTGTGGGTTTCCTCCCACCCTCCCAAAATGTATGGGGGTTGTAAGTTAATTGGATGTAATGTTGTTTGACCTGCTGAGTTTCCTTTGGTTAACTGCCGACATTTTACTCATACCTTGATGAAGGGCTCAAGCCCAAAATGTTGGTTATGTATCTTTATATTTACTGTATAAAGTATGCTGTTTGGTCTGCCGAGTTTCTCCAGTATTGGGTTTTTACATAATTGGGTGACTGCTTTGTACAACATGCAATTCAATAAACCTTCCAAAGATTTGACATTTTATGTAGAGTTTTTCAAATCGGACATAGACCCTTCAACCCAAGTTGTCCAGGCTAGTGGCACCTGCTTACATTTGGCCAATATCCTTCCAAACCTTTCCTAATCGTGTTCTTGTCTTAGTGTCTTTTGAATGTTGTAATTATATCCATTTTATCCTATACCTAAAGAAGATTTCCATTTACCTTATCTATGCCATTCATATCTCTATAAGTCACCCCACCCCCCCTTAATTTGAGGAGAAAAAAGTTCTAGTTGATCTAGCCTCTCATAACTCAAACTCAATTTCAGAAATATCCATATGAATCTTTTCTTCCCCCTTTCTCCATCCCCCTTTCCAACTTTGTTCTCTTGGGTGTTGATCTCTTATACAATTTCAGTGAGGTTCAAACATTCTCAAGGAGTAGTATGTCATCTTCCTTTTTGGGGATTCAGCTGGCTGTAGAACTCGATATTCAATTTAGCAATGTCAGATAACCAACCTTTCCTTCCTGGCAGAATGGTGAGTTTTGATACAAGCTTAGTTTTCTCTCTTCATGAATCAATCTGTCCAGCCTACTGAATAATTCCAACACTTCATTTTTATTTAAAGGCATACCACATCCGTCACACCTTCAGTTTTATTCCTTCTGTCTAGTGGATTTGCTTTGAGGAAAAACAAAGCCGTCTGCCATCAGATTTCTGAATGGACATTGAACATAGACACTACCTCACTTTTTCCTCTACTTTTGCACAAATTATTTTTTGAACAGTCTATTAATGGAAATGTAATTTATAGCAATTTTTGCCATAATACTGCTGCCGTGAAACAACAACATTCATGACATGTGTTCGCGATAATAAACCTGACTCTGATTTTGATGATGGATATGTGTCTGAATACATATGTGTATAAATGCTCAAAACACTAAGAAGATACATCACTCAGTTTGTTAATGGGACCAAAATGTAGCATGAAGGATTAAATAGGAAAGAAAAAAAATCAACAGTGCAAAATAAATCAGAGAATAAAACAACACAGAAACAGGCCCTTCAGCCCATAATGAGCATACTTAGATTCAAGTCCCATTTATTTGCATTTTTCTTTAATGATATGTCTACCATTTTCTCTGACAGTGAATTCCGATTCAACCATGGTTTGAATGAGAAACAAATTATTTTTCAGATCCCCTCTAAACCTTGTGGTCTCATCTTAAACCTATCTCCGTGCGTATGCTCCCTTGGGAAATTGCTTAAATAGGAGTGGTTAAAAGAATTGTGCTGGAGAAGATGCTATTTTCATTTGTAATAAAGATTTCCAGGCCAGGCCATAAATGTGATAACACCAGCATTCTCAACTTACATTAAAAAAAAATGAGAAAGGAATGTCCTGTTTGTGCTATTTTATAAAATAAAATTCTTAATTTTAAAATCCCATTGAACGTTTACTGTCAGATTTAATTTTGCTTTTCATTCATCTTAAAGGACCAGGCAGAACCTTCAGGTATGAGTTTATTAGCTGGAAGGGTGCTTAGCTCTGCTCGAATGTCAGATGTTCTTAGCCAGTCATCACTCACGGGGAGTCAACAACTACAGAACAGAGAGAGTGAAGGTGAGAACTTCCAGAATGTGCTAAACAATGATATTGTAAATGCAAATATATCTTAAAGCATTAATCCACAATAATACACATCTGCATTAAGGTAAACTAACCATTTTTTAACTTTGAAATCCTGTATATGCATGAATAATTGCTTGCAATATTCTTCAAAAAATGGATTAGGAAAATGTAATTGTGTACACACTGATTTTACTGAGACTCCTGTTTTTTGTTCAGATGCATATTATTTGGTGTCAAATTTGTATTCACCTTTCATAAGTGATTTCAAGAGAACAGTTTTAAGTGTGACAATCACCATTCTTGCATTAATCTCTCCTGCATCTGCATAAAAGATTTTGTGTCAATTCTGTCCCCTTATTGAATTTAATTTATTGTTATAGGTTGGATGATTGTGATTTAATTAAGTAAAATAATCTAGTTTAAAATTTTAGTTTAAAAGTGAGGATTTTAAAAAAACTGATAGTTTTTAAATGTCTAATATCCTGAATTTAAAATCACATTAGTTCCAAGGTTAGTTGTGGGAGTACTGTATAATTTTTCTTTCCCTTTAAAAGTGTTTTCATGTGAAGGTTTAAATGTAGACTGAGTGGAGAGAAATTCCTCAAATTTCGGACAAAACGAAGAGCACTGGTTATACATGTCTCATTGAAAGTAAATAAATTTTGATGAATGTGTTTCCTAGCATGTCAGGTTATAGTTCCAATTATGAGATCTGCATTGGTGTGGCTATCTTTCTGCATTACATACAAGAATGCAAATAGAAATAGGAGTAAATTATGTTGTATCTTGAACAGAAGATCACATAACCTCTTGAGCTTGAGTATTTAACATTGGTTATTCAACAGAACCTGCCTTTCAATTCACTTTCCAGCCCAGCTGCCATATATTTTGATTTCTTTGGTACCAAGAAATATTGCTTCTATTAAAATTTAAAACAATTCAGTAAAAATAAAGAGAACTGAGAGTGCTTGGCAAATAATTTGATGTAGAGGCAGCAATTAACAAACAGATTTCTTTGTGGTATTTAAAAGAGAGGTGGATCGTTTTGAAAGGAAATAATTTACTGTCTATGGAGAGGAAAGAAAAGTATGACGAGCTGGATTGCTCTTGCACAAGAGCCAGAATGGTCACATCTTAGATGAGCTTTCTTGCCGTTAACTCCTCAGGAGTTTGCGGAGGTTTGGAATGATATTGGAAACCATGGCAAATTTCTACAGATGTGTGGTGCAAAGTGTGCTGACTGTCTGCATCACAGACTGGTTTAGGGACACCAATTTCCCTGAGTGTAAAGCCTGGCAAAGGGTAATGGACATAGCGGAGGACATCACAGGCAAAACCCTCCCCACTATTGAGAACATCTACTGGAAATGTTGCTGTTCGAGAGCAGCAGTAATCATCATGGATCCCCACCATGATCAAATTCTCGCTGCTACCATCAAGAAAGAGAAGTAGGTGCCACAAGGCTCATACCAGCAGGTTCAGGAACAACTGCTGCTCCTCTACCATCAGACTCCTCAACAATAAATTTAATCAGGGACTCATTTAAGGACTCTTACTTCTGCACTTCATTTATTTTTTTCCTCTGTATTGCACATTTTATTTACATTTATTTGTTTACATCTGTATGTTGTGTACAGTTTTGTTATGTATTACCAATGAGTGGTATTCTCACCCTAGGAAAAAAGAATGTCAGAGTTGTATGTGATGCCATGTATGTACTCTGACAATAAATCTGAAATAACTCTGGCCTCTGCATTCCCTCTGCAATTGGAATTAGAAACAACGTCTCCTCCTCACTGATTATCAACACAGGTGCACCCCAAGGATGCGTGCTTAGCCCACTGCTCTACTCATTATACACCCATGATATGTGGCCAGGCACAATTCCAGTGCTATCTACAAGTTTGCTGATGACACCACAGTTGTTGGCAGAATCACAAACAACAATGAAGAAGTGTACAGGAGGGAGCTAAATTAGCTTGTTGAATAGCGCAACAAAAACAACCTAGCATTCAACGTCAGCAAAACCAAGGAGATGATTGTGGAGTTCAGGAGGAAATCAGGGGGACACGACCCAGTCCTTATCAAGAAGAGGGTCAAGAACATCAAATTCCTGGGTGTCAACATCTCCGAAGATCTGTCCTGAAGCCTCCACATTGATGAAGTCACAAAGAAGGCTCGCCAGTGGCTACCAGCGGCTATACTTCATAAGGTGTCTGAGGAGATTTGGTATGTCACTGAAGACTCTCGTAAACCTCTACAGGGGGACCATGGAGCACATTCTGGCCGGTTGCATCACTCCAGAGGGTCATTAATTCAGCCTGCAATATCACAGGCACCAGACTTCACTCCATTGAGGACATCTACATGAGACAGTGCTTTAAAAAAATGGCTTTTATCCTCAAAGATCCTCACCAGCCGGGTCATGCCCTCTTCAGTCTGCTACCGTCGTGGAAAAGGTGGAGGAGCCTAAAGACGAGCACAAGGACAGCTTCTTAACCGCTGCCATCATATTCCTGAATAATCAATGAACTAAAGACACTGCCTTACTTTTTGTGTACTATTTTCTGATATAGCAATGTTGTAAGATGGTTTATAACATGTATGTTTGCTTTATGACGCGGCTGCAAACACTGAATTTCATGACTTGTTCATGACAATAAATTCTGATTCTGAAATCAGAAAATCTGATGAAGGGGCTTAAATATGAAATGTTAATGGATCGCGTTTGAACTGCCACAAGGAAATGTTTATGTGCAGGAAATGAGATATAACCAGAAGAAAACATGTGGGCAAGCCGCATCCTGTCTTGCAGACGTTTCTTCATCACTGGAGTCGTCCATTCCTTCATGACAAGGTGCAAAATGCTGACTTAGAACAAACAATGCATCCCACTTCTATCCTTAAAAGGGCAACTAAAAGTCAAAATAAGCCGACCTTCTTTACACTTAAGAATGAATCTTTGTTGAGGTTGGTGACTTGTGGACTTCACTGGAAAGTTGGGGAGTGGGGGTGAATCTTTAGGATGTAGGTGACAAATGTTGATTCGAAATCTGAAATTTCATGTAACAAAGTAAGTTAACTTAGTCAATTTTAACCAAGAATACCTAGAATTAGGAAACACAGTACATCCCAAAACACTGGTAAATTTATTGTTTTTACAAGTGCTACAGATTGCCCTCAGTATAATCTGAATAAAGATCTATGCGTAAAGATTCATTAAAAAAAATAAAAATTAATCTTTCTATTTATTCCTATTTGATTTTCATAGAGCACGATGGAAGTTCCCAAAGTTCTGCAAATCTAAACCCAGGAGAGGGCTCGCCACATTCAAACAGTTCTTGTTACCCTGCCAAATGCATCACAGACATCCTAAAAGAACTAAATCCACCATATGACAACAAACTACGTACCTACAAACATCCAGATTTGGCTTTTGGAATGGAGCAAGCAGGAGTGTAGTGGATAAAATGGTGAGCTGCAGTGCTACTCTGAAGATTTTGTGGTGTTTGGTTCACCTATTTTGTATTTTTTTAAAATTGAACTAATAGAAATGTTGAGCAAGCCAGGCCTTGTTTAAAATGATGAAGAAAGATGCTTGAAATTGGTTTCCACTTGATGTTTCATATGTATGTTACAATATTGTTTCAAGCTCTTAGTGTTGAAAAAGGTAATTAACCATTAGGCTTTCTACCTTTTGATTTGATGTCTGTCATAATTGTTCAGTATTGTTCAGGTGTATCTATTTCAATGCAACAAGTAGGAAAGAAAGATTTTCTTAGACCATGGATTGACACTTGGAATTATGACATCATGGCGTAATATGAAGCCACTTTCAGGTGCTTGGACGCAGATAATGCGCCAGCAGATGTGGCTGGGGGAGTGCAGCTGGGATGTTCAGGTGGCCACAGAGAAGACACCTTTCTGTCACCTGAATGTGTTGGCTGAAGGAGAGCCATGTCCGAACGATCGACGGCTCCTGTGGACTGTGACTGTAGTCACGGCTTGTTTATGTAGCAGCAAATTGTGGCTGGCGCAGAACTAGAGGACTGGAGCGGCTGGCGCAGGACATCACGGGCTGAAATCCCACGCCGACCACTCCAGCTCCATAGTCCTGCACCGGCTGCCCCAGCCCCATAGTCCTGCGCTGGAGGGCTGTCAGGTAGCGGGGAGGGTAGGTGTCGACAGTGGGGAGGGTAGCTGTCATTGGGTTGCCAGCTGACTGTCAACAGCCCGCCTGCTGCTAGGCACCTGAAAGCTGCTAGCCACTTTGCCTTGCTGCTTTCAGGTGCCTAGGAGGAGTGCTCCGTGCCGGAGATTATACCTCCCCGAGAAGGGTTAGGTAAGTGCTCCTCGGGGCCAGGTTCTCCACTTTCAGGTGGCCTCCCGACAGCCACATTTGGGTATTTTAGGCGGCTTTACGTTCTGGTATTCTGGCCACCTGAAAGCACCTTCAGTTGGAGATGGGGCAGAATAGCAACTCAATGTTCCTGGCTTCCGTTGTTTCAGATGCGATAGGATGGGGGGAATGAAAGGGGGAGGAATGGCATTGGTTGTCAAAGAAAATATCAGGCAGGACAGACCAGAGGGCTTGTCTACTGAGGCTATATGGGTGGAACTGAGAAACAGGGAAGGTATGACCACACTCATGGGGCTGTATTATAGACTGCCCAGAAGTCACCAAGAATTGGAGGAGAAAATCTGTAGAGAAATAGCAGCCAGCTGCAGGAAGCATAAGGTTGTGAAAGCAGGAGATTTTAACTTCCACATATTGACTGGGGCTCTCATATTGTAAAATGGGTGGTTGGCTTGGAGTTTGTCAAATGTGTTCAGAAAAGTTTTCTAAATCAATGTATAGAGGTAGCAACTAGAGAGAGTACAATACTGGATCTCCGATTAGGGAATGAGACAGGACAGGTGACAGAAGTATGTGTAGGGGAACATTTTGGGACCAGTGATCATAATGCCATTAGTTTCAAGTTAATTATGGAGAAGCATAGGTCTGGGCCTTGGGTTGAGATTCTAAACTGGAGAAAGGCCAATTTTAAAGGAATGAGAAAGAATCTAGAATGTGTGGATTACAATGTTATTTTTGGGCAAGGATGTATGAGGTAAGTAGAAGACCTTCAAAGGAAAAATTTTAAGAGGACAAAGTTTGTATGTTCCTATCAGGATTAAAGGCAAAGTTAACAGGCATAGAAAACCTTGGTTTTCGAGGGAAGAAGAGAGATGTGTATAGCAGGTAACACAGAGCAAATGAGGTATTTGAAGAGTACAAAAATGCAAGAAAAAAACAAGAAAGAAATCAAAAGGCAGAAAAAGACACGAGATTGCTTTTACAGACAATCTGAAGGAAAATCCTCAAGGTTTTGACAGGTATATTAAGAGCAAAATTGTCCCCTTCAAAATCAGTCTGGTTGGCTAGGTATGGAGCCAAAAGAGATAGGGAAATCTTACATTTTTTTACATCAATATTTATTCAGGAAACTGGCACATAGTCAAGGGCAGTTAGGAAAACAAGCAGTGAGTTCATGGAACTTACGCAGATTAAAGAGGAGGAGGTGCCTGCATCCATAAGGGTTGATAAATCCCCAGGGCCTGACAAGATATTCCCTCAGACTTTGAGGGAGGCTAGTGTAAAAATTGCAGGGGCTCGAGCAGAAATACTTAAAATGTCCTTGGCCATGTGCTTGCTGGAGGATAGCTCATATTGTTCCATTGTTTTTAAAAAAAGCTCCAAAAATAACTGGAAATTATAGGTGAGGTTGATGTCAGTAGTGGATGAATTATTGGAAGGTGTCCGAAGAGATTGGATATACACGTATTTGGATAGCCAGCGAATAATTAGGGATAGTCAGTATGGCTTTGTGCATAGTAAGTTGTGTTTAACCAATATGATAGAGTTTTTTGAGGAGATAACCAGGAAAGCTGATGAAGGAAAGGCAGTGGATGTTTTCTAGATGAACTTTAGTAAGGCCTTTGACAAGGTCCCACATGGGAGGTTAGTCAGGAAGGTTCAAGCATTCAGTATTCATGGTGAGGTAGTAAACTTGATTTGACATTGGCTATATGGGGCAAGCCAGAGAGTGGTGGTGAATAATTGCTTCTTGGACTTTTGAGGCTTCTCATCTCTATCAATGATCCAGATGATAACGTGGTAAATTGGATCATTGAGTTAGCAGCTGACACAAAGATTAGAGGTGTTGTGGAAGTGAGGAAGCCTTTCAAAGCTAAAAAAATGGGCTGAAAAATAACAGATGGAATTTAATGCAGACAAGTGTGAGATACTACATTTTAGAGTTGCATTTGGAAGGATAAACCAAAGTAGGACATTTATAGTAAATTCAAGATTCAATTTATTGACAGGTAATACAACAGTAAAGACAGAATTGCCCTTTCTCTGCTGTAAGGCAGGCAGATTTACCATTGGCAGATATTACGTGAAGCACCTCTTAAAGTCAGAGAAGGAGAAGCTAAAGAGAGTTCCCACCCGAGTAAACGAGCGTCCATGGATTCGCCTACTGCGCTTCCACAGCCTCCATAGCCACACAGAGTCTAGTTCAAATCATCGGCAACCCATGCTCCAGATCCGAACCTCTGACCCAATTTGGATCCCTTCAGCACCCTCAGCACCCTCTCACATCCCAAGTTCCAATTCTTGGTACCTCTTCAGCCAGTCTTGAACCAGCCGCCTGTGTGTTCCTCAGCCGCAGTGCCCCTCGCTAGTCCGCAATGGCAGATTAATTACCACCCAGGCCCCTAGGCTGAGCTTTAGTAAGGCCCCTCCTCCGACCTTGTCCCCTGCCCCACGGCCCCCACCCTTCATTGAATAGAATAAAGTGAAATTGTTCCATTTATTAGCCTTTGGGCCTGATGCCCTCACATATTCTAAATTTATCCATTGGGTACATGCTGGGAATACACTAGTTGGTGTTAGGTTGGAGAATTAGACACCTTAGTGCCTGCAGTTTGGCACTGGACATTTTGGTGGGAAAAAAATGACTTTTGTATCCATTTGGACATTTTGGCATCCACAGTTTGGTGCCAGCTCTTGCATTTGGTGATGGACATGGCATGCAATTCATTATAATTTTCATTACATATAATGAACATTAAGCATTGATTACCACAATTTATTCACATATTAATTATGAAGTGAGGAGTGGCACTTTGTGCTGTTTTGCTGGACCCTGCACTCAGGACAGCATCTGTCGCTCTAGCGTGTCAAGCTGACTAACACGGCACTATGGGCACTCGAGGCTTACCAGTGATGACTGAGTCAATGGGCCCTTTCAAATTGCCATATAAAATGGGGTTAACAGGGCAATTTGCTGGGTTGATGACCCAGGTACCTGGTTATTTGAAAGGTTCCAACTGGGTCAACCTGATCAAAACGCAACCATGTCCCAGGCCTACCTCAGAGGTGGTCACGGAACCCAGTAAAACTTACCCAGGTGTCGTCCTCCTACGATTTGGAAGGGGTAATGGCCGACCAGGTTATTCTGGTGATGTCAGTGCATGCTTCGCAGGGAAACCCCTGGCTGGCTCAATTAAAGATGCTGTCTTGGTGCTGCCTCAACGTGTCACTGTCGCAATGGGGGGTGGGGGGTGGGGTGCAGAAATAAGCTGCTGCCGCAAACAGGAGGGTGTGTTATGATGTGTCACTGCCGCAAACAGGGAGGGGGGTGCTGTTGCTGCAAATGGGGGGGGGGGGGGTGCTGGAAGCAGCCATGTGCCACTGCCACAAACCGGGTGGGGGGTGAGTGCTGCCATATTTGGGGGGTGGGGGGGAGGCCATGATCTCAGCGATGGCTGAGTGCAGGAGCAGTAGCCATTTTCCCTACACGTAATCCCATACGCCAATGGAACCACAATGGCTCTGGTAGAGAGGTTCCAGCGGCAAGGGGGATTGTGGGTAAGGAAGACAGGCATTGCTCCTACATTGAGCCATACTTGCAAACGCACAGTGGGGGCAACTAATGGCTGGAAGCGGGAGGTGCTTAGGAGAACTTTGCTTTAGACAGAAGGGGATTCCTTGTGGGGCTATCTGTGGCTGCGTGTTTGTGTCACTCACCACGCCATCGCAGGGGCAGCATCCCCTTAAATTTCCAGGTTGACGATTTAACAGGTAGGTTAGGCTGCTATTTGAAAGGCGCATCCTGCTCACACAACCCAGTAAGTTCACCCTGGTCCCAGGAGGGCTACCTGCGTGCTGCAATTTGAAAGCACTTGAGGAGTCAACGGGACAAGGGGTAACCAGGTGGAGGGGGCCAGGGACCGGGTGGCAGAGAGGGACCGGGAGCAGAGGGTGATCAGGTATCATGAGGGTATCAGTGTCCATTCCACAGCCCCGGGACAACCCACCTCCGCTACCCCGAAAGGGCTCGGCAACAGGTTCCCTCCCACCATCTGCCACTGATGCTTACTCACCACCAAGCATAGGTAAGCTTCCAGTGCCTGTAGTACTGTGTCAGTCAGCTTGACATGATAGAGCAACAGCCGCTGTCCCAAGTGTAGGATCCCGCACGACAGCCCAAAGCGCTGCTCCTTGCTTCATAATAAATATAATAAGTGAATAAATTATTGTAGCCTAACTGTTAGTGCCAAAATGTCCAGCAACAAACTTCATTAAAATCAAACAAAACTTTACCCTATAGAAACCGCTTGCTAACCCTGAATAATTTGAAAAGTTTGAGTTACAAATGGATAAATAAAATCAGTTCTAGAAAAAAAGTCTCGATACAAAATAACACAGGAGAAGGGAGAGTCTTTTTTTTAAATTAAACCTCAGCTCTACAGAGATGTAGTGATAGTTAAGAGTTTTTACCTCCAGTGGACGCTGCGAGACCTGCTGAGTTCCTCAGCATTTCTGTCTTTTTACTTTGCAAAAGAAACACGGTTCCTCTCCCCCTCAGTGTGCCCAGTGTGCAGGTGTAAGGGAGCGTAATTAAGTTTTCAATGCCAAATCTGACGGGGAAAATGGGCTACATGGTGGTGACTGGCCTGGAGGCAGGTCCAAGAGAGTGACAAGTTTCGGAAGTTGAACACTGGAGGAAAATGGGGAGTGGGGATGAGTGGGCGGGCACTGTATGTAATGATGCAGGAGATCACGTGGTTTAGTTGCAGTTTGTGTAGGTAAGATGGAACAGTTTCTGCAACTTTTTGCATTGTGGATAAAAATGCTGACATCTCTCTTGCTGTGCCTCATGTTAAGAATTCTGCTCCGGCAGCACTGCACTGACCTGTGACAGGCCTCCTTTCCTTCCAGGCCCCTTTTTCTCCTTCTCAGATGGGGTGGGGGCTAATCTGGGGGATGGTCTGCAACCCCTCATGGCTGCCGCTGATCATAGGCTCTGCCATCTCGCGGTCATAGGATTTTAAGTAAATCCACCGTTGCCTCCTTTAACAGGACATTTAAAGCCTGTACAGAGCTGACGGCAATTGGACTGGGTAGTTGGACCACACAGGAGATTGTACATTGTCCACGTATCTGCATGGGTTTCCTCTGACTGCTCCGTCAGGTTTCCTCCCATCCTTAAATCATATGGAGGTGCTAGGTTAATTGGAGTATTTGGGTGGAACGGGTTCATGGGCTGGAAAGGCCTGTTACCATTGCCATATGTCTAAATTAAAATTAAATTAAAGATATTATCATTATTTATATGCAAAGATTTGTTGAATGTTTATTATCCATTACAGGCAAACCCAATCTTATTTTTGCTATGATGTCCACATCTAAGCACAGGTTCCAGCAAAGCCTTTTTCTGAGTATTATTTTCCAGTGCAGTTTAAATTTAAGAGTCCTGTAAACTTTATGCAGATTGGAATTAAAAAATGAACCAATTAATAGCTTTACTGATTTCAAACATCACTGAGGTAACAAAGGTCACTAACTGAAGTTGAAATATTTTTCATTCCTCCATCACATCAAGCTAATTGTGTGTGTTTTTTTCCTGCAGACAAGTGTGTTCAGCTTTGAGGTGAAAGGTCCATTTTGCCAACAGTATCTATCAGCGTCACACCCAAACTTCATTGTATATCTTTCCAGCACAATATCATGACTCGTCCCCTGTCAGTTGAGTGGTTGTGCTACTTGCCACACCTGTCAGTACCAGTCATGTGAGGAAGACTGAAGTTTTCAAGATTACAAAAGTGAAAGTGCAAACGCTCATGGCTCCCAGGCAGTCTCATGTGTCAAGCCCTCTCCTGACCTTAGCCCGCCAAAACAAAAACCCACCAAGCCCTGTGATGTCACTTTATCCAGGGAGAGTAACTGAGTAGTTCAGCATGCACCCTGAGGCCTAACTTACTCTGTAAGCAATAAGACTGCTTGCTGTCCCTCTGGTACTCCTCCATTTTAATTTTTGCCTAACAGTGGTGCAATATGCTTTGTTTTTATGTTTCTTTACCCGTGTTGATCACCGTGCTTTCTTTCTCTTGTTAATATCTGCGTCAATTACCAAAAAGATGTGTACGACAGTTCTTTTGAGGCAAGTTAGATTTTATTTCCCATCCATGTAGAACCTGTTATATTACGTTAAAATATGAATTAAATGTACTGTGTTAAAAGGAAATTGTTAAAATAGATGATTTTGTTATATTTGAATTGTAACTTGCACCTTTTGTTAAAGTATTTTTCCCTTTTTATGGCATTGTAATTGTAACCTGTTTCCTTGTGCCAGGTGAAACTTGTTAATGTTAACCCTTTGAAATTTCACAGTGTGTATTATGTTTCTATGTCTTTTTTATATATAAAAACCGCCTAGACCCTGCCAAAAAGGCCAGGTTTTGGGCTACTTTCTGAACTCTAAGATTTATCAGAAAATAAATAAATTTTGATTGAAAGATTTACCTGCTTTAAAAATGTATAAGAAGCAGAACTTTGAAAGGAATTTGCACGAATAGAGAGACTACAACTAATCCACTCGAGCAGTGTTGAACTGTGATTTCAGTAATCATGGTTTTTTTAAAAGAAACAAAAAAGTAGCTTGGGACAGGTAATTTTTAGACCTGATTGACAATTAAAATATCATCCATTTATCTGCTTCTAAACTACATTTCTGTCCAACTTCTATCATTTGTATACATTTTTGTTACATTTATTTGATGAAAAAATGTCAAAAACTTGATATTCAGCTGTTTAACGGAAGGTACCAAGAAAACACTGAAAGCTTTTGTTGTATGCATCTTTTCTTTGTTTACATGACACTGTATTTATGGGAGGGTCAACTGCCAATCCAAGATTAGAAACGAGAACTGAAATGCAGTGCCATCTCTCATCTGTAACACATTTTTAATGTTGCTTTGTATTGTAGTAATCAATACACAGTATATGTTGAATGTATATTAATATACTTTGCTATTTCTGTTTCGGAAATGTTGAAAGTACTTTTTTTCTTGTTTATGTTGGACAAAAGGTTCAGTGATCTAGTACATTGTGTGGGTCACTTGCAACTAGTAATTTAGTTGGAAAGTGGGATCATGACAAATAAAACCTATGTAATTTGACCTAAAATCGTTATTATTTAGCTTTTGTTAAGTTACCACTGGAAGTGTTTTTGTTTTTATCTACATTTTACATAGTATATCACAATACATTTATGTTTCTAGTACAATTGTATTGGTCCACAATACAATACTTGAACTTGGCCTGTTGAATTGTGTGGTGGTCTTGGCATGCACATTTCTTAGTTAATGATAAAAGTCAAAATCCAAACATTAAACCATTTGATGCAGATGTGTGAGAGGTTGGTGCTTTAATTTGGAACATAAGATGGCACAGATAGCATAATGGTTAGTGCAATGCTGTTACGGCATCAATGATCAGGACCGGGTTTCAAATCATGCTCTGTGTAAAAGGAGTTTGTACATTCTCCCCGTGTCTGCTTAGATTTCCTCTGGGTGCTTCGGTTTCCTCCCACCATTCAAAACATACTGGGGGTTGTAGGTTAATTGGGCGGCGTGGTCTGTAAGGGCTATACCATGCTAAATGACTAAATTTCAGTAAAAGTCATATTAATTCACAATATTAGGTAAAAGGTTTGCAGTTATTGTTGAAATGTATCCAAAACCATTAATACTTATGATAGCTTGAGAGTTTTGTTACCATGACATTTTATATTCAGTCCATAGTAGACATTCTTGGGCCAAGAAATAAGTCTGAAACACTTCAGCATTTACACATTTTCCTAACTCCTCCATTCAATTACTTTATTGTTCTATGAAATCCCAAAATGGTCCAACTCATTAAACAAATATTAGTTGTGAGCAGCTGCATACAAGGGAGATATTGGGATCACAGATCCAGTGAATGTAGTAAATATAGAGTCATCAAGATTTGTGCACAATTGATTAAGTATCTGGAACTTTTAAGTTATTAACCTATTTTTTTTAAATCGTCTATGATGAGTTTGTGTTCTCTCTATAATTAAGTGGGTTTGCTCCAGGTTCTTAAGTTGCTTCCCATATTTCAAGGACATGCAGCTTGGTGAGAGTTTATTGTCCACAGTAAATCATGGGTGAGTGGGAATCTGGAGGAAAGTTGGTGGAATAATAAATGGTATGCATGGGTGCATAACGGTCAGCACAGACTTGATGGACAGAAGGGCGTGTTTCCATCCTGTATGATTTCATGATTTTTTAAAAGAAATAGAAATTCAACCATAGAATGCTACAGCACAGAAAATGGCCATTCAGCCCTTCTAGTCTGTGCCAACCACCACCCAGCTAGTCCCATTGACCTGCTCCCATTCCATAACTCTCCATAACTCTCCCATCCATGTATCTATCCATTTTATTTTTAAAACTCGGGATCGAGCTTGCATTCTCTACATCAGGTAGCAGCCCATTCCACTGTCCCAACACTCTCTGAGTGAAGACATTTCCTTTAATGTACCCCCTAAATATTTCCCTTTTCAGCTTAAAACTATGGCCTCTTGGGATTTATCTAAGTGGAAAAAGCCTGCTCACATCCACTCTGTCTATACTTCTCTTAATCTTGTAAACCTCTATCAAATCTCCCCTCATTCTTCTTCGCTCCAAGGAATAAAGTCCTAACCTGTTTAATCTTTCCCTTTAACTCAACTCCTGAAGACCTGACAACATCCTAGCAAATCTCTGCACTCTTTCAATCTTATTGATATCCTTCCTGTAGCTAGGCGACCAAAACTGCACAATATATTCCAAATTTGGCTTCACCAATGTCTTAGACAACTTAAACATAACATCCCAACTCCTATACTCAATACTTTAATTTATAAAGGGCAAGAGCTTTACAATTCTGTCAATCTGCAATGCCATCTTCAGGAAACGATGTATCTGTATTCCCAGATCTCTTTGCTCCTCCACACTCCTCAGTGCCCTATCATTTATTATGCATGTCCTACCTTGGTTTGACCTTCCAAAATACATCAGCTCACACTTGTCTGTATTAAACTCAATCTGCCATCTTTCGGCCCATTCTCCCAGTTGGTCCAGATCCCTCTGCAAACTTTGAAAATCTTCCTCACTGTCCACAATCCCTCCTATCGTTGGGTCATTGGCTCTGATCCAATTTACCATATTATCATCCAGATCATTGATATAGACAACAAACAACAATGGTCCCAACGCAGATCCCTGAAGCACACAACTAGTCACAGGCCTATTATTTCCTGTCTTTGCCACCCCCCCTCCCCCCACCACTCTTTTTCTCGGATGCCTGCTGGCATTTTCTCATACTTTGTTGAAGGGCTCAAGCTTGAAACGTCAGAGGACAGATCTCAATGACAAGAAGAAGTAAAGAAAGGAGATAGAACTTAGTGATATGGTTTCAGGATAACAGCTTATCCCTCAGCAAAATGAAGGAGCTAGTTACTGGCTTTCAGAAACAAAGGGCAATACACATACCTGTGTGTATATATATATATGTCAACAGCGCTGAGGTGGACATCGTGTTCATTCGAGTAAATACCATCAGCAACCATCTCTATGACCAAGAAAATGGACCAAAAATCCTACTTTCCACAAGGTTTCTTGCCAATTGTTATAGGCGTATTATAGAAAATATCCTGTCCAGATGTTTCAAAGCTCTGTCCAGAAAATAAAAAACTGCAGAGATTATGAATGCAGCTCAGGCCATTAAACAAGCCAACTTCTCCTCCCTTGTTTCTGTCTCTGTGATTCACCCTACCCACTTCCCCCACCCCCTACCCCAATCCCAACCTTCTGTCCTGCAGAAATGTTTTGACTAGATAAACAGTTCTCAATTACAGTGCTGTCTTCTACCAAGTTTCATTGATGCCTTTGATAGTTAGCATTAATTTGAGTATTTGAAAATACTCTGACCAATGCTATAACATTGCTAAATATTAAATATTTTGAATTTTATATGTTAAAAGATGTGTGGAGGTAATGTATGAATGTTATTTGTTTGAGGAGTTAAATGTAGAAGGAACAATGAAACATATTTTGTAATGCAATAGAAGTGGAAGTAGGACCTGAAAAAACGCTGCCTGCTTTTAAAATTGCCCATTGGTTGTGAATTATCCTGCCAAGACCACATTGTTGATAGTTTTTTTTTTTATCTTTGCAAGGTCAAGGTGACCTGCTATGCTGAATAACTGCTAATTATTATTCCAAGATCACTTAAGAAAGAATTGAAAGTTTTAGAATAAAGCAAGTGGCAAAAGACCTGAACAGGTAGGAAAGAGGGGTTCGCATCCCTCAAAGATGTTAATGATTATTCCCGTTTGATTCCATCTTGTAGATTTGTTAAAAGTTACAAAGTTGAGATTGATCTTGCGAAGAATGTGGGTTCTATATTGGAGCCCTATCCTTGTTAGTACTTGGTTATAGATCAAGTAGTCTGTATATTTTTAATATTTCATGTCTCAGGAAATTCCCCCACCAATCCAACTTCCTTTTTGTTGCAAATCCAGCTGGGGTGTCTTTGCTCTGGTTCCTACCAGAATATCATTCTAGTAAGGTTATTATCCTGGTTTGTTCATGTTTGATCAATTCTTTCTTACTTACTAACTTTACTGAGATTATTCCTGAAATTTGAGGGTAATCAGGTCTATCAGGTCTGCGACACTGTGCATCTCCATATTTCTGTTTCCTAAAGCTAAAAACAACACTGCAGAAGTAAAACACAAAAATCTGCAGACGTCGTGGTTGAAGTTGAAACACACAAGTCTGGAGAAACTCAGCAGGTTAAGCAGTCCTTTATAGAGCAAAGGTAGAGATACATAACCAACGTTTTGCCCTTGAGCCCTTCATCAAGGTCTGAGAAAATATTGGTGGGCATACAAACAAAAGAGTAGGGGGAAACAGTGGTCACAAGTCAGGAGGTGATATGTGGAGAAGGGTCGGAGGGGACAGCAGAGATCAAAGGGAGGAGGCATAGCTAGGTAAAGGGAGGGGGAAGGGAGAGAGGAGAACTGGAAAGGGGGAGGGAGAAGAGGAGAACAAGTTAGCAGAAACCACAAAAGTCAATGTTAATGCCATTTGGCTGGAGAGTGCCCAGATGGAAAATAAGGTGGTCCTCCAATATACAGGTGGTCTTGGTGGAACAGTGCATAAGGCCATGGACAGACATGTGAGTGTGGGAATGTGACACAGAACTGAAATGGTTGGCTACTGGGAGGTCTTTGTTACAGTAGTGGACGGAGCGAAAATGCTCAGTGAAGCGTTCTCCCAATCTGCGCCAAGACTCTCTGATGTAGAGAAGGCCACAAAGGGAGCACCAGATGCAGTAAATCAGTCCTGTGGATACACAAGTGATGTGTTCCTTCACTTGAAAGGCCTGTTTGGGGCTCCGGTCCGAGGTGATGGAGGAGATGTGGGCCAAGTGTCGCACCTCCTGCCACCTGCGATGAGATTGTCAACTTCATCCACTTCGTAGACAATTCAACCCCAATTCCAAACTCACCTGGTCCATCTGTGGAAACACTCTCCTTTCTCCATCTCGGGAGATGAGCTTTCCACTGACATATGTTACAAACCTAACTCCAATAACTACCTTGACTACACTTCTGCACACCCTGTCTCCTGCAAGGATTCTATCCCTTTGTCTCTGTCTCTGCCGCATCTGCTCCTAAGATGAGATCTTCTAATGCAGATCTGAAATGTCTGCCTTCTTTAAATGTGGTTTCTCCACCATCATCAACACAACCCTCATCCGTATCTCCTCCATTTTGCGCTCATCTGCCCTGGACCATTCTGCCCCCAGGAATAATAAATATAGAACACCCCCCCCCCACCTATCATCACCTACCACCCCACCAGCCTCCACATTCAACAAAGAAAACAGGATCCCACCACCATACACATCTTCCCCTCTCCTCCCCTCTCTGCTTTCCATAGGGACTGTTCCCTCTGTGATTCCATCATGCACTCATCACTCCCCACCAATTGACCCCCTGGCATCTTTCCCTGTGGCTGCAGGAAATGCAACACTTGCACCCACACCTTCTCCCTCACCTCAGTCTGGGAACAGGTCTTCACTTGTGTATCCACAAGACTGACTAACTGCATCCAGTGCTCCCTTTGTGGCCTATACTTCTTTGGAGAGACTGGGCGCTAATTGGGTGATCGCTTTGCTGAGCACCTTTGCTCTTTCCACTAGAGTAACAGAGACCTCCCAGTAGCCAACCATTTCAATTCTGTGTCACACTCACATATCTGTCCATGGCCTTATGCACCATTCCACCAAGACCACCTGCAAATTAGAGGAATAACACTTTATTTTCTGTCTGGGCACTCTCCAGCTAGATGGCATTAACATCGACCTTTGCGGTTTCTGCTAACTTGCACTCCTCTTCCCACTTCCCTTCACCTTTTCAGTTCTTCTCCCTCCCTTCCCCTCCCTTCACCTAGCTATCCCTCCTCCCCTTAATCTCTGCTGTCCCCTCCTTCCCTTGGGACCACCTCCTTACTCTTTTGTTTGGACATCTGCCAACATTTTCCCATGGCTTGATGAAAGGCTCAAGCCTGAAAAATCAGTTATGTATTTTTACCTGCCTGCCACATTGACCACCGCCAGTGGGCTGATCTCACCTCAAACCGTGCATCTTGGCGCCTCACAGTTTGGCGGGCAGCAACCTCCTTTGAAGAAGACCGTAGAGCCCACCTCACTGACAAAAGAAAAAGGAGGAAAAACCCAACACCCAACCCCAACCCACCAATTTTCCCCTGCAACCGCTGCAACCGTGTCTGCCTGTCCCGCATCGGACTTGTCTGCCATAAACGAGCCTGCAGCTGATGTGGACATTTACCCCTCCATAAATCTTCGTCCGCGAAGCCAAGCCAAAGAAGAAAAAAGATATAAAGGACCACTGCTTGACCTGCTGAGTTTCTCCATCCTTGTATGTTTTTATTAATAATGCATGGCAGATTATGTAAGAATGGATGAGATGAGTTATTTTTAATTTGTTTTGTCAGCTGTGTGTGTGTGTGTGTTCAATGATCTGCTATTTGTGATCCTCCATGAAGATACTTGTTATTTTATAAATATACATTTTGTTAGCTTACAGGCAGTGCATTATTCATTATGTAGTTTTAAAATTACTTGAAATAGGAATATTCAATTGGAGGGGACAAGAGTATTAATTATATAAATTGATTGTTCCCCACACAAAAGCATGAGTTGATGAAAGTTTGGTCAAAAACTTGAATATGTGGAATTGGATGCACTTCCAACAAAACACCCAATTAACAAGTTCTCTCTTTCTATACGATTGTCGATCTCCACGAGTGTCCTTATGTACTTTCTCAGTGGTTACAGGTATTTGAAAATAATAGCCAGCTTTCAATAACAAAAAGCTTAATTATTTAAATGAAGAAAAAGGCTGATGGTGATTTATAGAAGTTTTTCAATGTTTCATAGATGACAATTGGCAAGTTTAATCATGAAAGGTTGAAAATTACAGTAATATCTAACCTTTTCTCTTACCATTTGATAATTCTTCAGGAATTGCTGAATTGACTTGCTAGTTTACAACTGAGACAAGTAGAAGACTAATTTCAATATTATAAAACATGTTAGATATTAGTGCCACTGAAATAAAAGTAAATCAAAAGAGCCCAGGGAACATGGCAGAGTGTTCTTATTCTTCATCTCTGGATGTTATTTACACTCTCTGCATATTCACTTCAGAGGTTTATAAGTATCCAGTATGTCTCACTCCTGAGACTTGGAACACAAATCTCCGCTAATACTTCAATACAGTGCTAAGTGCTTGTTGCACTGCAGTACATGTTGTCTTTGGTTAAATTGCTAATCTAACATTACATATGCCTGCACATAGTCTTACAGCACAGAAATAAGCCCCTCAGCTCAACATGCCAACCATCAAGTGACTACCGACACAAATCCGCACATGGTCCAGATCTTACGGTGCATTGGCGATTCAAGTGAGAGAAACTGCCTCTATCATCTTCTCAGCCAATGTTTTCAGATTGCAACCAATTATTCTTCAGATCTCTAAGCCTCATGCTCTTAATCTAAAACACATCGCCTCTGGTGATTAACATCTTTGCAATGGCAAAAGATTTCTTGCATTCTACCCTATCTATACCTCATCATTTTGTTTACCTTTATCAGGTCCCCAGTTCTCCCTCTCCCAACACCCCCCCCCTCCACTCCCACCGCACCTCTGCATCTTATGCTTGAAGGCAACGAAACTCAGCCTTTAGCCTCTTCATCCCAGGCAACATCCTGGTGAATATCCTTTGCAACTCTCGAGTTCAACCAAGTCATTCCCATAGCGTGCAAAAGACCCAATAGAATATTTATGATGAAAGGAAAGGGAGACCCCTCAGTATGTTGATCAATATTTATTTTTCAATCAATCTAATTGCATTGCTGTTTGTGGTAAGATGGGATGCATATGTTGTCTCCCATGTTCCCTGCATTATAATAACTGCCACACTTGAAATGTTCTCCATGAACTTGCAACATGTTAATTCTTCAAATGGTCTTTAAATTGTATTTTATAAATGTCCAAGACACCAGTCACCTGGAAGAAATATAAGAACATATTTGGGAAAAAACATTAAAATATTAACTCTGACCTGATTGAAACATGGATAGGAACATGGTGCAGTTTCATGAAAACTTATTTGGATGAAGAAAGAAATTATCTGCCTCGCTACCTCAACCAAGTGAGTGACAGAGGTGGTATTGAACAGACTGATGACTCTTAAGATTGGGAAGCAACTTAAGTAAGTAATGACATCCCATCAAGATACTTAGGTATTTTTATAAATTAACTCCAAAGAAAGGTAAGGAGTAGAGGCTATTCTTCTGTTCAATGAAATCGTACCTGATCTGTGATCTTGCTCTGTGCCTTGCTTTTTTCAAATTACTTTTATAATGTTGTTGATTACAGGTTCAAAATTAATGATTGATATTTGTAGCTTGTCGTTGACCTTTGTTAGTGGAAATGTTTCCAAATCTTATACCTTGTAAGCTTAACTGTAATTCTTTGCACATCGCCCTACATTTTCCAATCAGCAGATACAGTATGGCTTTTCTCTTTTTTACCTTGTCAGTTTTCTTTATTATTTTGAAACAGAAGTAAATCATCCTTTGAGCATCCAGGGAACAAGAGTTTTGTTTAGTCTCACCCCTATCTAGAACGAGTCCAGGTGTCACTCTGATAAAGTCTGCACTTGCCCTCTCTTCAAGCTTGTCTATACAGTATTTTCCCAGCTGTCATGCCCGGGAGTACCCAAAGCACTCAGATGTGGTTTACAGAATAGTACGTTGTTATATCATAAAACAACAATAATTTCTTCAAGCCATACACAATCTGCTGGAGGAACTCAGGAGGTCAAGCAACATCAGTGGGAGAAAAATAATGGTTGCTGTTTCAAACCATTTAAGTCTCCTCTGCCTTTTCCAGTATTACTTCTGCTCTTCCGCAACCCCCAACCAACTCTTCTCTGGACTCTTCCATGCTTTCCACCCTTTCTACTTTTGGATCCAACTGGTCTTGCTTTATACCATCAAGTTCATCTTCTCTACTTTTAGCACTAACCTTCCAGCAGTGGCATCTCTTCTAATCACCTGCTCCACTTAGTATGAGTCATCTTCCTGCGCCTCACCTCCTTTTCTTGCCTCTCTCCCCTTTGTCTGGCAACTGCCACTCTTCTGCCTGGTTGGCCAATCCTGTGTGAGGCCCCTGCCTCACCCCTCTCACCCTGTTCTCTTTTCATCACTCTGTCTTGATGAAGAATTTTGGCTCAGAATATAATCCATTCTTTTTCTCCCACTGATGCTGCTTGACCCACTATGTTCCCCCAGTCGATTGTATTTGGCTTCAGGATCTAGCATATAATGTCCTGTGTGTCTCCATTCTTGTCTTTGAGTTTTGTAGGTAAAGGGTAACTTTTCATGAGACCTTTTGCTTATTATCTGGATCATTCAAAAAGATTTTAATAATTTGTGCATATGGATCTCTTTCTCTTTGAACCTCCACTATATCAAGCTTTAACCAGTTAGCAAGTACTTTTTTTCTAACTTTAGGTTCAAAATGGATAATTCTCACTGGTACCCATTCCAAACTTGAACACAAGCCTTTGTTTTCCTTCAGTAGCTTATAACTGTGAATTGATGCAGTCAGTACCAGCTTAAATCAGAGGTAAACCACAAGTCCTGTCTTGTCAATTCCTGCTATCTCTACTTTTCATATCCACATTCTTGGCCAGTTTCTGAACTAGATAAATGATTTGCATTTCATGAGTTTGCTCTGGATAGCAATCACTTCAAATAAACTTTTCAAGTGTCTTCTGGAAGTGCATTGAGTAAATTCTGCATGGGTGGATCATCATATGTAAATGGAATGGAGAAAGAAGTTGTTTAGGGCAAAGACAAGTTTATCCAGTCAACTGAGAGTGTTAGTGGAGAGGAGTTGGTTGGATCAGAAAGAAGCTGAGGTTCTGAAGACCGACTTGATGAAGGATAGAAGTAAATAAAAGTCTGCTATTATCAGGATTGTCCTTACAGCCATTTTAAAATATTGGTACCATATTTGTCGTCCTCCATTCCTCTGGAACCTTTGTCCTCAGCGATGAGTTAAAAATATCTGTAAAGGATCCAATAACTTCCTCCTCATCTTTCCATGGTGTTCTGGGATGCTCCTGGTCTGGACCATCTTGATATAATCTAAATATTCTAATACCATTTCATTACTGATGCAGATATTACCTTGGGTATCTTTAGTTATTTCCTTCACCTCTTACCCCTGGTTATCCTGCGCTATGGTAAACACATTCACAAAATATTCATTTAAGATGAATGAGAGATGCCATCTCCTCTGGCACTACACATACACTGCCATCTTAATCCTTAAGGAGACCCATTCTTTCCCTTGTGACCATTTTATTCTTAATATACTTAGTCTTTTGGATTCTCCCTTATTTTGTCTGCCAAAGCTATCTCAAAACATATTTTAGCCCTCTTTATTTCCCTCTTCACTATATTCATACATTCCTTATTCTCCTTGAGGGATTACCTTGAATCTATCAGCCTGTATCTGATATATGCTTCATTTTCCTTTTTGATCTGTGCTTGATTAACTGAGATTCCTTTACTTTGGCATTCCTGCCCTTGACCATACTGGAAACATGTTCATCCTTAACCTTCCTTATCACACTCTCAAATACTTTTCATTTTACTGTTGTGATCTTCCTCTCTAACATTTGGTCGTCAACTACTGTTGATTCCTGCCAAATCATGTCAAAATTGGCCTGCCCCAATTTAGGATTCTGAAATGAAGACCAATGTTATCTTTTTCCATAACAATCTTAAAGCTAATAGAATTGTAGCCACTATTCCCAAAGTGTTCCCCTGATTGGCTTGGCTTGGCTTCGCGGACGAAGATTTATGGAGGGGGTAAATGTCCACGTCAGCAGGCTCGTTTGTGGCTGACAAGTCCGATGCGGGACAGGCAGACACGGTTGCAGCGGTTGCAGGGGAAAATTGGTTGATTGGGGTTGGGTGTTGGGCTTTTCCTCCTTTGCCTTTTGTCAGTGAGGTGGGCTCTGCGGTCTTCTTCAAAGGAGGTTGCTGCCCGCCGAACTGTGAGGCGCCAAGATGCACGGTTTGAGGCGATATCAGCCCCTGATTACACCTTACTTAACTGACCATCTTTCTACCCAGTTCAATGTCCAATATTTGCTCCTTCCCTACTAGGCCTTTCCCCATGTTGCTGTATAAAGTTCTCTTGAACACACTTAATGAAGTTCACCTCATCCAATCCCTCACACTTTGGCATTCCCAATCAATGTTGGGAACATTGAAATCATCTATTTTTACCGATATCAGCAATCTCTCAACGTATTTGATTCACTAGCTTCTGGCAACGTTTGGTGGCCCAGAGTCTACATTCATCAAGGTGACTACTCCTTTTTAGTTCCTGATTTACCCTCACACTGCCTCACAAAATAATTCTCCATCAATATCCTCTCTAAAGGCTGCTGTGAGACCTGCTGAGTTCCTCCAGCATTTGTTTCTGCTACCATCACAGTATCTGTAGTCTTTTGCTTTTCAGTCCATTGTGATATATTTCTTGACGAATATTGTCACTTCTCCCTCGCATCTCTTCACATTGATCCTATCACACCTGGAAATAAAATTGTCTCACTACAATTTTACAGAACTTTGGCAGGATCACACTCAGTATTGTGTGCCGTGTGGCTTCTCTTTACCCAAGAAAAGAGAGCAAGATTCACAGAAAATGATTCAAGGGACATCAGGATGGTCACTTGAGGAGAAATTGAATTATTTAAATCAGCGTTTACCGGAGTGAGAGAAAATCTTATTGCAAAATACAAAATTCTAGCATGGCTAATAGACTGCTTCCCCTGACAGAGAAAGAGGGTACTTGAAGTCTGGTGCACAACCTTAAGATATTTAGGACTGAGATAAGAAGTTTCTTTTATTCAAGATGCTTAACCTGTGGAATTCTCCATCACAGAATGCAACCAAGGTCAAGTAGCTGAATATACTCAAGATGTAGATTGATTTCTAGACACAAAAGACATCAAAGGCAAGAGGAAAGAACAGCAATATAGCATTGAGATTGAGGATACATTTATTATTCAATACATTTGTATTGAATAATGGAGCAAGCTCTGAGGGCTGAGAGGGTTACTGTTCCTATTTGCTATATCGTACTTGGTTTCTGTTCAAGACCAGTGATTTTAAGATGTGGCTAAATAGTCTACTGAGTATGCTTAGAAATCTGGTGTTATGTTTATATTTTAATTAGAATTTCAGATGTTGTCAGTAACTTGATTTTTATCCAGTCTTTTCTCATCATTTCTATAACAAGGGTGCCTATTATTTGCACTTATTAGCAAGAGAATCATGGTCAATATTTATTTAAGCGAAACAGCAATTTTTTTTGTAATGATGCAAGAGTTTGTTTTGGAACCATTCCCTGGATCAACAAACCAAATGTCGGAGGACTCATCAGGTCAGGCAATGCCAGGTCGTCTCTAATCCACCTTCAAGTTAAATTGCTGCTGGAGTTGAAGGAGGGATCTGCTTCCTTTGGTCTCCACAGACTGTGAAGTTACAACCAAGAGAACCTCATGGAATTGGCGCTGCCTTGTGGGTTCTTCATTTGCAATTTGAGAAACAAACTGTGAAAAATTCTACGACAGGTTGTTTCTTTAACTTTTAAAATGATTTTCTCTGTCAGAGATAGTGCTCCATTTGACTTCAGTTGTAAATTTTACACTGGAAGATAGAAAGCAAATTCAATTTGAAATATACAAGTTTAGATCTACTTGGCAAATATAAGAGTAACTCTTGGACAGAATGAGCATATTTAAGGTGATTCACCTGATGAACACCTGCTTTCTGTGTTCACTTTGGTGACAAATTAAAAGAAGCTTCCTGGGATAGTTCCCATTCAGCACTAGACAATAGATTTTGGGATCACCTGCAAAGTTGCTTCTTTCATCCACAGGGCCCGGGTCAGTGGAGACTGGGAGTTCTATGTTAAATAACTGTAAATAAAGAATATTTTGAGTCTGAAGGAGTTTGTACGTTCTCCCCGTGCAAACATAGGTTTCCTCTGGGCATCCCAGCTTCCTCCCACCCTTCAAAAGGTATTGAGTTTTGGGTTAATTTGGGTGTAATTGTGAGCCATGGGTTTTCATGGCCAGAATGGGCTTCTACCATCCTATAAATAATTAATTTTTAAAAGCATTGCATTTCTCTGAAAGAATGTTTTAATTGATGTTGTAGCCTTCTTCCTGTCTTTTATTTGTTAATTAATGGTGTCTTGCTGAGGAACTTATAATTTCCTGGCATTTTTCTTTGGATCTAGTCAGGAAACACATAATGACAGATGGTAGTTAGATGATGCAAAGCTCTGTATTAAATGTTTGTACATTTTATAGCCAAAGGTGAGAAACAAGAACTTTATACGAAAATGCTGGAGAGACTCATGCAGCATTCCTTATGTAGCAAAAGTAAACATACATAACCAATATTTCTGTGCCTTTTGTAAAGATGAGTAGAAGGTGTTTTAAAATAACCATAACAACCAAAATATGTACATATGTTTCTTATTAAATATACACAATGGCATTTTCCCCCTTTTATCCCCCTTTCCTCCCTCCCCCCTTCCCACCCACCTCCAAAACCAATAAATATTCAACATATACAATACAATACAACCATAAAACAATGTCTTCACACAAAGGAAAAACAAACCAGAAAGATGTGTCATCTACTTTTACACACTAAATCAAATAGTTTTGTCTTCTTATCATTTTAGGGGAAGGAGGTTCGAGGCAAGCTCTCTCTGTTATGTTCCATGTATGGTTCCCAAATTTGTTCAAACAATGTGACTTTATTTTTTAAATTATATGTTATTTTTTCCAATGGAATACATTTATTCATTTCCATGTACCATTGCTGTACTCTCAGGCTCTCTTCCATTTTCCAAGTTGACATTATACATTTTTTTGCTACTACTAAGGCTATCATAATAAATCTTTTTTGCGTTTTATCCAATTTGAGGCCTAACTTTTTTTATTTCTTATGTTACTTAAAAGAAAGATCTCTGGATTTTTTGGTATGTTGTTTTTTTGTGATTTTATTTAATATCTGATTTAGTTCTTCCTAAAACGTATTCACTTTTGTACATGTCCAAATTGCATGCATTGCTGTTCCCATTTCCTTCTTACAGCGAAAACATCTATCTGATAATGTTGGATCCCATTCTTTTAATTTTTGAGTGATATATAACCTGTGTAACCAATTATACTGTATTATGCATAACCTTGTGTTTATTGTATTCTTCATAGTTCCAGAACATAACTTTTCCCGAATAGTATCAATGCTGATGGCAAAGAATCCATTGTTGCAGGCAAGGGTAAGTATATAGAAGTTCAGGACAAGGTTGGGAGTGAAGGAAGAAAACCCAAGATCGGATTGGTTTCTGGTGATCAAACAGTGTTGGTTTGTTTTGGCAAAGGGAGGCGAGATCCATGAGCACTGATATGGACCTGTCAGACTCATTGATGAAGAAGAGTATGAAATTCTCTTCCCAATCATGTAATACTGTTTAAAATTGTTAGATTAGATAAGATTGGATTCATCTTTATTGTCATTGTGCCAAATAAAATACAAAGCCAATGAAATACAATTAGCGTCCAACCAGAAGTTAAAAAATAGTGGTATGTACAAATGCAAATAACTACGTTCAAATAAAAATAAGCACGTTCAACAGGCAAGCAATTATAAAAGTACTAACAGTACAATATGAATGCAGTACCACTCAGCGCTATGATTTAAGGTTCAGCAGGGTCTCAACCTCTGGAAAAAAGATCTTCTTGAGCCTGCTGGTTCAAGAGCAAAGGGTCCTGGAGTGCCTACCAGATGAGAGGAGAGTAAAGAGTCTATAGTTTGGGTGTGATGTATCCTTGATGATGCTTTTCATCCTGCCCAGACAGCATTCCTGATAGATGTTCTCAATGGTGGGCAATTGAATGCTGATAATCTGCTGGGCAGTTTTCACCACCCACTGAATTACGTCCAATACAAGACAACTGCCACATCACACTGAGATACCATAGGTAAACATGCTCTCAATGGTACAGCAGTAAAAATCCATCAATATCCTGGGACAAAGCTCCACTGGAAATAAAGGCTTCGTTGCACCTTTTTGATCAAGATGGATGAGTTCAGGGACCAGGTGAAATCATCAAAAACGTGGACACCAAGGAATTTAAAGCTTGATACATGTTCCACCACAACTCCATTAATGTAAATAGGGTCATGAGTGTAGCTTCCAGCACACCTGAAGTCCACAATGATCTCCTGAGTGTTAAGTGACAAGTTGTTGTCGGCACAACACGTAGCCAGGTGCTGCACCTCGTCCCTATATGCCATCTCATCATCTCCTCTGATCAGGTCAATCACCATGGTGTCATTTGCAAACTTGATTATGGGAAATTAGAACCATTTACAGAAACATAGTCATAGGTGAAAAGGCAATACAGGAGAGGACTCAGCACACAGCTCTGGGGCACATCAATGCTCATGGTGAGAATGGAGGAGAAGAGATTGCCTAACTTAACAGATTGGGGTCTGTTAGTCAGGAGGTCCAAGATCCAATCACAGAGGGATAAGCTGATGAAATTTGGCGATCACTTTGGAGGGAATCCACAGTATTGAATGCGGAACTAAAGACATAAGAGTTGGAGCTGTCCAAATGGGTCAAGGCAAAGTGAAGTGCAATAGCGAAGGCATTCTCAGTTGACTTGTTGATACAATAGGCAAATTAATGAGAGTCCAGGGTGATGGGCAAATAGAATTTCAAATGTGATAGAACCAGTCTCTCAAAGCACTTTGCAATGATGGGGGTGAGTGCAGTTGGAGTGAAGTCATTCAGACTCGTGGGGGGGTGGGGGAACGCTTCGGCATTGGAACAATAGTGGCAATCTTGAAGCTCATGTGAACAACTGCCTAGGCCAGGGATGGATTGAAAATGTCCATGAAGATCCTGCCAATTGTTCTGCACGCACTATAAGTACATGGCCAGGTATACCATCTGGACTAGCTCCCTTCCATACATTCACCCTACTCAGGGAAGCCCACACATCAGAGATGGAAAGTGAGAGAGGCAGTTCATCTGGTAGATCCACTTTGAAGGTAAGTTCCTTGTTCTCTCGATCAAAGGAAGAGTAGAAATAATTAAGCTCCTCACAGAGGGAGGCACATCTGGAAGGGGGCACAATACTAAGTGGTTTCTAGTCTGTAATGATCTGTTACGGGCTTTTCCAGGAGAAAGCCCAGTCAGATAGCTTTCAGTGGGGAACTAGAGGATGCAGGCAGGAAATGAGGGAATAATTGTACTCGTGTCCAAGGATTGATCCTGAAATGTTTCAGAATTGTGGAATGTTTACTAGCTTCTGAAACTTAGAGCGGGCCCGTTCATCTCTCTGTTGTAAATACACTTTGCACTTTCACAGATCTTCGTCATGGCCAGAACATTGCGCTGGGGTCTTACAACATAGAGATTTTACAAAATTGGGAATTGCTTGCATTATAGTGCATTGTTAAATTAAGTGGAAAGTTCAACCTCAAGCATCAGATTCCAACTGAGTAGAATAATTATAATTACATTTTGCATCTCAGTGGTTAGTGTTAGGTTTGGAGATATGACTCAGCTCCACTCCACTTGTCCTGCTGAGGAAGAGTACAAAAATGAGCAGGGACAGTTTTCTGAACCTTGGTTGTTTCTATATACTGGGGTTATCCAGGTTGATATGTTCACAGTTGGCCTCAGTGTTTGATTAATGTGTACCAGCTCCTAGCAGCTTTGTTTCATCTCTTGTTAATGTTTTCTGGAAAAATCAAAAATTCTTATCCTTGACTCTGAGTTGACTCAGGTTAGTCATCCCTTATCAGTTGTGATAGGTATCATCTTGCTAATAAATTGACAGGAAGCTGAGCCTCACACAGCAGACATATAAAGATCCAACATTAAGCAGGTAAGAGTTGTTATTTTTCTCTTGATTTAGGCTACAATTGATAAAGCAGGAACATTTAGTTCAGTGATACTTTGGACCTTCTAGACCCAGACAACAACAAGGCCTCTGACATGATTGTAAAACAGAGATGCTGGAGGAATGCAGCCGGCCTCACAGCATCCATAGGATGTAAAGATATATTATCAACATTTCAGGCTGAGCCTTCCTCAAGGTGTGATTGAAAAAGTCAGGTGTCTGAATTGAAGGCTAGGGAAAGAAAGAGGGAAGAATGGGAGGGGGAGAAGTACAGACCAACAGACAAAAGGTGTTAATTGCATATGATAGAGGAAAGGTGGGAATTGATTTTGTCTGTGAAAGGAGAAGAGCTCAGGTTCCAAACGTCAGTAATATTCTTTATCTACTATGGATGCTGTGAAACCGGCTGAGTTCCTCCAGCAATTCTGTGTTTTTGCAAACATATCAGATGCCTTGCTGTGAAGAAATGGTGGTTATATTCAGTTGATGCTTTACAGACGATCATGGATTAATTTGTGATAAATTACCACATTCATCTGGCTGAACCTGTGAACTTGATCCCTCACAGATTTAAGTATTTCCAATGAATGCTAAATTAGATAAAATGTCTGCATTTTGAACAAAGTAGGCACAGTATTTGCAAACGATATATATAATGGATGGTAGTCTATGCATAGGGCAATGTTTGAGTTGCTGTGAATTAGTTCATCCATTACAGTGATAGCAATGCCAGAGCATAATTGTAGAGTCAAGTGCAGGAAGGTGGAGAAAGGACAATCCAGTAAATAACACACAAATTGCTAAACATATTCCAAACCATCTTATAGGACTAATATGGATTTGTTTGGCGAGATTGTATTCAAATTATTTTCACCAAGCTCAAATATAAAGCAAAGCATCCTTTAAAATATTTCAAATATTAATCTTCATCATCGTGGAACAGGACTGTTTATTACAGATTTAAATATTCTATAAGAACTGTGTATGTAGACAATACATAGACAAAATTGCTGGAGAAACTCAGCAGGTCATACAGCATCCACACGAGGCAAAAATACATAACCAACTTTTCAGGCATAAGCCCTTTGTCAAGGTATGAGCAAAAAGCAGGCAGACATCTGAATGAAAAGGTAGGGGGAGGAGGGAAGAAGAGGTAATGGGAGGAGCATAGGCCAGCAACCAAGAAGCCATAGGTAGACACGGATAGGAGGGCAGGACAGAAAAGCTGGGAATTGATCGATGGGGAGGAGTAGGGTGGTGGTGGGGGTAGCTTATGTGCAATTTTCAAAGAGCTAATTTTCATAATTTCTACGATGCCAAGTCTTAGAAAAATTATCAAAATAACATCTGTCAAACTATAGAAGAAAGTTTGAAGTGATTGAACTAAAACTTTGACACTGGTTTGGAGACATTGTGCAAGTTTATTACAAAGCAAAAATTTTGTGAACATGGAAAACATGAAACAAGTCTGAAGAATCCTATTGGTTTATGAACAGTCACCATCACCAGTCCATTCTTTCCCAAATGACTGACAGAAAGGTTCCACATCTTAAAATCGAGGTTTGATTCGGTAAAGATGAAAACTAGAGTTTTTAAAGACTGGTAGTAGAACGATGAAAGGAAAGAAGTGTTCCAGCTTCAATGTGTTGAGAAATAAGTATTGGAAGAGGTCAAAGGTGAGTGCCAAGAGAGGTGTTCAAAAATATAATATTGAAAATACTAACCCAAGAAACATGCCATTATCTATGCATAACTCTAGCAATAAATGTAAGATTTAATTATCTACCATTGTTGTTTGGTTGACGTGTTGTTTACACAATGAACCATTTAAACAATTTTCTGTCCATTAGTTTCTTCAGTCTTTACAGAGCGTTGAGGACGACACCATCATGAAAATATTTGCTGTTGCATTGGTGCTATTGCTGGTTGAAGGTACAGAACTCTTTAAACAAATGTAGTCACAAGCGTGAAAAAATATACAGAAAAATATGAACTTGTAAGATCACAGGAATTTCTTACTCTTAATTGATTTTCAATTTATTAAAGCTATTAATATAAGGAAGCAGTTGGTATTGGAACCATCGCAAAGTATGAGAACACGGATGTACCTGTATCTTAAATTGGAGATATTTATGATGAATTTTCTATTCTCTTTTCATTAAAGGTTCCTTGAAATAAAAGTCATCCACATCATAATTGAACATGTGTAGGAAAGAGATGGGTCTTGTGTGACCATTGATATTTCAAATTTAAATTTAGACATACAGCATGGTAGCAGGCTCTTCCAGTCCATGGACTTGTGCCACCCAAATATCCTATTTAATCTCCAACATGAAAGTCTGCAGATGCTGTGATTGTGGTAAAAACACAGAAATGCTGAAGGAACTCAGCAGTGTCCATAGGAGGTAAACATATATTACCGATATTTCGGGCCTGATCCCTTCCTCAACCTACAACCCCCATAAGTTTTGGATGGTAGGAGGAAACGGGAGCACCCAGAGGAAACCCATGCAGAAAAGGGGAGAATATGCAAACTCCTTACAGACAGTGCTGGGTTCAAACCTGGGTTGCTAGTACCGTGATAGCATTGTACTAACTGCCACGTGCCTATAAGTCTTGAGAAAATATCCTTCCTGTTCAGGGGAAAAGCTAAATGTTTGCAGCATTTCCTAGCCACCATTCCTCCCTCAATGATCATTATCCAAAATATGGGGTTAGAACACATCCTTGATCACATTTGACTGCTAAAACAGGATTATAGTTTTAGTCAAAACTGAGCAACCAATGAGAAGCTGGAGGGGCTCAGCAGGTCAGGCAACATCCACGGAGAGAAACGGACAGTCAACATTTAGGGTCAGGATATCTTTTTTTCTCTCCATGAATGCAGCTGACCTGCTGAGTCCTTCCAGTTTTTCATTGGTTGCTGAAGATACTGACTACTGGCCATTTTTTCCTTCCCTCCCCCATCCCCCCCAACTATTTTATTCAGGCACCTGCTTACATTTTGCTCATACCTTGATGAAGGGCTCAGGCTTGAAATGTTGGTTATATACCTTTATCTTTTCTGTACACTGGTCGTCCTGCTGTGTTTCTCCAGCATTGTGTTTTTACTGACTGCAGTTCTTGTGTTTCTCTGGGCCAAAAAAGGATCTGGCTTGGAGATGGGGAAATTGGCCAGCTGTGAACCTATGTAGGTTAGAGGCACACAGCCTTTGAAACACTTGAAAGGTAGTTGCTCAGTTATGTAGGAAATGTGACAACCTACCTTCATGCAACAAACTCCTCATCACAGCAGTAGGAGAATGAGCAGATAACCTGGTCTTCTGATAGTGATCAGAAGACCAACAGGAAGAGCTCCTATGTCCATCTGCCTGAAAGCTCTTGGTTTATTTTTTCTTCTGAAAGACCAAAATATTAGCCTTTTCTTTGGGATCTCAGAGTTAAAAGGTTGTACCAATTGAGGTATTGCTGAACTGTAGCAAGGATGACCTCTCCAGCAGAGGTGAAACCAGACACATCAATAATAACATTTGGTAGTGGTTCACCAGGTTCTTCCAATGACTACCCAATAGACTTTGTTTGACTGTTTTTTCCTATGTTCTTACCTAGGATCCCAGGGTGCAGCTATCCCTGTGAATGAGACCAAAGAGAAGAGTTCAATATCTTGGGACCAGCCTTTTTGGGATTTGAGCAACATATGGAGAGAGATTTTTGACATTGCTATTGAAAAACTGTTCATTCCTGAGTTCCTCAACACAGTCCAGTAAGTATAAATGAGCTAAATCCCATTGCTTTGACTAACCTTGTAATCATCTGACCTAGTAATGCAACGTGACCTGATAGGAATCTTTGTTTCATAGCACTGTTATGGAACAGTGGTCAAAGCAGGATCTCTGATTACTTCTAAGGTAATGCAGATAAAACCCTGCGAAGAGTGTTCAGTTTTCTCAGAGTGGGAGGAACTGTACTGCAGCTGGTAAACCTCTGCCTCACAGCTCTGGTGATTTAGCTTCAGTCCTGACCTTTGATATTGTCATTTGGGAAGTTTATATGTTCTCTGTGTGACCATGTGGATGGTGTGATTCCTCCTCCATCTCAAAGGTGCGCAGGTTGGTAGGATAACTGGCTGCTATAAATATGTAGGTTAGGTGTAGAATAGGGCAAGTATAGATGGGAATGAGGGTGGAATAACTTACAGGGAAAAATAATAGGGAAATGGAATTATACTATGATCTATTATAGACTGATGGACTGAATATTCTTCCTTTGATGTCATAAGAAGATATGGGAATTTGGGATCAGTGGGAATGGAGAATTGAGGTTGTAACAGATCAACCATGAACTTACTGGATTCTGCAACCTGCTCGAGGGGTTGTGGCCTGTTCTTAATTCTTCCATTTTAAGATTGTTTTAGAAATGCAAGATGTTGTTGTGAAGGCTCAATGGGTGACATACACAAGGAGCCTGATGCTCTGTTCATCCAGACCACTTGTCAGGAGTCCTTGCCCCTATCAGTCCAGACCAGTCAGGAATCCTTGCCCTATTCAATCCCAGGATTTCAAACCATTTCTCTAATTGGAGCTGTAAGGTTTTTGCTTCTGCAGTGGATTCTTTGAGACCACCAAGTAATATCTTTGAGTATCAGCACCAAGGGTTGACCATGTTGTTTGCTACCACGAGTGATGTCCTATAGTAGACTGCTATCATCACTCTCCACTCTGCCCTGTCAATACCCCTTTTACAGTTTTAATCTCTAGTGGACATAAGTAGCCAGTTTAACCTTTCCTCACAAGACAACCTGCCCATTCCAAATATCACTCTACTAAACATTCTCTGAACTGTTTCCAATATTTCAATATCCAAAGGAGACCAACATTGTATGCAGTACTCCAAATGTGATCTCACAAGTGCCCTGTACCTCTAAAGCCTAATTACCCTTCAATGAATGAAATTGCTCTAGCAATAAACTGATAATATTTTGTGTTGCTGTACCTTCATACATTAGGATACCTGAATTGACCTGTATTTCAGAGCTCCATCATCTCCCTACATTCGGTGAATTTGTTTCTTTTCCTGGCAAAATGATTGATGTCACATTTTCCTAAGTTAAATGCAGATCTTTACCAACTAATTTGAACCCCATAATAGTTATAAGGTTGTTCAGCACAGAAGTATGTCCTGAGACCCATATTGTCCTTGCTGCCCATTGTATGCCCTGTCTTGTCTACCTGTTAGGTCCATAGCCTTCTGTGTCCTGGCTGTTCAAGAGGTGCTTCTTCAGTATTAATAAGAGTTCCTCGTCAATATCCCTTGCAACTTTCTTTTCCCCATATTTAGCAGCAGCAAATTTCACATGCAAGTCATTGATAAAAGAAGATGAGGCCCAGCACCAATCCCCATAGCACATCTTGCCTGCCTGCTAATGTAAAGATTGTAACTAGTTTTTAAAGTGTATGCTTCAATAATAATGTATTTTTTGAATGTAAAGCTCCTTGGGGCATCCTGAGGGTGTGAAAGATTATTTATGGATTTTTCTTTTTACATATTTGAGGAGAGCTCTGAGAAAGAAAGTATAGATAAATGGTTGAGAAAAGCCAACAATCTTGTGTAAACACACCATAAGCCAGTTGATTTGAATAACTTGTTTGTGTGTCTTTGCCTTCACATAAATTATATAACTTTACAAACCTCACTTTGTTTTATTTTTTAACCCTCCAAAGTACAAAGCTGGCAAACAGTAGTGAACATTTCAGTAACTTGGTTGAAAGCTTGGTATTCGAACTATCTGATTGGTCTAATGAACTGGAGCCGATAGAGGCCAAAATCAAGCAATACTTCAATGCATTCACTGAGGCATTGAATGATGCTGGTGAAGAGCTGTATGAAGAAATTGGTGAAGAAAATTTTGCCGACATTCATGAACTATTAGAGTTGATCCATAAAATGGTTAAACTTCAGCACAGAAGAATGAATGAGACCGAGTCAATTTAATCCCGTAATCAAGGACAGCACCAAGCAAATTGAGGAATGGGAGAGGAGGGGCATTCTTTACATTGAGCCACAATGCATTGAAGAGATGTGATTTATTCCCCCTTTCCCCATGGTTTGTCACTCATCAAGGAGGGATTAAATAAAACTACAGGAATAGAATTGATGAACTGGTGACTGATGAAGCTTAAGGGTGGGTATTGTGGTTTGATGTAGTTATTTAGGGACAGAAAACTAAAATTAAACAAAAAAAATCACAAACCAAGTAAGATATTACCCAACCTATTCTACAGTATATCAATATTTCTAATCAATATAATTACATCCCCATTTGTAAATTTGGAAGCCACTTTTAGTGATGAACTGTTTCTTCACAGGGTATTATGCTACTGTCTTTCATGTAGTCAAAGTTGTTGATCTGATTTGAATTTTAAATTTTAAAGAATATTTTTGATGTAAAAAGCAAAGAAAATTTTGCTACTTGGTGATTGATGGGTAACTGAGATTTTAGCAATCTACAAATTGAAATTTATTACTTTTATCCTTTATTCTGATTTCCTAGAATAATCTTTTCCACATTCCAACAATTATTTTTACTTTAAAATGTGATTATGATATTTCACATTTTTCCTTAATCCAAGTGCAATGATCAATCTCAATTGCTCTTGATAAAATATTGAAAAAGATGGATTTAATTTCAAATTTCTCAGCTTGATGTTTCTCAGAATTTCTCAGACTTGCTGGTTGCTCAGCACCTGTGTGTCATTGTTGCTGTTGGTCACTAGATCATGGACATCTGATGTCCACTGGCCAGGCTTCCTAGAAGGTACCTGCAAGCATCTGATGTCCACTGGCCAGGCTTCATTTAAGCTCAGAAATAAGTGTTGTCCAGCCTGAAAACAAATGGCAGTGGTCATTTGAAGACCTCACTGGTGCTAAATCAGTGATATCAGGATGATTGATAGACAAATCCTACTGAATAAAAAATATGAAAGGCAATTTTCTCCTGTCCTTGCAAATTGTCTACATGTGCCACCAACATTTTGGTTCTTACACAATATAGATACTAAAAATTAATTGGTTTGTAGGAGAATTTCCTTGTCTGAATCAAGGGAGAAATTAAATTAATAATAAAATTGGTGAGAGGGTGTCACTGGGGATGTGTTAAGGCTTTTTGGTGCTTGTAAAGATTGAACAATATACCAATAAATTTTTTGCTGTTTATCAATCTTTTCGTTATTCGGTTTTATATCGCTGTACAAATCATGTGGTCAGAGAATCTGTTATGTCATAAACACAATGCGAAAGGTGTTCCTTGCTGTAAGACTTGGAATAAAGAACCTTGTTGAAAGTTTCTGACACTTGTAATTGTTATTATTGTAATATACCAGGACTTCAGCATTTTCAGTGTGTTCTGCTCCATTTATTTCAGAAAGTGCCAATGGAAACATTCCCTTCAGCCCCTGATTCTGTGCTGACCATCAATTTATTTTTGTCATCAATTTTGCTTAGTTTCCAATCACTCACCCATGCACTAGGGATAGTTTACAGTGGCCAGTTTAGCTGCAAGCCAGCTAGTGTTTCAGAAATGAAAAAATACCAGACCAGACAGGAAACCTGTGTGGGAACATGGATATCCCATACAGATAGCACCAGAGGTGAGGATTGAACCTGAGTTACTGGACCTCTGGGCAGCTATTCTTCCAACTGCACCACACCATCCTAATTAATATAGTCCAAATCCAAAAGATGACACTGGACAGCACATTTTTTTCAAAAGGTTTGCTTCCTGGAAAATAAAAGGGGATTATGATCGACAACTTCAAGCAGAACACAAAGATAATTGCAGATTTTCTGTATCAAATAGGAAGTTGGAGAAACATTTATTGAATTGAGTATGTTTACTTGCATAATAATACTGACACATTGCATTAGTTCAACTGAACCAAGCTCTCCGGTTGACTGCACATGATCCACAACAAATGTGAGGAGCCCAGGGTTTGTCTTGGTCACCAATTTTACAACTGAAGTAGAGCTCATTGGCTTCCTTAAGTGCAGTCATGATGTGTCTCTTTGAGCCTTAAGTGTATTCTCATAATAAATTTAGCAACGTATCACAGCTGTTATAACATTGACAAAACATTTCTGCTGTATTGAATCTTCCTGAAGACAATAAATTCTATTGTTATGTGCACTCACGATGCTATTGCCTGAAGAACATGTGCATCAACATGTGTTCAATCTATATCAGCATCTGTATAGGTGAACTTTTTCCCCCAGCCTATTTGCATCTATCCTGACTAAGCCTGCGCAGGCCTAAGACAACATTTAGATAGCACCTCCACTGAGTGCATGCCCAGGCATGCTTGGACTGTCCAAAACTGCTTGCTTTGTAGCAATATACTAGTAGACTGAAAATATGACAGAAAATCACAATAATATGTTATATCTAAAAGAAGGTAAGTGATCTGAAAATTTTAAAAATCCATAAAATATAATGTGTTCAAGAAGCAAATTCTTCATTGTTCAGCGTAATCAGTTCCTGAGCTTCAAAACCAGAGCAATTTGTTTAGATTTTGATGCAACTCGGAACAAAGAGGGAATAAAATAAACTGCTGGTGGAACATAGCAATAGTCAAGCAATATCTTTTGGGGGAGGTGTGGAAGGGGAGGAGGGAAAGATATTATTGAGATTTTAGGTTGAGACTGCATCAGGACCAATAAATTGACAATTACCTTCCCCTTACAAATGCTGCTTGATTCACTGAGCTCCTCCAGCAGTTATTTTTGATGCTCCATAAGATTCTAGAAGATTGTATCTGTGCAAAGAGGAAATTTCTTTTTCTTCCCTTCTTTTATTAACTGTATTAATGATACAGTCCAACTTGCTGTTCTCCAGAATAATGTCTGCCTCAAGTATCTTTAATATGCACCCCATCTTAATTCTTGGTGAAACCTTGTCAATCATCCTGAACCTGATGGAGTTTCCCCCTCCCTCCCACCCTCCGATCTCGACCCCACTTCTGCTGATCTTATTAGTACACATAGAGGGCCGGATGGGATGGATCTTTTTTTCACTGGAGAGTGTGAGGCTGGGAGGTAACCTTATACAAGTGTATAAAAGCATGAGACATAGAATAGGTGAATAGTCAGAATTTTCCACTATGTTAGATGAATTTAAAATTAGAGGACATAGGTTAAAGTGAGAATGGAAAGACTTGAAAGGAACGTGAAAAGGAACATTTTTCACACAGGTTGTGTGTATGGAATGAGCTGGCAGAGGAACTGTTAGAGATAGGTAAATTCCAAAATTTAAAGGGAGGCATGGTGGTGTAACCGTTTGTGCAATACTGTTACAGCACCAGTAACTAGGATTTGAACCTGGTGCTGCCTATAAGGAGTTTTTACTGTGTCTATGTGGGTTTCCTCCAGGTCCTCTGGTTTCCTCCCACCCTTCAAATCGTACTGGGGACGTAGGTCAATTGGGTGTAATTGGGCAGCATGAGCTCGTGGGCCGAAAGGGCCTGTTACAGTACTGTATGTCTAAATTTAAAAAAATAAATTTAGACAGGTACATTGATAGGAGGCTTTAGAAAAGTGGGCCAAGCGCACACAAGTGGGACTATCTCAGATGGGCATTTGGTCAGCATGGACAAGTTTGTATAAGGCCCTGTCTCTACACTGTATAAATCTACGACACAATCCTAAAACAAAACCAAGACGCACATAGTAGTAACATCAGGATTGAGAACAGCACATCCTTTGGCTAGTAACATTTGACACCTTCAGCATTGGGATTAGTCAGCAAGACTGATAAATTTAAATTGTTTAATGTACCAGTGAAGCTCTGGATATTCAACAAGATTCAATTTTCATTGCTGCCTTATAAATGCTCTGTAAAAATTGAAATTTAAGACACATCAGTAACTCTTTGTTGAGTGTGCAAGTTAAAGACCGCAGGATCCCATCATGTAGCGGAGAGCGGGTGAAACTGAGGAAATAGCCATGTAGGCTGACCTCCGAAAGGGCAGGATTTCAACCAGAAACTGGCATGGACTGTTTAATGCATGCACCAAATGATTCACTTGCTCATTTGTGCATATAAAATGGGTACAAATAAATTCAATTTCTAGGAATTCATTTTAATTTTGCTTGGGGTATTTTTGCACAGTTGTGTTTGTAAAGTATCCAGTTCAGTGGGTTCATGAAGATGAGTTGGACACGTGTTACAATCAAAGGTAACTTTATTGAACACACATGAAACAAATATAAGGCATCAAACAATTAATCTAATTACTCTACTACTAAATAACTATATAGATGTTCACATCAGACCCAGATTGGACTCTAATACCAGTTTTTGCCTATCTTCTACATGGTACAAGATAAAAACTATAACTGGGCAAGAAGGCACATTGGGCAGAAAGGAGTGGCTCCTTACCCCACCACATTCAACCTTACACATTTCACAGTCAGGGACTTTTAAACACACTCCCGATTCCCTGTACTAATGAGGGTGCAGCTGTCTGCAAACACTGAACTATTGCAGTACTACAGCTCAACTCAATATAATGCACGCCCTACCTGCGACTTAGTGACCTGGTGTAGAGCAATGTCCAGGAATTTGACCAAGAGGCAAAGAGAAAGAAATGTTCTGAGCTGAGTTTCTGGCTAGTGATGACACTGAGTCTAATAAATGAGCCAGTGGTAAGGTATGCACTAATGGGTGGCCGGAATGCAACCTTGATTGGCAGGTAATGCGATCACTGACTAAGTTTAGACAGGGAGGTTACGTGATCATCCATGATCCACAATGTTCCAGACAGGAAAGCCACATATTCCTTAATAATCTACATATAACATTCCAACCCTTGGAAGTCACAACACTTGCCAATCACTCTAAATTGGAAAATCTAAATAAAATGTTATAACCATAAAAATGTGTCTAAAGCAATGGAAATCCAGAGGTTTGATATTACACAAGTGCCTTCTGTATGATGGACAAGGCACATTATCAAACTCAATGATAATGTCTCATTAGCTCCCTCGTGCCCCCTCTCCCATTACAGTGCCAGCACCCGGGTTCGAATCCGGCGCTGTCTGTAAGAATCTGTATTTTCTCCCCATGTCTGTGTGGGTTTCCTCCCACTCTTCAAAAAAATGTATGGAGGTTGTAAGTGAATTGGGTGATGTGGGCTCGTGAGCTGGAAGGGCCTGTTACTGTGCTGCATGTCCAAGTTTAAATTTTAAATAATTTTTAGGGCATTTTACGAATGAATGCATGAAAATTATCAGTGGCAAATTTTAATTTCAATATTTAGAAGAAAATGTAAAATAATATAAAATAACTGCTTGTGTGTTGTAATTGCATAACCTACTGCTCTCAATATCTTCCTTCTTTTTGAGGATTGAGGATGATTTGCTTCCATTATATTTTGCAGGTTCTGATGTGACTCCTTGAGGACGTTGTGGGATGGCACACTTTACCTCAGATGCAGCAGGAGGTGTATGGCACGATAAATAAGGAGTTTGATAGAAGATATGTTCCTTCTGCTCTTTATGCTAGGTTTCCATTGGCAAAATATAAGTTATTCCCAGAGGACCAAAGAGAAAATATATTGCTCTGTGCAGACTTCAGTACTGTGTGTTAAATGTGAAGATGTTATTCCTTGTTTATCAATAAGATGATGCTTCCAGTTATAATTGGTTTGTACTATTGGCAGACTTTATAGATTGATATGCCCAGTGATTCAGTGGATGTACATTTTCAAGGTTCCTTTTATTGTCACATAATATAATACATTAAAATATAACATACATGATATGCTTCATCTGTTGTCTGCTGTAAGGCAGATAAAGTGTCACCATTAGTATTTCTCGACACCCTTACAGTCAGAGAGAAAGAGAAGCAGAAGAGAGTCCCTCAGAGTCACTGAATGTCCGTGGATTCACCTCCAGTGCACTGGCAGCGTCTGTAACCACAGGGACTCCTGTGTGAGACTGGCTAAGGCCCTGGTTTTTCCAGGGGATGGCATTTGATTGGTTGTCAGTAGGATGTACTGCATTGAGCTTGAGTGGGCAAATTCGACAGAGCACACTAGTAGCCCTTGAAGAAAGACATCTCTCAAAACGTTTGCTTGTTTCTCTCCAACATGTTCCCACATCCTCCAGGAGAGGGCACCAGCCTCATTTCTGGAAACATTTGGAGTTTCCTTGACACCAAGAGCTGTCTGGGCTCGATATACTCACCAAGACAGCTTTCAGACTGACAGCTCGTTTCTCAAGCAGATCAGCCAATTCCTTACACACTGGCACCTTCTCTTTGATAGTGGGAAGACCAAACTAACATGACCAAGCAGCTGCTCAGCAGCTTTACCTATTCCCTCTCACCCTTCACTTAATTCTCTGCCAGTTTCCCATTCCATATGGAGCGGCACAGTTAGTTTAGTGGTTAGTGTAATACAGCGTCAGTGACAGGGTTTGAATCCAGCGCTGTGTGTAAGGAGTTTGTACGTTCTCCCTGTGTCTGTGTCTTCTGGGTGTTCCTGTTTTCTCCCAACCTCTAAAACATACGAGGGTTGTAGGCTAATTGGGTGTAACTGTGTGGCAAGAGCCTGTTGCCCGTGCTGTATGTTTAAATTTTTTTAAATCGTAGTTCTTGGTTTCTTAAATTTTTAATTTAAAAAAAAATGGTAGAAGCTGATTCTGGACATTGAGACCCATGCCACCCAATTAACCAACCGCCGTGTCTATTTTGGAGATGGGAGGAAACCAGGGAAAAGTCACACAGGTCACAGAGAGAATGTACAAACTTTTTACAGAAATTGTTCCAACGAAGCTGAAGCAACATCCCCTCAACTTCTAACAGCTATTTTACAACTGGACTCTTCATTCACCTCAGCAAGAATACATGCTGAGTGAAACACACAGAAATGCTGGAGGCACTCAGCTGGTCTTGAAGTGTCCATAGGAGGTAAAGATATATTACGGATGTTTAGGTCCTGAGCCCTTCTTCAAAGTATAAGCAAAGAATAGGAAGGCATCAGAAAGACTGAAGACTGGCAGGGAAGGAGTCCAGACCAACAAAAGGTGTAAATTAGATATGATAAGAGGAAAGGTGAGAATTTATTTTGGCTCTGTGAATGGAGACAGATGGAAAAGGGAAAAAAGAGAGAGGGAGAACGGGGGATATGAGTTGGGGAAGAAGGGGGCATGTTTAGCAGAAGCTGGAGAAGTCGATGTTAATGCCCTCCAGTTGGAGAGTGTCCAGACAGTAGATGAGGTGTTGATCCTCCAGTTTATGGGTGGTCTCAGTCTGGCAGTGCATGAGATAAGGACAACACATCAGCAAGGGAATGGGATGGGGAATTGAAATGGGTTGTCACTGGGAAATCCATGCTCTACTTTCCAGCTGTTGCACCTCAATTACAGGAGAAATCCTAGGGGTGGCTCATGGGGGTGAGAGGGTGGGGAGGTGGACAGGACCCAAGGAGTCACAGGGAGAATGGTCCCTGTGGAGAGCAGAAAAGTGTGGGGTGGGCAAGATGTGACTAGCGGTGGAATCTCATGGAACATGAAAAATGATGCGAAGGTTGGAAGGATGAAAGATTCAGGTCAAGTGAATGCTAACTGTTCCATCTGGGAGGAAGCAGAGTGGGAAGTGGTGAAGAAAATGAAGGAGGCAGGCAAAGCAAGTTTCCTCAGAAGAAGGATATTTTATAGGTCGTGAAGTTAAAAGCCTCGTCCCAAAGACAGATGGGGAAGCTGAGAGAAGGGATGGCATCCTTACAAGAGACAGGGTGGGAGAAGGTGTAGACTAGATAGCTTCATGTTTGTTTTTTTATGACTGATGTTCAAACACCTCAGGTCACGTTGTATATCAATATAACTCAATCTTTCACCATTTAAATAAAAGGTAAGGGTTCTATTATTGTCATGTAATACTACATTTTAGAATGTAACATACATGAAATTCTTTAACTTTTGTCTACCATAGACAGACAGTCACCACTTTGTCTAGCTCCCCTCACAGCAACCTACAGCACTTGGTGTTCCTAGGCAGTCTTTCCTCCAAGGACTGACCAGTCCTGTGCCTGCTTAGCTTCTGAGATCAGACAATCCCACGTGTATTCAAGCTATTAGGTGCTGTTCATACTTAGGATTGACCATTTTAATAATCTGTGTTTATTGCTTATTTATCTATTTATCTATCTATCTATTTATTTATTTATTTATCTGTCTGTTAATTTATTTACAGCACAGTAGAAGCTAATTCTGGCCACTTAAACTGATTACACCCAAATTAACCTACAGCCCTTGTACATTTTTGGAGGGTGGGAGGAAACCGATGGGGAGTACATACAAACTCCTTACAGACAGTGCAGGAATCAAATCCGGGTAGCCGGTAATAGAATCTCTGTCCTACCTCCATCCAGGTTTTAACCATTCAACAAGTACTTTATTCAAACTTGTTTTGGGTCCAAAATGGATATCCCTCAGTTTGGGATATCCCTCCATGGGCACTTCACGAATGTGAATGGTTATCATTCATCTCTATTCACTATAGAACACCACCAGTCACATCCTGCTAATTTAAATATCTTCCTGCTCTCCAGTCTCTCTTTTTCCCGCCTCTCAACTGGTTTCCTAAGTGAAGGATTTCCTTTCAATAGCTCAAGTAGCCTTAAGGAACCTTTCCAATACCTTCAGTCATTGATCAATCATATTGGCATACAGAACCCCAAGCCTTGGTTACCTTTTACTACCTATGGATACTGCATGTCCTGCTGAGCTTTTCCACCATATTTGTTGCAATGAAATCAGTCATATGCCCTGTTCACTACTTTAGAAAATAATAATCTCCAATTCTGTAAATACTGTCTTTTAAAGGTTATTAATAATTCAGTCCTTTTTCTTCAGAAACTAATGTTTCAAAGTATTGAATATCTTCTGATGGTGAAAGTAGTGTATGAGTGGACGTGCTAGCTCCCATTCATGATCAAAGCACTGAAAAGGAGCCTTCAGCTTCCATCTCTAAAAGTAGCATGTTGTCTTTGCTAATCCTGAATGGATGTTAACAACACCAATAATGTTTTCCTTCCCTGCTCTGGGAAGATTCAAACCCTCCAAATATATTTGGATCCAGAGTGGGAGGGATCAGTTCTCTCTGAAGGTAATGACTGGTGCTATGCCAGTTTGATTGACTGTTCCTCCCTTAACCTTTCAACCTCTCTGTGATGTTTCTTTTAAATAATAAATAAACTTAATTTTTTAAAATATTAACAATATTTTATCAACAATTCATGACCTCGTGGTGCAGCCATTTTTTTGTATCTAACCCAAGGTGCTGCACTTATCTCCGATTCCCTCTAGTGGTCAGGAGTATCACTAGCACCCTATTACCACACTCCTTCCTCCAGAGCTCAAAGAAATACCTTTGATGCAGATTTTGGCCATTTGCCCTAATATTTCCTTCAATTTTTGTTTGATAATGCAAATTGTAAAGTAGATCAATTCCTTACTTAAGGGCATAAAAAGAATGATAGAAGTGTGTCCTGGTTTTGCACTATTTACTGTTTTATTGTTTATATTAAAACAAGCATGTTGACAGCATGGTATAATTTTATTTATTGATAGTGTAGGAAACCGAAGAGCTGTATTAACTATCTTTAAAAGAAGATTTGCTTCAGGTTGTTTCAATTATTGCGATTGATCCTGATGTGATGAATGTGCTACCATAGACTATCTACACGTTAGAGGGATTTAAAATCAAGCAATGACTTTACAATAATATAACAATGTTTCTTTAACTAGAATATGTGTCTAAATTAAACCCTACAGTTTCTTCCAACCTTTGGGGAAGATTAAACTGAAATGTTTGAGGGACAAGGCACAGAATTTCTGTTACTTAATCATGGTTAAACATGCAATAATTAACTTCTTCCATTACGGTATTATCTTTGGAAAAAAGGACTGTGGGTGTTGCAACACGTTGCCAGTGCTGTAAGTAAACATTCCCTTGTGGCTTGAAAAGGGGCAGTGATTCATATGAAGCAAAATTTGGGGTGGGTAATGGAAAATTTAGCTGGAGACAGATTTTTTTTGAATATTTTATTTTTGATTTTCAAAGACTCATAAATCCAAACAACACAATCAACAATACTATATAACATGCAGAGTCTAGTTTTCCCCTACCCCTCTCCCCTCTCTTCCATACCTTAATGCAACAAAGAAAAGATTATATAAATTAAACAAATATCGGTGAAGTCATAAACCCTTAAGAAAACCCCCCAAAAAACCTAAAATAAAAAAGATAAGGAACAAAATACAAGAGCATGTCACCTGTGCCATTACCCACTTCATTGATCTTAATCATTTCACTACTGACACGGATTGTTGGATTTCCTTTATTCAGAAGGGGTAGAATTATATCTGTGGACCAATGTGCTGCAGATAGGGTTGCCACACCCTAACAAATACGTCATATTTCCTCCTTAAATTGTGCGTGATTTTCTCCAGGGGAATATAACTCTGTATTTCCGTATTCCGTCGTGTAATATTTAATTGGGAGTCGGACTTCCACATGACCACTACACACTGCCTGGCAAGGAAACCTTCACAAACTGAATTTGGTAGTTGAACAATTTAAAACTCATATCCATAATGTTTCCCAGAAGGTACAATTCTGGATCCCGTGGAAAATCCACTTCTGTGATTTTTTTTCAGAATGTTCCCCAGGTCCTCCCAGAAGGATCTCACTTTTGTACACAGCCAGGTTGAATAGATAAAGATTCTGATCTCCACATCACACATAAAGCACATTTCCGAGATTTCTGATTTAGATTTATGTAATTTTTGTGGTGTGAGGTAAAGTTGATGCAGTGAAGTGGTAGTGCAACAATCTATACCTGGTACAGACACAAATCTGACCAGCACCACTCATGGATTGTTGTTCCCAAATCTGTCTCCCACCTTTCCCTCAACTTGTGTAACCCTGGCTTCGGACCCTCACTTTGGAATAGGAGGTACATCATAGAGATAAATTTATGTGCATTCCCCTTTCAAATTAGAATCTCCATGTCACTACACACGGCAGGCCACAGACAGTCTCAAATTATCCCTTAAAAAAGATCTTAGCTGAAGATAGCAGAATAATTTTTTTTAAGACAATTCATATGTATTCCTTAGCTGTTCGAATGACATAAGCTGCCCTTGTTCATAGCAATCCTCAATACACCTGATCCCCTTCCAGCACCAGGTGTCCAGTCATGCATATTAATTTGTTCTGGGTCAAGAGCACTTTAAAAGATATCCCCACCTTTATTTCGGTACGTTGATTTATTTTTGACCAGTTACTTGAGGTTACCAGTTACTTAAATTCCAAATAACAGGGGTTTTACTCCAGACTGTGGAGCAAGCAGCCTTGGCCTCCTTGTAAACAGGCGCCATGCCATTGAGCAGATGTTTAGAGGCAATGCACTCACATCCATTGCTGTGGATGGCAATGCACTCTACGGCTCTCTGAAGGACCATCAGGTACCTGGACTCCAACTTGCACAGACTCTGGTTGTCTATCAACCATGGAGTGTCAATCCAAGGAGAGGGAGACACTTCAAGTCTTTCTGGTTTCTGAGAATCTCCGTTGTAAATGGCCATGAGTCAAGTTGGCAGACTGAAGGATCCTGGCAAAGGAGGCCCATCACTGCAGTATGGAACTCTGTAAACACACATCCATTGTTGTAGCTCCACAAAAGAAGGATGCTTGTGAGTGCTCCATACTCTTAAACCATGCAGATTTATCTGATTAAACCTGATGTGTAGTTGTAGGGTTCAGCCACACCCTGTCAACCTAATTTTAAGTGAATCTGCCTTTAATAGGAAAAAAACATGGATTCCATGTGGGGGCATATATTTTACTGGCAATTTCTCAATAAATCCTTCCAAATTCTTAAAAGAGTTTAAAAATCTGTCTCCAGGGAAGATCCAAAGTGGTGGCAGAGGGACAGTAGGTGCAACTTTGAGCTCCCCAGTGAAGAGAAAATAAAAAAAATGAAAACTCTCTCAGGAAAAAAGACCTAGAAAAAAAAAGGAAATCATCAAAACAAGAAAAAGAGGAAAAAAAATGGACAGAAAGCAAAGGACAGCAAATCTAGAAAATATGGAAAAGTTGGAACATGGAAGAAACTCATCTTGTGGCAACCAGGACAGAGAGGCCGACCTTGGGCCTACACAGAAATTGGCGGCAAGAGCGGAGTTCCAGACCACCCTGTGGGAAGATAGCTCACTCAGTGGGATTCTTCAGAAAATAGATCTCAGAAGTGCTGGGACAGGATAAAATTGAGGGAAAATTAGAAATTGAGAGGGCCCACTGGTCACTTGCCCACCACCACCCCCACCCCCACCACCACCACCTGGACCTAGATCAATAACCCTGCTCCATCATGGTCAAAATTCTTACCTCCAGGACAGAGAGAGAATTTTGTGGATGGCGGCAATGAGGCAAAGGAAGGAGAGCCCGGCAGAATACAGAGGAAAGAAGATCCTCTTCTATCTGGACATAGTGCTGCACTGTTAAGGTGCAGAAAAGCAACTGGCAAAAAAAACGGAAAAAAAATATGTAAAAATTACAGGTTTAAAATTTGCATGCCTTGCAGTTAGCTCGCCAATCAACGCAACACACAATCTCAAGCAACCAAAAAAATCACTTATTCAGAATCTACCTAACTCCATAGGTGCTAGATGCCAAGGGTTTACTGTACATAAGGAGTGTCCCTTCTTACAGTTCTCAGATTAAACTTATACTTCTGAAAGCAGTTTGTGCACTTGTACAGTTCCTTTGACAGATCCTTCAGAAGATGTGAAAGTATTTGTTAAATACTTTGAAATAATTAGAAATGAAGGAAATGTTGTGGGGAACATGGCAACTAATTCTACAAAGAGCAACACATAAGTGTATCATTGTCTGTAGTACCAGGGATAGCCTTCAACTTTTATTTGAAGTTGTGCTGTGGAATCCTTCAAGCTAATCTGGCACAAATGACAGTGGTTTAATGCCTGTCTCCTGGAGATTTGTGGTAAAAGGTCTTCATTGGACCCTGATCCCAAAATTGCTTTCAATTAATTCTGGAAACCAGACCATTTGCCAATAATCTTTCTGCTAGTGTTTAGCTGGGTGGTCTGTTTTGATTGGGATTCAGAAAATAAATATTTAATCACTTTGGACGAACTGAAGAGGAGAGTCTCTCTGTCCTGGTAGAAGATCTGAAATATCAAATGCTCCGATCTGCAAACAGTGACAAGTCCAAGGTACAAACTGTTCCATCGAGTGTCTCTAGTAAAGCACAAAGATCATGATACTTGGTATTGTGTTTTGACAGCACTTAGCAAAGACTTTGTAATACTTCAAAACAACATTCTATGAGCTGTTTATTTTGCAGAGACACCACATGACCAATGATAGGTCAGATTTAACTTTGGGGTTTCAGAAAACAATGAATGGAGCAGATTGATTTTGACATGTGCTTATTTCATAGAACACAGAGCATAGAACGTTACAGCACAGTACAGGCTCTTCGGCTCTCGATGTTGTGCTAACTTATATATTCCTACCAAAAAAAACCGAAACCTTCCTCACCTCATTATCCTCTATTTTATTTTCATCCATGTGTCTGTCTAAGACTCTTAAATACCTCTATTGTTTCAAACTTCACACCACACCAGGCAATGCATTCCAGACACCTACAATTCTCTGCATTAAATAAAGTGCCCTCGATGTCTCCCCTAAACTTTCCTCCCTTCACTTTGTAGAGCTATCCCCTGGTGTTTGTTATTCCCGTTCTGGGAAAAATACACTGGCTGTCCAGCTTTTCTATGCCTCTCAGAATCTTGTAGACCTCTCTTTGCTCCAAAGGTAGAAGTCTAAACTTGCCTCATATAAGTTGTCTCCCAATCCAGGCAACATCCTGGTAAATCTCCTCTGCACCCTCTTCATAGCTTCCACATCCTTCTTATAGTGAGGTGACCAGAACTGAATTCAATATTCTAAGTGTGGTCTCACCAGAGATTTGTGTAGTTGGAACATGACCTCTTGACTCTTGAACTCAGTCCCCCTATTAATGAAGCCCAGCATCACATCGGCCTTCTTAACTATCCTATCAACCTGCGAAGCCACCTTGAGAAGTGTATGGATTTGGACCCCAAGGTCCCTTTGTTCCTCCACACTGTTAACTATCCAACCATTAACCCTGTACTCAGCCTTCTGGTTTGACTTTCCAAAATGTATCACCTCACACTTAACCAGATTGAACTCCATCTGCCACTTCCCCCCCCCCCCAACAACTCTGCATTCTGTCTATATCCTTTTGTAACCTGCGACAACCTTCAGCTCCATCCACAACTCCTCCAACCTTTGTATCATCCAGAAACTTACTAACCTGCCCTTCTGCTTCTTCATCTCAGTCAATTATAAAAATTACAAAGAGCAAGGGACCTAGAACAGTTCCCTGCGGAACTCCACTAGTCACTGACCTCCAATAAGAATACTTTCTATCCTCTATTACTCTCTGCTTTCTGCATGCAAGCCAATTTTTAATCCACACAGCAAAGTTTCCGTGGATCCCAAGCCTCATGAGTTTCTGAAAGAGTCTCTCATGGGGGACCTTGTCAAATGCCTTACTAAAATCTATATAGACCACACATCTACCACTCTACTTTCATCAATTTATTTTGTTACCTCTTCAAAAAACTCATTTAGGCTCGTGAGGCATGATCTTCCCTTCACAAAGCCATGCAGACTATTCTTGAGTAGACTGTACTCCAAATGCTCATCCTGCTCTTTCCCAGCTTTGAATCAAAGGTTTCCCCCACACTGATCCAATGCTTTTATTTCCAATTCATCTGATGAATGCAACCCCTCACCATGTTCTTAGTTGTACAAATGTCGTGAATCTCCAAAGGGTACACAATTGTGAATGGTTTAAAAAATGCTTTTATTCACAAAAGGAGGGTTACTGAAATGTAAACCTTAATTTATATCTCTGCTTTAACACTTATAATCTCAAATGTAATTTGATATCAAATGCCATTGCATCTCTCAGCACTCATGTTATAGAGCCAGAATTATTGTCTTCAAAGGCACTCAAAAATTCTTTTTCATGTAGCCAAAATCCATGCCTACTGTCCACAACTGCACCGCCCCCCCTTGACCTTTTCCCCACCTCAGTCTTGTTTGATATCTTCTAACCAATGTTACTTGCAAAGTTTGGGAGATTTATGTCTTTTGAATTTGTACATCACGCACAAAGTATCTAAGGTTCATTCACACAAGAATGATGTGATCTGAATCCATTGCTACATACTGTGTGCTTATCCCACATTATCCAAGGCTTAATTGATTTCAAAATGTGGGTAACTGATTTACAGAGATACCTCAGAAACTTGGCTTCTTGTTTATAAATTAACTTGAATTTCAGACCTTGACAGAAATTGGGTTTTCTCCATCGTCCTTTCTCATTCCTTCTATAACACTAGGGTGCAGATTTTTTTTGCTCCATTTGCAGAATGTTAGTCAATACTTTTGTTAGTGGAACAGCATTTTTTAATTATGTTGCAAGAGTGTATATTGGACCCAGTCCCTGGATCTGCAGGTTGAATGTTTGGGGATCAGGAGTGCACTATTGTAAGGGTATCTGTGGGTTTAAGATTCAGGAGTCAAGCAAAATCAATTGGAAAACAATAGTGGAGATTGCCACACAATATAAGATCCAGAAGTCTCAGATGAATGTGTTTTAGTCCAGAATCAAGGCAGTAACTTTGGATGAAAATCCTGTCAAGCCTGTTAACTAGATTCAAAATTACTTTAAAGTGTAGTTGTTTGAATAGGAGGCAGGGACAAAGTGGCTGAGTAAATAGTAGTAAGTGAAACACAGAAAGTCTGCATATGATGAGATTGTAGTAAAAATACACATAAATGCTGGAAGAGCTCAGCTGGTCTTGCAGCGTCCATAGGAGGTAAAGATATATTACCAATGTTTTGGGCCTGAGCCCTTCTTCAACATATAAGCAAAAAGCAGGCGGGCATCTTAATTAAAGACCTGAGATCAAGCAGGAAGAATGGGAGCAGGAGGAGTTGAAACCAACAGCCAGAAGGTGTTAATTGGATATGATAAGAGGAAAGGTGAGAATTGATTTTGGCTCTGTGAAAGGAGACAGAGGGAAAAGGAAAGAGAGAGAGACAGACAGACAGACAGACAGACAGAACTAGAGGGAAGGAGATGGGGAAGAAGAAAGGGGGGGAGTTTATCAGAAACTAGAGGTTGATGTTAATGCCATCCAGTTGGAGGATGCAAGATGGAAGATGAAGTGTTGTTCCTCCAATTCGTGGGTGGTCTTAGTCTGGCAGGACATAGACAATGGACAGACATGTCAGCAAGGGAATGGGATGGGGAATTGAAATGGATGGCCACTGGGAGATCCACGCTATTGTGGTGGACAGAGCTGAGGTGCTCAACGAAGAGATCTCCCAGTCTGCGTCCAGTTTCTCTGATGTAGAGAAGACCACATGTAGATATAGAGTGAATAGTAGTAACACAGTGATGAGCATGAATGCAACACATACATTGCTGGAGGCCATAGATAGCCAATGTTTCAGACCAACATCATTCATAAGAACATAAGAAATAGGACCGGGAGTGGGCCATCTAGCCTGTGTCGAGCCTGCTCCACCATTCAATAAAATGATGGCTGATCATTGAGGCAGGTTGACTCAACTTCACCAATCTGCCTTTTTCCCATATCCCTTAATTCCTATCTATCTAAATGAACCTTAAATACGTTTAATGAAGTAGCCTCAATTGTTTCCCTTGGAAGAGAATTTCACAGATTCACTTCTCTCTGCAATAAAGTTTTTCTGCACGACAGCATGTTGCAGTCCTTCACCATTTAAATAATAATCTGCTCTTCTATTTTTCCTAACGGTGGATGACCTCACATTACTAATATTGTACTCCATCTGCAGACCTTTGCCCACTCACCTAACTTAACTATATCCTTCTGCAGCCTTTCCACATCCTTTGAACAATTTGCTTTTCCACTCAATTTAGTATCATCTGCAAACTTGCTCTACCCTCTGTCCCCTCTTCAATATAAATGGTGAACCGCTGTGGACCCAGCACCGACCCCTGTGCCACCCCACTTACCACTGTCTGCCAATCAGAAAAACACCCATTTATCCCGATTCTGTGTTCTGTCAGTTAACCAATCCTCAATCCATGCCAATATATTCTCCTGACTCAATTCATCTGCATCTTATTGATAAGTCTCTTGTGCGGTACCTTATCAAATACTTTCTGGAAATCCAAAAATATAACATCAACCTGTTCCCCTCTATGTACCACATGCATTATACCCTCAAAGACCTCCAGTAAGTTTGTCAAACAAGTCCTGCCCTTTCTGAATCTGCCTGATGGAACCCCTATGTTCTAAATGTCTTGCTATTTCATCCTTAATGACAGCTTCAAGCATTTTCCCGATTACAGACGTTAAGCTAACTGGCCAATAGTTACCTGTCTTCTGCCTACATTCCTTTTTAAAAAGTGGCTTGACATTTGCTGTCTTCCAACCTGCCGGGACCTGCCCAGAATCCAGAAAGTTTTGGTAAATGATCACCAACACATCGACTATAACTCATGCCATTTCCCTCAGTTCCCTGGGATGCATCCCATCAGGACCGGGGATTTGTCCACTTTCAGTCCCATTAGTTTGCTCACCACTATCTCTTATGTAACAATTATTTTATCAAGGCCCTCACCTCCCTTTGCATCCTTATCACCACTCTTTGGAATGCTGGACGTGCCTTCCACCGTGAAGACTGACACAAAATATCTGTTCAATGCCTCGGCCATTTCCTTATTACTCAATATCAGTTTCCCTCTCTCATCTTCCAAGGAACCTATGTTAACTCTAGTCACCCTCTTCCGTTTAATGCATTTATGATTTTTTTGCTTTTTTAATATTTTGTGCTAATTTACCTTCATAATCTTCTTCCCTTTCCTTGTTTCTTGTTTAGTTCTCCTTTGTTTCCCAATTCTTCAGTTTCCCACTCTCTTGGCTGCTTTGTACACATGAGTTTTTAATTTTATACTTTCCTTTATCTCTTTAGTTTATCAAGGCTGACTCTTCCCTCTCCTGCTGCTCTTATTTTTAATGGAAATATATTTTTGTTGAGTACTGTGAAAAATCTCTTTGAAAGTCTTCCACTGTTCCTCAACTGGTCTGCCAACTAGCCTGCGCTTCCAGTCCACGCTAACCAATTCCTCCCTCATCCTGTTGTTGTCACCCCTGTTCAAGCATAATACACTAGTTTTAGATCTAACTATTGCATCCTCTGTCTGTATGAGAAATTCAATCACATCATGATCGCTGTTTCCTAACTATTAGATCGTTAATTTTACTTATTGCACAATACTAGATCTAAAATAGCATTCTCCCTTGTTGGTTCCTTAATATGCTGCTCAAGAAAGCTATCTCTCATGCATCCTATGAAGTCATCCTCCGCACTTGATTTTCCCGATCTACATGGAAGCTAAAGACCCCCACGACAACTACCATTCCGTTCTTACAATGCCTCATCTATCTCTCGGTTTATTGCCTGTGCTATTGTTATTTGGTGGGTGATAAACAACTCCCACCAGTGATTTTTTTCCCTTTCCTATTCTTAATCTCAAACCAGATGGACTCAATATTCTGCTCTTTAGATCTTATATCGTCTTTCACTATTGCCCTGATCTCATCCTTAATTAAGAGTGCCACTCCACCACCTTTACCTTCCTTTCTATCTTTACATATTACCTGATACCCTTGAATTCCAAATCATGCCCATCTTGCAACCATGTTTCTGTGAGGCCACTAAATCATATGCCTGGGTACTGATTTGCGCCTCAAGTTCACAAACCTTGTTTCTAATATTACAGGCATTCAGATAAATTGTCCCTTTAGAGTCTAGTGACCTCTGCATCCTTTGCTTTTGACTTTTCTGCCCTCTATTTTTCTCTTTCCTAACTCTACCTTTGGTCTCTGTACCACATTCTTCATTCTTTCTTTGTAGGTTCCCAAACCCCTGGCCCATTAGTTTAAACCTTCCCCAACAGCACATGCAAACAATCTCCCCAGGACATTGATCCCGGCTGGGCCCAGATGTAGACCATTCTGTTTGTATTGGTTCCATCTGCCCTAGAACCAGTTCCAATACTTCAAGAGAAACTGAAAGACTCCATCCTGCACCACTGTTCAAGCCACATATTCATTCTAACTCTCCTGCTATTTCTACTCTGGCTACCTCGTGGCATCAGTAACAATGCTGAGATTTTTTTACTTTTGAGGTCCTACTTCTTAATTTATCTCCCAGCTCCCTAAATTTAGTTTGTTGGATCTCATCCCATTTTTTTCCCCCTGTATCGTTGATACCATATGGACCACGACAACTGGCTGTTCACCCTCTCCTTTCAGAATGTCCTGCAGCTGCTCTGAGACATCCCTGACCTTTGCACCCAGGAGGCAACGCACCATCTGGGAGTCCCATTAGCAGCCACAGTCTGTTTCCCTTACTACAGAATCCCCTATAACTATTGCTCTACCACTCTTTTTCCCTCCCCCTTGCACAGCAGAGCCAGTCAGGGTGCCATGACCCTGCCTACTGCTGCCTTCTCCTGGTGGGTCATCTCCCCCAAAAATATTCAGAGTGGTATATCTGTTTTGGAGGGTGATGGCCACAGGAGATTCCTGCACTATCTTCCTGTTACTGCTCTTGCTGTTGGTCACCCAGTCCCTATGTTTCTCTACTCTCTTAAGCTGTGGTGTGACCAACTCACTAAATGTGCTCTCCACCACATTCTCCACAAAGTGAGTCCATGCGCAGCTCCAGTGCCGTCATGTGGTCTATCAGGAGCTGCAGCTGGAGAAACTTCCTGCACATGCAGTCCTTAGGGCCACTGGCAATCTCCCTGATTTCCCACATGCCACAGGAGGAGCATGACACAGGTCAGAGCTCACCTGCCATGCCTGAAACAAACCCCAGTAATTATATTAAATGAAAAAAAGAAAGAACTTGTCCCTTTCACCTATGCAGAAGCCTCTCTGAGCTGAAGCCTCTCCGTGCTGAAGCCTCTCTGTGCCGAAGCCTCTCCATGCCAAAGCCTCAGTGCTCCACTCCTTCTCTGCATTACTCACTTGCTGGAAAGAATTATATGTGGTTCCTGACACACAGAAGATTTCTTAACATTGTGTTCGCCATTTAATGTCTTCCTACCACTGATTCTTTCAAAAACAGGTCCAACCACTAACACTATATAATCAATTTGCAGATGGCTTATCTGAATATTTGTCTTGGGATGGTGAAGAAGAATTGCATTGCAGAGAGGTTTAGGACTCTTTGTCCTGTCCTTGAAGAATTTGGTAGTTAGACTATTGCACTGATCTTTGATGTCTCCCCTGACTATCCAGGTAAATGCACGACACTGCTCCTTGGCAATGGCACGATCACTGTGCAATGTTTCAGAATTAAATTCTTTCATGAATTTGCCAGCTCATAAATGTCTCACAGTCCAAAAGGGAGGGGTGTGTGTGTGTGTGTGTGTGTGTGTGTGTGTGTGTGTGTGTGTGTGTGTGTGTGTGTGTGTGTGTGTGTGTGTGTGTGTGTGTGTGTATGGTATGTGTGTGTGTGTGTGTGAGTGTGTGAGTGTGAGAGAACAGTTTCCTGAGATGGTGGAAGGCATCAGTAAGTAAAGTCTCTTTTGTTATTTGAATTTTGCATCTCTAAGTTATTTAAGAAGCCTCCCAAATAACCCAGAGATATAACCTGGTGGCAGCATTTAAGAGAACAAGAATAAAGCCATACAGTTGTTGATTGTAAGTCACTGAAATATAAAGGGGAAGAAGAGAAAAAACATTACTGAAAAAAAAAATGGCTGGAGCAATAGCAGTTCACCCAGTGATGGATTGGGAGGCTGAAGACACCCTCATTGACTCGCGATGTGCACAGCTTCATAAAACCAGAGGAAATGGACCAATGGCAATTTTTCTCAAGCAAAATTTTTCAGTAACAATTGGGTCTAGAGCAGTGATTTTCAACCTCCCCTTCCCACTCACCAACCACCTTAAGCAATCCCTTACTAATCACAGAGCACCAATGACATGGGGATTACTTAAAGTGAGATGTGAGTGGAAAGAAGAAGATTGAGAACCACTGTGCTAAGCTCAATAAAAATTTTTGGGAAAGAAAAGAAAATTAAAAGAAGCTTCCTGGGGTAGTTTCCCATTCACCACGAGGCAATATTAAAGCTGCAGATTCTAGCAAAATCTGCAGAGCTGCTTCTTTCATCAAAGTGGCAGGGTCAAAGGAGGCTGGACAATCTTTGTAAACAATTATAAATAAAAATAATTTCAAATATATTCTTGGAAAATAAATATTTATTCTTTTAGGACTATATTTCTATTAATGGTCCCTTTTATATATTTGCTATTGTTTTCCATTTCCTGTCCTGTTAAATTATTATTCACTGGTGTCTTGGAGAAACTGTACTTTCCTGCAGTTTTGTTTGATGGAGGAAGGAGGAACAGGATGACGTAGACACTGGTGAGACAATTCGAGCTCCAGTACTAGATAAGCTGGTCTCACAGACTCTTGGGAACCTCAGTCTAAGACAGTTCAAAAGGGACAGGGTGGTTTCAAAAACGGGAGTTCATGCATCGGATCACATAGAGCCTGGATGATCTCGCAAACACCCATTGACCTGGATAGTCAAGGACCTCCTGTCCCATTCCTCTAGTGGCCATATTGGCCACTAGAAAAAGCAAACCACTGGAGGGGAAGCAAGACATGCTCAGTCCCGAGGGTCTGCTTAAGAAGAAATGGAACGAGAGGAGAATCAAGTGAAAGATTTGGACTCAGAGGGAGACTCGGTGATTAGGAAGTTGGGTAGGACTGGCTAACCCACAAAAAGAGGGGAAATGTTAGTTTAAAATGGGGGAATTGTGTCAACGTTGATGGCAAAGAATCCCAAGATTAAAGTTGGTTTCTGGTGATCAAGCAATGCTAGTTTTTTTTGGCAGTGGAGAGAAATTTACAAGCACTAATATGGTCCTGTCAGTCTCATTAATGGAGAATTGAATGAGGCTCACTCAGCTGTGTTCCAGCACTGACCCCACCATCACTCCCATTTCCCCATTGGACCTGTTGTGGGCCTTGCTTGGTGAGGAGAATAATGCAGAACTAGATGAAGGCTAGAAATATACTTGTGCCCATGGATGGTTCCTGCAATATTTCTGAAGTTTTAGATGTTAGATCGCCAAAGAAATAGAGAATATCCATCCATCAAAACCTACAGGGGCTACAGGTTAATTGGTGTATTTGGGGACAGAAGAGCCTGTCGTTGTGCTGTACGTCTAAATCTCACTGTCAAATAGTGTGAATTTTCAGGCAGATTTATCAAGGTGAGAAATATGGTTTATTATTTTGGAGAACTAAATTATTTTACATAGTTTTATTTAACACAGTCACTTCCAGTTGTCGAATCATAAAAACTTTACAACATAGAGGAAGTCCCATTGGCTTTGAGACATCCCACTGTCCAGTTCCCAGCACACAGACTTTTGGTTCAGGACTTTCAAGAGCAATCATTTCAACCTGGGTTGTTTCTGTAACTTGGGCTTTCCAGGCTAATGTGGTCACAACAGCCTCAGTGATAACAACTTAGTTTTTAATGACATTAATGTACCTAACAACTAGCAGCTACGTCCAATCTCCTGTTAATGTTTGCTGAGACACACAAACACTGAAAGATCAAAAATACTTATCCTTGACTCTCTGCTGACATCAGTAAGAAACGATGGAATTAGAACTGGCTAGCCATCCCTTATCAGAAGTGAGAGATAAGTCAAGCTAATAAATGCTAGGAATCTGAGCCTCCGACAGCAGACAACCAAGATCTAACATCAAGCAGGTAAGAGGAGTTTTTGTTCCTATTGATTTCAGCTGCATTGTAAGAATATTGGTAAAGTAGGAACATTTTGTTTAGTGATACTTTGGATTTTTAGGACCTAAATGTGCAGTGGCTGAATGTCCAGTGTGTCACCAAATCTCATTTACAGGGACATAGTGGGTCCAGTTCCTTCCCAGGCCCAGCCCGATTTGTTTGAGTTGATGCTGAGACAGTAGCTCTACTTGAGTTCTCAGACTCTGGGGAAAAAGACCTGCAGGCCTCCCACTTTTAGGGGTGGGTAGGAACCTAGAATTGAACTGCAACGATAGTGCATGGATCTTGGGGCTTATCGGAAGTGGTCTTTGACATTGAGGAGTGCCACTGAAATCTGGGAAGAAATGAGATTTCTTAGCTTTACACTCTAGTCCTTATTTGTGAGAAAAAAAACTATATGTGTGGTGGAATGTATGACTGATGTGATGGATTTATCCTAGGAAAATCTCTGTAGGTAGTTAGATGGAACTAACAAGTCAGAAGCTACAATGTAAAGAAAATTGAATTCATATTCAGCTGAGTTTTGTACATAATTAAAGGCCATTTTTAATTCTTACAGCATTCAAATAAAATGTGAATAAGGTAACATTCGGCACAACGTAAATGTTGATTGAAAATAATGTAAAATTCCCTTCATCAGGCACATTTGGTGGAAGTGCAATGTAGTTCCTATTTCATTATCAATCAGTTCTCTAGCACAATGGCTGAGTCAATGTGGCGAGTGTTGTGAGACAGGAATCAGATGACATCGTTGAGATCACAGAGAATCACCTCTTGCTTCCCACTCATTTGCCATGCTCTGTTGCATACTTGAATGCATTCATTGGCCCTGACTCTACAGCTCAAATGTGGTAGAAAAGTGAAAGGAGAAACCGCTCTCTTGGGGAAGAGATTCTCCTTACTCAGGCATGATATTTTAGCTATGATCTGACCTCTGAGTCCTTTTACTTCAGTGCTGTAAAAGTCTGTAGGTAAAAGCATTACTTTTGATTGACTGTCTGGCCATTTCCCTGAGAATGTTCCCTCTGTTCTAGTCCCACATCTTAGAAGACCTTTTCACCTACCACTTGGAGTTGGAGACCAGTATAAAGTAATTGTGAGCTTCCTGAACATGTCATTAATTTGTCCCTTTGGTAACTAAATATTTAGAGATTTTAGATGCTCATGCTCTTTATAACTTGAAGCAACAGTTCTGCACTTTCCAGAAAGAAGATGAAGCTCTCAGTTTCAGAACTACTGAGGAGGCAAGGTCTGTACTTCCATCCCAATACTAGTCACTGCAGCCTATTTGCAAGGTTAAATAAAAAGGAACTTTGATATGGGATAATAGCTGGAATGTCAACTTTTTTTCAGTTTACAAGGGGGAAATGTATTCTCACGTCTGTCTTCTGCAGCATAGGTAGGAAAGGTTCAGAGGGACAGGGGCCAGGGCAACTTGGTCATCATGGATGAGTCAAGCTGAAGGATCTGTATCCATGCAGCAAAGCTCTGTGAATATCCAATGACACAGATTCTTTGATGGGATTTGCTAGATGGGTGGCTCACTTACACACAGCTCTGACCTGCCAACTTCATCCTGAGCTGAATGTAGCCCAGAGATGAAAGAATGTGCAGGCACTGAAGCCACATGTCTACCCCCTGTTCCTCTAAATGCTCACACTTTTCTCCAGATTACAGCATCTCCATTCTCTTGTGTTTCCTCAGTATTTTGTAAACTGCTATTCACTTCTGGTGACTTCCTTCACCTTCTTAATATGAATATATTCCATCTGATCTTCCTGTCTTCATCCCAAATTTTATCTTGTATTCTATTTCTTTATTTCCCATCATTATTATACCCTCTTAATCTTGTCATTTCAAAAAAAAGTAAAATCCTTTTTCTGACCATCTCAGTGGTTCAATATCCAGGTGTTTGGATGATCCAAAGGTTACCTGCCTCAATAAAGTGGCTGTCAGTTGCAGAGAATGAATCATTCTTCCATAATTTTCTCACCCATTGATGATATCTGCTCATGCACCAGGATTGGTGCATAGCATATCTCTCAGCCCAGAAATGGGCATGGAAGGGAAAACCATAATCTATTACAACTCTATTACAGAGCCAACAATCTGGGTTCAAATCCAGCACAGCATATAAGGAGGTGGTACATTCTCCCCATGTCTTCTTGGGTTTTCTCCAGGTGCTCTGGTTTCCTCCCATTCTCTAAAACATATAGGTTAATTGGGCAACACGGGTTTTGTGGGCAGTAAGGGCCTTTGACTGGGCTGTATCGTTAAAATTAAAACAAATATTTCCACTTCTGACAAAAACATTATGATCTGTCCGATGAAGATGGCTGATCATTTCTCAATGGACAGTAAGTCCGAGGGCTGTTGATGTCAAGTTGCAAGTTGACTGGGAAAGCATTGTTTCCAGAAAATGTTTACAACCATCAAGAGAGAGTGTGACATTCACCGCATCAGTTTGCTGGACATTTACACTTGGCAAGCTGTCATTCATGTTTACTCAAATTCTGAAACAAGGGAAATAGTTCCCAGGTAATAGAGCACAAAGATTACTTAAGCAGTAAAAAAAAAGATTAACACTGTCCTTTAATCCAGTGCTGTCTATAAGGTGTTTGTACGTTCTTCCTGTGTCTTCGGGTGCTCCCACCTTTCAAAGTGGGTTTGTGAGTAGCTCGTGGGCTGTAAGTACCAATTACTGTGCTGTACGTTTAAATTTTAAATGTTTTTTTTTCCATTAAAAATCTATAATTCCATCTACTCTTTTAATCTGGAGTCCAAGCACAGTACTGGAGATTGACATAAAGTTGAAAAGGTTATAGTAAGAAGGGCTACTGAGAGATGAAGACCAGCCTATGTGCTTATTGAAGGAGGGAAGAAGAGATTATGCAGTTTTTAATCTTTATCTTTGCTATATGAAGTACACTGTTTGACCTGCTGTTTTCCAGCATTGTGTGTTTAATGCAGTTTTAACTACATATCAAAAGCATTAGAAGTGGAGAGATCCTTCTTAGTTTGTTAAAAAAAAATCTGATTAATTGGGTTCAGGAGGAAAAGAGATTGGAGAAAATAATCTGACCAGGATCTGGAACAGTCTCTTATCAACTAATTCTGATATTGACAATAAACTTTCTTAAGAATTAATTCTATGTGTGAGTGGTGAATTATTTAAATCTAACAGTAGTGTTTCTGTTCATTCCATTTTCCAGCCTTTATAGAGGTTTGAGGACCTGCCGTTGTCATGAAGATATTTACAGTTGCTTTGGTGATCTTCCTGATTAAAGGTACAGAACATCGTCTTCAGACCAGCACGTCTTTAAACCAAGTCTTGAACCCCACACAAAGCTTTCAAATGAACACAAACAATGATGAAAACATGCAGCAAAACAAATCTCAGATCATTTAATTGTCCTGATTGATTTTTAGTTTGTAGGACGTTATTGAGAGCAGTTGGTATTGGAATGATTGCAGAGTAGGAAAACATCAATGTATTGGTGTGAGTGATAGAACATGGGTTCATTTCTATCACATGCTTGATTCATATACTGAGCTGAAATGCAAAGGGGAATTTTGCATTAATTGTTAACTCTGAGCCAAAAAAAATTATCCAGCTCTCTCCATCTACCTATGAAGGATGAATATTACAACTGGTGAATGAAGCACTTTGCCTTTGATTGTGTTTAGGGACCCATCTACATTAGTAAAGGAGTTCAATTATAATAGTGCATTGTCAATGGACCAGAGATTGAACTCAGGCTCTTGACCTTCTCCCCCACTCCCACCCTCTCAATGCAGGCTGGTCAAAATAGTTTTGGTATCCTGAGAAGACTACTAATTTGTGGCTCTGTTAGCCTGAGATAATTTACTGGATGGTCTTTTACTAGATCACAGACAGGTAGCATATTTTGATTATTATTGCTAAATCAGAAAAAAACGCAGGCTATTACATGTCACAGGTATTTTATTTGGCAAATTGGCAATGAGAGACAGTCCCTTGAATGTAAGGTTTTAATCTCCAATTGGAGGTTATGATATGAAACTCAACAGAATCCTTATCTAGGCCAGATGTATGGATATGAGGCTTGTCTGAGTGAGACAATAATATCTTTGTCTTCTATAGACACTGAGAAGACCAGATGAGTTCTTCCAGCATTTTGGTGTGTTTTTACTTGTCTGAGTGAGTGCCGGTATCTTGTATTTTCATGAAATGAGACACTGTTGATCAGCATGAACATGTGCCATGTGACTCTATTCAGGTGACTAAAAATCTCAGGCACCATCCACAGAAATGCTGAAGTTGAATGTTTACCCAATGTCCCAGGCAACATTTCTCCTTCAAAAAATGCCATTGCAAAATTCACACATTTAGAAATTTATGTTGAGAAACAAACTTGCTTCTCTACTAGTCTCCTTCTTCACTCCTTTAATTATAGTTTCAAAGATCTTGCTGTGCATAAAATGACTGCATCAAAACATTTATTATACCTATCTGCAAAACATGTGTTAACTAAATTTAGTATTAGAATTATATAAATTAGAGCTGGGCAAAACTGATGCTGGGTTAGGAAGGGGTAAAAATGCCAGATCCATGGATCATCGTCAGAGACAAACCATGACCTTGTGTAGGTTCTAGGTGAGAACACCGGCCTGTAGGAAAGAAACACCTGGTTTTCTTTAGCATTTTCCAGTTCCTCGTCTCATCCCAAATGATGCACTGCCAAGGGAGCACTTGAAAAGTAGTTGTCCAGTGACTGAGGAAATTGCCCACAGCAAAATCCCTGTCACAGCAGCATAGAAGAGAGCAGAAAACCTGCTCTTCTGCTGTTGATCGAGAGATCAGATATTGGCAGAGCGGCAGGAAGAACTCAATGTCTTTCAGAGTAGGGTCAGGGATCCTTCATACCCACCTGAAAATTCCAGGTTTATTTTCTGTGCTGAGACACTACAGGGTCATGGTGGATTTTTGTTCCTGATAGGTAAACTTTTTGACCTAATAACATATTGCTGTGCAGGTGAAAGGGTCTTGTCTCCACCACAGGGGAAAAGGCACACACCAATAAAGACATTTCACAACATCCTCTACATAGGATTTCCTTAACAGCCTTTCTTTTGTTCTTGCCCAGGGTCCCAGAGTGCAGCCATCCCTGTGGATGAATCCAAACCCAACATATCATTGAGCTGGCAGCAACCTTTTTGGGAGTTGTTCAAGATAGGGCACGAATTTGCTACTGCTGCTGTTGGAATACTATCCAAGTCTGAATTGGCTAAAACAGCAGTGTAAGTATTTCTCTCTTCCCTTCCCTCACCCACGCACACATGTACATGTGCACACATGCACTCACATATACAAACATGCCAACGCACACAGACACACATGTATATACATATAATCTCTCCTTCTCTTGATTAGCAAGTGAGGAAACATCCAAAAAATTAGCACCATTAAGGATAGGAGGAACGTTTGCCAAAGGATTCAGCAGAATTTGGAAATGAAAGAGTTTAATCTGGACATGTGAGGTCAAATGCCAGAGGAAAGTCTGCAAGAAATGGGAGGAGCCTTGGGTACATTAAGCAGCAGAGGGATCTCGTGATGCAAGGCCATAGCTATTTTAAAATGTAAACACAAGGAGTTGGGGTGTGAAAGAAGCTGTAAAAACACACTTGATGTGGGTATTGAGTATAAAAGTTGGCAAGTATGCTGCAGCTGTACAAAACTTTGGTTAGGCTTCATCTGGAGTGTTGTGTGCAGTTCTGGTCATTGCAGTGCAGGCGGGATGTGGAGGCTTTGGAGATGGTTCACCAGGTTACCTTGGATGAGAGAGAATAAGCCACGTGAAGATGCTAGACAAACTTGGAGCATTGGAGGCTGAAGGGGCAACATGACTCAAGAAAATACAATTATGAGGGGCAGGGAAAGGAGAGATAGTGAGAAACTTTTTTTTTTAACCAGAATGGAAATATCAAATACTTAGGGTAGAGCTTAAGTTGAGAGGGGAGGGGGAAGGTTTAAAGAAGATTTACAGGAAAAGTCTTTTTTACACAAGTTGCCTTTGGAAGTGGTAGAAGCCGACATGATAGGAACACTCAAGAGACATTTAGGCAGACACATGAATAGGCAATTGGGTGGCACAGTTGGCATAGTGGTCAGCACAATGCCTTTACAATGCCAGTAATCGGAACGCCTGCTGTCTGTAAGGAGTTTGTACATTCTCCCCATGTGTGTGTGGGTTTTCTCTGGGGGCTCTGGTTTCCTTCTACCATTCAAAAATATATCAGAGGTGTAAGTTAATTGGGAGGCATGGACTCATGGGCCAAAATGACCTTTTACCGTGGTGTATGTCTAAATTTAATTTCATTTAATTTAAACTTAAACTTTAAATTAATTGAAATGGTAGGATACAGACCATGCATAATTTAATTTGGCATATGGTCAGCACAGATCTCATGGGTTGAAGGATCTTTTCCTGTGCAGTATTATGCCATATTTTTATTCAAGAGAGGTACTACCTACTTGGGAAAGAAAGGACAGTGGGTAACAGGTGGAGGTAAAAGTTGGGGATATTTGAGTGACTTATTTGCATTCTTTTATATAAATTAATGTAAAATGTACAAATTTCATTTTATAACTTTTCCCTTCTCTAAAGAGGAAAGCTCGCAAACAGTACAGAAAAATTTGATACCCTGCTTGAAACGACAATAAAGGAGCTGTACAATTTGACAAAGGAACTGGAGTGGAAAGGAGTCCCTATCACTCAACATATTATTGAGCAGGGTAAACAACTGCAAGACAAATTGTACGCTGCTGGATCCCAGGTGCAAGAGGCGATTGGCAATGAAACCTACAATACCATTCAAGAGAAACTGGAGTTAATCCATAATGATATTCAACAGTATCGTCAAAACCTGAGTCAAATCTCCAGCCAATTCAATCAGACAATCAAAGACACCACCCAACAAGTGGAGGAATGGCACAAAAGAGTCAGCCTTTATACTGAGCCACTACGTGAAAAGATCAGCGGTCGTATTGACGAACTGAGGAAGTACCTTTCGCCTTTTATTCATGAGACCAAGGAGAAACTCAAAACATTCGACAATCTTGTTGCAAAATGGAAAGAGGCCCCATCAGCAACTAACTGATAAGCCTTAAAGTTACTGTCTGCTGGGTCCTGACTCTGATTTATATTAATTAGGAACAGCAGATACAAATTAAACTTTAATTCAATCACAAGGTGAAAGACACATTATTCAACTCCATTCCATATTCATCATTTATATAAACACTAACCTGTGTAGCAGCATAAATTGGCTTGAACTAAAAAAAAATGTTTTCTACCATTCATTTCCCCATGCATGAATATTCCTAGCAATAATTTTTGGAAACACCTAACAATTAATATTATTTTTTTATGGCATTGCACAAAGATTTAATCCTCATGGTCAATTTTTCCACCCATTGATACAACCTGGAATTTGTGGTGGGATGAAAGGTGAGGGATTCAATCCCAAAGCGATGTAAACTAAAAGCTGATGGCAACTTCAGAGCTGAGTGATGAAATCTGAAGTTGCCATCAGTTCCTAGCTGCCCTCCAATCTTCCACTTTCTGATTTGACTTGAATTTCAATTTCTGACAGACTTCTTGGTATACAAAAAAAACTCCAATTAAAATCTCGTGCCTTGTTGACTGAGAATTAACTGAGCTTTTCGAAGTATATAAAAGGATAATTTGAGCTGAACAACCTAGCCTGGTTATAATTTCTTTACAGTAGTCTTTTCAATATATTGTGCATTTAAGCTGAATTTTTATTTTAAACATTGTTTACAGCATTTTAGTTACTCACCTAATCAACATGCAATTTCCACATTTTATTGTGGGTAAAATGTTGAAAATGTTGGATTGTTTTAAAAATTCTTGGATTGGCATTTATTTCTTATTCTGTTTGGCTGAGTGGATTTCCATGTTGCTGAACTCAGCTATACCTTCTGTTGGACATCTGTGGTGCTATAGCAGTGATATCAGTGGTGAGCCTCATTCTTTGCTGGTCAGAAAGCCCATGGCATTGGGCAGGGATCTTCATTGGCCCATAGTGCCCCCCCCCCCCCAGCCCATACCAACCTGATTCAGCAAGCCTTCTAGAGAGGCGGAGCAAGCGGTAAGTGAGAACTCTGCCTCAGCTCTGGATTTTGACTCTTTCCCTTGGATTGTTTGCATGGGTTTCTGATGCCTTACTGCTGTTAAAGACATTTTAATGATTTTTAAATGTTTCTAGTCAGAGACATTTAAAAAATAGTTGCAGAATCATAGCCCCACAGGCTCTTCAGCCCACAGAATCTATGCAAACCAACAACCATCCATTTGCAGTGATCTCCCATTTTTTTTTAATCAAACCCCCCCCCACCAGATTTTATCCCTCCATAAATATAAAAGGGAAAATTACAAATGAATAAACCAAGTTAAATAGTTAAAGAAATTCGGGGGAATAAGTCCAATGTAATTAAAAACATTTGTGCAATGCAAAATAAAAATAAATCTCTATTTAATTTTCTACTCATGGTCAGTGGTCACGTTCAGGTTAATGGAGGCCTTGCTGCCCAAGCCCCACTGGTAGTTAAGCTCAAAACATTTGTTTCCCCCCCAGCCTCTGATATCCAGCTCTTCTTTGCATTCTCTGGTTCCGTGGAAAGGCACAAGGGTAGAGAAGGTTTCACCTGCAAAGACTACCTCATAACCCTCAATTTTCCTTTCATCCATGTGCCTGCCTAGGAGTCTCTTAAATGTACCTCATGTCCCAGCTTCCACCAGTACGCCGGCAAGGCATTCCAGGTGCCCACATCTCTCTGCGTTTAAAAAATAAACTTACCCCTGAAGTCTCTTCTAATCCTTTCTCCCTTCACTTTGTACAGAACCCAATGAGTAAACAGTGAGATCCTGGAGGAACTCAGTGGATCAGGCAGCATGGGTAGAAATGGGCAGACAACATTTTGGGTCAGGACCCTTTATTGAGAGTCTTGATGAACGGTCTCAGGCTGAAATATAGACCGACAATTTCTACCCATGGAAGCTGCCTGACCTGCTAAGTTCCTCCAGGATCTCACTGTTTGCTTAAGATTCCAGCATCTGCAGATTTGAGTGTTTCTCAACCTGAATAATGTGTAGATAATTAATGTTCAAGTAATTTGGTTGCGATCTGCTGAAAATTAATTGTTTAAGAAGAAGCACCTGAGATGGAAGAGAAGATGAAACTCAATTTGATCATAACATCCTGGTGCTGCTTAAGAGTTATTGGGTATGTTTTCAGGCTAATTGTTACCTTATAAAGTCTGACAACTAAGGGAGGAGCAGACAGAAATGAATGTAGTTCATTAGAGATAGTGTGGCTGGTATATAATGTAAAGGTCAGTGGAAGCTTCCTAAAAAAGAGATAAGCATAGATGAAATATTCTGGTTGCAGAGACAAAGAGGGAGCATGTTCTGGTGACAGATGGGTTGATTTTTGCCCATTCTTTCAGAGAGAATGTAATAGAGACGTTAAAATGCAAGTAATTGGCAAATTACTGTTGAATGCATTTGGACCAAACTATGAGGGAGATCTCAAGGAATGAGAAATATTTGTCAGATGTTGAATGTACAAATGGAGTGGAAGGAGGTAGTCATATATTAATATTCTCAATCAAATCTGAAAAATATTTTATCAATGCAAAAGCTATATAAATAATAGATATTAATAAAAATCCAATTAACAGCCATTAGTGGCCAATATTTGCAAAATTTGCTCTATCTGAAACGATGTAACAGTTTGCAATTCCTTTTTATTGGTAACTTAATTGAATCTTCAATACTAATATGAATGGTAAATTGAGGTAATGTCACTGAAGGATCCAAGTGAATCCTGAATGTGTTTACCAATTGTGTGTTGTATTCATTGTAACTTCTGGAATAAAAGTGACATGCTGAAGAACAGGTCATCTTAGTTTTTGTTCGAAATAAGTACAAAGCTTGCTGGGCCATTACCTGGCTAAGGCTAATCAACTGTGTCATGAGGTGATCTGGTGACAATCTCCTGGAATTATGTCGTGTGCCACTACAATTAAACCTGCCCTCCATCACTAAGGGGGAAGGCAGCCATCTCTGAACCCACTAAACCAGACTGAGAACCCATCTTCCTCAATCCTGAGACAGGGGTCAAAGCACTCCAATAGTATCCCAGAGAAGATGAGCTAGAGATAGGAATTCAAATTGTGTTTAAATTCAGTTCATCAAAACATCAGAAAAGGTCACTGAATTTGCCTCATGTTCTGTCACCAGTATCCTTACACGGTTTTATATGTGACTGCAGATCCACAGGTATTTTTTGTGGTCTCTTAACTGCTCTCTGATGAGATACAGGTTGAGAGCAGTAATTTCTTATCCTTCCAGCAGAATCCACATCATATGAAGGAATTAAAGCAAGTCTCCCTGAGACCATTCTGGAACATAGGTAGGCACACCATGTACCACAGTTTGTCTGCAGCTCATCCATCAACCATGCAGTGTCTCAGTTTGAAGCTTCTCATTCCCTCTAAGGCCCATTGTCTCCTTATCACCTCCTCCTTGTCGCTTCCCACTGGTCCACAACGTTTTCTCCTGATCGCCTCCTCCTGGCCCACAACTCTGGCCTATCTCCTCCTTGTCACCTCCCACAGGCCCACAACTATGGCCCGTCTGCTCCTTGTCACCACTCCCAGATCCACAACTATGAATTATCTCTTCTTCGTCAAATCCCCCAGCCCCACAAGTTTGGTCCATTTCCTCCTTGTCCCTTTTCAGACATTGTGATTGCAGTAAAAACACATCGAAATGTGGAGAAACTCAGTATTTCAGCATCCATAGGAAACTAAGATATATTTCTGACTTTTTGGGCCTGAGCCACTTCTCATAGGCCTGCAAAGTCTCCTCCTTGTTCCCACCCCCAGACTCACATCATCTCTTCCTTGTCACTTCCCTCAGACCTACAATGTTTTTTTGGCACCTTCCCCAAGCCCACATTATCTCCTTTTCGCCTCCCCCAGACCTACATCATCTCTCCTTGTCGCCTTCCCCAGACTCACATTGTTTCCTCCTTGTTGCATCACCCAAACACACATAATCTCTCCTTGTCAATTCTCCCAGACCCACAATGCCTCCTACTTGTCACTTCCCCTAGACCCACATCATCTTGTCCTGGTCACCTCCCCAGACCCAAAATGTCTCCTCCTTGTCACTTCCCCTAGACCCATATCATCTCCTCCTGGCCATCTCCCCTAAACCCACATCGTCTCCTCCTGGTCACCTCCACTAGACCCACATCATCTCCTCCTTGTCACTTCCCCCCTAGACCCATATCAGCTCCTCCTGGTCACCTCCCCCAGACCCACAATGTCTCCTCCTGGTCATCTCCCCTAGACCTGCATCATCTCCTCCTTGTCACTTCCCCAGACCCACAATGCCTCCTCCTTATCAATTCCCCTAGACCCACATCATCTCCTCCTGGTCACCTCCCCAAGATCCACATCATCTCCTAATGGTAACTTCCCCCAGGCCCATAACTCCAGCACTGCATTTTTGCTCTGAAGCTTGGCTGAAGTTTATTGATCCACTGTGAGTGGTTGTGGATTCAGATGCCAAACATCTAGTGTTAAAAACCCAAAATGTCTCTGCCACTCAAATCATTCTCTCCTTCAATAGGAATAAGAAAGGTAGATTTTTATTTAAGTATAGAGAGATTGGGAGAGATGGAGGGATCTTGCTGTCCTTGTTCACAGTCACTGACAGCACATTAGGGTTAGGCAGCTGGCAGTCGAGAGGGCAAATCAATGTGGGCCTTCATTGTAAGTGGAGAAGCAGGGAAGTCTTATCACAGTGGAAAAGGGCCTAAGTTAGGTAACAATTTGAATATCATGTACAGTTTAATCTCCTAATATGAGGAAGGACATTCTTACAATTGAGGGGGTCCAACAAACATTCTCCAGACTGACTCCTGGAATGGCAAGATGGACTGATGAAAAAAAAATGGCTTGACTAAGGTTATACTCATTGGGATTTAAAAGAAATTCCATGCACCCACCAATTTCTGTTTTTAAAAAAACAATCCCTCAGGTTTCTGTTAAATCTCTCCTCTCCCCCCTTATCTTAAACCTATGTCCTTTTGGTTATCGATTCCTCTGAGCAAAAGACTCTATGCACTGTCCTGATCTATTCCTCACCTCTCATCCTCTTGAACTCCAAGAAATAAAACCAAATTTTGCTCAACCTCTTCCTGTAACTACCGGATAAGTGGCCTTTCTCATTAATTACATGAAATGCTTCCATTGCACCAATCCCATGTCTATTGGGAACACAAAAGCATTCTGAGAACTCAAAACTACTGTTTTTTTTTACTTAAAAAAACAAATCAGTCCAGTTTACTGTTCGTCCTCTTATCAGATGGAATAGATAAGAGCAGGTTAATAAATCCTAGAAGTTTGGAAACCAGATTACAGAAGACAGGAGGACAAAATTCAAGCAGGTAAGAACTGTTTTGTGCCCCATTTTATGATTAATCAACAATTTATGGAAAGAGTCAAAACTTTAAATATAAACATACAGCACAATAACTGGCCCACAAGATCCCATGCCCCTCAAATACACCAATGAATCTACAATCCCCTACCACCTTTGTATATGTTTGAAGGTTGGAAGGAAACTGGAGTACCCACACAGACATGGGGAGAATGTACAAATTCCTTACAGGCAGCTGTGGATTCAAACCTGGGTCATTGGCTCAGTAATAGTACTGTGCTAACCGCTCCGCTGACCGTGCATCCCTCAAGGCCAAGGTGAACATCTTGCTTATGAAAGCTTGCTGGTCTTTGCTGTTGGTTTACTGAGAAAATTTCCACTAGTTACTCTGATCCACTAACTAACTGTTAACCAATTTCATTGCCCCCAATTTCCCAACTCTTTTGGTAGGTTTGATCCCTGGAATCTCTGTACTTTATTAAAATTCTCCAAGGGTTTACACATGAAGTCTGGGTGTGAAGTCTTTGTTCCTCATTTGTTGAGGGTAGAAGGATGATCAGAGCCACGTTTGATGAGCTCCCTGTTTCTAAACAAGCAGGTGCATTAAACACCCTGCTCTTGACTGATACTCCTGAGTGCTTTGGAAACAGGGGTAGGGGGGACATCACCATTGTCCTGTATATCCCTCAGATTAGGTAAACACAAATCTTGTTGGCCCATATCAAATGGAATTATGCCTGAAAATAGTTACTTGTGGGGTTGCAGGTATTTCTTCACACACCTGTTTTGCTAAGAAGCTGTATAGAAGTATAATGAATGGAAGGTGGTTTCATTAGGAGTTTGTGCAATAATGGTGGACCACTTCCAAATGCCCACAGTGAGGCAGTTTAACAAATGTGAAACTTGAGGAATGAGCCCTCAACAAGAACTAACCCTTCAAATAGTGAGGCGAATCCATGGCAGATTGGACACAATCATGTCTACATCCAGTGGCTATGGGGTATTGTGGCATCAGAGGTTGAATAATTCATTAGCGAATGGCTGGCTTCTACAAGAAAGACCTTAGCTCAAATATTCAAGACATACATTGGCCACAATTCAATGGTGCTTTCTCCCTGATTTTGGCTCAGATAAAGTATAACCCTTTACTTCAGGTTCTGAAACAACTAGATAATTAAACATTGCAACAATGATACCCTGTTGTGTCAAGGTTCTTGCAATTTTCTTGTAAGCTTTAGTTCCATTGAAAAGGTATACTTGAATTACACATCATTATAAATGTTGAATGTGACTTATATTGTTAAAAGTAATTCAGTGTTTAAACTGCAAAATGTGTTGATGCATTAGAACTGCATATTTGAAGTTAGTGTAACCAACACAACCAGTGGAGATCTGCCAACAGTGATGAATATAATGATCATGAGTACAAGCCAAGGAGGTCAGTCCTAGCCAGCAGAGCTGAGCACAACCAATGAGAGTAAATAAACATGAAGAGAGCAGGAGAACCAGCTGTGGTGAGTTCACCGGTGGAAGACGGTGTGGTGTATGTTTTAAGGCTGGCGACAAAATTTTTTTTTCTCTTTTACATCCCAGCTGCTAAGTTGCCAATGCATGGATTGTGGTAGATGCTAGAATTTCGGAATTGCCAGTGTGTGCGAGCTCGACTGAGCATCACACCTGGAAATTTATAAGATTGACCCTGAGCCATTGAAGGAAATACATAACAAAATCGCAAGACTGGAACAAATCAACAGGTCAAGCAGCATCTGTGAATGCAAAATATATGTCAGTTTACGAACGTGCATCAAACCTGAGAGGGAACGGGAAACTGTTATGTCCTGCCATTATTCCCTGCCCTTCTAAGTCAGGCACTTGCCCAGGGACAAATGCAGAAGGGCAATGGAACAGGCCCCATTTTCCTGGATGAGTGCCATCCAACAAAACCTTGGAAGCTCAACACAATCCATGGGAAACTACTCACTTGGACAGCACGCCACTATAAACACTCACGCCCTCCATCTCTGGATTACAGTGACACAATGCACTGGAGATACTCCCCAATGATACTCCAATTGAACCTCCCAAACCTTCAATCTCCACCACCAAGGACAAGGGCAATAGACCGGTGGGAACATCACAGGTTTCCCTCTAAGTCACACACCAACAACCCTGACTTGGAAATACCATTCCTTCATTATCAGTGGTTCTCAACCTTTTTCTTTCCACTCACATACCACCTTAAGCAATCTCTATGCCATCGGTGCTTTGCGATTAGTAAGGGATTGCTTAAGGTGGTATATGAGTGGGAAAGGAAGGTTGAGAATTACTGCTCTAGATCAAATTGTTACTGAAATATTTTGCTTGAGAAAAATTGTCATTGGCCCATTTCCTTTGGAGTTATGAAACTGTGCACATAATGAGTCAATTAGGTATGACTAAAACAGTGGTTTTCAAACTTTTTCTTTCCACCCACATACCACCTTAAGCAATCCCTTACTAATCACAGAGCATAGGGAATGCTTAAAGTAGTATGTGAGTGGAAACAAAAAGGTTAAGAACCACTGGTCTAAATCCTGGAACTCATTACCCAATAGTCCTGTGGAATTCCTTCAGTAGAAGGACAGCTATTATTCAAAAATGCACTCCTCATCACCTTTTTTTAGGGCAGTTAGAGACAGTTCCTTAATGTGAATGAAAGAGGAGGACATACAGCACAGTAACTTGCCCATTCGGCCCATGAACTGTGCTGGCCAATTACGTCCAATGAACCTACAACCCTGGTACGTTTTGAATGATGTGGCAATCAATATGAAATTAACATTGCAAAACCCTGAGATTCCAGTGGATTGTGAGGAAGAGAAAATATTGCATTTGCAATAATGGGGTGGAACTAAAACCTTCTTTGATTCTGTTTGAGAAAGATCTTGATTTTTCAAAATCTGCTTGGATTTCACCTTCCCTTTTCTGTGATTTCCCACTAGCACAGTGACTTCTGAAATATCCATGCCTCTGTTACTCTAGCCACTTGAGCATCCCTGAATTGGATTGTCGCACTATTAGCTTTAGATCTACAGCTCTCAAATTGCCAAGTCCTACAATTCTCCCTCCTAAATCCCTCCTCCCCCCAACTCCTTTCTCCTTTCAAATTACCTATTGACCAAACTTTTAATCATACTTGGCACAAATATAGCTAATAAAGTTCTTGTGAAGTCACTAAATAAACAAAAGTTGTTTCTGTGGTTGTTGATTTTACTTGAGTAAACACTGAGTTAATGATCAAATACGCAAGGATCAACATAACTATAATTCTGTCCATGTTGTTAAAAAATTATTGACCAAGAGATAAAAAAAACTACTGTTGATTTTGCTTCCTTACAGACTTGACCAACTCCTGCTTAACAAAATGAAGATATTCATCATTACTTTGTTGCTGTTTGCCTCAAAAGGTACATCACAAAACATTGTTTGATGTCAGTTTTAATTCTGTGGGCATACTCTCTTGACACTAAGTCATAGGTTATGGGTTCAGGGCTTACTTGAGAGATTGGGCCATTTAAAAAAAATTCTTCCAGATTTAGTGCTTGGGCATTCACTCTCTACAAAACTATAAATGGATGAGAAAGATGTCTCCAATATCCTCCCTGTCTGGATCTGTGAGAAGAACAAATAAAAAGCAAAAAATAGTGTTGCAGATCATTAAAAGCAATTGCAATACATTAATCAGACTGGTTTGCAATGTCTGGATCACATTTCAGAAATGTTAGTGGGTCATATCAGTACAAGGGTGGCCTGTTGCTGTTACTCTATCACACACGTTTACCTTCCGTCCCAGCACAATACATCTACTGCAACCAACTGATTGCATTCACTATATCTGCAACAGATTATCCAAATTCTCCCCATCTGGTCTTCTATCTTCTACCTTCCATTAGTTTGACCTCATTTAAAGCTCTGTTGTTCTGACCTCAGGAATAAGACTGGGTCACCATGAATCATTGCTGACCAACTGATCAATGCTGGCCTAAGCTTTAATGTTTGTATCCTAGGGCCTTGGTGTTTAAACCTCTCCATGGTCTCACCAATTATCTCCTCCCCAAACCTCAGCTCTTGTGACATTGTCCACCTCTACAACTCTCTAAAATGGGTCATCTAATCTATACTTTTGTGTGACCACCACTGGCGCTAAGGGGGGGGGTGGATTTGTGGGCATTGAACCCCTAAAAGAGATATTGTGCCCACCCACTCGCAGAACTAACATCCACGAGATCTAAGCATGTATGTTTGTCTTTTACATTGGAGGGAGGGGGGAAGAGTGATGGCGGAACACAGAGGAGGTTCATGGCATCTACCTCTCCCCCCTCGGCTGAATACATTTTCGAACGTCGGTTTGTGCACCCTCCCCCCCGTGGTTACCCTAATGCCCACCCCCCATGATTAGATTTGTTCTGACATTGACTCTGTATGTGACTCTGTCTTTCTGAGTCCCACCATTGCATCACTGCTATCAGCCCCAAGGTCAGCACCATTACAATCCCCTTCACTACACCCCACCCCTTCATCTCTTTTGCTGTCATTGAGTCATGTAGCATGAAAACAGGCCATTCAGCCTACCAAGTTCATGCTGATCATCGTTCCCATTTTACACTAATCCTGTTTATTATCTCCATAATCTCATGAACCCCCAACATTCTAGCACCTACCACAATCCATGCATTTTCCCACTCTTTTACATGTTAGGGGTAATCTACACCAACCACTCTATGTTAATTGGCAACTCCCTGTTTTAATCGGTCCATTAATGTCCATTTATGTCAGATTATAGTGATGTGAAATATTACGACCTTTTCATATCTGATCACAGGAAGTGTGGGTGCCTGAAGGACAGAGTAGGTATTCTGCAACATTCAGCATCCTATGGCTCACTTTAGGCTCACACATATGGAAGAGCCATTGGTGCTAGCATCTCTGGAATTGAATTCAAAGATATTTTCAATGCCAAGAGACAAAATAAGAAGTATGAGAGAAAATGAATGGTTAGAGAATTGGTAAAAAAAAACTTTACTTCTCTAATCACTACAATCAAAAGAAAAAGAGAAATAAACATATTTAGTCCCTTTCAGAATGTCCCTGATAATCAATGCAGTGTTTTGGAAATCTCATTTCTTTTGTTCCATCACCACCATTTTTTTGCTCTGTCTTTCTGACTAGGATTTGAGACCAATGCTCTTCCTGTATCGCCGAATGGATTTAATTCAGAAAATTTGCCTGAACCCATCCTACCACTAATGTATGTATTTAAGTTTTCCTATTCTCTGAACCTCTGCTGTAAATGTAGCGGGCATTCCATGGCATCAATGGGATGGTGGCGAAGAGTTGAGCAGATCTTTTTCTTTTTGACATTGTTCCCTATCTTTGTTTCGTTGTACCTTCCATTCTAGCATGGAGATGTCAATTCTCAGGATACGGCCAAAATGCTCAGTTCCTGAGCTGTGCAGTCAAGGTGGTGTATTTGATTTTTGATGCAAGTCAGGAACAATGAGGGATGCAAAGAAGGATTTTCCTTTTCCTTTCATTTTCATTTATTAAGTTTTTATTTCGTTCAGAAGTTAGTCTGTGCAATACTTGAGTAAAACAGCTAAGTACAGACAACAATCACATCAATGCAATGGTAATGAGTTTTGCACACATTTCTGTTGGAATTAATTATATACACAGACATGGGTGTACAAGGAATATAGTAGGGGACAAAACATGAAGCCTTTGAGTGACTCTGTGTCGATGGTCAGCAAAGTGGAGGAGGTGTTTTGAATCTGCACTAATTGGGGTCTGATGATTAGGAAGTCAAGGATCCAGTTGCAAAGGAACAGAGTCACAGATCCTTCAGCATGGTCATGAATTTTGCTGGTGTGATGGTGCTGAACCCTGAATGAACAGCATCCCATTGTAGTTGTAAACTGGATGAACTTTGTGATGTAAGATGTACACATTATTATTTTCATGGTATTTAGCTCAGTCAAATGCTATCAGTAACTAATTGGATTTTTCAGTCAGATTGATCAAAGATTGCTTTCCTCTCACGAAGAAGAAAAACATTTTAAAATAATGTTGGGTACAGAAATGAGTAACTAAAGGGTCAAATGCATTTCTCTTGTAGATATTCAGAGTGTGCTGTATAACTTTCTGCCAAACAAACCTGAAGTAGGCTGACTCAGACCAGGATTCTTTCCGCACCACCCCCACCCAACAACAACACCCGCAACACCCCTGGTGGCTTCAGTAAGCTCCCCTTCAAATTCAAGTGGGTGAACAAATCCTGCAAAACAGAAGCAATGTCTATTTCGTCACACCAGAAATGTATAAATAACAGTGTAAGATGTCTGACAAAAGATGGGGAATCCATAGAAGGAAATAGCTAGGAATTTGTCTGCAATTGCATGAATATTTTTCATTTTTGGGAGAATTTAAATTGCAGCTAAATACCCCTTGCAGGGTATCAATGGAAGACCGTTCACTTTTCCAGAAGAGTTATTCTTGACCTCCAATGTTGCAACATGCAGAAATGATACATAGGTGGCAGATATCATTTGAGGCAGCCTGCCTGGATCCTGAGGCAAGGGTTCAGAGAGTGAGGGTCACCCTGACCTCAAAAGCAGTCCAGTCATGTGTGAAGTTGGTCTTTGAGGAAAGGTGCTACTGAAGCGAGAAATTTGACCCCTCTTACCTGCTGTTCCTGAAATAAAATAGGGAGCCCATCAACACAGTGTTGGAACGTGCTAACAATTTGAAAAAATATAGTTTTTGTGAGGAAGACACAGCTTTTTACATTTTTTTTAACCACACAGCGTGGTAGAAGCCCATGAAACCCATGCGCCCATATACACCCGATTAAGCTGCCAACATTGGTACATTTTGGAGGGTAGGAGGAAACTAGAGCACTTGGAGGAAATCCACACAGGTCGGGGAGAATGTATGAACTCCTTAAAGGGAGTGCTGGATTTGAACCCAGGTTCCTGGTGCTGTAATAATGTTGCGCTAACCACTACACGAACAGTGTCGCCACTTTAACCAGGCTATTTTAAAGTTGGAAAAGTCATTTAAATCTGGTCCATCCTCTAGTTATTATTTTGTTTTCTTTATTGATAAATTGTATACTTTCAAGCAGTTTTCTCCTCTGGTGAACACATATAGTTTCTTCCTCTAAAATTAGTACAATAGTGACCTCTTTTGCTTTCAGACCAATCAGTCTAGACAGTTGAGACCTATATGGACCATCTGCAGGTCAGGTTTAGCTGAATTACCTGTGGGCAGATTGATCTCAGAACATTGAGTGCCTTTACATTCTTTTTACTGGGGCACATTAATTCAACTTTTGTTAAAGAAATAACTGGTGCTATGATTCCAGCAGTTGCGATATCCAGTAAATAAAAATACTGAACTGAAAGTTTATAAACAAATGATTTTCATCGCAAGGTGGTTTCCCCACCTTTTCACTGCTCATTACAACCTGAAGGAACAGAAGAACAGGAGGAGTTTGTTTAGTTCCTGGAGCCACTTGATGACATCACGAATGGTGTCTGACCAAGCTCCATTTACCAAGAATTGCTTCTTTTTCTTAATATCTTTAGTCATCAAAAATCTATTCATCCCAGTTATAAAACTGATGTTGCCTTCTCTGCCACTTGTGGAAGAGTCCTGCACTCTGCAGCCTAATGTATAAATTATGCCCCCTAATCTTCAATTCTCCATCTAGCAGAAACCATTACTTTTGCCATGAATTAAATAACTTTAAAAGTTTCACCAATTTCCCTTTAACCTTCAAAATTCATAATGTTTGTGTTAATCTCATCTATACTGGAATTTTTTACTTTACCCTGAAGAAAAGTGCACAGAACTATTCATTTATTAAATGGCATGAACGAATGGCTCAGAGTTCATAATCTTCAGTTCAGTTGCCTCTGTCGGAAAAATGTCAATTCAATTTCTGATATCATAGAATAATGGAGTCTTCACTGTCCTCTTAGTACAACCTTATCTTACAGGTTCTCCTGAATGATTTGTCATGGTTTAATTATTATTATCACACTCTAAAACCTCTGTCAAACAGTAGATGCTGAGGTTTACAAAAGCATGTAGAGATATTCTTTATTTCTCTTTTGCAGGAATATCCAAAACCTAAGTGCTATTTTGGCGAATTTTCGAACTAACTTAACAGAAGTTATGCAAAAGAAATTTGAATCTGTTCAACTTCAGGATCAGACTGAGGCGATCAAAGACAAAATTGTCTTTATATTGTCACAGATGCTTGAAAGAAGGGAAGAGCTCTCCCAAATTCCTTCATCATCCATTGCCCAGCAACTGGAGGTGATCAAGAGGAACTTCAGCCAATGGTCTGAAAATATTGCCCCTGCCAAATGGAACTCCAGTCAAATATTTCAAAACAATTTTCAGGAAGAGATGACTCAGAAAGTCAAACATTTGCATCAGTTGTTACTCCTTCAAATTAATACATACCAGGAAAGTTTACTTAAGGGATGGGAAGAGTTCAGCACATCAATAGCACCTAGAATTCATGAACTCAAGAAACTTGCCTTGGATTCAGAAACTATAATAAATAAGATAGAAAATTTTTTTGCCAAATTATCAGTGGGACAGGATAATTAGGGAAAGAGGTTATTAAATTAAATTTCATACTGTCTGTAATATGAAAATACTAAATGTAACCAGTCCATATTTTCTATTAATATGCCATGCCATTGCATTTGGATAACAGGCCAATCAGCCAATTGGATCCATCCAAGTCTAATATTCCACACGCTTTCTTCCTTCTTTGCTCATCATATCCCAATACTGATATATATTCTATGTGCTGCAAATATTAACCAAAATTCTCTCTAATTTAACAAGCCAAATAAATTTCTCATTGAAACTGGTTATTTTTAAATGCTTATGGAAGTAGGTAAACCCAACGTCCAACATGCAGTGTCAACATCGCAAATCTGGGACCAATGAGATATGACAGGTTTATGAAATATTTTGTTTTCACAACAGAACTAATTTTTTTTTATGTGATCATGGAACTATTTCCTGGTAATCAGGGGAACTATTTCTATGGGCTTCTCCTAAGCTGAAAGGTATGAAGGCATGTGGAAAGGAGCAATGACTATCAATGGTCATAGTTGGGTCTGAGAGTTCATCAGTTTCATGTAGGAGCTTATAATTAATATTTGTAAGATTTTTGACATAATTTTATCGTTAATATGTGAACCTAATCTGACACACCACCAATTCACTGGACTGCGAGCCGTTCTTAAAGAGATCAAGTAGAAGCTCAAAACAATAATTGATCATGAGATTGTAATTGAAGACTCCTTCTGGGTCTAGAAGAGTGTGAATGTGCATCTTATTCTCACTGCCCCACCACAAAAGCCTCAAAGCCATCTACACCCTTCCTCCACCCACCATCCTGAGGAATGGAAGGAGGAAGGAAACAAAAAAAAACAGGAGAGAGGATGAATGGGGAATAGAGAAGAGATAAAATGGGAGGAGGTAGTTGAAAAGAGCAGAAACAAAGGAAAAAAGTAAGTGGCAGAAGGAGTAGCAAGGGAAAGAGTAAAACAGAGGATAAGAGAGAAATGAATAGAAAGAGGAGATAGGAAATTACATAAATTAGCATTAAGATGATGCATTTGCTCAGATTAGACCTCTTTTGAGCTTTTGCAATAAAGTTGATATTTCTAATACATGCAATATTTGACAATTGATGAAATATATATGAAAAAAGACTAAACATATTTTCTGAATCATCTCTGACTTCATCAGATCTACAGAAATATCAACGTAATTCACTGGATTCGAGCAAATGTGTAAAATAAACCTTAATGAATGAAGATCCCTACCTAATGGCTTCTGTTTTTGTTCTCTGATTTGAATTTATTTTGGCATGAGTTACAATGTTGAATTAAATTGTATCTGCTTATGGAAATTGATGTGCAAAGAATAAAGATGAAATAAAATAGCAACCTTATATTTATCATAAATATATCAGTTATTGCTCACAATTTTAAGTTCATAGTTCTTCCAATGGACCAGAGAGGAAATGCTTGAGCAGAATCCATCACCTCGAGTGAATTATGAATGACTCTGATAACATTGCACGTTAGTCTACCTATTCTCAATTGGGGCACAGAACATTTAAGTTAAAGCCTTGTTTTCTTTCCCCCTCATGTAACATCAATATTTTTAATGTAGTTGGTAGGAGAGAAGTATGAAGAAACCAAAACTTGACTGCTTCACAGGGAAAGGGACCTATAAACTTTGAGCAAAGTCCTAAGGGGGCCATTGCCAAAATAAAGGTGGAGAATGGATGCTTTGGACTATAATGTTATTCATAGTCATTTGATTATAGAAAACATGAATGTCAACAGATTTATGTCGTATGAGAAAACCTACCTGACCACCTTCCAGCTCTGGCGCATAATTCTATGTCACAGCTTTACCGTACCATCTACATTTGCCCTAGTGTAATTAGCTTCATGATCAGGCCTGCTACCTTAACAGATCCGTTCAAATGTTCAAATCCCTCTGCTCTTCTACACTAGTTGATATCCTTCCATGGTATATTTTCTTGCATTTTTATACTTCCCAAATGCATTGAACCTTGAAAAACCTTGAACTCCCTTGGAATAAATTCCATTTTCTATTATTTAGTCTGAGTGGCCAGACCATTTGTCTGAGTCCACAGTTTTCTTGCACATTGTCAATCCACACCAGATCTTTGCATCATTTCAACTTTCCTTGTCATGCTCTTGACATTTAAGCCTAACATAAGGAACTGAGTCTGTGATAATTCCTTTTTTAGATACACCTGATAATTCAATAGTTTTAACATGTTAAGCTAGTAGATATGTGTGACCTCTATGGCCCTGTACATTACAAGGGTGAGTGTGGTCCTCAACAGGATTTGTAATGTAGAACAATTCAGAGCTCCTTTATGGAGTCCTGATACCAGAACATTTGCTTTTTGTACTCTGGCCTAACCCTATATCATCCAGGAGAGGGCAGCAGCTCCATTTTGGAATCCTGGATGGAAAAGGAAGAAAGGTGGGAGCAGCCAGAAAAGATCTGTAAGCCAACTCCATGCCTTCTTCAGATTCTGGACTAACAAACCACAAATGCATCTCACGGCATTACCAGCTTCTGCTAAGCTATCACCATCAAAACCAAGGAAGTGTGTTATCCTTAAAAGCCAACTGGAACGTTAAAGGATGGTAGACATGTGTAGTAAGAACACAGGAATGCTGGAGGAACTCAGCAGGTCTTGTAGCATCCATCAGAGGTAAGGATATATTCCAGAGCTTTTGGGCCTGAGCCCTTCTTCAAGATATGAGCAAAAAGCAGGCAAGCATCAGAATAAAGACTGGGAGGAGAAAGGTGGAAGAATGGGAGGGGGAGGAGTCCAGGCCAACAAACAAAAGGTGTTAGTTGGATATGATAAGAGGAAAGGTGAGAATTGATTTTGGCTCTGTGAAAGGAGACGGAAGGAAGAGAGAGAGAGAGAGAGAGAGAGAGAGAGAGAGAGCTAGAGGAAAGGAGATAAAGACAAAGATGGGGGAGGGGGGCTGTTATGTAAATGTAACCCTCCTCCTCCCAATCTGTGACCAAAAGATTTTGGCTAACACAAGGTCAAAGTGGGTCTGGCAGCAACAGCAACTAGTGGACAAGGAATACTCAAGGATCTCAAGAACATCTGCAGATGCTGGGGTCCAGTGCCGTACACAAAATTGGTGGCACTGTAAAGACTCATGTAGTCGCTCAGAAAGTAAAGAGCAGTGCAGCTAAGTGTCTCCAACACCTTTCAATGCTCAGCACCACTTGAGCTGTGTTCATTCCCTTTGCATGCACAGGTGCAGTTCATTGTGTCTTGTCTTTCCACAGGTTTAGAATGGAAAACTTATTGTATCGTTCCCCTCAGCACTGCCCAGAACAGGCTCATGTGGCTCCACATTGAGAATATCTTGGGTTGAAGATGTCAATGACATATTTCTCTGAGAAGTATTCTTTCTTATGGATGAAAATGTCACCTCTGCTGCACCATTATGTTGTTAGGTGTACTGATCCTTATCACATGGGACTGGATCCTCTGACTCACCTACCCCCCCCACCCCCCCACCACCCCAACCTTGTTGATTCCAGCACCAAACATCGATGTTTTCTCATCTCCTCCCACAATAAACACATTTCATAAGTCTTGCTTTCTTAATTGCTCACTAACAATAAAGAATAGAGGTAATATGACATTTGTATTAGTTGGGAGTTCATAATTGAGTAAGTCAATAATAAGGCCATAAAATTATAGGGTGGCATGGTTGGTGAGGTGTAGGGGTCTTCAAAATGGTCGATATCAACTCCCAGGGGTCGATGGAACCATCCAGGGGGTCGATAAATACCAGGGGGTTGATAACATTGGGGGAGGGGGGGTCAATATCACGGGGGAGTCCATTTAAAATAGCCCCTCCATAGCACCCCCACCCAACCCCCCTCCCACCCACCTACTCATGGAGGAGCGGGGTAAGGCTTACCTGCAATGAAATTTCATGGACCACCATCATGCTTTCCCCTCATCATGCATGTGACAGCCTGCACTTCGAGCATTGCGGTCACATTTCCCCCTTATTGTGCATGGCCAGTCGGCAGCGCATGGCCTGCATACTCCGAGGCGCTGCATTTAACAGGTAAGTGTCCTTTCTGCACCTTAATTTGTCCTCCATTTGGGGTTGTAATGCCTAGGTCCCCAAAGGAGGACAAATTAATGTCCGGCTTGAGGTGGAGTTAGATGATGGACAGAGGGCTCAAAAGTTGGACTGTCCAGTCTAAAAACAGCCATCCTATCCAGTTATTCCCCACCATTCAGCCCCCATCCATCAACTCCCTTCCTGCACCACTCCTGACCTGACCCACCCCACTACCCCCATGCAAAGCTGCAATTTCATGCCTGGGAGTCAATGAGGGACCACGTAGTCCCTGAAGGGGTTGAAGGTCTAAAAGGTTTGGGGACTCCTGGTGTAGCGGTTAGCGCAACACCTTTACGGTGCCACCAATTGGAACTGGGTTTTGAATCCTCAGTGACCTGTAAGGAGTTTGTACGTTCTCCCTGAGTCTGCATTGGTTTTCCCCAGGGGCTCCAGTTTCCTCCCAACCTTCAAAAAGTAACGGGGATGTAGGTTAATTGGGTTAATGTAGGTTTGTAGGCTGAAATGGCCTGTTACCATGCTGTATGTCTAATTAAAAAAAAACTATGCACACAAGCATATCAAGTAGATCTCAGGATGTCCTAATCTGCTTTATGGTCAATGAAATATTTTTGACATCTAGTTATTGTTGAATAATTAGACATGCAGGGTAGCTGTTTTATCCACAAAAAGCTCCCAGAAAGTACAGCTTAGTTATAGTTTGTATTGTTAAAGAAGGATACACGTGGTTCTGGCTAGCCTGGGGATAGTCTTGAATAGTAGTTTGGGAATTTTCACATTTATCTGAGATGAGTATGGTTGAACTCATGAGATTGTAAAGCCTACTCCTGAACTTTTTCTTAACAAAACTTTTCTCTCCAGATAATCATGTTTAAAACCCATTTATATCAGGTGTTCTTTGTAACCTGTTCTACAACCCTTGTCATCTTTTCATGAATAAAAGATTTCTGTAATATTTCTCACTATTTTTAACTTGTTCCTTGGGCTCATTTCTTGGTCTGAACATCATTATTCAAATTTTTAACAGACCTCAAAATTGTCACAGGCTGTTTTATTTTGTTTTCACCCATTATTATTTATTTGACCACATATCAAGTTATATTGGCTGGAATAAATGTCTATAATTGGCTCCTGTCATTGTGCTCTGATGTCTTCCTGCTCCTGTCCTTCAAACCAGAAGCTGATCAGAAATTGTAAGGGCTTCGTGACTGCACGGAGGAACAGCATTTAAACGTGAAAAAGGCAGAAATTTACTTAAACCATGGTAAATGTCACATTCACCTAAAGGTAAACAAGGATTTGGTTTAAAGTCTCATTGGAGAGACAGGTTCTAATGTTTGGGGGAGTGTGCACATCAAAAAAGGTGCCACAAATCTCCCTGTTCCCTCTAAGCTGGGAGTGTGTGAGTGTGCACACAGTTTGCAACCAGTGCACAAAGGAAATTGATGCGCTCGTAAAAGGTTTATTAGCTAAAATAATGTAGTAATTAATAATTATACTTTGTAGAATGCAATCATACTTGTGTTATATTAAAACATGCCAATACAGTTTTATTAGCCATGAGAGATGGGCTGTGCCAAAATGATCTGGAAACAATTTCACCTTTATATTTGCGCAATGTGCACACCCTTTTGTCACAGGCAAAACATGCACAACATAAGATTTCTGTGCTCACTGACAACTCAAAATCAGAGGGAACATTGACTGTGAATCAACACGTGTTGTTCATAGCACAAATGGAGAGATAAAGTGGAGATGACTGCATGAGAAGAGGTTGCAGATGGAAATCTCAGTGCCAAATACAGACTATATTAAATTTTGTCGCTACTTTGGATACTCTGCTCCTTGGATTGCAAACTACCTTTACATGGTCGAACTACCATTAATATTTTACTATCAACAGCACTTACCAACAGAAGTGTCTGTCAAAAGGAAATACCTTTTTTTTCCCCCAAATTAAACTTGGAGAGCATGTTGGATCCAGCAGAGGTCACCAAACCCAACAACAGGGCAAGTATTCCAACAGGGATTGCTAAATGTTAGTCAAGCAGTGGATGGGATTCAAAAGATCCCTGGATTTTGACCAAGGCAGGTTTGTATAATAAATGATTTATGAATGATCTCTGAGGATTGTCACCTTGCCGTGTGATCCCAAGAGTGATGCTGTCCGGAGCTATGATCCTGGTAGGGTCGCCCATGGTGGTAAGATCGAGGGTGAGGTCCCTGACAAAGAACAATCCAACCAAGTCCTCAACGGTGGAGCAGGTGGACAAAGCTCCAATCATTGTGATTTGTGAAGGATCGTGTGCTTCTTGGAGTGCAACATCTAGCAATATCTAGTCTATGTTAAACAAATGCAAGCACAGGTGTCTTTGCTCTGTGGGTCAACGGAACGAAGGCCATCTTCTTTGACCTCGAGGGATAGCCATGATGACAATGATTTGAACACAGGAATGAACAGAAATACGTGTCCAGACTCAATCCTTAATATTGAGAGTAGGTGCTAGGGCAGGCAACATTTATATCAGTAACTATTGCGTTGAAATCCAGGTATGCTGGATGATGAAGTTCCTGAGGTGGTTTTTACTGTCCCAAGGGTGGGATGCTGGGATTAGAGGTTCCTAGTACTAGGTCCCTATTAACAGATATGATCAAGGAGGTATCAATATTTACAGGTGAACTTCAGTACAATGAGAATTAAATCCCCACATATAGGTATATTTAAGGAAGGAGAGGTTTTTCTAGATCAGTTACTGAGAGGGAGGGGTTTCCCCAACAACTGCATGTTTCCCAGAGGGACCGGGGCTGGGAGGAAGTGGCATCCCCAGGGCCCTTACCTGAATTAGCCCACTGCCTTGGTGGGGTTGCTCCTCACTCACTGCTGGACCAAGCCCTCCATGACATGGATCTGCTTGCGGGAGAACTCGAACTTGTCTTGTTTTGGCTTTGTCTCTGCTGGCCTGTCGTCAATGTCCAGCTGCCACTGCAGTTTTGAAGCCAGTTTGTCACCAGCCATTGTGGTGGGCATGCTTGCCCTGCCTGCCTAAGCCGAACTGCCTCTCCACCCCGAGTGAGGTGCATTTCCCCTTTCTCTCGCCCGCCAATGAGCTCTGCCTGCTTTGTTTCTGTCCCACCCTCAATGGCCAAGCCCCCTTTCCTTATCCCCCACCAATCTGCTCCTCCTGCTGAATGTCAATCCAATCTCGTGCAAAATATGCTCCCTTCTCCATCACTGCCAATCAACTCCGCCTGCTGAATGTAAGTCCCCCCGCCACCCTCCCCAGTCCTGACAACCGCATCTGATTCAGGAGCGAGCACCGCACTCCTGGCCATGCCACTCCCTCCAACAATGAACCTCCCCTCCACATGTTGGAAGCAACCAGGTAGGTTGCCATAAGGAAATGAATATGTGCTGGTCCACCAGTGCATCACAGGGAACTAGTGAGCACACAGTTCAAAAAGGCACCACTTTTGGAGAGTGTGGTCAGGGGGAGCGGTCAGTCCACCTGCACCTCTCACCACCCCTCCCCCCCCCCCACTTAGCTACGCCTCTGGTGACAGTGACAAATCTTTATTTGTTTGTGGTATTCATATAACTTAGTTACAGCTCATCTGTAATCGATAATTTTGACTTTAGATGACCTGAGATAATTTGCTCTTAAATGCACTTCTGTCCGAGGGAATTGGCTGTCGGTAACTTGTCCCACATTCACACAAGAGGCTGCAGATGCCAGAATCTGGAGCAAAAAGATCTATTGAAGGAAATGTGATACTACAGATTCTATCACCAATGTGTATATGTACAGATGGTCGTGTAGGATAATGGTGAGTGGATGAGAGCATAGCTATGCCTACTGGCAGGTCTTAAAGGATTGCTCCTATCCAGAACAGGTCATTCTGGACTGGTCGACCTACATGTGATATGCTCCAGTCTTTTAGTTAATAAAAGCCTTGGTTTGGATCAACAAGTCTTTGATTCTTTCGACACGGTCTACAGGAACTTAATGGGTTGAGCAGGATCTGTGGGGAAAGAAAAGAGTTGGTGATGTTATGGTTAAGACTGATATTGGAGAGAGTTGTGAACTCGACCTGCGACATCATGGGCATCACTCCATTGAGGACATCTACAAGAGGCAGTGTCTTAACAAAGTAGCCTCTATCTTCAAGGAGCCTCACTACCCAGGTCATGCCCTCTTTACTCTGCTACCATCAGGGAAGAGGACAAGGAGCCTGAAGACATGCACCCAATGGTACAAAATCAGCTTCTTCCCCTCTTCCATCAGATTTCGGAATAGATAATGAAGCACACTTTCTCTTCTTTTGCGCTAATTTGTTTCTTTATTAAATGTAATTTATTGCAATATTTGCATCTATCACACGGCCGCAAAGCAACAAATTTCATGATGCGATCGTGACATTAAATTCTGATTCTGAGGAGATAACCAGTTTATCTCTCCATTCCATGGGAGTCTTGATGAAGAGTTTTAAACCAAAAAGTCGACAATCCTCCTTGACCTGTTAAGTTCCTCAAGCATACTTTTTTTTGCCCCCTTCAGTTTTTTGCACGAGAATGCTGTCTACACTTCAAATAATATCTAATTGGTTGTAGATTGCACTGGGACATTTTGAGAGAGACCAGAACTTAAAGTCATTTAAAAAAATACTTCAGTTACATTTCTTAAAATGGCATTACTGATGCTGGGCAGTGAGTGATCTTTCTGAGTTGTTATTTCTGGATTTTCATAGATGCTTCTTGTCCAGTACAATTGCCCAAAAGCTGCAAACTGTTACCCTTAACTGTAAAACTGTAACTGTAAACATATCCCAGAAATATACTGATATTACAAGGGATAAACTGATAAGGCATGTACTTAAACTAGTTACTTTGCTTATGTCACTTGAAATATGAAATATATTATCTCTAAACAGTGAGGTCTCGCAATGCAACAGAATAGGGGTTAACGTTTGAGCTGCACAGATCAACCATAATAATTTGGTAATAAATTTCATTGACATGTTTGATAATGTACAATTTAATTTCAGTTTGCACTGCCTGACCAAGTTATATATTGACATGCATCATAATTCCTTTTATATTTTTTGTATTACCCATTTGTTGGACACATTCACTTGAATCTGAACTTAATTTATAACAAAAGTATGCCTCATCGTTAGGGTTGCTTCTATCCTAACTAGTCTGTTCACAAATGATTGAGAAAAGGGTCTTAGTAACATGGTGAAACTCAAATATTATAATGTGTTGTCTCAGAGTAACTAACTCATAGAAGCATTTTGAATGTTGAAAGGCCTGGACAGAGTAGATGTGGCAAAGTTGTTTACCGTGTAGAGGAGTCGAGGACAAGAGGTCACCCATTGAAAATCGAGATGCCGAGGAATTTCTTTAGCCAGTGAATGGTGAATCTCTGTAATTTTCTACCACAGGCTGCTGTGGAGACCAGGTCATTGGGTGTATTTAAGTCAGAGATTGATAGATATCTGAATAGTCAGGGAATCCAATAAGGATGAGGCTAAGTGGGAGAAAGATCATCTCATGATGGAATGGCAGACAGGACACATTGGGCTGAATGGCCTACTTCTGCTCCTATATCTTATGGTTTAAAGTACTCAAGCTCATTTCCTCAGTCATGTTTGTCATCCTGCTAAATGAAGCAGTACTGTCATCAGCTTTCTGGAGCAGCAGGTGAAGATATTAACATCTCATGTCTGCAACGCCATTTTGTATTTGGACAATCGTATCTGTCTATATTGCGTCTATATTAGAAAAACGGCTCCTATTGTAATATTTCAAAAGCAAGTAAGCATAACCTCATTAGCCTTCAGTCCTCTCAATATCACAAGATAAATAATGAGAACAGACCTTTGACATTTGGACCATTCTTGGTTTATCCTTTGTGATCCCCCAATGCAGACATTAAAGATTTCTACATGTAACACTCCTGAGTTTTCTCTGAGTTAAAGGTCCTTGAGTGCAATCTCACTTTATAGAACTAAGCACCTCTTCAGAGTGACATTTCAACAGCCCGTTGGAAACATTTTACTCTCAGAGTCAAAATTAATTTAGAAATTCATCCTTAGATGGTTGGAAGTCATAATCCTAGGAACAGATGGAAATCCTGCTGCAATACTAAAATTCAGCAGTAAGAACCTTTGCCCACATCGGAGAAGAGGAGGACATATGAGGGGACCTCATATATGTCCTTGTCTTAGAGTTATCGAGTCCTTCAGCCCAATTCAGCCCTTCTTTCTTTTTAAAATATTTTTATTGAGTTCAATATAATAATCTCATATACACATTGCATTGACATAACAAAAGGAAATATCAAAATGTATATACAGTATAATATATAACTGGTAAAAATGCTCTAATTTACAATTTCCCATTTTCATTATTTATTGTTAATATTATTAAGATTAAAAATGAAAAATCACAAGAATTACTTTATAAGCAATCTGCTCATAATTTGGTAAAATATCAATTAATATCAATATAATAGACTAGGACTATCATATATCTTTGGCTTGGCTTCGCGGACGAAGATTTATGGAGGGGGTATAAAGTCCACGTCAGCTGCAGGCTCGTTTGTGGCTGACAAGTCCGATGCGGGACAGGCAGACACGATTGCAGCGGTTGCAGGGGAAAATTGGTTGGTTGGGGTTGGGTGTTGGGTTTTTCCTCCTTTGCCTTTTGTCAGTGAGGTGGGCTCTGCGGTCTTCTTCAAAGGAGGTTGCTGCCCGCCAAACTGTGAGGCGCCAAGATGCACGGTTTGAGGCGTTATCAGCCCACTGGCGGTGGTCAATGTGGCACGCACCAAGAGATTTCTTTAGGCAGTCCTTGTACCTTTTCTTTGGTGCACCTCTGTCACGGTGGCCAGTGGAGAGCTCGCCATATAACACGATCTTGGGAAGGCGATGGTCCTCCATTCTGGAGACTTGACCCATCCAGCGCAGCTGGATCTTCAGCAGCGTGGACTCGATGCTGTCGACCTCTGCCATCTCGAGTACTTCGAAGTTAGGGATGTAAGCGCTCCAATGGATGTTGAGGATGGAGCGGAGACAACGCTGGTGGAAGCGTTCTAGGAGCCGTAGGTGGTGCCGGTAGAGGACCCATGATTCGGAGCCGAACAGGAGTGTGGGTATGACAACGGCTCTGTATACGCTTATCTTTGTGAGGTTTTTCAGTTGGTTGTTTTTCCAGACTCTTTTGTGTAGTCTTCCAAAGGCGCTATTTGCCTTGGCGAGTCTGTTGTCTATCTCATTGTCGATCCTTGCATCTGATGAAATGGTGCAGCCGAGATAGGTAAACTGGTTGACCGTTTTGAGTTTTGTGTGCCCGATGGAGATGTGGGGGGGGCTGGTAGTCATGGTGGGGAGCTGGCTGATGGAGGACCTCAGTTTTCTTCAGGCTGACTTCCAGGCCAAACATTTTGGCAGTTTCCGCAAAGCAGGACGTCAAGCGCTGAAGAGCTGGCTCTGAATGGGCAACTAAAGCGGCATCGTCTGCAAAGAGTAGTTCACGGACATATATAATCATATATCATATATATCATATATGATAGTGTATATATCATATATACACTATCATATATAAACTCCAATTAATCAACTTATATTATGAAACAGAAAAAAACCCACTAATTTAACCCCTCACTCTAATCAAGGTTAATTACATTAAAAAAAAGAGAAAAAAAAAGAACAATGAAACTGCATCAGACACCAGACGGAGAATCGGCAGAGCAGCTGAACAGCATAAAACTGCCAACCATGATAATATTCTATGGATGGACCCCATACCTTTTCAAACTGGAACTTTTTATCTTTGATATTATATCTAATTTTTTTCCAAATTTAAATATGCCATTACATCATGTAGCCACCACCCAAGAGTCGGTGGAAGTTCATCTTTCCATTTCATTCAAACCCCTCGACTGGTTATCAGCGTGCTAAAAGCTGAAACCTTCTCTTGAGATACAGTCAAAGATGCGGTCGGATCGCGAATAAAATCAAACAAGGCAATTAAAGGGCATGGATCTATTTTAGTCTTAAAAATCATTGATAAAGATCGAAAAACGTTTCCCCAAAATCTTCCTAATTTGGGACATTCCCAAAACATGTGGATTAGTGAGGCCTCTAAAATTTTACACCTTTCACACAATGGATTAACATGTGTATAAAAACAAGAGAATTTAAGTTTAGACGCGTGTTCTGTGTACCACTTTAAATTGTAATAGACAATGTCTAGAACAAAATGACAAATTATTAATCAATAAGAGTGGAATGCAAATCTTCATCTGAAAAAGTTAGATTAAGATCCCATTCCCAATCATTTTTAATCTTAACCATTGAGGTTAGTCTTAAATCCAATAAATTATTATAAATACATGATAATAGTTCATTGTGAACAAACTGCAAATCAAAAAACATAACAAGAATATTTGATTTGAGAAAAATCTTGTATCTTGTTCAAAAGAAGCAAAATTCTTACAGATAAATAAATCTTTTAATGCCCGATCTATACCATTCCTTCGAACTGCATCTCATAACAGAAAGTGGAAAAAAGTGATTATCTACAATGGGACTCGTCATGGAAAAACTATTACAAGCAAAAAATTTCCTAAATTGATTCCATATTCTTAGCCTAATCCTCATTATCTGATTGCAGATCAGTTTAGAAAAAGATGATGGTAAAGTGGAATCTAAAAATGATCTTTTCCTAGAAAAATTCAATTCCATTTCTATCCAAGTAGGGTGTCTAATTAGTTGATCAAATTTTAAAAGCAAACTATTTATATTAATTGCCCAATAATAAAGTAGAAAGTTTGGCAGTGAAAGTCCTCCATTCCTTACCATTTTCTGAAGATGGGTTTTATTTATTTGTAGTTGTTTTCCCTGCCATATATAAGAAGAAATAATCAAATCTAATGAATCAAAAATGATTTGGGAATTAAAATTGGTAAAGCATGAAAAAGATATAGAAATTTAGATAAAATATTCATTTTAATTGTATTAATGTGTCCAATCATTGCAATTGAAAGTGGAGACCATCCAGATAGAGACATTTTAATCTGATTTAATGCTACAAAATTTTCTTTCGTAAGCTTTTTATGACTTTTTGTCATTTTAATTCCTACATATTGGAATTGGTTCTTAACTATCTTGAATGGAAAGTTAGAATACATAGAAATAGGTCCTTTTAAAGGTACGAGTTCATTCGCCCTGCTGATCAAGTTGTCTTCCTGAGCTAATCTGCATTTAGCCCATATCACTCTAGTCCATTTTTATCTATGTTCCTGTCCAAATATCTTTTAAGCATAATTGTACCTGTCTCTAAAACTTATTTTGGCAACTTGTTTCACATACTTTTTGTGGGAAAACAACCAGACATCCTCCTGCTGATCATTATAGGGTCTTCCAGGTGAGCAGGACCAGCCATTATTAACTGCCTTCTTCAACCTCACTGAAGCCTTTGATTATCAATCGGTGGGACATCCTTCATAAGACTCTTGTGGGTAACGGAGTTAAGGGTTATGGGGATAAGGCTGGAAAGGGGTACTGATGGTAATGATCAGCCATGATCTAAAATGGCGGTGCTGGCCCGACGGGCCAAATGGCCTACTCCAGCTCCTATTGTCTATTGTCTATTGTCACAGTGGCATGCAACTCATGACATTAACCAAATGGTCTACAAAAGAAGATAGTGCTCAGATTGTTTTGTTGGTTCAACACTTCTCTCAATCTTTCTCCTCCAATATTGCCTCTCACTTCCTAGAAACATCCCACAGGAGTGTCAATAATGCTTTTGAACCATTTGGAAACTGTTCCACCTATGGTGGTCACATGCCAGAACCAAGGTCATTTTAACCTCAGCAGCTCTACTACCATAAGCAGATGAAAATTGAGTTTGTAAGTGCTCACACACTAATCTTCAAGTCTTGAAATACTCTCAGTTTATGCACTAACCTCAGGACTTTAGTTTTGTTTAATTATCTCTTCATCGACACCTGGTCAAAAGCTGCTGAAAATGCATCATATTCAGTGGGTTCCACTTGATCAGGTTCTACTAGTTAGCAAATGAGAAAACACCAGCAAATTTGCCAAACATGATTTCTGGCTCCACACCAATTGCAGTACTACAGGGATCATATGAGCAGACTATCATTCAGAAATTTAAACACAAAAGTCTGCAGACGCTGTGATGGCAGTAAAAACACAGAAATGCTGGAACAACTCAAGGGTCTTGACTGTCCATAGGAGGTAAAGGTATATAACCGACGTTTTGGGCCTGAACCCTTCTTTAATATATGGGCCGAAATGTCGTTTATATATCTTTATCTCCAATGGACACTGTGAGACTTGTTGAGTTCCGCCATCCTTTCTGTGCTTTTATCATTCTGTGCATTAAAGGAGGACATGAATCAAAATCTCACCAAGGCAACGGTGAATTTAAATCCAACAAATTAAGTAAACCTGAAATTAATGCCAGTATCAATAGGGATAACCATGTTGCTATTATATTGTTTCAAAAGTTCCATATAAGGTTCCATCCTGCTCTGAAATGGATCGTCTGGATTCTGCCACAGAGTGATTAATTTGCTGGTAAATGTACCCTGAGAAGGCTGGCTCTAATAATCAGTTCAAAGACTATTTAACTATGTTCAATACAAACTGCTCTTGACAGTGATATTCACATTAAGTCAACAAATGTTAAAAGATGTCAATCAGGCGCTCAAAGATTCACTCTGTCCTGGCCCACCTGAAGAATGAAACCCCATATGCCAGACTGTTGTTCATTGCCTTCAGCTCAGCTTTAATTCAATCATTCCCCAGAACTGGTGGAGAAGCTGTCCTTGCTGGGACTCAACACCCTTTTCTGGACGTGCTCATGGAAAGATCACAGTCTATCTGGGTCGGTAGGAGAATATCGAGCACCGTCACGTTGAGCACTGGTGCACCTCAGGGCTGAGTGCTCAGCCTGCTCCTGTTGGACTCCTGTTGATGCTACTAACTCACAACTGTATCACTAGATCCACCTCCAACAGTGCCATTGTGTTTGCAGATGACACAACAGTAGTCAGCCTCATCAGCAACGATGTGTCACGCTACAGAGAAGAGGAGGAAAATCTCAGGAAATGGTGCGAGAGTAGCAACCTGACTCTCAACACAGTCAAGATGAAGGAGATGATCGTGGACTTCAGGAGGAATAACTATCCTCCACTACACATCAACAACTCTATAAAAGAGAGAGTGGAGGGCACCATGGTCCTATTGAGGATACTCAACATCTCCTCACTTGCCAGGAAGGCACAACAGCAATCGCACTTCTGGAGAAGACTGAAGCTGGCAAGACTACCAGCCACCAATATGCCAACCTTTTATAGGAGCTCTATCGAGAATGTCCTGGTCGGCTGCATCACAGTGTGGTATGGTTGCTGCAAAGAAGTGGATCAGAGGTAAATCCACTAAACCATAAGAGTGGCAGAGTGGATTCCTGGAGTCTCTCTCCATCCCGTCGACATTATCTACCGGGATCCTTGTCTGAAGAGGGTGCGCAAAAACATTGAGGACCCCTTCTACACTGCACACAGCATCTTTCAGCTGCTATTGTTGGGGAAGAGATATAAAAGTACCAGAAACAACACCACCAGGCTGAGGAACAACTTCTTCCCAAGGGCAGTAAAATTGCTGAACTACCAAAGGAACTACTTACACTAACCATCCGAGACTCTCAATTGTACAAAACATCACTTATTTATTTATTATAGATAAAATATTTGTCATGCATATGTAATATTTGTTTGTATGCATGTTGTCTGGTTGTGTGTGTAAACGTTTTGCAACAAGGCCTGGAGAACATTGTTTCGTTGAGTTGTACTTGTACAATCAGATGACAATAAACTTGACTTGATTTTTCATTCAAAATGGGATCAAAGATTGGGCCATTCATTCTATCAGACTTATTCCATCTTCCTACATTTTAATTCTATTCAAATCTTTATTCCCTTTTTGTTTTAAACTAAAAGATGCTTCACCCAAAGTGCTAAAACTCAACACAGAAACTTGGATGTAAAGCCAGAAAATAATGGTAATGTTTATCAGGTCAGGAAAAAACTGGGGAGGGAGAAACAGTAAAGATTTAATCAAACAGATTGGTGTGGTCTGGTAAGGGGATACCAATGCCCCTGAGCAGAAAGCCTTGCAAAAAGTAGTGGACACAGCCCAGGACATCACAGGCAAAACTTTCCCCATCATTGAGAACATCTACAGGAAAAACAGTTGTTGGAGAACACCAGCAATAATCAATGATCCACACCACTGTTCTAACTGTGACCACCAGGAAAGAGGTATAGGTGCCACAAGCCTCACACCACCAGGTTCAGGAACAGATGTTACCCCTCCACCATCAGACTCTTCAACAATCAGAGACTCATTTAAGGACCCTTATTTTTTAACTTTATTGATTTTTTTTTCTGTATTGCACAGTCAGTTTGTTTACATTTCTTTATTTGTTTACATGTATACATTGAGTAGTTTTTTTGCATTACTAATAAGTAATAATTTTTCTCACCCACAGGAAAAAGTACCTCAGGGTGGTATTTGATGCCATGCATGTAATCTGACAATAAATCTGAACTCTGAAATAAACTCTGTCCTATCTTTGAAATACACTAACCTGAAAAATGGCGAAATTTTGGTTATTTTCAATTTAGACATATCGCAGGGCAACTGGCCCTCTGGCCCATGAGTCTGTGCCGTCCAAATGCCTCCAATTAACCCACAACCCCGGTCAGAGGAAAACCAAGCACCTGGAGGAAACCAGCACAGACACAGGGAAAACGTACAAACTCCTTACAGACAGGCCAGATTCAAACCCAGGTCGCTGGCGCTATAACCGCGTTGTGGTGATTGCTACATGAACTGAGGTTTACTGAGATTCAGTGAAACATAACACCTTTCACCAAAATTGTCCTCTTATCCCATAATTCAAAGAGATACTCTACATTTTTAGCAGACCGGCCTTCCCCCACACCCTTTAAAGCCTCTCAATGATTTGGCATTTTGTGAGAGAAATGGTCATTAAATTTTCACTGATCTGAATTATTCTGTAATTTTTTTAGTTTTTAGATGTTTCCTGAGTAAGACTGAGTAAAGTGAATTGGAAGTGGGCATCTCTTCCACTTCCCTGTTGAATCCAGTGAAAGGGTTGCTCATAAGTACTGTCAAGCAAATTTGCTCCTCTTGGGTTGTCTTCCCTGTCATCTGGCGATGGCACATCATTTGTTTGTAGGTGAGTATGGGGAGGTGTTTGATGGACTATCAAGATATGGTTCATGTTTTCCAGGGTATCATTATGAATCTTTATTGTGGGAGGGCAGTGTGGTGCAACAGGAACGGTTTGATAGTTATTGAATGCAAGGATTATTCTCTCATCTGATTTAGGTTTGACTCACTGCATTGCATTGCATGCAAAACAAAATTTATCACTGTACCTCAGTACATGTGACAATAAACAAAGTTGAACTACTCTCTATTTTCTGTAGGTAAGTCCTTTAACACATATAATTGAATGTTAATGTCCAGGTACACCAAGGATTTGGGATGGAAAAGTGTATGCAGACTTTTACTGCAAGAGAATTTGTGCATTTACGTATGGACCAGGCCTCCCTGCCTAAGGCAGGCTGGTTTGTGACAGAAAAAGTGGACCAGCGATTCACCAGATTGACTTCTGTTTTGGACAGGTCGTGGAATCCCATGATGAACAAACTAGTTCCGTGCTCTTGGGTGGAGAAGAACAAGAGGTGATCAGGGCTTGAAAGAGTGAAACATGAAATTCTGCCAATGCTGAGATTGCAGTAAGAGCACATAGAAATGCTGGATGAATTCAGCCAGTCTCGCAGCGTCCATGCTGAGTCCCTCCAGCATTTCTGACAGGATAGAGGCAGCAACGACATTTCCTTTGAACAAGGTGTCCAGAACTAGAGGTCACGGTTTAAATATGAGTGTTCAATCATTCAAGACTGATATAAGAAAGAATTTATTCACCCAAAGAGTGGTGAATCTTTAGAATTCTTTCCTGAAATGGGCTCTGGCATTAGTTGCTGTATATATTCAAAAAAGTTGTTTTTAGATATTTGATGGAATCATAGGAATGGGATCAGCACACAGAGATTGAGCTGAAGTAAAAGGTGAGTCCTGAATGGCAGATAAGGTGTGAATTTGAAAAGGCCATCTGCATTTCTTTATCGTGTGTTCTAACTAAAGATAAAGGATTTCTATCTACAGCATTGCCACTGGAAGTTAGCTTGGTAATCAAAAGTATATTTAAAAGCACTAGAAGTAATCATTCCCTCAACTCCCTGTAGTTTTTACCCTTAGAGGTCATTGATGATGTAAAATATTGGTGATTAACCTTTCACCTGTCAAACATTCAAACAGATTTGAAGAAAATTTCCTAAAACTTAATTTTGTTTTAGCTTAGAGAGGAATTCAGTAACATTTGAAAAATGAGATCCAAGTATACCATGTGCACATTAGTGAATATTTTAGCATAATTATAAAACTTTCTTAGGTATTACCATAAGGAAAATACTGTAAGGAAGAGAAGACAATTTTCAGAAGTGAAGGTTAATGAGAACATTTGCATTATCCACCTGCAGAATGACTGCAAGCAAGTGCCATGGCAATGCTTCCCTCCTGTCACTCAAGAGATTTGCAACTAGTTTAACACTCTCATGGAGTTATAGAGTGATACATTAAGGAGACAGGTCCTATTGGGTGGACAGGTTTGCAGCCACCAGCCAAACCCCACCTCTATTTAATCATGTGGTTATTTTCCTCACATCCTGATCAGCTCCTCCGAGATTCTACCACCACCTATGCACTATGTCCCACTCACATTGGGATGTGGAATAGCCAGAGGAAACACATGTAGACACTAAGAGAATGTTCAAACTCCAAACAGCACTGGAGATCAGGGTCGAACCTGGGTTCAGGAGCTGGGAGCCACAGCTGTTTTAGCTCCACCACTCTGCAGCTCTCCTTGTTGAGCTAACCTACAAAAGTGCACCAGTCAGGAATAAACCTCATATTTCTAGAGTATCATTATGCAACCTCAGGTCCTGTTTTACACCATATGATCATATAACCATTTACGGAGCGGAAACAGGCCATGTCAGCCTTTCGAGTCCGCACCGGTTCACTAGAACAACTCCACTAGCTCAAACCACCCGCTCACCGCCAATAACCCTCCAACCCCCTCAGCTCCATGTACACATCCAATGACAAAAGGGACCCTGACGCAACTATCTCTTTCGGAAGTTCATTCAATTCTCGCTGAGTGAAAAAGCCACCTCTGATATTTCTCCTAAACTGTTGCACCCTTATCCTTAACTCATGGCCTCTTGTTCCAACCTCCCCTGCCCTGGGGAAAGAGTCTGTTTATGTCCAGTCTATCTATTCCTTTCATAATTTTAAATACCTCTATCAAGTCCCCTCTCAGTCGTCTACGTTCCAATGAATAAAGTCCCAGTCTCCTTAATCTCTCCCTGTAATCCAGATGCTGTAAGCCAGACAACATCCTTGTATACCTTCCCTGCACCCTCTCCACCTTATCTATATCCTTTCTATAATTTGGAGACCAGAACTGAGCACAGTACGCCAAACCTGGCCTCACCAATGCCTTAAACAGCTGCAGCATCACCTCCCAGCTCCTCTACTCTATTCTATGATTTATGAAGGCCAGCATACCATATGCCTTCTTAACCACCCTGTCTACATGGGAATCCACCTTCAGTGAACTCTGTACCATAACCCCCAGGTCCCTTTGCTCCTCTGCGTGCCTCAATGCCCTCCCCTTAACTGTATACATCCTATTCTATTCTGGTTATTTTTACCGAAATGCAGCACCTCACACTTGTCTACATTGAATTCCATCTGCCATCTTTTACCCCACTCTTCCAAACAAACCAAATCCTTCTGTAATCCAAGAAAATCTACCACACTATCCACCACTCCCCCTAGTTTCGTATCATCCACATATTTGCTTACCCAGTTAACCACACCCTCCTCTAAATCATTAATATAAATGATAAACAACAAGGGACCCAGCCCCGATCCCTGAGGCACCCCACTTGTCACAGGTTTCCAACCTGACATACAGTTGTCCACCATGACTCTCAGCTGTCTATCTCCCAGCCACCTCTGAACCCATGTCACAATCTCTCGACTAATTCCTAGTGACTGAACCTTCCTTATTAACCTTCCATGCGGAACCTTATCAAAAGCCTTTCCTAAAATCCAAATAGATCACATCCACCGCTCCACCTTCATTCACTTTTTTTTGTCACTTCCTCAAAAAAACTCAAAAAGGTTCGTCAAACATGACTTTCCTTTTACAAACCCATGAAGGGTGCCCCTAATCACTCCCTGCCTATCCAGATAGGCGTGTATACTATCTTGAAGAATACCCTCCATAACCTTCCCCACCACCAAAGTCAAACTTACTGCCCGATAATTACTTGGCCTACACCTTTTTTGAACAATGGAACAACATTTGCAACCCTCCAATCCCATGGTACCACCCCCTCCTCCAGTGATCTTTGAAAAATCACTGTCACTGCCCCCACTATTTATTCCCTGACCTCCCTTAAAGTCCTGGGAAAAATCCCATCAGGACCAGGAGACTTATCCACAATGAAATACTTGTGAAATGCAGTAAATGTTGTAATGTAGGAAATGTGGAAATGTACACACAGTAAGATACCATAAAAAGCAATAGGCAAACTGCTGGAAGATCTCAGGGGGTCAAGCAACATCCTTGGGATGTTAGACATTTCAGGTCAAAAAGTGGTATCAGATCCTGAAGCAGGATCTGAACCCAAAACATCAACCTCCAACTCATTGATTTCCTCCAGCATTTATTGCCCTGGATTCCTGAATCTGCAGCCTTTTGTATCTTCATAAATATCCATGTCTCAGTAATCTATTTTAAAATTTTGACTTTAAGATTCCAGTTAGTCAGACTACAAAAGTCAACTTGATTCTTCTTAGAAATTGTGATGTAGGATCCATTATAGGACCAATAATACCTTACTTTAGTGTCTTACGACTAGGTTAGTTCAGAGAACACATGTGGCTTGCAGATAGCAACTTCACATCTGTTAAACATGAATACTTGTTAACACAGGAAATATAGCTTTATCATCTGGAAGAAAAACAAATATTTTTGAAACAAAATGTATAATCTAACTCTTCCAAACAGAAACCAAAGGATTAATTGTGCGTTTGACTACCTTCCAACCATCTATAATGGTGATGCAAATTTTGGAAAATCAACTGATGGCAAAAATATTTGCATTTAAACAAATTGCAGTAGGTCAAATACTCACTGTATTGTATCCGTTTAAATGAGAAATAAATTTCAGTGAACCCACAGTGCATTTTGCAGGCTGCAATGTACAAAGTTCTGACAAAGTTGCTGGAAATTTTCATGAACCATATTGCTTCGTAATAAAAAAAGACAAAAAAGGAGCAAATCACCTTTTAGATTTCTGGAAAGATCCTGTTATATGGTCAGCAACATGGAAACTAGTGAGTATTACTGGACTTTTCTTTTTGATATTGGGTAATCATCCTTGCTAAACATTTGGAAGTTGAAGCTTTGTCAGCTAACAGCGGAAAAAAAATCTGCATTTTTTTTTGCACAGGATATGTTTAATTCAGAATGTATTCAACTTTTATAATCTGTACTTTTATAAACTGTCAGTCACTTTAAACCAGAATGATTAATTGAAGTACTTCTCTTTTGGGACTAAAGGAAATCTATTTGGATTAAATCTTTAAATCCTATCCTGAACTAAAGCTTTGGTCTCCCCTCTGGGTGGACAAAGTGGCCTGATATAAGAGAGCTTGAAAGATTACTCAACTTGATTGATGTGCAACATCCTGATTGTCTTTACCACAAATCTTGGGACAGGGCACCATTGGCATTAACTGTTGGACAGAATGGCGGAGATGTGCTCCAACTTGGTAGGTAATGCCCATCCTGATGAAAGGTGGAAGTTCAGCACAGAAATAAAGCAAACAGCTTGCCACATGTTGTAAATTTTAACACCAGAAAAAAAAACAAATGGGAAATCTAAATTAGCTCTCTGGACCCAAGATCAGATATTTATACATTTCTTCTGGATTTCACTGGTGCAGTGCTAAAATAATTATGTTTAGAAATGACTGTAAAAGAAAATTTGTCATCAAAGTATTTCACTTTCTGTGTTTAAAATATTTTAGTAAGTTTGATTTCTATGAACTATGGTGGAGATGTTCTGATGTGTGTCTGGCAAATAACTCCAGATTATTTATTGGTATAAAATGTTGACTTGGTGAGAAGCCATCCATGCTTACAGCTGGAGCTCACATGGATTGCCTTTTACGCATATCCTCAGACGTGCTGTTTTTATCAATATGTGCATTAAAATTATCTTGCCATAATTCAAAGCCGCTTGATTAAGCATCTGGTAAACATTTAGCAATGCCACTCGACATTCCTTGCATTCAATGCAGGAACATTCATTTTACTGCTCTGTGACTTTGAGCTAGGAGTTGTATAATTTTATTCATTCAGCCTTGGTTAAAATTTCCAATAATTAATTGCATTAATTACGTTGAATGTCTGGCGATCCTGAAGCTGCTTGTCCCAACTGTATCAGAGAATGCCGTACCCTTGGAATTATTTCAAATCTATTTGCATATCACGTTGTTCACCTTCAGGTTCCATTTGTCACGGTCAACACCGAGCTTCCTAGCGCGATAATGCACCTGGAGAGAGAGAGAGAGAGAGAGAGAGAGAGAGAGAGAGAGAGAGAGAGAGAGAAACAATGCAATGATTAAACTTCTATCCTGACGGGAAACCATTCGCCTCAGGTCTTGGTAGCCTCATGCCCGAAAATTAATTGAAATGGCAAGGCAATGGTGGCGTGGAGTGAGTTTCCCCAGCAGAGAGGCGCTGAAAACGGTCTATCGTTGATCCATTCCCCCACCCCTCCTGCACGGACATTCCCATTTTTGCGAGGGGTCTTAATTATATTCGCTGAAGATCATGTCTACCTTCCCACTGATAGCTGGAGAGTCTGTATAAAAGCCCAATTAATTTGGTAGCAACTTCATAACTTTGTCCATGTGATTCAAGATGTAATTGGGGAGCATCTTTTCTACACTCGGAGATTCCAGCCAGTCCGCAAACCAGTCGGGGCTTGGAGCAGAAACACGAAATGCTGTGGCCTCCACGGAGTCTGCTCGGGGCGATGTTTAACGTTGTGAACATTTCTAAAATTCTATTTAAAAAAACCATCAGTTTTTAGTGATTTGGTCAGAATCAATTTGGGGACCTATCTTCCTCGCTGTCATTCAAACTAACATGTCAACGAGATTAAACCGAAACAGAACTGTTAATAGAACAAAAAGGAGGTTATTTTTGATGAATATAAATATTAAATATATGTAATCCAAAGTAGTCACTTTTAGAATGTCTATAACTACTCGATTGTATAAAGAGTGGGCTGAATAAATGTATTTGAGAAGTTTATTGAACCTTTGGTTCATTGTGCAGAGTTGGACTGATCAGTGAATGAAATTACATTTAATTGATCTTCCCTATTTTGACATTTGAAAAAAAAGCATTGAGAGGAGGTACATTCAACATCTTCACTCACCACGTGAAGTTGGGGGTGGGGTGGGAGGTGGGGCATGTCCAAAAGCTGGGATTGGACCCAAGTGGGCATTGAAATTAATTAATGTTCTGGAGGGGAACTGATGAACTCCTGGAGAAGAAATGCATTGTGGTGGAATAGTATTGGAGTGGGATAAGCAAGGAAGTGGCAATGGTGCAGAGACACCAAATGCCCAACAAATTTTCTCTAAAATTTCCATGGCTCCTGAGTAATTTTTCAAAAGAAACTAAATGAAAAAAACAATTGCAATACTGAAAATATATTGTTTATTGTGTGGCGGCACACCACTAGGCAGGCGAACCGGACCTGCTTGTAATCCACGCGGTGGGGCAGCCGGCCAAAATGGCGCCATCAGGGGTTTCGCCTTCTTCTCAGCACAGGGCTCAGAAGCCCACGCTGTGGGAACACATGATGCCCAGGTGACGTCTGTGACCCCCAGTGCGGTTCTCAGCCGGGTCCGGGCTGGGGTATAAAACCAGCCCAGCAGCCTGCAATAAATCAGTTCTGCTCACTGAGCTCAACCCATCTGGTTGTGTGTTCTTTCAGTAGCAGTGTAGCTGCTGCTACAGTTGGTGACCCCGACTGGTTCAAACGTCCTTGAACTCATCATGAGTGAACCTGGGATCAGTGCTATAGCCGTCAAGCTGCCTGAATTCCGGGTTCAGGAGCCCGAGACCTGGTTCAGCCAAGCGGAGGCTCAGTTTCACCTCCGCCAGATTTAATCTGATATGACCAAATTCTACCATGTGGTCGCCGCCCTGGACCAGGCCACCACCAAACGTGTGCTGAACCTCGTTCAGCACCCATCCACTGAAGACAAATATGAGACCATCAAGCGAGTGCTCACTGGATCCCTCGGACTATCCAGGCACCAGCGTGTTGCTCAGATGCTGCACCTCGACACCCTGGGGGACAGGTCCCTGATGGAGCTGATGGAAGAGATGCTCGCGCTCATGGGTGATCATACCAACTCCCCATTTTTCGAGCGCGTTTTCCTCGACCATCTGCTTGAGGACATCCGGCCATTAGTGGCCCAAGAGAGCTTTTCTGACCTGAGGAAGGCTGCTGAGAAGGCCCAAGAGCTATGGCTCGACCAATTCCCGGAGGGCTCAGTGGTCCAGCAGGTCATGAGGCACAGGCATGACCATACCAAGCCCACCCCTAGTGCTGCTGTCAAGCATCCGGCCCCTGCAAGGGCAACCAAGAGCATAACCAAGGGCATGGCATCGCTCCAGGCCTCTGCTTCTACCACCAGCACTGGGGAGCCAAGGCTTGGAAGTGTCATCAGCCCTGCTCGTTCCAGGGAAACAAGCAGGCCGGCCGCTGTTAATGGCTGTGGTGACTGGTCAAAGACACAGCCTCCTCTACCTGCGGGACTCAGTCAGCAGCCGGTGGTTGCTTGTTGATACGGGGCCCAGATCAGCGTCATCCGCACGGCCATCCAGGAACCGACCTTGAGGACCTCCCCTCCGTGCAGCCAACGCAACAGAGATCGGACGTATGGAGACAAGACAGTCCACTTCCAGTTCAACCAATGAAAGTTCTTGTGGAGGTTCAACATCTCGTCCCTTTCGACCGCCATCCTGGGTGCCGACTTCCTCCTCACCCACAGGCTTCTGGTAGACATTCCGGGTAGGTGCCTGGTGGACGCCCGTACTTTCCAGGCCTTTCACCTCAACGCCTCCCGCACAGAGCAGCCGCAGATGGCCATGATCAGCATGCCCAGAGACGAGTTCCAGCGAATCCTGGATGAGTTTCCGGCCCTCCTCAAGCCACAGTTCTCCACTGCCTCGCTGCATCATGGGGTGTTCCACCATATCCCCACCCAGGGCCCACCAGTTTACGCCAAGGTATGCCGGCTCCCGTCTGACAAGCTCCAGGTGGTGAAGGAGGAGTTTTCACATCTGTTGGAGCTGGGGATCATTCGGCGGTCCGACAGCCTATGGCACACATGTCAAACTCTGGCCCGATATAATTATATTTGGCCCGCAAGATCATTTCAAAAATGTATTAGAGGTGGCCCTCTGGCCGCCGCGCCAGTATAGCGCATGCACAGTAATACAACAAATCCCAGAATGCATTGGCGTCAGCCTGCTAATCGCCCCCACCTCCTCTGTTTACGTTGCAGGGTCTCACTGTGGACTCTGGTTTTGGGGCCTGGCTGGTGTCAGGGGAAGCCAAGGCCGCTTCCCAGCGCCCGGAACTGGAGGCCTCGGGCCTGACCTCGCCAGGACCGTTGCCCACTCCCTCTCCCTGCCGCAGGCCAACCCACGACTCATGGTGACGGGGCCGCTGATCCGCCGAGATGCCGCCCTGCAGCGAGAGCCGATGCCCCTGCACTGTCGTTGTCCAACCTGATCGCCCGCAAACCCCGCCCACCCGCACACAGGCCTGAGTAAGTATTATGAACTTTAATCTCAGGATAAAATGATCTTCCAATAGTTTCATGTTACAGTGATAAATATATTCCTGGTTAAAAATGGTCCTGCACCTGGATACAAGCTCATTAGGCATAAAACTTGAAAAGTGTGTAAATCAAAGGATATCTGTACCAATGGAAAAAGGGCATGGCAAATAACCCTGCTAGAGTTCATGCCCACAATCAGTCACCCATTTGATTGTTTCAGGAATCATGTTATTCTCCCACATTCTCAATAGCCCTCAGATTTTACTATTCGACAGCACACTAGCAACATTTGACAAATCCTCTATAGAGAAATATTATTTATTGAATATTTTATTTCTCATTTGTTAATGCTTCTGGAAAGAGTTTATCGAAAACTATTATTAAACATTTATTTTAATAAGAAAAAGTTTAACATTACATATGTTGAAAGAAGATAAAACATGCAGATGTTGTTGAAAATTTTCAATAAATATTTAGTTCGGCCCTCGACTTAGTCCAAATTTTTAATTTTGGCCCTCCATGAATTTGAGTTTGACACCCCTGGCCTATGGGCTTCGCTGCTCCACATGGTCTCAAAATCCTCCAGTGGCTGGCACCCCTGAGGAGACTATCGACGGCTCAATGAGGCAACAGTTCCTGATCGTTACCCCATCCCTCACATCCAGGACTTTAAGGCCAACCTGCATGGTGTGAGGGTTTTCTCCAAGGTTGACCTGGTGCACGGGTATCACCAAATCCCAATGCACCCTGAGGACATACCCAAGACGACCATCATCACTCCCTTCAGCATCACTGAATTCCTTCACATGCCGTTCGGGCTCAAGAACGCCGCTCAGACCTTCCAGTGCCTCATGGACTCAGTGGGCAGGGACCTGGATTTCATCTTCATTTACTGAGACAACATCCTCATTGCCAGCAGGGATTGGGCGCAACACAAGGCCCACCTACGCACCCTCTTCTCCCGGCTGGCCGACTTCAGCCTCATCATCAACGCAGCCAAGTGCCACTTTGGGAAAGAGTCCATGCAGTTCCTGTGCCATACCATCACGGCCAAGGGAGCCACGCCCACCGCTATGAAGGTCGCCGCTATCAAGGAGTTCCCACGTCCAGACAATCTCAAGGGGCTGCAGGCATTCGTGGGTATGGTCAACTTCTACGACCGATTCATCCCGGGAACTGCATGCATCATGCAGCCATTATTCGCCCTCATTGCAGCCAAACATAAAATGCTCACCTGGATCCCAGAGGCCTGCAGTGCATTTGAGGCCACCAAGGATGCCCTTGCGAAGGCTACCAGGCTTGCCCACACACACACCGACCTGCATATGGCACTCTCCGTCGATGCCTCTGCCACAGCCGTCGGCACCATCTTGGAGCAGCAGGTGAATGGACAATGGAAGCCACTGGCATTCTTTAGCCGGCTTCTCCACCCACCAGAGCACAAGTATAGCGCTTTTGACCATGAGTTACTGGGCATGTACCTGGCAGTGCGGCATTTCTGCTATTTCTTGGAGGGGAGGACTTTTACCATCTTCACTGACCACAAATCCCTCATCCAGGCACTCGTGATGGCGAAGGACCCCTGGTCGGCCTGCCAGCAGTGTCACCTCTCCTTCATGTCAGAGTTTACCACCAACATTCGGCACAAGGTGGGGAAGGACAACATGGTCACTGATGCACTCTCACAACTGGCCATCTGCACGCTGATGCCTGGCCTCAACTTCAACCAGCTCGCCCGGGACAAGAAGTCCAATGAGGAGATGTGAGCCTTCAGGACTGCCATCACGGGTCTGCAGTTCTGAGACCTCCCGACTTTGAGTGGCGGAAGCACCGTCCTGTGCGATGTCTCCATGGGCACCCCGTGGCCAGTGGTTCTCCGGCAGTGGCGCAGGCATGTCTTCCATCACATCCATGACCTTTCGTACTCGTCCATCAGTTCCATGGTCTGGATGGTGGCAGAGCGGTTCATCTGGCACGGGCTGTGGAAGCAGATCGCGGGCTGGGCCAGAACATTCACCCATTGCCAAATGTCCAAGGTAAACAGGCACACCAGGGTGCCCGTGCAAGAGTTCGAGCACGTCCGGGAATGGTTCAGCCACATTCACATGGACATAGTTGGGCCCTTACCCGTTTCCCGGGGCAACTGTTAACTGTTCATGGTGGTAGACTGCACCACTCGTTGGCCCGAGGTGATCCCGATGCCAGGCACCTCCACGGACCTGCTCCTGAGCGCTGTTGCACGGTTGGGTCACCCAGTTTGGCATTCCAAATCACCTCACCAGCAATCAGGGTGCCCGGTTCACCTCTGTGCTCTGGGAACAGCTTGCCAACAGGCAAGGGATCAAGCTAGACCGCACCATGGCCTATCACCCACAGGCCAATGGGCTGGTCGAGCGTCTGCACCGCCACCTTAAGTCGGCACTTATGGCCTGCCTCACCGGTCCCGACTGGGTGGATGAATTGCCTTAGGTGCTCCTGGGCATCCACTCCACGCCCAAGGAAGATCTGCAGGCGTCATCAGCTGAGCTGGTCTACAGCGCACCGCTGGCACTTCCTTGTGAGTTCATCAATGCGCCTCATAACCCCCAGCAGTCGTCGCATGAACTGCTTCCCCACCTCTGGGCCCGCTTGGACTCCTTCGCACCCCCACCGCCACCCAGACATGGCACATGGCCATCTCACGTCCCCAGTGAGCTGCTATCTGCAGAGTATGTTTTTATTTGGCGGGGCCCGCCCGCGGCACCTCTGCAGAGACCTTACGAGGGGCTGTACAAGGTTGTCCAGCATTCAGGGTCTACATTCACACTGGACATCAGCGGCAGGTGGGAACTATTTACTGTGGACAGGCTGAAGCCAGTGCACCTCAACCCCACTGAACCAGTGATTGTGGCCTAGCCCAAGAAGCGAGTCCGCCCTGCTAAAAAGGACATTGGCGCCAGTTCTGGGGGGTTGGGGGCTCTGTGGCAGCACACTACTGGGCAGGTGAACCGGCCCTGCTTGTAATCCACATGGCGGGGCAGCCGGCCAAAATGGCGCCGTTGGGGGATTCCCCTTCTTCTCAGCATAGGGCTCAGAAGCACACGCTGGGGGACCACGTGACGCCCGGGTGACGTCAGCGCCCCCCAGCGCGGTTCTCTGCCAGGTCCGGTCTGGGTGTATAAGTCCAGCCCAGCAGCCTGCAATAAATCAGTTCTGCTCACTGAGCTCAACCCATCTGGTTGTGTGTTCTTTCAGTAGCAGTGTAGCTGCCGCTACAATTGAAACAAAAACCCCAGAATGTGCTGGAAACACTATGGATCAGGCAGCATCTGTGAGAAATGGATAAAGAGTTAAGACTCTTTATCAGATGTGGGAGCCAATGAAAAACAAGTTCAAGTTTATTTATCATCCAATTGTACAAGTACAATCCAAAGAAACAGTGTCCTCTTGTCCTCAGTGCAATACACTGCAAGCATACATCCAGACATAATGCACATGCAAATGAGACATATGCACAGTGGATATATACAAATATTAAAATAAATAAATATTATTGTTAAGTAGAGTTGAGTCATGGGGGGGGAGGGGGGTTGTAAGAGTAGTTCATCAATGAGCAATCCGTGGGAAGAGACTTTTAAATTACAGAAAAGTGGGAGAGGAGGGGATATCTGTGATAAAGGAAACTGGGTGGAGTGGGTTAATAGAGGCAGTTTAAGGATAATTATCCTTCTTTGTCTATGTATTGTTGTTAATAGTGGGACATGCCAGGCAAGTCAGATTTTTAATGAATTATGATATTTATCTGTTTTTTTAGGGGATTAACATAATGCACCACACCCAGAGTCATAAAGCTAAGGATATAAAGACTGATTACTGGTGACAGTTTTAATTCTAGCAGGCTCACTTACCCACGGCCATTGTATATTGAAACATGACCATCTTTTCTTGTATGGCGGCTAGATTGTTACCTATCTTTCCCCTCCAGGATGAAATATTTAACCCTCTCTTTGCCTCTGCAAAAATAAATATTCATTTTGAAATGGCGCATAGAACATAACATTTTCTTTCCCACATCTGTTTCTCTTGGATGCGACTCTCGTTCTGCTGATGGCATTTTTATCCATCCAAGTGGAAGAATTAACCCCTGCTCCACCATCATTACTGCAAGTGGCCCTCAAGTATCTGCTTTTTGGACTCTTTGACTCCTCGTTTGCATCTAGTATGACAGGTCACTTAACAACACCAAGCTCTACCTCCTCATTATTTCACCATAGCTGCTGCGCATAAAAATGTCGCAGTTTAGCGGAGATATCCCCTTGGACGTGCACCGATCTCATTCACGTTGGAATGAAAATGTTAAATGTGCCTGTTCTTCACGTTTTCTATCAGAATGGTGAAGGCAAAGTGAGTTCTGGTTTCATTCCCTGCTCAATCCAACTCTGCACAAATTCAAATGAAATTACTAACCAGATGAAGTTAACTCATTAAGTTCAATAAGCTTCTGAAATACATTTTTTCCTCCCTCTTTTTACACCACTGGAGTAGTTTTGGACACAGGGACACCAATATCAGACTACTATTCATTGATTACATTCGGCCGTCAAGCAAATAAATACATACCCAAACTCTTGAGACCTTGGCCTTTGAAACTGGATCTTTAAGATCCTATCCTCAGGAAGATTGGATGATAGGCCCATCTCCAGCTATCCACCTTTTCCCCATATCCCTTAATTCCCCTACTATGAAAAATTCTATCCATCACTCCTTCAATGGGCAGAGAATTCCAGTAACAATTCCTCTGGGAATAGCAGCTCCTCTTCATCTCTAATCTACTACCCTGAATCTTGAGGCTATGCCCCTAGTATTCATCTCATTTACCAGTGCAAAAAAAAACTTACCTCTGTCTTATCTATGCCTTTTATAAATTTTATAAAAATTAAATGAATTGAACTGTGTCGACGTGATAGACAAGAAAGTGCCCCAGCACCTCTACTGCCTCAGAAGCCCAAGGAAAATGGACTTGTCTCTTGAGTCCCTTAACAACTTCTACAGATGCATCAGTCCAACTCTGCCAGGGTGCATCACTGTGTGGAACGGAAACTGCCTCTCCTAAGATCATATGAAACTGCAGAGACTTATGAATGCAGCTTGGACCACAATACTAGTCTGTAGAGCACATCGAAAGAACCAAAGACTTGTTGATCCAAACCAAGGCTTTTATTAACTAGAAGACTGGAGCGTATCACATGTAGGTCGGCCAGTCCAGAATGACCTGGTCTGGCTAGGAGCAATCCTTTAAGATCTGCCAGTAGGCGTGGCTATGCTCTCAGCCAGTCACAGTCATCCTACACTACAACTTGTGTATATATATATATATATATATATATATACACATTGGTGATAGAATCTGTACTATCACAAAGCCCACCTCCCCTCCATCAACTCCATCTACACTTCTCAGTACTCGGAAGAGCAGCCAACACACTCTCTCTCCTCCATAGGATTCAAGGACAGTTATCCCCTCCTGCCTCCCCCCACCTCTCTACCCCACCAGATTCAAGGACAGTTTCTTTTCTGCCATTATCTCTCTCTCTCTCTCTCTCTCTCTCTCTCTCTCTCTCTCTCTCTCTCTTTCAAGCGGATTGTTTGCAGTCATCTTCTTTGTTGCAGAAATTAACTTGAAGATTGAGATAGATTTTTGATCTAAGAGTTTTTCAACATGTTATGTTGGAGAGTCTGGAAAAGTCTAAATCACCATCAAAACTGTAATGAGATCTGAAGACCTGGAAACAATAGTGATCACTAAAGAAGAGCTGAGCAAAATTGTGGGCCTAAAGAGAGATAGTCCCCTGGTCCTGACAGAATGCATCCTAGGGTACTGAAAGAAATGGCAGAAGTTATAGTTGACGCATGGTGATAATTTATCAAAATTCTCTGGACTCTGCTGGGCCGGTCCTGGCTGATTAGAAGACAGTGAAGGTCACACCACTGTTCAAAAAAGGATGTAGGAAAAAGGCAGGGAACTATAGGCCAGTTAGTTTAATATCTGTAGTTGGGAAAATGCTTGAAGCCATCATTAAAGAAGAAATGAAGAAGCATCTGGAATAAATTGGAACCATCAGGCAGATGCAGCATGGATTCAGCAGAAGCAGGTCTTGTTTGACAAACTTACTGGAATTCTTTGAGGATCTATCAAGGGCAGTAGATAGAGGGAAATGGGAGGATGTTATTTACTTGGATTTCCAGAAGGTGTTCGACAAGGTGTCTCATAAAAAGGCTTATCTTTAAAATAAGGATGAATAGAGTTGAGGATAATGTATTAGAATGGATAAAGAATTAGTTAACCAATAGAAAGCAGAGAGTTGAGATTTAGGGATGTTTTTCTAGTTGGCAATCAGTGGTGAGCAGTGTGCCGCAGGGATGGGTCCTGGGCCTGCACCTGTTCACAATATACATTATTGATCTGATAGGGGGAAATTGTGTGAAGTGTATTTAAGTTTGCAGATGACTCTAAATTGAGTGGCAAAACACTCAAATTGAGAGGATACGGAGAGTCTGCAGAGAGATATAGATAGGTTAAGTGAGTGGACACAGGTTGGACAAATGTGGTACAATGTTGGTAAATATGAGGTTATTCACTTTGGAAGGAAAAGTGGAAGACCAAATTATTACTTAAATGGCAAGCAGTTGCAGCTTGCTGCTGTACAGAAGGACTCGGGAATGCTGGTGCATGAATCACAGGTTAGTTTGCAGATTTAGCAGGCTATCAGAAAGGCAAAATGGAATGATGGCCTTCATTGCTGGAGGTATTGAGTTTAGGAGCATGGATTTATGCTGCAACTGTTCAGGGTACTGGTGAGGCCCCATTTAGAGTACTGTGTGCAATTCTGGTCTCCTTACTCGAGAAAGGATCTATTAGCCTTTCAGGCAAATGCAAAGGTTCACTAGATTGATTCCAGAGATGAGGGGGTTAGCCTATGAGGAAAGATGGAATCATCTGGCCCTGTACTCTCTGGAATTCAGAAGAATGAGAGGAGATCTTATTGAAAGGTATTAAATTATGAAAAAAATAGATAAGATTAGGAGTAGGTGCTTTTTTTTCCACTAGTAGGTGAGATGAGAATGAAGGGTCATAGCCTCGAGATTCAAGTTAGTAGATTTAGGATGGAGATGAGCATGAACTGCTTTTCTCAGAGAATGGTGAACCTATGGAATTCTCTGCCCATTGAAGCATATTCAACACAAGATTGGATAGATTTTTGCAGAGTAGGGGAATTAAAGGATTCTCATACTCTGCAAAATTTTCCCTGGGGAAAAGGCAGGTAGGTGGAGATGAGCCTATCATTAGATCAGAGCAGGATCAATGGCGGCTGAATGGGCTACTCCCGCTTCTATTTGTTTTGTTCTTATGTTCAGCAATTATGTTCATATTTATACAGTAGAAAAACAGACAAACTGGCCTATTGTTTTTACATTCCACATTAAGCGTATGACAAATTTTTACTGGAAGTGTCTGATGAATCTTTTAAGAGAAGCTATCTGATGAAATTTTCAATGGATTAACTCAGTCTTTTACATTACCAGTGTTTGAACAAGTTTAACTCTCAATCATTTCAGGACCCACGACGAATCATGTTGTTTAACATGCTTGGCAGTCTTTTGGTTACTGCTGACCAGTAGGTTTTCAAACTTTTTCTTTCCACTCACATATTCCATAGGTGCTCTGTGATTAGTAAGGGATTACTTAAGGTGGTTTGTGAGTGGAAAGAAAAAGTTTGAAAACCACTGTTTGCAGCCATTTCCTCCTCAAAAATGTCTTGTTTATTGGAAATCTTGGCACTTTGTCAATTATTGTTCCTAGTTTACATCAGTAGTTTTAAATTCAGCTTGAATGTAAATGTCAAGTATCCCATCTGCACGAGTTAACCCTTTCAACCACATTCTTATATCTGGTAACAGGAAGAATCCCTGATGACTCAATTTCCAGCTCTTTCTACTTCATCATGTTACACACTGGTGCAGCCACTAGAGCTATTACCTGTAACCTTCAGTGATGGTAGTGTGAAAGTTGCATATTCTCCCTGTGTCTATGCTGGTTTCCTTAAGGAGCTCAGATCCCTCTCACATCCCAAAGATGTGCAGATTGGTAGGTTATTTAGCCACTGTAATTTGCCCCAGTTTGTGGATGAGTGGCCGTGGTAGGTTCCAAGAGGAGCTCAGAGGGAGAAGGGATAAAATAAAATGGGAGATGTGTAGAATTAGTGTGAATGGCTGGTTGATGGTTGGTGTGAGCTCAGTCATAAAAGCCCATTTCTGTCCAATGTAACTCTATAATATTGCTCAATTTTACCTTAGCTCGTACACCACTGATCTGTGCTTTTATTACTTCTTGATGATTATTGGAAGACTCTCACACTCCCATTATCTACCTTCCATGAATTGAGCTTCTACAAACTGTGCCTTGACTTGCACTGCCCCATTCATCCACCTGTCTGTGCCTGCTCCCCTGTGTGACCCTTCAAATCAATGACATTAGTTGCAGAACCTTCCATAGTTTTCTGCCTTCTTTTTGAGGTATGGTGAGAACTTGGTTTAAATAGTTTGTTCCAATCTCTTAATCTCACTGGAGTCTCCCTCTCCCCCATCGATGGGATCTACCAGGATTATTGTCTGAAGAGGGTGCACAAAATCATTGAGTTCCCCTTCTATCCAACACACAGCATCTTTCAGCTGCTCCCATTGGGGAAGAGATACAGGAGGATCAGAGCCAGCACCACCAGGCTGAGGAACAGCTTCTTCCCATGAGCGGTGAGAGGGCTGAACGACCAAAGGATCTGCTCACACTAACCATCCGAATCTCTCATTTTAACGAATCAATATTTATTTATTTATATAGATGAAATACTTGTTCTGCATATGTATTGTTTGACTCTGTATGTGTTGTCTGGTTGTTTGTCTGTGTTTTGCACCAAGGACAAGAAAACACTGTTTTGTGGGTTGTACTTGTGCAATCAGATGACAATAAATTTGACTCAAATCAATCTGCTGACTCCTCCAGGTCATATGAGATAAACTGAGGCAATCAGAACTGAACTGTGGTCGAACAAGAGTTTTATAGAGCTGCAACATTACTTCATGACTGCTGAACTCAATTCCCCTCTAATGAAGCTCAGCACACTATGGGCCTTCTTAATTACCCTATCAACCTGTGCAGTAGCCTTGAGAGTTCTCTGGATTTGGACCCCAAGGTCCCTCTTGTCTTCCACAAATATCTGGCTTCAAGTTTAACCTTTCAAAATGCATCTCTTCACACCTATCTGAATGGAACTTTTCTACCCAACTCTGCATCCTGTCTATATCTTGTTGTAACTTAAGACAACCTTCTACACTATCCACATCACATTCAACTGTTCTTTTTTCATCTGCAAACTTACTGACCCGTCCCATTGCTTCTTCATCCAGGAGGCTTAAAGACACTTACTTCCGTACACCCATCAGCTTCCTGAATGAATCCACAACAGTGCTACCATGCTGTCCCTGTTTGATGATCTGATCTTTCTTTTCATTGTAGATTTCATATTTATTGTCAGAGTGCTTACATGGCATCACATACAACCCTGATATTCCTTTTTCTTGTGAGTGCGGCAGAATGACCACTAATTGGGAGGGGAAAAAAATAAAGCTATACATAGTGTAAATGTGTAAACAAGCAAAGAACTATAAACGGCTAATGAATGTAAATAAACTGACTGCAATAGAGAGAGAACAAAAAGAACATCAATAAAGTGCACAAGTAATAGTCCTTAAATGATTGAATTTGTCGTTGAGGAGTCTGATGGTGGAGGGGTAGCAGCTATTCCTGTACCTGGTGGTGCGAGTCTTGTGGCACCTAGACCTCTTTCCAGATGGCAGCAGCGAGAACAGAGCGTGTCCTGGGTGGTGAGGGTCTCTGATGATCGCTGCTGCTCTTCGATGACAGTGTTCCCTGCAGATGTACTCAGAAGTGGGGAAGGTTTTGCCTGTGATGCCCTGGGTTGCGTCCACTACCTTTTTGAGGGCTTTATGCTCAGGGGTGTTGGTGTTCCCATACCAAACCATGATGCAGCCAGTCAGCACACTTTCCACTACACCTCTGTAGAAATTTACCGGCGTTTCTGATGTCATACCGAACCTCCGCAAACTCCTGAGGAAGTAGAGGCATTGATGTTCTTTCTTCACAATGCCATTGGTGTGTTGGGTCCAGGAAAGATCTTCTGAGGTAGTAATTCCCAAAAACTTAAATTTTCTCACCCTCTCCAGTATACCTCTGAGTTTCCTTTCCTGAAACCATCAATCAGGTACTTAGTTTTGGTGATATTGTGTCCAAGGTTGTTGCTGGTTCACCATTCATCCAAGTTTTCAATCTCCATCCAGTGTGCTGACTCATCCCCTCCCTTTATACAACCCACTACCGTCGTATAATCGGAAAATTCGTAGATGGTAGTATTGTTGTACTGAGCCACACACTTGTAAAGTGGGTAGGGTAGGGGGCTAAGAACACAGCACTATGGTGCTCCAATACTCATGGAGATTGTGGAGGAGAAGTTCTTACCAATCTTCACTGATTGTGGTCTGGAAGTGAGGAAATCGATGATCCAATTACACAGTAGGGTGTTGAGTCCCAGGTCTTGGAGTTTGCCGATCTGTTTTGAGGGATGATGGTGTTAAATGCTGAACTATAGTTGATAAGGAGCATCCTGAGAATACATCTTTGCTACCTAGATGTTGCAGGGCTTGTACAGAGCTAGTGAAATGGCACCTACTGTAGACCTGTTACCACGATAGGCGAACTGGAATGGATCTGCTTCAGCACCAGCCTTTCAAAATACTTCATCACTACTGATGTAAGTGCTACTGGTCAATAGTCATTAAGGCAGGTAACTACACTCTTCTTGGGCACCAGTATGATTGATGTCTGTTTGAAACAGATGGGTACCACACCCTACAGGAGTGAGATAGTGATGATAAGTTATCAGCAGATCTTTAATACTCAGCCAGGTACTTTATCTGGGCTGGATGCTTTCCTTAGATTCACCCCCCCCCCTGAAGGCAGCAGACATGCCATTCTCAGATACAGACAGAATCGGATCATCAGGGGGTGTGGGAGGTGGGAGTGCGGAGGGCTGGTTTTTCACTGTTATTGTCATCAAATTGGATTTAGAAGCCATTGAGTTCCTCTGGGAGAGAAACTTTGCCGTCTGCTACTTTAGCAGATTCAGTTTTGTAACATCTTAATGCATTTGGGCCCTGCCACGGCTATCAGGTATCCTTCTTTGTTTCCATTTTCATCTGGGATCTCCACTTTGCCTGGGAGATAGCTTTCCGCAGGTCATACCTGCTCCTGCTGTACTGATCTGGCTCTCTGGACTTAAATGCCTGTGATCAGGCTTTCAGGAGGACCTGGATTTCATTGTTTATCCAGGGCTTCTGGTTGGGGAAAACTCTGAATGATTTGGCGGTGCACACACATCCACAGCTGATTTGATGAAGTTTGTGACAGCCTCGGTGTACACGTTCAGATTCTCAGCAGAGTCCTTGAACACCGCCCAATCTTCTGACTCAAGAAAGTCCTGTAACCACCTTCTAGCTGCCCTGACCTCTGGAGCCTCTCTCTTTAGGCTCTATCTCTATGAAGGCAGACGGTGCACAGTCAGGTGATCTGACTTGCCAAAGTGAGGTCTCAGTAAAGAGCAGTAGGCCTTCCTTTTCTTGGTGTAGCAGTGATTGAGTGCGCTGGGACCTCTGGTACAGCAGGTTACATACTGGTGGTAGTTAGGCAGGGTTTTCTTGACATAGGCCTGGTTAAAGTTGTCCGCTAACATTTATAGTGTATCGGGCTGGGCCGTCTCTTGTTTACTGACCACATCATATTGCTCCGCAAGTGCCTGCTTGTAATCAGCATTGGGAGGACGTAAACTCCAGTGAGAATTATTGATGAGAACTCTTGGGATAGATAGAAGGGTCTCCATTTAATCAAACTTTTCTCTCAGATAGTAGAGCAGGAGGTTGTCAAGACTCTAGTGTCCGTGCACCACCCAGTAGTAACGAGAAAGCACACACTGCCTCCTCTCCCTTTTTCAGAATTTGAGTTCCGATCCAGTCTATGGATGTTGAAACCCTCTGGTCGGATAGTGGTGTCTGGTGTGTTCCCTGTTAGCCAGGTTTCAGTGTAGCAAACAACTGAGTCTTACTTGTCTCTGATAAAATAGCCTTGCCCTCAGTTGTCAATTTTATTATTTTTATCAATTTTATCCTCTACTTTGCAATTGGTCTCTTTGCATGGCTGTTTGAATATCAGTGCTAACCTCACAGAAGAACATTTCTAGATTGGGCATTTTGTGACAGATCAACCTAAAATTAAAAAAGCAAAGGAAGAATCTAATAATTCTCCCCTGAGAATTCATCTATATCTCCTTGCTGGTAGTGTCATCATTGAAATGCCATTTGGGATGTTTTATACTGAAAGCATATTGATGTTTCTTCCAGTAATGTCTTTCTTTGAAGCTATTTTGGAAATACAATCCAATATTAAATAAAATCTCATCTTTGACTTTGTCTCTTGTTATGATCAAACTAATTATATATATAGTATAAACAATAAAAGGCAGGAGGGACTCAGCGAGGCAACATTTCAGGTTGGGACTCCTCTGCTGTAGAGTTTAGTTTAGTTTATTTATATAGCACATTTAAAACCAAAGTGCTGTAGAGATCATAAATTACATCTTAACTTAAACAGCTATTTAAAGTGCTGTATAAAACGAGTACTTGAGATTCAGAATTGAACCTACAACATGGTAACAATCGACAATCAGCTCCAAATGCTTGTGAGTAAAAGTACAACATCAACCCGGATTTTAAAAAAGTTAAAGAAAGGGGCTGATTTGACGGAGGCAGGACTGTTGTTCCACAGTTTGGGGGCTGCAATAGCGGAGGCGTGATCTTCCGCGTTTGAGATTTGAGCGTGGAACAATCAAGTGCCCTAAATTGGCTGATCTGAAGGGTCTTGAAGTGAAGTAGGGTATTAGGAGATCAGTGATGTAGGAGGGGGCTAGTCTATTAATAGTTTTGTAAACAAACTGGAGAAATTTAACCGTACTGGCAGCCAGTGAAGGAAGGCCAGAATGGGGTGATTTGGTCTCTCTCTTCTTGGTTCCTGTCAGGAGCCTTGCTGCAGGGTTCTGCACAAGTTGCAGATGGGATAATGCCAACAGACTGATTCCCATGTATAGAGAATTAGAGTAGTCTAAACGAGAGAAAATGAGGACATGATTAACTTCCTCGGGGTCTTTCAGTGACAGGAATGATTTGATTTTGGCGTTAGTCAGAGCTGGAAAAAGCTAGCTTTTACTACTGCAATGACTTGTTTGTCAAACTTGAATGTGGAATCGAATATCACACCAAGGGATTTGATGTGTGGTTTATTGAGGGTGGATAAGCTACCAAGGGTATTGGTGATAATTGTTGTGGAGTTGGTGGGCAAAATAGGATGATCTCTGATTTGCCTTCGTTTAGCTGCAGGAAGTTTTGAGCCATCCAGCACTTTATGTCCTCCAGACTGTTGTTGAGGCTGATTATCTTTGCTTTGTCATTGGGCTTCAGGGGGAGATAGAGCTGAGTATCATCAGTATAGCAGTGGAAGGAGGTGCTGTGGTTTTGGATAATATGGCTGAGGGCAAGTATGTATAAAGAGAAGAGAATGGGGCCCAGTGTAGACCCTTACGGGTTCCCTCAGGAAAGGATAGCAGAGGAGGATGAAAATTTGCCCATGTTGACTGAGAAAGTCCTATCACTAAGATAAGATTTAAACCAATTCAGGTCCATGCCATCGACATTGACCCTCTGCCGGAGGCGATCTATTAAAATAGTGTGATCCACTAAGGTCCAGGAGAATCAGAATGGCGGAGCTCCCTGAGTCATTGGCAAGGAGCAGGTCATTGTGTACTCTTAGTAGCCCGACTCTGTGGTATGGTGAGACTTATAACCTGACTGAAATCTATTGGAGATGTTGTTTTGTTGTAGTTAGGGCAACAATTGGCTAAGAACAACTTTTTAGACGACCTTTGACAGGAATGGAAGTAACTAGTCTGTAATTTTTGGGTGTGGTAGGGTCTAAGTTGGGTGTTTTCAGGAGGGGCTGGATCACAGCATGCTTGAAACAAATTGAAACTGTTCCGGGGCCAATTATAATAGAGAGGATGTTAGGTCTAGCTGAATCGAAAACACCCTTCAGGAGGGAAGTGGGGATAATATCGAGGGGGCAGGTTGTCAGCTTCACAGCTTCATGGTATAATGGATATACCAGAACAGCTCAATTGTGCAAAGTCAGGTCACAAAGACCACCCGACTTCACCCCCCCTCCCTCCACTGAGACCGTCACAGTCGAGCCAATTATCCAACTAAAGCAGAAAATTCTTGAAGCTGTCAGTGGGTCAGGAAGCAACTGCAAAAAAAGAACTGGAGTGAATAATTCAGGTCAATGAACCTTTCCTCTAAAGTCAGGAACATTAGAAATAAAACCAAAGTTAAGTTCCGGAGAAAAGTCAAAGGCAACAAAAGGGTGGGTACATGGTGGGCAGGGGGCTAAGGGAGATTGAATGAAATGCTAGCACTTTGTGGTGTACATGGAAGAGTAATGCAGTGAATTGAACTTAATATTACAGCAAAATATTTTAGAGATAATATTTTTTATGGACTTGCAGATGAGGTCATTGAAGAAAATATCAAGCTATAATTGCGCACTGACACCAAGTGAGTGCAATTGAATGTATCACCTGAAATTTGCTCTTTTCTTTGTTTTTTTATTCCCCTCAAATCCCACTGTGTTCACACCAATCCTTTCCTTCTCGCCTTCGACGTTGACTCTTTGTTTCTGTAATGAGGAACCTGAGCAGTGGCATCACTAAGGTTGGTATCACCCAGTGCAGTAACACATGGTCTTACCATTCCCCCCCCACCCCCCCCCACCCTCCCCATGGACCTCCTCCCGTACCAGACCATACAGAATCCTTAGTAATGATTTTTGCACTAATGTCATTCATAAATCGTAATTCCCGTATAATCACTGAATGTAAAGGCAATAGTAGTGAGATAAACAACTAGCAAAATTAAAATTATACCTTTAAATTACAATATTACATGCACAGCAGCAACAAAAACAAACGTGTGTGCTTGTCGAGCGTGTAGACAAAGCCACATGATTGTGACTGGGTAATAATGACAGCACTGACCGGACCACATTAGAAGGTTCAAAAATAAATTTAGCATAGAGTTTTTGGCTTGTAGGTATATTGATGCATGCAAGTTGGGCCTATGAAAAATGTTTTTGTGTTATAACTAGCTACAGGCATATTTTTAAAAAAAAATAATAAATTTCTGCTGAAACATTGCACAAAAAATTTATAGACCACCATTTTAGAGTCACCCCTCTGATGGTGTCACCCGGTTCGGTCTGCACCACCTGCACCCCTTGGTAATGCCAGTGACCCTGAACTAAAAAGGACTGCAGAGAACTCATGCATGTCATATGGGACCAGGATCACATGAGGTCCTTACATTACAGGAGGAGGAATCGGATTTAATCATTCAATTAATTTGGTCACTTTTCAGGCTGGCTTGAGGTAAAAAGACATTAAAAGCCACCAAACTGTTCCTAAATGGTTCATCTATGCCCTTCTGATCCAATCAATTACAAGGTTAACTGAGGCGCCTGCAAGCTCACACCAAGACACAAGAGAAACTTGTCCGTGAACTACTCTTTGCAGTCGATGCCGCTTTAGTTGCCCATTCAGAGCCAGCTCTTCAGCGCTTGACGTCCTGCTTTGCGGAAACTGCCAAAATGTTTGGCCTGGAAGTCAGCCTGAAGAAAACTGAGGTCCTCCATCAGCCAGCTCCCCACCATGACTACCAGCCCCCCCACATCTCCATCGGGCACACAAAACTCAAATCGGTCAACCAGTTTACCTATCTCGGCTGCACTATTTCATCAGATGCAAGGATCGACAATGAGTTAGACAACAGACTCGCCAAGGCAAATAGCGCCTTTGGAAGACTACACAAAAGAGTCTGGAAAAACAACCAACTGAAAAACCTCACAAAGATAAGCGTATACAGAGCCGTTGTCATACCCACACTCCTGTTCGGCTCCGAATCATGGGTCCTCTACCGGCATCACCTACGGCTCCTAGAACGCTTCCACCAGCGTTGTCTCCGCTCCATCCTCAACATCCATTGGAGCGCTTTCATCCCTAACGTCGAAGTACTCGAGATGGCAGAGGTCGACAGCATCGAGTCCACGCTGCTGAAGATCCAGCTGCGCTAGATGGGTCACGTCTCCAGAATGGAGGACCATCGCCTTCCCAAGATCGTGTTATATGGCGAGCTCTCCACTGGCCACCGTGACAGAGGTGCACCAAAGAAAAGGTACAAGGACTGCCTAAAGAAATCTCTTGGTGCCTGCCACATTGACCACCGCCAGTGGGCTGATATCGCCTCAAACCGTGCATCTTGGCGCCTCACAGTTTGGCGGGCAGCAACTTCCTTTGAAGAAGACCGCAGAGCCCACCTCACTGACAAAAGGCAAAGGAGGAAAAACCCAACACCCAACCCCAACCAACCAATTTTCCCCTGCAGCCGCTGCAACCGTGTCTGCCTGTCCCGCATCGGACTTGTCAGCCACAAACGAGCCTGCAGCTGACGTGGACTTTTACCCCCTCCATAAATCTTCGTCCGTGAAGCCAAGCCAAAGAAGAAATGTGCTCAGTACAGTTAGTTAGCACAGTGTAACTGCCATGCAAGAATAAAATAGCTGCCAATTTTCTCTTGGAAAATATGATATTCCTGACAGACCAATGGAAAATTGGAAAAGTTGATGTATTTTTCACAGGAAATGAAAATCCAGTAGATTTTTGTGTTGCAACAACAAAATGAAAATGGACACTGCACATTTGAAATGAGAACAGAAAATCTTGCTTTTGTTCAGCAACTGTGGAGAGGGAAACAGATTAATTTGCCAAATATTTGATAAAAATTACACAGCTGGCTATGGTTTTCAAATCAAAGAGATCAGTGTGGTGCTAGATTCTCTTAATGGCTCTTCAAAGATTTCTGATTGACAGAGTCAGTGGTAAAATTACCAATTTTAATGAGTTTTTAAACTTTTGAAAGATTGATTTGCTTCACCAGCTCCTTTGCATGAATCCTTCTGGGCTACAGAGTACATGATGTTACTTCCAAAATTATCCCAGATTTGGAGAGTCAACATTTCAGGTTAGGACTCTTTCTTGAATTTCAAGAAATTTCCCCAAACCAAAACGTTAACCGTCCATCTCTCTCCATAGATGCTGCCTGACATGTCAAGTCCCTCCAGTGTTTCGTTGATCACTGAAGATACCAATATCCACAAAAAGGAGGCTATTCTGCCTGTATTGGCTCATTGGTGGAACTGTCAAATTAAATCCTTTCCCAGCAGCCCTGAAAAATGTTGTTTTCAAATATTTATCTACTTTCTAAGTTAAAGTTAGTTAAAGCTCTATCCTTCAAGCCAATGACATTAGATCACAGTATAACTTCTTTCTCTCAAGTTGTTCTTCCCTCAATTCTGTCAATCACCTGAAATCAATGAGAGAATCTACTGTCACACTGATCTCTTTGGTTTAAAAACCATACTAAGTCATGCAATTACTATTGAGACAAGGTGGCACAATTGACAATAGATTATTGATATATTGAAGGTATATGGTGACATGTTGAGCAGTGTGTTCACAGGTGTAAAAGTTATCAATTTCACTTAGGTCAACTGTCCAACCTCCTCCAATGCAGGAAGAGGTGTAAGATCTTGATTGGCAGATAGGTCAGGTCATTTGACATTTGTGCTGGATATTGTGTAAAATTGCAGCATTCAAATTTCAATGTGTTTGTGCAGTCCACATTCTGGGAGGGTTAGACATTAACTTTGGTACCTTTTCTTCCAAGAGGAAAATACAGATGGTCCTCGACTTTCGAACACACGAGTTACACCCGCACCTGCAACCAAATTAAAAAAAAAATCTTTATTAAAACTACTATACAAGTACATGTATGGCAGTTACACTGTGCAAACTAACTGTACTGTAAGTGTATTAAAAGTACTGTATACAGTGGTCCCCACTCCCGGCAGCAGCCCGAAGTCCCCACTCCTTGTTCCCCGCAGCAACCCAAGATCCCCGTTCCCTGAGGTAGCCCCAGGTCCATGTTCTCTGCAGCAGCCCGAGGTTCCCATTTCCCGAGGTCCCCTTTCCCTGACTTATGACCAAATCTAAGTTGCAACTCATTATGGTCATAATATGGGGACTGCCTGTAGCTTTCTCTCCTGTGATTTAAAGATTAGCCACCTGTTTAGCAGAATTCGCATGCATGTCTATTAATCAAATGCCTTTGTTTCTTTATAGCAGCTGACAACTAACTTCTTTTACTCCAAGTATAAAATCAAGTGTGACATCTCATTCTATAATCTTGTGAATTATTGCTAAAAATTGTCAAATAATAAATTTCAAAATGTATTTATTCCTCTTATCTTTTCCCAAATTTTTAATCCATTACTTCAATCTTCTTCATTTCCTTCTGAACTCCAAGTCACTCACCTTCTACTTCTATTGCTTGATTTGCAAGTCTCCCTGGTTACCCAGTTAGTTTCTCTGTTCATTGTTTAGGGATATGGTGGGCAAACCTTTTGTGGTAAAACGGGCAAAGACAAGTTGAACTGACAAGAGATGCCTGCTCCAACAAATGCAGGGCCTTTGACTCTAAGTTACAAGGTCTTGGGCACAACCTCAGCTTAGAGGCCTGGAGGTCATAATTCAGTTAGACACTTCAGTGCAGCGCAGGTGAAATAGTAAACTTGGTCAATATGCATAAGAGCTACAAAATACCCCAGGAAACTCTTTTTATGAGAGCCACACTGACCAATATGTTGCCAATACTTGAAATGGTTAAGTTATTCTATGATTGATGGGATCTTTGTGCAAATTACATGCTTTGTTTGTCCAAGCAAGGTGTGTGCTTTGGATATTCCCAAAGTGTCATTTGACATACAGCATTTTATTTTTCTTGTTGAGCTTAATATGATATACAACTTGGGTTTGATGCTGAATAGTGAACTTTGTGAATTTTGTACCTGGTAAAATTGTTTTAAAATAAAAATATTTGGAGATTAATTAAGTGAAATTGGGTATGCTGTTGGTGCTGGGCTCCTGAAGGTAAATGAATGGAAACTCTTCGAGTCATACAGCTTGGAATAGGCCTTTTGGCGCAACTCATCCATGCCTATGGACGAGGATGATCTGGGCTATTTTCATTTACCAGCATTGGGTCCTGTCCAATTTCTATTTTTATAAAGGACATAACTATTCACTTAAAGAAGTATGGGGGAATGGCTTGTGATTGGCTATCAGGCCATAACGGCCAGTAAATTTGGAGCTGAGAGTTGTGCAAATGCATGACTGTATGGCTAGGTCCCATTTGCCGGTAACACCATGCTTGTTGGCAGAATCGTAGGCAGAAATGAGTAAGCGTACAGGAGAGAGATAGATCAGCTAAATGAGTGGTGTCATAATAACAACCTTGCACTCAATGTTAGCAGAACTAAGAATCTGATTGTGGGAATCAGGAGACATGAACCTGTCATCATCAAGGGGTCAGGGGTGGAAAGGGTTAAGAACTTCAAATTTCTGGGCATCAACATTTCTGATAATCTGCGCCAGGGCCTCTATGTCGACGCAATCATGAAGAAGGCTCGCCAATGGCTATACTTCATAACGAGCTTGAGGAGATTTGGTGTGTCACCATAGACACTTGCAAATTTCAACAGGTGTATAATGGACATCAGTCTGACTGGTTGCATTGCTGTCTGGTATAGAGGTGCCAATGCACAGGACAGGAAAAGTTGTGAACTTGGCTTGTGCTTTCATGAACATGAGTCTTCACTCCACTGAGGAAATCTACAAGATGTGATGTCTTAAGAAAGCAGCCTCAATTCATAAGGATCCTCACCACCCAGGCCATGCCCTCTTCACACTGCTACCATTGAGGAGGAGATACAGGAGCCTGAGACAAACACTCAGGGGGCACAAGGTCAGCTTCTTTCCCTCTGCATTCAGGTTTCTGAATGGACAATTAATCACAGGCACTGCCTCACTTTCTTTTATTTTTGCCATAATTTATATATAATAAATATATTTAAAAAAAATATAATTTATACCAATGTTTTCCCCTGTGACGGTGCTGCAAAATGTCGAATTTTGTGACACGTTCATGACAATAAATTCTGATCCTGATTCTGTGAAGGAAGACCCAGCCTCCTTAACCATCATCAATCGAAATAGGACCATGGAATGAATTCCTGACTTCATCCCTTCCAACCTGCTCAGAGTGGAGGGAGAGCCAGTTGGAAAATTGCATGGTTTCTTGCCACCAGAGCAGAAGCTGAGACTTTGACTTCCATTGCAGTGGATTTACTAAGTTTGGAGTAACATTATATCCTCTTCCATTTCCATAGTGAAAACAAGTTCAAGAATGAGGTGTGCATAAAATGGTATATACTCTGAGTGAGTGGAAACAGAGGGGTGCATTGTGAGTCCAAATTTGCAAGATGAAGTGGATTCACAACGATTTTGTTATTTATTATTTGCTTTCCTATTATCAGCGGAAGCATGCTTATTGCAATTAAATCCATTTCCCAGAAAAACAATTCCTTTGTTGTTTTAATATATTTAACAATTACCTTAACATAGACCAACCTGATATTTGAATAAAGTCCTTAACAAACAATCTCCAGGTGCAGGCAGTGGTTAACTGCAACAATTCGCCACGCACTGCCTTTAAAGGATGCTTTGTGCAGGAGCGAGAGATGGCTTCATTTAGGTGCACTTCACATCTGGCTGAAGAACAAAGGTTTCAAACAAATGTTTTCCTGATCTGTTTCCCCCTTTGAGTTATTCCTTTTGTGGTATATGAAAAATCCATCTTCCAGTGTATTACTCGAAAGCTTAGTTAAGAAAAATTAAAACAATCATTTGCATATGATTAATTGATAATTCCTTTAATATCTTGGCACCTGGTTATATTCTGGTTTAGTATTGAATGACATTCGATATGGACTGAGCAGAAATATAATATAATGAGATATTAAGCAATTCTTGAATACTGTAAACCACACATGTCAAACTCTGGCCCGCGGGCCAAATTTGGCCAGCGATATAATTATATTTGGCCCGCAAGATCATTTCAAAAATGTATTAGAGGTGGCCCGCCCTGCAGCGAGAGTCGATGCTGTTTTTTGGTAATGTCACCTCCACCATCCTCCCCCTTCATTGCACATCCTTCCCCATTGTAACATGAGAAATTGTAACACGAGAAGTCTGTCGTTGTCATCAGCTGGCAAGCCAGTTGGAAGGCTCCCCGCACAACCAGTCACTTCTCCCACCTGTCGAGCGGTGCGGCGGATTGGCGAGCGCCTGTGATTTCCTGTTGACGCAACGGGCATGGCAGGCTGCGCATGGCCCCCGGGCAGCGCGAGCCCCGCGCGACTGGCACCGGACAGCCCTTCCACAGAGCGAGCGCACTTCTCCCGGTCGCCACGGCCTTCAGCGCTTGCACCCGCGCGGACCTCAGGGACGGCTGGTTCGGCCCTGCATGTGAAGAGAGAGAGATGGTGGCTGTCTGCAAAGGCTGATCGGCAGCGCGCTGGGCCTGAGTGGGTGGGTAATCAGGGGTGGGCAGAGGGTGTAGGTGAGGAGTAATGGGCAGGGGAAGTTATGGTGGTGCGAGGGGCAGTTAGAGGGAGGGATGAGTAGAAGGAGGGGTGGATAGGGAAGAGGTAAAAGGGGAGGGGCAGGGCGAGTAGGGGAGGGGTGATTAGAGGGTGAGAGACGGGTAGAGGGAGGAACAGGTTGAGGGGAGAGGCAGTAGAGGGGCGTGTATAGGATGTGGTGGGTAGAGGCAGAGCGAGTGGAGTGAGGGGTGAGTAGAGGTTTGGTAAAAAGGACTGGTCAGGTAGAGGGTTGGTGGGTCGAGGGTGAATAGAGGCCTAGAGCCTGAGGAGTGAGCAGGAAATGCTGAGTCCTGATGCAGGCCAAAATGGACACAGCCTGTGAATGCTGACTACATCTCCACAGGGACCAAATAGGTTTCCCTCAGGTCAAGCAAAGGGTGAACTTGAGCTACCTACTCCTGACCTGTAACATTATCCTCCTAAAGTTATATCCTAAAGTTTAACATTACATATGTTGAAAGAAGAGAAAACATGCAGATGTTGTTGAAAATTTTCAATAAATATTTAGTTCGGCTCTCGACTTAGTCCAAGTTTTTAATTTTGGCCCTCCGTGAATTTGAGTTTGACACCCCTGCTGTAAACCATTTCAAAACTACCAACTGTGATCTTTCATTGAGACTTTTGAGCTTCTGCCAAACTATATCTTTATCCACTTTGTTGCCAATTTCCATTCTAACCTCAAATTCACTTGCCCATCTGTAGCAGCACTCCTTTTTCTCAATCTCTCTGTTTTCAAACTCCCAAAGGATATCTTCCACAAATCCACCAACTCCCACTCAACTACACCCTCTCACCTGTAAGGATGGATTCCATTCCTTTAACTCAATTCCTCCATCTTCATCGTGTCTCCTCCCAGGACGAGGTCTTTCATGTCAGATCATTAGAGATGTTTCCTTCTTCAAACATCATGGGTTCCCCTCTTCTACCATCAGTTCGGCTCTCACCCACATATCCTCCAATACCCCATATCTGCTCTAGCCCCTTCCACTGCCACACACAAGGATAGGATTCCCCTCATCTACCACCCAATCAGTCTCCACATCCAACATGTCATCCTCTGCCATTTCCGTCAATTACTATGTCATCCCACCACCAGACATATATTCTCCTCTCCACCTTCCACAAGGATCACTCCCTCCATGACTTCCTTGCCCACTCCTCCCTCCCTACTAATCCTCCCTCCCCCACTAATTGTCCCCTTGGGACCTACCTCTGTGATCGCAGGAGATGCTCAATTTCTGCCCACACCTCCTCCCTCAGTACCATTTGGGGCCCCAAACTGCCCTTTCAGGTGAAGCAACATTTCACTTGTGTATCTGTAGGGTTCATCTACTATATCTGGGGCTTCCGTTGAGGTCCCCTCTACATTGGAGAGACTGGATGAAGACTGGGAGATTGTTTCATTGAGCACCTCAGCTCTGTCTGCAGCAATAGTGTGGATTTCCCAGTAGCCACCCACTTACACAACAAGATCCATATGGTAGTTCCAAATTGCACTTCAAATTTCAATACCCAACTGCACCATTGGGCTCAATTGAACAAATACTAAAATTCAACAGGTGTGTTTCATAATATTTTTATGAAGGCAAAAAGAATGCTGCAAATAAACCATGTGTTTATTAGCATCATAAGGAGTGAGAAACCTTTGCAGATTCAAACCAACCTCCCTATCATTCACTATCTCAGTCGTTCACTATCCTAGTCTTGAATGAGACTTTGACATATGTACTTATGATTGTAATTGGGACTGAAGGATCAGTTGTATCTTGAAATGGATGCAAGTCAGAGTTTGCCCGTGCGGATGGAATACCAAAATCTTAAAGCAAACTTTTTAATCAAATCTTTTCTTCATTGTAGTTTTGACGATAACAAATGAAAGCTTCCTGAATTTGTCGATGAACTTTGGCGAATCTTTCCACATTCTGGTCCGTGCTTGCCTTGCTAGTCAGCATCCCGGATTCTGTAGGCTGGGCGCGGCCATCTTTATTCCTGTGCGCATGCGCGAGTCTGAATTTGGCACATGCATGGTGGGTTCGCGTATTGGAGTTCGGTTGGTGCATGTGTGAGAGTTATGTGCCCTAACAATATTGAATTCATGACCTTAACTCTCATGCATACACCAATCAAACTCCAATACACGAACTTACCGCGCATGCGCCCAGGATTCAAGATGGCCACGACCAGCCTACGAACCCTGGGACATGGACTAACAAGGTAAGTATGCACATTTTGGCTATTATATGTCCTGTACCTCTGTTATAGCTTATCAAATACGACATAATCCATGTACATATTTTTCTTTATATTTTTTTAAAATATTTTAGTTGTGTGTGCGGATGGACGTAAGTCAGGGAGTACCTGTAATAAGTTTGGTGATCTTGACCATTTCGAGCACAATATTAAGAAATATTCCCCCACTCCCTTGCGGATATATCTGAGAGGATTTAGGGATTATGGGTACAGGCGGTTAAGTGGAGCTGAGTCCACGGCCAGATCAGCCATGATGTTATTGAATAGCAGAACAGGTTCGACGGGCCACGAGGCTGACTCCTGCTCCTATTTTTTATGGTCCTGTGAAATGAGTAAGATTACTGACTTGAGCACAGTGGCCGACTCCTGCCTCTCTTCGGAGTCGCCTGATAGCTCATTGAATGATCCTGCCCAATGTTCAATTTTATTCAATAACATTCCAGTGAAATAGCCTGAGATTTGGTTCACTGTCTTAATGTTACTACAGTATATAATTGGATTATATTACAAAGAGTGCATTACTTGGTGTTGGACATTTACTCAATAAACACTGTTTTATCTATTAACGGTTTGACCTGTTGCTTGCTCTCTCTCTCTCTCTCTCTCTCTCTCTCTCTCTCTGTCCACCCTATCTTCAAATCTCTTCTCTGGAATCCCTCCAGTCACCATCATCCTTCACACTCATTTTCTTAAACCCCCTCCCTCACCCCACCAAATCCTTGTCTTCTCATGTCCTTCCTTGGTCTATCATGGCACACAAGACAGTTGGAAATACATAGTGATTTGAAGAATTTGGAAAGATATGGGCCCAATGCAAGCAATTGGGACTGGGCTGGCATGGATGAGTCAGGATAAAGGGCCTGTTTCATTCCTACTAAATCCCCAAAGCATCAGAGGATCTACAAAAAGAGAGAGTTTGGTAAATGGGGCCACAGTGAATTGGAAGGGAACACAAGAAATAATACCATTAGGATTTCTGAATAGTGGGATAGTAGATGATCAGAATTTTACTGTATCTATCATTACTGATTCTGAATCCCATTACTCTGTTAGATTTCATGAAGCACTCAATCCCTTTGTAGGCAAAAAGATCATTTGTTTCATCCATTTTGTGTGGATTACTCTGTGTCTAAGACAATTACCTCTAAATTCTTTATTTTACCAAGTCATTTGACTGTGCCTAGAGTTTGCAAATGCTGTAAATAAAATAGATAATGAATTGAAATTTACACCCATAATTAACCACGAGGTTCAAAGTTCAAAGTTCAGATTTATTGTCAGAGTACATACATGACATCATATACAACCCTGAGATTCTTTTTTCCCGTGGGCCAGGCAGAATTACTATTTATCGGCTGTGCAAAAAAACTGTACTCAAGAAAAGACATATTTACAAATTAGAGAAATGTAGAGAAAGAAACAAATGTAAACAAACTGACTGTGCAATACAGAAAACAATTCACTAATAAATAACGTGCAACCTTAAATGAGTCTCTGATTGAGTTTGTTGTTTAGGAGCCTGATGGTGGAGGAGTGGCAATAGCTCCTCAGCAGGTGATATGAGTCTTTTGGCACCTTTACTTCTTTCCTGATGGCAGCAACGAGAACAGAGCAAGTTCTGGGTGGTATGGATCCTTGTCTAAGTTTTTGTGATTCTGTGATAAGGCAATGTTGCCAAGTTTGTGATCAGCGAGTGATGTGGTGAGTTGGAAATGAGATATGTCATGACATTTGGCAGCTTGCAAAACTGTGGGCCATCACGTTAGTAACTCATCAAAAAGCACAACAGTTTCATTGTCCACGATATGAGAAAACCCAAACAGAACACATAATGCTAGCCACATTCACCACTCTGCTCCTTATGGCTCCTTGCACCATTGTAATGCATCTGGCAATATACGTCGATCTTTCCCATTATAAATTCTAACTTGTTAAATTACGTTTTGCTCTCTTCATCAAGAGTGATAAAAGGTTCAGGCCTGAAATTTCTCTTTCTCCCACTGATATGGCTTGACCCACTGAATTCCTCCGGCAGATTGCATGTCTATATTGCATCTGCAGAGGTTGTTGGGGAATGGGGGTGACATGCCAAGTTTCCTCAAGCTTCTGAGGAAGTAGAGGTGCTGGTGGACTTTCTTAGCCATCACTCAGACATGGGTGGAACAGGACAGATCTCTGTACTCTGAAGAACCTAACGCAGAATATTATCTCCACCACAGCAATATTGATATGGATCTGGGAGTAAGCTTCACCCCTCTTTCAGAAATCTACAAAGCATAATATCCAGATGTATAATATTTTGATCAATCAGAAAAAAAATTCACATGCATCTTTTATTTTATTCCACAACAGATTCAGGGGAGAAACTTAATTGTGTGAATAAATAACACATTTTATTGAGAAATAGGACTAATGTTTATGGAGCATGGAAGGTTTTAAAATTACATCAATTATTTTCATTTACAGCACAGTAGAAGCTGATTCTGGCCATTTAACCCTGTGCTGGCCAATTACACCCAAATTGACCAACAACCCTGTACATTTTGGAGGGTGAGAAGAAATGGGAACACATGGGGAAAACCCAAGCAGACATGGGGCGAAGGTACAAATTCCACTACACTAACCGCTACTTTAAATATTATTTTTAAAAATGAAAAATGGGTGCCATGAATGCTCAAGATTCTATAGATGATTTACCAGATAAACTAACCTTGACATAACATTGGCACCTTATAATTCATCTGGAGGATTGCTGATTAAACTGGTAACTTTACAAGTGTCAATGGTTCCTTAATCTTGATACCTTGATGAAGGACTCAAGCCCGAAATGTTGGTTATGTATCTTTGCTACTACATAAAGGACACTGTTTGACCTGCTGAGTTTCTCCAGATTTGTATTTTTACTTCAACCACTGTCTGCAGACTTCCATGTTTTACTTCAATGGCTCTTTCACTGAATGGTGTGTGCCAGAGATTTAGGTAAGTGAAAATTGTCAGAAGTGGTCCTGACTCATCAAAGTAATTTCTTGAAATTGTTTGGAACTTACGTGATATATTTTTATGGACACTGGTGATGCATTGTGAATAATGTAACTTCCTTTAGTTGAGTTGTGTGCACAGTCAGTTCGTGAACTTCACGAGTATTGCTTGCATTTCTCGTTAAAAGGATTTGTTGGGATAAACCAGTTACTGTGTTCCTCTGCACATGCAGGGACATGGTAACAGATAACAATATTCATTCATTCAACCACACAATATACTGCAGTTGGAGATGAGGTCAGTCATCCAATGATCTATCACATTTGACACATGATTTAAATTTTTTTAGTGGTGGTAAGGCAGCTGTATTTACTACAAAGCAAACTTTAAAAGGTCTATTATCCTAAGATATTGGTGACTGCTGCATTGGAACAATGAACACTGGTGCCGTTTAAATGGTACCAATGTAACTCCAGATTTAGCAAGAGTGTATTAACAGTGAGAAACTGAAGTGAACTGTTAGGATGAAGTTATAGAAAGGCTGACTGAGAACATGAGTGAAAAGTGAATGGAGGGTAATGTTGAGTTAGTTGAGGAAGGGTGGAGGACTGTCAGCAATGTTTTTAGGGTTCGACTGTTTGCTTTTGTATGAAACAGTCCTTTGGAATTCTTTGGAATTCCATGTAAATCATTGTTCTCCTTATCAGCCATAAATGATATGGGCTCTGAGAGCTGAAAAAACTTTTAGATCATAAATTTAGTTTAAATATAGATAAGGAAACCCCCACAGTCTGTGTAACTGAAGAAACTGCTTTCCTTCAAGCTCTGAATGTATGTATCTCTTTATACATCTTGCATTTTAAATTTTCTCTCAACTCCAGCATTGTCCAGCATCCAATATCCTCAAATTTGTTATTCTTTGTTTAATTCTCTGAAAATCACAAAGTCACTGAGATTAATATGACTAGAAATATATTTAATCTAATTATTGCACTCTTGCCAGTCTCTTAACATTGCCTTACCTTAATCTCTTCGAGAACATTAGAACATGAGAAATAAGAGCAGGAGTTAGATTATCAGGCAGCCCATTTGAAATTTGTCACCTCTTTTTTAACAGAGGAGACAAACATTTTTGGGTAAATATAGAGCTGCATAAAGTTAGAGAAAAGATAGCAGAAGACATGATATAGAAATGGAATTCAAAAATGTTTATGGATTAATAAGACATCGTTAGTAAAACATATTATTAGTATTTGGGAATTAGTTAATGATTACAAAGGAAATTGGAGCTGTCTGAGGGCCAAGACCATGTCAGTAGTTCCTCTGTTTGCGCGACAGCCACACTGTGATTCTGGGAGGACATTTTCGGCGACACTAAGTATTATTCTATTTAGGAGAATCCTACCGAAGATTTTGCCTGCAATGGAGAGCAGCGTGATTCCCCTGTAGTTTGAGCAGTCTGATTTCTCGCCTTTGTTTTTGTACAGGGTGATGATGATGGCATCACGAAGGTCCTGAGGCAGCTTTCCTTGGTCCCAGCAGAGCTTGAAAAACTCATGCAGTTTGGCATACAGAGTTTTGCCGCCAGCCTTCCAGACCTCTTGGGGGGATTCCATCCATACCTGCTGCTTTGCCACTTTTCAGTTGTTCAATTGCCTTATATGTCTCTTCCTGGGTGAGGACCTCATCCAGCTCTAGCCTTAAGGGCTGTTGAGGGAGCTGGAGCAGGGCAGATTCTTGGACTGAGCAGTTGGCACTGAAAAGAGATTGGAAGTGTTCTGACCATCGCTTGAGGATGGAGATCTTGTCGCTGAGGAGGACTTTGCCGTCTGAGCTGCGCAGCGGGCTTTGGACTTGGGGTGAGGGGCCGTACACAGCCTTTAGAGCTTCATGAAAACCCCTGAAGTCACCAATTTCCACGCTGGGCTGGGTTCGTTTGGCGAGGCTAGTCCACCACTCATTTTGGATCTCCCTGAGTTTGTGCTGAAGATGGCTGCGTGTGCGACGGAAGGCTCATTTCTTCTCTGGCCAGGACGGCTTTGCAAGGTGAGCCTGGTGGGCAGCTCGCTTCTTTGCCAGCAGCTCCTGGGTTTCCTGGTTGTTTTCGTCGAACCAGTCCTTGTTTTTCCTGGAGGAGAAGCCCAGTACCTCTTCAGTGGATTGCAGTATGGCAGTCTTCAGCTGATCCCAGAGGGTTTCAGGGGATGAGTCCGTGAGGCGGATTGCATCCTACATCACCTTTGTTGACCTCACCAAAGCCTTCGACACCGTGAGTAGGAAAGGGCTTTGACAAATACTAGAGCACCTCAGATGCCCACCAAAGTTCCTCAACATGGTTATCCAACTACACGAAAAACAACAAGGTCGGGTCAGATACAGCAATGAGCTCTCTGAACCCTTCTCCATTAACAATGGTGTGAAGCAAGGGTGTGTTCTCGCATCAACACTCTTTTCAATCTTCTTCAGCATGATGCTGAAACAAGCCATGAAAGACCTCAACAATGAAGACACTGTTTACATCCGGTACTGCACGGATGGCAGTCTCTTCAATCTGAGGCGCCTGCAAGCTCATACCAAATCACAAGAGCAACTTGTCTGTGAACTACTCTTCGCAGATGATGCCGCTTTAGTTGCCCATTCAGAGCCAGCTCTTCAGCGCTTGACGTCCTGTTTTGCGGAAACTGCCAAAATGTTTGGCCTGGAAGTCAGCCTGAAGAAAACCGAGGTCCTTCATCAGGCAGCTCCCCACCATGACTACCAGCCCCCCACATCTCCATCGGGCACACAAAACTCAAAATGGTCAACCAGTTTACCTATCTCGGCTGCACCATTTCATTGGATGAAAGGATCGACAACGAGATAGACAACAGACTCGCCAAGGCAAATAGCGCCTTTGGAAGACTACACAAAAGAGTCTGGAAAAACAACCAACTTAAAAACCTCACAAAGATTAGCGTATACAGAGCCATTGTCATACCCACGCTCCAGTTCGGCTCCGAATCATGGGTCCTCTACCGGCATCACCTACGGCTCCTAGAACGCTTCCACCAGCGTTGTCTCCGCTCCATCCTCAACATTCATTGGAGTGACTTCATCACCAACATTGAAGTACTCGAGATGGCAGAGGCCGACAGCATCGAATTCACGCTGCTGAAGATCCAACTGCGCTGGGTAGGTCACGTCTCCAGAATGGAGGACCATCGTCTTCCCAAGATCGTGTTATATGGCGAGCTCTCCACTGGCCACCGAGACAGAGGTGCACCAAAGAAGAGGTACAAGGACTGCCTAAAGAAATCTCTTGGTGCCTGCCACATTGACCACCGCCAGTGGGCTGATATCGCCTCAAACCGTGCATCTTGGCGCCTCACAGTTCGGCGGGCAGCAACCTCCTTGGAAGGAGACCGCAGAGCCCACCTCACTGACAAAAGACAAAGGAGGAAAAACCCAACACTCAACCCCAACCAACTAATATTCCCTTGCAACCCCGCAACCGTGTCTGCCTGTCCCGCTTCGGTCTTGTCAGCTACAAACGAGCCTGCAGCTGACGTGGACATTACATCTCCATAAATCTTCGTCCACGAAGCCAAGCCAAAGAGAGAAAGAAGACAAAGGAAATTACAAGTCTTGATGAAAATACCTCTTGCTCAGAACAGACTCTTATCAATCCTATATGACAATAAACATTTAGAAAATTGGTTCTAATGTGGGATTAAATATTTGGGAAATTGTTGTGAGCAAGGGGTATTTATGACATTTTGATCAAATTAATAATAAATTTGGGATTTCACAAAAAACATTCTTCTGCTCTTCAACTGAGATCTTTTTCAAGGGACATATTGGGCCCAGAATTGATTTTGCTGCAGATTACTGAATTGGAGATTGTGATTCATGAGGGAATTATAAAGATACTTATTTCTAAATTGTATCTTCTACTTGAGGATTAATCTCCAAAACCAGATTTGAATAAATCAAAAGAAAGGTGGGAATCAGATTTGGGAAATGAAATTGATCCTTTTTGCTGGTCTGACATTTGTTGGGACAGTATGAGGGGTATAATTAATGTTCGCTATAGATGAGTTAATTATAAATTTATTCATCAATTATATTTAATGCTACATAAAGTAAATACATTTTGACCAAATTTTCAAAATTTATGTTTTAGATGTGGCACAGAAATTGGTACGTTTATACATTCTACCTGGTCATGTACCATGGTGACATCATTTTGGGAAAGATGTTGACAAGTTTTTGGAACAAATCATAAAAATGCATTTACCATTAACACCTGAGCTTTTTTCTTTTGGCAAATGTATATGATTTGGAACCCCAATTGTCAAAATATCAATAAATTTTTTAAAAGTTGTATTGGCGGTGGCAGGGAGATGTATAGCAATTACATGGAAATCTGAATCCTATCTTAAAACTGATTGTTGAAAAAGGGAGATACAAAATTGTATTCCCTTAGAAAAGGTGACTTATAAAATATTAGAAATTAGTATGATACATACTTAAAAATATGGAAACTATATTTAGGTATTATGGGTTTGGATATCTAATGTTTACTCTTCTACACCCCACCACCACTTTTTAAAAATTTTAATGGTTGAACCTTATCTTGTTGGTTTAATTCTATTATTTTATTAATATCCTGTCTTTCTTTTTGAGAGGGTGGTGGGGGGTGGGGAGGCGTAGTTATCACTGTAACTTTGCACATATATCTGTATTCTTTTTTCTTTTAGACTTTTTTCTCTCTTTTTACCTTTATGTACTGTACAACCATTTATTTTTTATTCTATTTTGATAGTTGTAAATATTGTTTGGATTTGATTCTATATTATATTGTACTGTATACAAAACTATAAATAAATTTTTTTAAAAAGAAATAGGAGCAGGAGTAGGCCATCTGGTTTGTCTCGCCTGCTCCACTTACCCGTCTGTTCCCCACAACCCTTAATTCTCCTCCTATTCAAAAATTTGAATACCTGTGTCTTGAACATATTTGATGAGCCGCCTTAGCTGCTTAATCGGGCAGAGAATTCCACAGGTTCACTCTTCATGAAGCAATTCCTTCTCAGCTCTGTTTTAAATCTTGGCCTATGTCCTTGATCTTTAGTCTCACCAGCCAGTGGAAACAACCTTCTTGCTTCTATCTTTATCTATTCTTCTCACAACTTTCTACATTTCCATACGATCCCCATCCCATTCTTCCAAACTCCATTTTGTTTGCCCCAGGTGACTCAATCCTTCCTCATAAGCTAACCCTCTCATTTCCGGAATCAACCTGATGAAGCACCATGCACTATCTGGATCTTTCAAATACTCCATCCCATTGGTTGATGTCTCTAAGTACAGCATAAGTTGTATAGAATACTCACCCTTGCTGAAACTCGAATTGTCTTCACCAAGTTTTATTTCTTACCTGCTAAGCAATGTGATCTATTGTCTGTATTCTCTGGACAAACTAAATAATGTGCACAACATAATGTGTCTGCCTTCATTGTCAAAGCTGTGGGAAATGGCCTACAAAACTCATGTCTGTTCTCCCATTCAATGAAATTGTGTCTTTTCTATTACTTAACTCTAAATACCTTTCTTTTCCTCATATAAAGTTTAATACTTTTGGGTGAACAAAGCCCATAAAGTTCAGATAGAAATGTAACAACTGCCCAAACATGAATTATAGTTTGGGGAATGGTGTTCCTAATTTTAACTTGGGTAATTTGGAAATCATCGAAGTTTTGATAGATTTTGCACTGATTGTGTCTGTAATATTGAGTATAGTATTCTTCGATGCTTAATTATGATGTTGCCTTCCGAGGTGTGGTGGAAAGTGTACTGATTGTCTGCATCACGGTCTGATATGGAAACACCAATACCCCTGAGAGTAAAGCCCTCCAAAAGGTAGTGGACACAGCCCAGGGCATCACAGGCAAAATCCTCCCGATTATTGTACATCTACAGGGAACGCTGCCATCGGAGAACAGTAGCAATTATCAAAGACCCACATCACCCAGCACATCCTCTGGTCTCGCTGCTGCCATCAGGAAAGAGGTGTAGGTGCCACAAGACTCACACCACCAGATTCAGGAATGGCTGCTACCTCTCCACCATCAGAATTCTCAAGAACAAACTCAATCAGAGACTCATTTAAGGACTCTTATTTGTGTACTTTATTGATTTTCTCTTTGTTCTATCTGTATTGCACAGTTTGTTTGCATTCGTTTTCTGTTTGGATTTCTTTATTTGTTTACATGATTTACTGTGTGCAGCTTATTTTTTTGCACTACTAATTAATGGTAATTCTGCTGTGCCCGCAGGAAAAAGGAATCTCAGGGTTGTATGTGATGTCATGTATGTACTCTGACAATAAATCTGAAATTTTATATCTGAAGCATGGCCTCCATGCCTAATATTTAACCATTGATCTGCTTGTTAAACTGCAATATGTTTGAAGCCTCTTGTGGAATATTTCCTGGTATTGAAAAGCATGATGATAATGGCACTTCAAGTATCTTGCCTTTTGAACTTTTAGGAGTCAGGTAAGTTTTAGAAATCTGGGATTTTCTTGGGATCTGGAATATCTGTAATTTTACCATTGCACCAATCCTTAATGGTGAGGCTTAATGATAGATGTTCCCGTTAAACAGGACACTATTTGTTGATGAATACATTTTAAAAGCTATTCATCAACGTTAACAAGGATATTTTCTTTTCTATTTTTTTTTGCCATTGTGGCTCTCCAACAATATAGTTCAATGGTTGGAGATTTATTACACATTCTGCGTCTGCTTGACTTATGAGCTTTTATCTGCTGGCTGAGACACCTGGAGTTTTTCGTAAATGTTGTTAGATTAAACCTGTGCTATAACTGATGATGCCGCCTGATTGTTGGCACAATAAACAATCAGACAGTCTCTGTTTATCTATCAAAGCACAAAAAGCTGCCAATACAGAAAACCTGATGTAAAAACAGTAACGGGCAGGTAGTAAAAGTTTCTGAATGCTTGCCTGACAGTTGAAAAGATATCTTGATTAACAGAAATTATTACTGGACCATATAAATTGTGCTCATTACATTTACATCCCTAACGTCGAAGTACTCGAGATGGCAGAGGTCGACAGCATCGAGTCCACGCTGCTGAAGATCCAGCTGCGCTGGATGGGTCACGTCTCCAGAATGGAGGACCATCGCCTTCCCAAGATCGTGTTATATGGCGAGCTCTCCACTGGCCACCGTGACAGAGGTGCACCAAAGAAAAGGTACAAGGACTGCCTAAAGAAATCTCTTGGTGCCCGCCACATTGACCACCGCCAGTGGGCTGATATCGCCTCAAACCGTGCATCTTGGCGCCTCACAGTTTGGCGGGCAGCAACCTCCTTTGAAGAAGACCGCAGAGCCTACCTCACTGACAAAAGGCAAAGGAGGAAAAACCCAACACCCATCCCCAACCAACCAATTTTCCCCTGCAACTGCTGCAATCGTGTCTGCCTGTCCCGCATCGGACTTGTCAGCCACAAACGAGTCTGCAGCTGACGTGGACTTTTTACCCCCTCCATAAATCTTCGTCCGCGAAGCCAAGCCAAAGAAGAAGAAATAAATAACTTATTTTTATTATTTGTACAAAATTAAAATATACTTGATAAAAAATATACATAACAAAAGCACCAACCAGTCCACTTTTTTTACAGTGCCATATATACAAACGCATGCAATATTCGATGCCACGTAAAAGTCGAACCCCTTAATTTTGGCCCCAAAATACGGTATTTTTCATATATCACATGTAAAAGTTGACTCCTCTATAATTGGCCCTGGCCGCCCTCCCACAAGAGCTCCTGACACCGTGGCCATGAACTCTCGCCTAGGCCCCAGCCATCCACCCATCCGAACTCACAATGTTTCAACCATGGTCTCTTGCCTCGGCTCATCTGAACTCCCAACACCCTGAACGCAGATTTACCACCCAGTCCCAGCTGCCCACCCATCCGATCTCCCTACCCCTTAATGATGCAGGCACTTACTGCGGTCAAAAGTAGCAGTAAGAGTCAACCCCCAAAAATTTACCCTCAAAATTGGTCCACAAAATTGTATTATTACACGCATATATATGGTATATGTTGTTAAGAATTGCACATGAAAGTGTATTGAAGGAAACCGGATTTCGGCCACACTGCTTGTTATTGTACTGGAGCAGGGAGCTCTCAACCCAGCAGTTGTTGAGCATTCCCCACCAAAGAAATGAGGGTCAGAGGATTCTCTTGATCACTGAAGTGTTTTCAGGAATGCATACTGTTGATGGTGATCATTAATTCAGTGAAAAATACACATTGGTCTGCCAAAAACTTGGCCTTGTCTGGAGATGTCTGCATGTGATGTCTGCATGTGATGTCTGAATGTGATGTCTGCATGTGATGGAGATGTCTGCTGATGACTGGCACAGTCCAGGGTGCTGAGGGACACACGGATGTTGGAGCAGCCACCACAAAGTCTCTGTTGGGAAGGTCCAGAGATCTGCCAGCACTGAACACTGAGGAGCTGTATTGCATGCAACAGTCCCTCAAACATTTCAAGAGGAATCATGAATGGTAGAAGTGCACTGTAACCAGAATGTTCTGATGAGCCAATGAGCGCATTGATTTGATTGCATTGTAGTGGCCCACATGCGGAGAGATGGTCTGGCCTGCAAAACGGCTGATGAATGCAGCGACTGTGTGGACTTGGGGGGGGGGGGGTGGGTGACACCGGCCATTGTCCTTGGTGACCTCTGCACGGCAGGAAGATAGGGAACTCTGGCAGGGTCGCCAGCCAATCTCAGGCTGGCGCTCCGACGATGTGGGTCCTTGACAGTGCCTGGGGCCCATATAAGCGCGATGGCCAGAGCAATAAACCAATCTCATTTTCCAAGGCTCTGGTGTGCATGTCATTCTTCTCCTCGCTCACGTAGTGCGAACGCTACAGCATAATTAACGTTAAAAAAATATGTGCTGGTTGAATTGTATTTTCTAAAAACAAATTTTTGAAATTAAAGAAGTTGTGCATAGAGTGAAGAGGGGCTAATCAGCACTGAATGTTGCCATGAACAGTTTCCAACTTCCTGAGGTATCTGATACAGTTTGAGTTTGAAGGTATTTGAGTTCATTTGGAGTCTCTCCAGTTCTGTTCAGATTAGGGCAAGACCTGACTAGCAGATATTTAAAAGGTCCTTTGGTGACAATGGATTATGGGGAACTCCTGAGCTTAGACATCTAGATCCAACTGTAGATGGGGTTATTGTCGTACTGAACCACACAGTGAATAGAACAGGGGGACTCTGGTTTCCTCTGGGCACTCCGGTTTCTGCTCACCCTTCAAAATGTACAGGGGTTAAGGGTTAATTGGGGTGTGTGGGCAGCACGGGCTCATGGGCCAGAAGAGCCTGTCACTCTGTTGTATGTCTAAATTTAAATTAAATGTAATCTGTGCAATATTTGCAGGATTATATTTGGCTTTAGTTCCTTGGTTGGGAAGAAAAATGTTGGCCTTCCATTGCCCATCCAGAATAAATGGTCCCCAAATGTTTTCTCCTATACGTGAGGATTGCATTTGTTTGCATCTTTGTTCGTGTTGAAATGCTTGATGACATTCATAGCCAATGTCATTCAGAATAGGATGCACAAGGAAGCATTCTTTCAGTCATTAAAGTGCTTAATCATTTCAGTTTTCTTTTATATTTTATTTTACTGTTTTAACAGTTCCATCGGAACATTCGAAACGAGTTTATCAGGGAGTTCGAGTAAAACACACAGTTAAAGACCTGCTAGCAGAGAAAAGGTCACGACAGACTAATGTGTCCTTCAAGTATAATGTAAGTATGAATATGGATGCATTTAAAATAGCTAACATATAACCCTAACTCTAATCCTGTAAATCTACCAGCTGGGCATCTGAACCTTTCGATTTAATCTCTGATCTGGGTAGAACTGGATGTAAAACTGGAAAAGCAAAGTTTAAAATGTTGTCCTGGTAACTTTACCTGACACCCATTGTCCTGTTTGCTTTATTTCATTACTGAGGAGTTAAATTTGGGTTTAAAATCCTTGAGGTATCAGCCAGAATTTTCATTTATTTCCAGTATTCGGCATGTGAGTAGTTCACACACATAGAATTGTTCTGAAAAGGAGAGAGGCCATTTGGCCATTCAAACCCTTGGCAACCCCTAGTGTCAGCTCCATTCCCCTTTGGCCTCGCAGATTATTATTCAAGTTCCTGCTCCCTTTCTTTGGGTTTGATTAACTCTGTTTTAACCAGTTGTTAAGATAGACAAAATTTCAGATGATGCCTATTATCTCCAAAAAACATGTTTTTTTCCTCACACACTCTGATATATTTCGCACAAATTTTTTTATCTGTTGAAGATTAAAAGCTAACATGTCCCTAAATAAGAAGTAAAAGGATAACTTTAAAGTATTTTACAATTAATTCTTGGCCAAAATGCATTGTAAATTCTACTTATTATTAAATACAAGCTAAAATAGGATTTCTTTAAGCTGAAATTTCAGATGAATAAATTAATTTGAATGGAAAGTATGAATTAGTATTTGATTTAGACTGGGAAACAGCAGGAGTAGATGCTTACATTGCTCATAGCAAAGAGTTGAGACAAAAGTTTCTTACAGAAAAGCTTCACCATCAAAATGTTTTACTTTATCTTCTACCAACCGAGTTCAAGCCTTTAATTAAATAATTTTCATATTTATCACAGTGAACATGCGAAGCATGCCATCCCAATACCAGGAAGCATAGCTTCTCGCAAATGACATTCAAATTTCTTGATGAAATTTGGTTGTCCCCTCCCAAAGGCTAGTTCACCAGATCTAATATGGGACTAATATGCAAACTTTTTAATGATTACACCAGCAAGAAGGTCAAAATGGTGCACCAAGGAAATGGCATTTTGGGATCTCTTGCCAAACCTTTTTTTTCCAAGTCTACATGGAAGTTAGCATGTTCTTGACACAGGAAAATGGCTTCCAACTCATGGAACTACCATTCTGCAGCAGAAATGTCAATGTATGCCTTCAACTGAGTCATCATACCTGAAGGAACAGAAGATAAAGCCTTAGAGTGATTTTGATCCCTTAAATGGCTGCTCTCATCTTTTAGAAAGAGGTAGAAAGTAGAGACACTTTGACTACAGCTCAAATGATAAAATATTACAAAGTGTCATTATTGTTGCAGAGTAGGACATGCATTTGACAAATCGTCCAGAGCGAGCCCCCACACACCGCTTGCTAAGGTTGTTTTGCAAACAGTAGATTCTGGGAAAGACACGTAGCTTACTGTCCATGGAATAATTTTAAAGAAGAGCATGGATATTCTTCCCCAATATAGTCGCCAATATTATTGTCATTAAAACATCATTGCAACAAACTAATTGGACATGGTGACATTTGCTGTTTTTGACAGCTATTTGAATGTAAAATGGTTTCCAAGTTTTGAATATTGATTAAGGTAGTGAGAGTTGCATTTGTGTTCATGTGATGCATCATGAGTCCAGGGGTATATGTGAGTTTGTGTGTGTGTGTGTGTGTGTGTGTGTGTGTGTGTGTGTGTATGTTTTTATGTATGTGTGTGTTTTTGTGTATGTGTGTGTGTTTTTGTGTGTATGTTTGTGTGTGTGTTTTTGTGTGTATGTGTGTTTTTGTGTGTATGTGTTTTTGTGTGTATGTGTGTGTTTTTTGTGTATGTGTGTGTTTTTGTGTATGTGTGTGTGTTTTTGTGTGTATGTTTGTGTGTGTGTTTTTGTGTGTATGTGTGTTTTTGTTTTTATGTGTGTTTTTGTGTATATGTGTGTATTTTTGTGTGTGTATGTGTGTTTGTGTATGTCCTTGTGTGTGTGTTTTATGCGTATGTGTATGTTTTTGTGTGTATGTGTATTTCTGTGTGTGTGTGTGTGTGTGTGTGTGTGTGTGTGTGTGTGTGTGTGTGTGTGTATTATGTTTTTTACATAGAACTCTCATATAAAACTGTCAGATTTTTCCATTCTGAAGTGTCTCCCTACCTTCCCAGAGTCGCCATTAACACAGGAACAACCAAAACTGCAAATATATCCAAAACACTGAGAGTTTAGTTAGAATATCTGAAGTGTAGTATTTAAGGAGGCTGGGTGTTTTATTCAATAGCTCGTTGTTCATGGATTGCCTACAGTTCATTGTAGACCACAGGTAATCCATGAAAATAAATAGGGGTTGAGGAGGTAAAATGCCGGAATGGGAACGAGTCCTTATTCCCATTCCAATCTTTTTACACAGATTGCGTTCTGGGAAATTGGAAATAATTTCCTGGAATACAGCGGCTATGTAAAAAAAGCATGTATATGTGTGTGCTTTTGTATGTATATATATATATATATATATATATATATATATATATATATGTGCATGTCTATTTGTATATGTGTGTGTGTCTGTCTGTAGGCATGTGCATGTGCATGTGTGTGTGTGCATGTGCGTGTGTGGTCTCCATTTCCGTTTGGCTTCCTTACCATTGGGTGCAATAAGAAATAGTTCAAGCACAAGGATTTTCTACTCCTCCAAATACCCATGTCAGGTCATGAAGCCATCCTCCTCCTTGATGGGCTCCAATATTTACACCAACACTGCACATATAATGATTTGCAAATAACTATCATTGCTCATGAGATGCTTTACCCATTGCTGCCTCCGCTCTTATCTCCTCTTCTCTCTTCTACTTCCCAACCACCCCCACCCCCCAAATCCTTGAATCTATATCAACCCCATTTTTTTCTCCTCTGTTTTTCTTACATTCTTCCAAGACCTTTGTCCAAGATTTTAATAATCTTTATGCAGTTTGGCGTTGAGTTTTGCTGGTAAAATTTCTGAAAGGAATGATTTAGTTGTGTTATAGGTACTATATAGATGATTTTAATTACTATATGATACAAACGTAACCACCTATTCCCAAATGACTAGCCTAGTTCAAAAGATCATAGGCTTCATATTTCCATGTTAATTCAGAGATTCCGTTTATTTATCTGTTTTACTATCTTGAGCTATTTTTCTTCATATAAAATAAGTTAAATGTCGAAATGTTGTTTTCTTGAAACCTATTTTTTTATTCACCAAGTTTGGGTGACCTCCATTGAAATCTCCTTATAACACTTCTTCAGTCCCCTATAGTGCTCAATGAGGTAGCTACATATTGCTGTTTACTTTAGGGAGGTGAAGAAGGAAATCCTAGAATTTGTGTTGTTTGCTTTTCCTCCCCAGAGTTTGCACAGTTCTGAAGGTTTTTGTCCTGACTATTACTTGTGGACAGGTTCAAAGTTTGGATCATCAACATGAGAGTGTATTTAATGTCTCAGCAAAACTATGAAGAGTGAAACAACACCACCTCATATTCCACCTGGGCTCCCTCCAACTAGATGGCATTAACATTGATTTCTCCCATGTCCATTAGTCCCTCCCTCATACCTGTCACTATTTCTCCTTTCCTCTAGTTCTGTCTCTCGTTCTCTCTCTTTCCTTTTCCCTCTGTCTCTTTCCCTCGAGATCTGCATTCACAAAGCCTCCCCTCCCCTATCAATTCTCAACTTTCCTCTCCTGTCCAATCCATGTCCAGTTATTACCCTTTGTCTATTGGTCTGAGCTCTGCTCACATCCATTTTGTTCCTTCTCCCCAGCCTTTTAAGTCAGGCACCTGCCTGCCTTTTATTCATACTTGAATAAGGGCTGGGGCCTGAAACATATATCTTTCCTATAGACATAGCAAGACCTGTTGAGTTCCTCCATCATATCTGTGTTTTCAAAACTATGAACTGGCCAGTTATTTTCATTCTCTCTTATATTTATAGGCATCATTTCAATATATAATTTCTGGGAATACTTTACAAGATCAAACAGAGCTTCTCATTTCAATTACATTTTGAAACATTGGTAGATGAGAAAGATAGTGAGAAAGATTTCCTTGTGGCAGAGGTAAGTGAGGGCAAAGGTTTAAGGTTAGGAGTAAGAGGTTTACAGAAGATCTAAGAAAGGATATTTTTCACTCCTGCACAGCCTGAGAGGTGGTGGAAGCAGATCACCTCACTACATCTGATAAACACCTGCACAATCATAAGTATCTTTAGAACAATCAGGCTGAAGAGCGAGGTGGTAAATGTGATTGGTATGGATAGAATGTAATGGTTAGTATTGACACGGTGGAACAACGGGTCTGTCTCGATGCTGCGTAACTCTATTCTTTAAATGATTTGGAATAGGATTTTACAAGGGAGAAGAGATCTGACACCACATTGGTAACAGCAGATTGTCCACATGGTTGATGGTTTGTCCTTTAGATGTTGGGTAGCGATGCGGGTCACGTTTAAGATGAAGCTTTCAAATATCCTCTGGCCCTCTATGGCTCACACAGTGTGTGGAGATGTGTGGTGGAAAGTGTGCCAATCGGCTGCATCAGGGTTTGGTATGGGGACACCAATACCCCTGAACGGAAAGCCCTGCAAAAGTTAGTGGACGTGCCCAGAACACCACAGGCAAAACCCTCCCCATTATTGAGAACATCTACAAGGAACAATGCCATCAGAGAGCAGCAGCCATCATCAAAGAGCTACACCACCCAGCACATGCTCTGTACTTGCTGCTACCATCTGGAAAGAGGTATAGGTGACACAAGATTCACACCACCAGGTTCAGGAATAACTGTTAACCCTCTACCATCAGACTCCTCAATCAGGGATTCGCTCTTACCTTTGCACCTTATTGTTTTTTTTCTGCCTTGCCAGCAGGAAAAAGGATCTTAGGGTTGTATGTTATGGTATGTAGGTACACTGACAATAAATCTGAAATCTGAAAATCTGTTGAGATAAGACTAAGCAGGGGTAGCCAACCTTTTAATTTTTAATTTCGACATACAGCATGGTAACAGGCCATTGCAGCCCACGAGTTCATTCAGGGGATGTAGGTTAATTGGGTGGCACAGACTCATGGGCCAAAATGGCTTGTAACTGTGCTGTATGTCGAAATTAAAAATTAATAGGTTGGCCACCCCGGAAGGAGAGGATAGACAAATTTGTGTTGTTTTCTCTGGAAAATGAAAGACAAAGGGGAGACTGGATAAAAGTTTATCAAATTATTAGAGGTAAAAACAGTTTTACTCCCATCAGACTGATCAGATAAAACTGACCAACTTTGCCACTTTATCAGCAATTAATATCCATTAATCTTCTAAGAAATTCTTCTCCCAGAGAGTAGTGAATCTACAAAGCAGTTGAAGCTACCGCTGAATGCATTTAAGACACAGATAGATAGAAATTTGAACTGGGGAATTAAGGGTTATAGGGAACAGAAGGGTAAGTGGAGCTGAATCTGAGGACAGATCAGCCGTGATCCTATTGAATGGTGGAGCAGGCTCAACAATAACTCTTGCACTTATTACTTATGTTCTGATGTTATATGTTGTTTGGTTGCCCAACTCTTGCTCTCTTCCCCAGAGGTAACTTTTCAAACTAAATACAGTAAAACCCCCCATTATCCAGCACCCATGGGGATTGGTCGATGCTGGGTAAGTGAATTTATGGTTGCTTGAGATTGCATGTGGCGTGGATTACCAAACTGACCATTAGGGGCACCAATTTGAAATTTTTGTAATTTTTGCCTATTTATTTTCTGCAGTGTTTTTGCTGGTTGCTTGAGGCTGCCAGTTGCTTGAATTCCAAATAACGCGGATTTTACTGTATTCACCATTTTCTCTGAATTCCCCTGTCATTCCTTTCAGTGGCTGTTCCCACAGTCTAGGGGCACATTCTGACCTTACATATGTTTTAAGATTGAGCTCAAATTTAATTCACAAAAGAAGCCTTTTTCCCTCCCACAGTAAACATTTTCAGATTAGAAGTTTTTGATCAGCAGAAGTTGCTGAGTCATGAAGAACAAGACTTTCTGCTTATATGGAAACTTTATGGGTGGCACGGTTGACGTCGTAGTTAGCACAATGACTTTACAGCACCAGCGAATGGGAATGGGTTCAAATCCCGCGCTGTCTGTCAGGAGCTTGTACATTCTCCCTGTGTCCGCATGGGTTTTTCCCAGGGGCTCCAGTTTCCTTATACCTGGGGTATAAGTTAATTGGGTGTAAATTGGGTAGCATGGACTCATGGGCCAAAATGGCCTGTAACCATGCTGTATGTCTTAATTTAAAACATTTTTAAATGTAATCAGGAGTATGTTTTTTTACTCAGAGAGACACAGTGGGTGCTTGGAATGCATTGCTGGGAATAGTGGTGGAGGCTGGTACAACAGAGACATTTAAAAGACAGACGGGCATGTGGATGCAAGAAAAATAGAGGGTTATGAGTGTGAGATAGGGAACGTCAGCCATTCTCAAACTTTTATCGGCTATGCACCCCCCTACCTACCCTGTACTCTGCTCAAAGTTTATGGGCCCCTTTCTCTGTGGTTCTTCCACACTTCTTTCATACTGACTCCAATAAAAAATTTAAAAATATTTGTTACATGAGGTGAAAAGGAAACAAGGCTTTTACTTAAATGTGGGGGATGTGGTGGGGGGGGGGCAGTGTAACTGCCCCCCCATTGAGAATGGTTGGTTTAGATTGTTGAGTAGGTCTACATAGGTCAGCACAACATTGCAAGCAGAAGGGCTTACACTGTGCTGTAATGTTCTATGTTCTTTACTTAAGTAAAATGACCCAAGAAATGTTACATGGAGTTGTCAAACAAAATTTCATAAATAAAAAGATATTAGGGCAGGTGATTAAAAGCTTGGTCAAAGAACCTTTATTGTACAGTATCTGTCGGAGAGGTGTTGCGCTGCGCAGGGATACTGTTGAGGTCAACATAAACAATGCCCATTTGCTCTGAAGTGTGTTTTTAAAAAATGTTTCAATACCTTTTTTCCCCTGAAAACAAAATGAAGTTTGCCTCAAAGCAGTTTAATCATTTTGTTTAAATGAAGATCAGCCTGAAACAGAAGTTCAGCTCCTGTTTCTTCAGCACCAGTGATGAAAGCAACCAAGTAGGGACTAACTTCCTGCAGCACGTAAACACGAAGCAAATCTCTTGCAAGTGCCTGATGAGCTTGTTGCATTTGCGACAACTGCATTCCACGGCCATCAAATTGTTGCAGGAATTTTGAAAGTGGAGAGGTTCAACCCTCAAAAACCACATTGAGAGGTTCTAACTTTATATTCCTCATACTGTATTACATCAGAGAGTACATTTTGCATCTATTTCATTATCTGTAAAGAGCTTTGGGGCATACAGACAGAAACATGAGAGGTTCTATCAAAATGCAAATCTTTATTTGTTTTGTTACAAGATTAATAGCATAGATACTTTAAGTTGCATGGTGTTCCAATGAAGAGATGGTATTAGTCTGCCCCTCCCCTTGTAGACCTGCTTTCCAACTGCTGCACTTGCTGTATTTTGTTTTGGGTTTGTGGTATTTAGCAGTTTGCTTTTTTAAAATTTTTATAGAGATGGTTATGAGTGATAACCTTCTTCTGAGAATTCTGCACATTTCGGAGGGTGATTTTTCTCTGCGAGTCAGGAACCTTTTCAATGTGAACATTCAGAATCATTTTAAAGCACTCCAGGTCAGGAGCCATGCAAAGCCCGACATGAGGGCACCCGCTCCAGGTACACAAACCTCTCACATGAGACGTCCTGTGGCCCATCTGAATCTTTACTAATTCAGTGAGATTCACACAGACTTTCATTTTCCTAAGTTTGTGTGATACTTTTTCTACCTCAACTCATCTGCTACTGAAATTCTCATCCAATCCTTTGTTACCTTGAGTACAAACGTTCCAATATATTTTAGTCTAGTTTCTCTCATTCTATGTTCCATAAAACTGGGAACATCCTACACCATCCAAGCTAAGTCTGGGCAATGCACCCAAATGCTCTGTGCTTGTTGAAATAATACAACTGTTGGTCAAGCTCGCTCAGAGTTGTTTCAAAACATTTTCTTTCCCTTGTCTGTAATTTCTTAATGTACATCTATTCTGCAGAAATATCTGTGTTTGCAGTTGCAACAAGTAATCAATAAGGAAAATGAGGTATTGGTCTTCATTGACCACAAGATTGAATTTAAGCATAGGTAAATTCTGCTGCAACTACACAGGGTACTTGCGAAGCCAAACCTGGAGTATTACATGCATTCTAGTCTCCTTACTGGCTTTGAAGGTGGTGCAGAGGAGGTTCACCAAGGTGACACAGAAATGAAGGGATTAGATTATGTGGAGAGACTGAGTTTCCTAGGACTATACTCAGTGAACAGAAAAAGATTTCAGAGAGTTGTGAACTCAGCCAGCACCATTACGGTCATTAGTCTTCACTCCATCGAGGACATCTAAGAGGCTGTGTCTTAAGAAAGCAGCCTCTAATTGCAAAGACCCTTACAACCCAGGCCATGCCCTCTTCACTCCGCTACTATCGGGACAGAGGTACAGGAGCCTGAAGATGAACACTCAGTGGCACAAAAACAGGTTCTTACCTTCTGCCATCAAATTTCTTTCTTTTTTTAATAAAGCGTATAACATAAATATAAAATTGACAATTACTTAATGACTCATTTGTATACAAGAAAGCACGCAGACAAAAAAAGCCAATGAAAAAAAGTAGATAAAACTACATCATAAATGCTTGTAAAATCACAAAACACAATTGATCCATGCAGCCATGCTAAACCCATTTATAAAATAACTCGTGTAAAATAAGAAAAAAAAATCAGATTTCTGAATGGACAATGAACCACAGACACTATTTCATTTTGTCTTCTTTTGAACTCATTTACTTATTTTAAAAATGTAATTTATAGCAATATTTGGACTGTGACGCTGCAGGAAAACAATTAATTTTGTGACATGTTCATGACAATAATTTTTTTGAATTTAGACAGACCGCATGGTAACAGGCTCTTTCGGCCTGTGCTGCCAAATTAAACCCAACTAACCTGCAAGCCCAGTTAGTTTCAAACAGTGGGAGGAAACAGAAGCCCTCAGGGAAAATCCATGCAGGCACGGGAAGAACATACAAACTCCCTACAGAGAGCATGGGATTCAAACCTTAGCCCCAATTACCAACACCATAACAGCACTGCATTAACTGCTACACTATCCATGCCACCCCATTCTGTTTCTGATACAAGTTTAGATCTTATAGAGACATACAAAACATTGAAAGGAATAGATAAGATAAAAGCAGGGAGGTTGTTTCCGCTGACAGGTGAGACGAGAACCAGGGGAGAGAGCCTCAAGATTCAGGGGAGCAGGTTTAAGATAAAGATGAGGAGGAACTGCTTCTCCCAGAGACCAGTGAATCTGTGGAATTCTTTGCCCAAGGAAGCAGTAGAGGCTGCCTCATTGAATGCATTTGAAACACAGAGAGATGATTCATTGAAGGATGGGGGAATTAGAGATTATGGGGAACAGTTAAGTTATGGGGACATTTTCAACCACTCATTGTTGCAGTCAGAGGTTCCCACCTGCTTCAAAAGGGCATAGATCATCCTGGTGCCCAAGAAGAGTAGAATGAGCTGCCTCAACAACTAACACGCAGTAGCACTAACATCTACTATGATGAAATGCTTTGAGAGGTTGGACATAGCCAGAATTAACATGTACCTAAACAAAGGTCTGGACCCTATGCAATTCACCTACCATCACAATCGCTCTACAGCAGATGCAATATAACTGGCTCTCCACCCAGCTCTGTGTCACCTAGACAACAGCAACTCATACATCTGGCTACTCTTCATCAACTGCAACTCAACCTTCAACACCATTATTCCCTCAGTGCTGCTCCAGACCCTGGGCTTCTGCACCCCACTTTGCAACTGGATCCTTGACTTCCTCTTTGGAAGACCACAGTTAGTATGAATTGGAAAAAACATCTCCTCACTGATGATCAGCACGGGTGCATCTCAAGGAAGAGAGCTTAGCTCACAGTTCTACTCACTCTACACTCATGATGGTGTGGCTAGAAACAATTCAAATGCTACCTGAAAATTTGATGATGACACCACAGTTGTTGGCAGAAGTGTACAGGAGGGAGATAGATCAGCTGGTTGAGTAGGGCCACAACAGCATCCATGCACTCAATGATAACAAAACCAAGGAGATGATTGTGAACTTCAGAAGGAAATCAGGAGAACACAAATCAGTCCTCATTGAGGAGTCAGCAGAACTTCAAATTCCTTTGTGTCAACATCTCTGAGGAACTATCCTGGAGCTTCCATGTTGATGCAGTCATGAAGAAGGCTCACTAGTGGCTATAGTTTGTGAGGAATTTGAGGAGATTTTGTATGTCACCAGAGACTCTTGAAAACTTCTACAGGTGTACTATGGAGAGTATTCTGGCTGGTTGCATCACTATCTGATAAGGAGGTGCCAATGCTTAGGGCAAGAAAAACTCCAGAGGTTTGTTAACTCGACCTTCAACATCATTTATTTTTATAAATTTAAAACCACAAAAAGTTAATGCATCTTACAGTAATACACATCAATTTCAAATACATGTGGCGTATGTAAGAAAAAAAAAGAATGAAAGAGAAAGACCCCCCATAAACCTCCCATCCTCTCCCCTCTAACCCTCTACAAAGCAAAAAAGAATGGAACAAAAGATCTTCAACAGGAATGCTCCTTACTATAAGTCTTCTTCTAATATACAGAGACCTTTAGGAGAAAGGGAATGTCTGAGACTCATACCCACAGTTTGCAAATATGGGCTCCATATTTTCCAAAACATGATATTTATCTGTTAAATTATAAGTAATTTTTTCAAGTGGTATACAACTCCAAACTTTCACATGCCATCTTTCCATTACCAAATCTATATCAGATTTCCAAGTTATAGCAATACATTTTCTACCTATTGCTAAAGCATTTTGAACAAACTTCACTTGATAGATGTTCAATTTTAATTTAGGTTTAACCTCTCTAATATCACCTAATAAAAATAGCTTTGGATCCTGTGAGAATTTAAGCCCCATTATTCATTCTAATAAATTACCTATTTCCAACCATGTACACCAATCTTCACTCCATCATGGACATCTACAGGAGGTGGTGTCTTAAGAAAGAAGGCTCTATCCTCAAGGACTCCCAGCACCCAAGGTATGTCCTCTTCTCTCTGCTACTATCGGAAATAAGGTACAGGATTCTCAAGACAACCTCCAACGGCACAAGGACAGCTTCTTCCCCACTGCCATCAGATTCCTGAATGAACAATGAACCTCAGACACAGTCTTATTTTGTCTTTTTCTTTTTCTTGCACTATTTTTATTTATTTTGTAAGGTGGTTTATATAAATGTTTGCACTGTAACAATAAATTCTGATTTTGATTTTAAGTGGAGCTGCCTGATCGGCTGTGAACTTGTTGACTGGTGGTTCAGGCCCGGAAGGCCTAGTCCTGCTCTTATTTCTTATGCTCTTATCTTCTCGATTTATGCCCAATTGATCATTCCCAAATTCCCTCAGTCTTTCCTGAGCAGCCTGATTTGGAACTCCCTCCCTATATCCTGTTGCATCTCTTCTTCTCCTTTAAAACCAAGCTCCTTAACTAAATATGTGCTAATATTTTTCCATGGCTCAGCATATTAATTTGATAGCACACCTCTCCCTTCTGTTGATGGCATTAAAGGAGGTACGTAAATGAAGGCAGAGTTGTTTCATGAACATAATATGGTCTCATATACCATATGGGACTTTATACCATATGAGGATGCTTCTTGAGCCTTATAGAGAGAAAATGCGCTTGTTTCTTCAATTTTTTTTGCATTCAAACTTTATTCCTTGGACTATCACGTGTGATGTGTTCCTTTGAACAAATCTTTTCTGGAGTATTTTGTTATCTAGTTGTGAAAAGTAACAGAACATTCATTAAAAATTGAATCTATAAAACCACAGATGCTGTTAATCTGAAATAAAAACAGAAATGCTGGACGTGTCCAATAATCCAGAAAGGAGAAACAAAATTTAGCATTAAGATCAACCAGCTTTTGTCAGAACTGTTCTGATGAGGCGTCTTTGATCTGAACCATTAACTGTCTTTTCACAGACCCTGCCTGATCTACTGAGCCCTTTAATATTTTCTGTGTCGACTACAATAATCACGAGTTAGTGATACCTCAGGATGATGGTATGAAATGCACAATATTCAAAGATTACTCATGATACATCAGACAATTTTCTTCCCCCTTACATTATATTCAATTCTGGACAAATGATAGGTTCCAATGTATTGGATTTGCAGGGGTTTGTTAATATATTGGATATTTCACTGGTCCAGCAATCCAAAGGCCTGGATGGATGTTCAATTGACAATTAATAATGAGCTTGTTGACCTATACATTGTACAATGTGCATATGCACCAAGAAAAACAATGGCAAATTTGAATTTACAATTATCTAATTTGGATATAAAGCCCAATTGGGTTCACTGATGTTCTTTAGGGAATAAATTAGTCTGGTTAATATGTGACTCCAGATCTATGGCAGTGTGGTTTGTTCTTGACTTTCCTTTGTTCTGGGTATCTATCCCATAAGATGGTGATGGTTTCTTTCAGTCAGTTTGTGGGGTTTGATATGTGATACCCCACTACTCAGAAAGGAACAGCGTGTGCGTGAATGGATTTTAGGTGCACAGGCCCAGGCCCACCCTTTCAATATCCCCTCCCAGATCCAGCATCATAGTGAGGTCCAAGATGGCTAAGGGAAGTTCTGTTGCTGTGAATGGCCAGATCATGCTTTGATGCAAGGGATGTCCTTTCTATGCTTCACGGCACGTTTGCTAGATGGCCATTGACCCTATGAGATAGTTCATCCACTCTTTGACAGGTCTTGTTTTTCATCATGCAGGTGTCTAGCCACCTCCGCACCAGGCAAATCTGGTGGGGGAGCCAGTTTAGTTGCTGACCACCCGACCATGCGACAGGTTACATGGTACTAGTAGCACTCAGACAAGTGACCTGACAAGTCTTTCCTTTGGAATGGCCCCATAAATCATTTAGTGTCAGGATAATACAGAAATGCTGGAGGAACTCAGCAGGAGTCACTGGACTATAAGAGATAAAGATATATAATGGATGTTTTGGGCTTGAGCCCTTCTTCAAAGTATATCATAAACTCAAAATAGGCTCAAAATGTCAGTAATATATATTTACCTCCTATGGATGCTGCGAGGCCCACTCCGGCATTTCTGTGTTTTTACGACAATCAGTGCTTGAAGACTTTTGTGTTTCACTAGTGTCAGGATAATTGCAGCTGGGAAATTGCAACCAGTCACATAGTATGCCCCATTTGTTTAATGTATTAACATTCAATGATATGTGCTTGGATTGGAAATGAAAATACAGTGACCTTAATTCGCACCTCTCTCCTCTCCAATCAAATTCACCTCATTATGCTCATGCTAACCTTGAATTGATGAGTTGGTCCAATAGGCCTAACATTCTCAATCCCTGATTCAGACAGGCAAGGCATAACAAGTCCTCAGCAACCATAAGGCCGGTGAGGTGCTTCATGAGATTCTGCCCCGATCACCCCAGAAGAGTTGGAGATGCAGTTCAGTTTCCTCTCAAGCTGTGTGAAGCTTTGTAAGAGTTTTAAACTGTCAACATAATTAAAATGGAAAAAATAAATTATTGAGATTTTGATACTATTATGTACTCATTAAATATTAATAAATGTTTAATGAAAGAGCATTCTGGCTGGTTGCATCACTATCAGGTACAGAGGTGCCAACGCTCAGGCAAGAAAAATCTCCTGAGGGCTGTTAACTCAGCGATGTGGGCACCAGACCACGCCATTGAGGACATCTACATGAGGCAGTGTCTTAAGAAAACAGCCTCTATCCTCAAAGACCCCCACCACCCAGACCAGGCCCTCTTCACTCTGCTACCATTGGGATAAAGGCACAGGAGCCTAAAGACAAGCACTCAGAGGGACAAAGACAGCTTCTTCCCCACTGCCATCAGATTCCTGAATCATCAATGAACTTACTTTAACTTTTTGTGCACTATTTTTATTTATTGTTGTAAGGTTATTTATACGAACATTTGCTCTGTACCAACTGCTGAAAAACAATGAATTTTGTGACTTATTCATAACAATAAATTCTGATTCTGATTTTAAATAATTGAAAATATTGGTATAAAGCAAATAACATCCTTTTCTGCTTAATTTCCAATTCCAAAATTAAACAGGAATTCAAATCCCTTGCTAGTGGCTCCATAAGATAGGAATGTATTTTCCAGCAAGTTCCCAAGGGAACATCAGGCCACACCCAGCTTGATTAGTCCCACTGAGATCAAGTTGGTCCATGCACCAGCACAGATGGTTCATTCATTCATTTAACTGTGAACTCCCTGGCTGTTGACATTGTCAAGTCAAGGAAAATTTATTGTCATCTGATTGCACAAGTACAACCCAACAAAACAGCGTTCTCTCATCCTCAGTGTACAGCATGCAGACACACAAAAAGATGTAATAAGCATACAGCCAAACAATACATATGTAGGACAAGTATTCATATAAACAAATAAATAAATAAATCATATTTCAGAAATTTGAGTGTCTCATAAGGTTATCTGAGCAGTTCCTTTGGTCGTTCAGCAGTTTCACTGACTGTGGGAAGACTCCCACGCAATGTTTCAAAGTTAACTTGGAAAGACTCTAATAAGTCACTCAGAACAGGATAGGGTTTATTTATCCTACATAAGATTGCAAGTACAAATAACAAAAAGCTAATTAATTTTTGGTTATGTTCCATATGTGTTCAAAGCATTTTACAACTCAGAGATTTATACCTGTTATTTGTGAAAGTTCAAGTTTATTTATCACCAGTACAACCCGACGAAACAACATTCTTTGGTCCACAATGCAAAACACTTCTAACACACATACAGACATAATGCAAGTACAATGCATATATGCACATATTTAAAATAAATATTATAATTAATAAAGACTGGAGTCTCGAAGAGCTTTAGCAGTTAATGATGTTAATGACTGGTTTGGTGTCCAAGTTTCATTTTGGCACAGTCAGTGTAGATTGAGATCTATGTACTTATTTTGAAGTTTATCAATCATCTAGATTATCAAAGCAAATGCGAAGGGGTGCATTTTGGGAAGCTACACCTGGCTAAGACACAGGGCTCAGGGGATTGTTAGTGAACAGCGAGTCTTTGGAGTACAAGAAATGAAACAGGAAAGTCTGCAGATGATGTGATTGTAGTAGATACACAGAATTGCTGAGTTCCTCCAGCATTTTTGTGCATTTACAAAATTCCTGCAGGTGTTGTCACAGGTAGATGGGAGTGGAAAAGAAGGCAAATGGTGTGCTTGTCTTCATTGACTGAAGGATTGAGATGTCATGAAAGAATTCAAGGTTCCTTTATTGTCATGAACCCAAAATACCCCAAATTTGTTTTCCATTGTTTGCAAAGAGTTGCCAGTAGTCCGGTGCTTTTATCAAGGCAAGAAAGAGAAACAAAACAGAGTCCCTTCAGAGACATTGAATTTCCATGGATCCCACCACCTCCTCCAAAGCTACTGTCACCTGCACTCCTGTCACCTTCGTGGCCACATGGCTCCTGTTCATTTGTGGTCAATTCACGGTTGAGGCATCTCTGTCACCCTCCTCAGTCCTTGGATCTGAACCCAAGGGCCTTTGGGAGCCCTGTTGACTGTCAGCACCTTCATGAATCCCAGTCTCGATACCTGAATCCTTTTCTACTGAGGCTCGTACAAATTTGCTGTTGTGGCCTTCAACCCTGAAGGGTCCTCTCCCAGACCTCTCTTTCCTGGAGGCATGCTGTTCTTTGGCCTAATGTCCTGGCCGGTCTTGGATGCTGAGCCTAGGTGCCACCATCTTGGGGATCTCCGTTAATCTTTGATGTAGATTTTTTAATATTTATTTTTTTTATTGGTTTAAACAGACATTTCCATAAGATGTATCTCAAATATTATACATATCTATCATATATCATATTTGCCAAGATTTTCCACCTAATATTTATCTGAGATATAGACTTATTGAGAGAAGAACAAGAAAAAGAAGAAAACTATATACAAGTAGAGAGTGATTATTTTTTTTACAACATAATTATTGATTTGTAAGAATAAGGTCAGACCTATGAGGTATTATGTAGTTAAACCATTTTTCCCAGTTTGAATCAAATTGTTCCAATTTATAATTAACCGATGCTGTTATCTTCTCCATTTTATAAATGTCTATTATAGCGTTGAAGTTGGGCTCTCCTGTGATAACTATTTCCTGGTAAGAGTCCTTTAACCAGCCACCAGCAGTCATGGTTGTGTTTTCCTGACACGGGTGGAGATGTTGTGTCGTTTACTCTCTCAGAATCAGTGGAATTTATGTAAGACTCCAAACAACTGGATTCCCTTCCAATTTGATATCATTATTTGAAGAGTAACAGAAAAGTCTGCAGACACAAGGATTGATATAAAAATACAATACTGGAGAAACTCAGCAGGTCAAACAGTACAGTTTATGTAGCAAAGATAAAGATGCAGAACCAACTTGAACCAAGTTGTGAGCAGAATTTAGGCAGGCACCTGAATAAACTGGTGCGGGGGGGGGGGGGGGCGTGGGGGGAGGGGGGTGGAAAGAACAGAGGGTTGAGCACAGGCCCACAGGCAAGATATGTGGATAAGGGAAGCAGGGCACGAGAAAACAGAGGGAGGGAGATTAGATCAGTGAATGAAAAGGGAAGAGGGTGGAGAGCTGGAGGAGTGGAGACAGAATGATAGGGTAGAATGAGGAGTGGTCTAGCAGAAATCGGTGAAGTCGATTTTAATCCCATCCAGTTTGGAGAGTGCCCAGTCAGAATATTTTGTGGTCTTCCTCTAATTTATGAGTGGCTCTGTTTTGGCAGTGCATGAGGCCATGGACAGACATATTGGAGTGAGAGTGGGGTGCAGAATTGAAATGGTTGGCCACTGGGAAATCCCTGTCATTGATGTGGACAGAACGAAAGTGTTCAGCCTCCAGTGCCACGTTTTTACATTATGTCTGTGACTATACTTCAAAAGTCATTCCTTGATGCACTTTGGCCTTCCTGAGGTCATGAACAGCATTGAATGATTGGAAATTTTTCTTTCTTTTAAAACAGGCACGACATGAAGCAAAATTTAACACTGACTCACAAAAGGAAATATTCGAACAAATGACCAAAAGCTTGGTCAAAGAGGTAGGTTTTAAAGTGGGAACTGGCTTGATCAATTGATTCCAGGTCAGTTAGTTGCCAATTTTCTTTTTTTACTTAATTTTCGGGTAATGGGACAAAAGAAGGTCTATGGATATAGATCAGTCAAATGTTGGTGTAATGGGCTGAATGCACCACAAAGTCTTCTCCTCATTCCATATTCCAATATTTCTAGTGTTGTTTGTGTGGATCAGGGGTGAGAGGGGATGATTCTAGAACTTTGATCTTAGCTGGTGATAAACATGTCACCAATCATGAAAGAATTACAATCAGATAGAGGCAAATTACCAAAGTAAGTTCAGAATGAGGAAGTAGCTGAACTCTTATTGAATAGCAAGAAAATACAGGTGTTCCTCAACTTATGATGGGGCGACGTTCTGGCAAACCCATCATAAGTCCAAAAAAATCTTAAGTCGATAAAGAATATCGACCATTTTTTATAATTAAATTTGGAATACCTTTATTCCGCACTGAAAAAGCCATTAACATACACAGATGAAAGCACATGGACATGAAAAATGTTTGAAGCATTGAACTAAAATTAATTGCTGGATGGTGAGGACGATGGGGACGCGAGAGCGTAGAATACTGCATATTGCAAGCACGGGAACAGATCAGAATTCAAAATTGAAAGTACGGATTTGAACCACCATAACTTTGAAAAATCATCTCAGACCATCGTAAGTAAGGGAACACCTGTAAATGGATGTAGAACAGGCAATGCTACAATCTTTCCCACCCAGAGAAAGGCTGAAAATTAGTCATGGGATGAGATTTAAATGTTTTCTCCAGCTTGTGTAGAGATCTTGGATAAGAAGAATTGTTGCTTGACACAAGTTTTATCAGAGTTTGTTATTCTGACAGTCTGTGTAAAATCCGCATCATCCAGCAGATGCTCCGTTCTTGCTGCCACCATCAAGAAAGAGGTTTATGGGGTAGGTGTCACAAGACTCGCACCACCAGGTTCAGCAACAGCTGCTACCCCTCCACCATCAGACTCCTCAACAACCAACTCAATCAGGGACTCATTTAAGGACTCTTACTTGTGCACTATTGATATTTTTTCTCTCTATATTGCACAGTTTGTTTACGTTTCTTTATTTGTTTACATGTATCTTCTTCAGTTCAGTTTCTTGCACTACCAGTAGGTAATAATTCTGTCTTGCCTGCAGGAAAAAGAATCTCAAGGTTGTTTGAAATGCCATATATGACAATAAATCTGAACTTTGAATTTTGAAAATGTGAACTGCAGTGTGAATTTGTCGGATGTGTTTCTCTGTTGAATTTGTCATCTTGATCTAGTTGTTGGGAATACAATTTCCAAGCTTCCCTATCACACATATCTCTGAAATTCTACTCCCCTCAACAGTTAGAACATAGAACAGCACAACCCAATACTGGCCTTTCGGCCCACAATGTTGTGCTGACCTCCTCCTCCTGCTTAAGGTGGTATGTGGGTGGAAAGAAAAAAGTTTAAAAACCACTGTTTTAATCATACCTAATTGACTCGATATGTGCACAGTTACATAACTCCAAAGGAAATGGGCCAATGACAATTTTTTCAAGCCAAATATTTCAGTAACAATTGGGCCTAGAGCAGTGGTTCTCAACCTTCCCTTCCCACTCACATCCCACCTTAATCAATCCCTTACTAATCACAGAGCACTGATGGCACAGGGATTATTTAAAGTGGGATGCAAATGGAAAGAAAGTGGTTGAGAACCACTGCTCTAATCCTTCCCAATCTCACAGCCAATATCTTGTGATTTTGCTTTCACCCATGTACCTGTCTAAGAGTCTTTTAAAATGTCCCTATTTACCAGCCTCCACCACCACCCATTCCAGGCACCCTCAGTATTAAAAACTTACCTCTGAAGTCTCCCCTAAATTTTCCTCCCTTCACCTTAAACTGATGTCCTTCATTTCCAACAATAACAACTTCCATTTATATAGCTCCTTTAACATCACACAAAGGTCCCGAGTGTATTATCAATTCTAACATTTTTACTATTTAGTTTCCAAAATTTATTATTTGAAGTGACCTATTACTTTTACATATTATTTTGTCTTCTGTTGATATTTTCTTACTCTGCCAGTGTCCTTAGTATATTCTATTTAAGCTATAGTAGTTCAGGGATATATTGCCTTCCAATCCTGAGGGAATCCAGTACCAATTTAAGCTTATTTTTTTGTCCTATAATAAAACAGAAAATATAATATTACACAAAATTTCCTTTAGTCTGTTGTGAGGCAGATAAAAAGTTACTGTTAGCATTGCCTGGTGCCCTTTACAGTTAAGAGGAGCCAAAGTCATTGAGTCACTGAGCGTATGTGGATTCACCCCAATGCTCCTGAAGCCTCTGCTGCTGCACAGACAGCCTAACCCTAACCCTAACCCTAACCCTAACCCTAACCCTAACCCTAACCCTAACCCTAACCCTAACCCTAACCCTATCCGCTGGCAACCTGAGCTCCAGATCCAAAGCTCCAATATGATCAGGAAGTCTTCAGAGCCCGAGGCCCTTCGGGAGCTCTTCTCGCCCTTAGCACCCTCACTCGGTAACTGATTCACCTTTATACTTCTGGTGGCTCATGCTTTGTGGCCTATCAAAGAACTCCCTCTCACAATCCCCTGATAACATTCTACCTTAGCCAGATAATACATTCATTTCCTTCAGGAGAGCAGAATACAAGGCAAATAATTGTCAGGAGCTCCCAGTGCTAACGACCAGCACCTGAAAACATTATCTGTTGCAGCATGCAAATTTTGCTCTTATTATGTTTGCATAAAAATTATTCCAGTGGAGGGTGAAGGGTAGAGCTTGCCTTATGGAGAGGAAAGGAGTAAGCTGATATTGAGGCAAACTCCTGCTGCATTTTATCTCTTTATCATTCTGGGAAGAATAACAAACATCAAAAGTGTGCAGTAAATGGCAAGACTCTTTGAAGCATTGATGCACAAAGGGATCTTGGTGTGCAAGTTGATTGCTTCCTGAAAGTGCAAATAGAAGAAGATTGGGTGTTAAACAAAGCAAATAGTAGTCTTGCTTTCAATGGTCTTGGCATTGAATATAAAAGTTGGCAAGTCATTTTGCAGCAGTTTAGAACTTTGATCAGGATGTATTTGGAATATTACGTACAGTTCTGGTCACAACACTAGGAAGGATGTGGAGGCTTTCGAACCTGGATTTGATCGTATTTGCCAGAAGGAGAGGTGGACAAACCTGGGTTGTTTTCTTTGGAGCATCAGAGGCTGAGGGGTGTCCTGATAGAAGTTTATAAAATTATGAGAAGCATAGATGTATGGTTGGAGTAATTTTCTCAGGATGGAAGTGTCAAATACTAGAAGGCATGGGTTGAAGATATGATGGGAAATTTTAAGGAAGATTTGCAAGGTCTTGCTTTATTCATGACTGCTTCCCTTTGTTTTTGGCAGTATGTCCATCTTTGATCACATTTACTCCCACAAATCATTGTGAGAAGTGTATCCTTATAAAGAAAATTAATTCAGAGATGTTCTGAGTTGTAAATCGATGCAACAGGAGTTTCTGCCAAATTGTTACCCTACTTCAAATGTAATTGATTAATTGAACTGAATATGCATTGATTGCATTTAACAATTGTAGTAGCTTTTTTTTTCTCCTTCCTCTTTAGACAGGGACAAACTCTTGTCAACCATTGTCTTATGTCCAAATGTCGGGTAAGTGAATTTTCCATCAAATACTTGCAATTTGCTAAAAGACTACGAGAGGCATATGATTTGTGGTTTTCCTTCTATGCTTGGTGCCTCCATGGAGGCCAACTAATTGGGTGCATGTAAGAAACAGGCATACAGGTTATTGAGTAGGAAGGGGATCAGAGGTGATGCAGAGAAGGCAGATAAAAGTTGAAAAGGATAGTATAACCATGATGGAATGGCGGGGCAGATCTGATGGACCAAATGGCCGAATTTGGTCCATGATGACAATGAAACCCTCATGACAAACTGAAATGAAAATTCAGAAATAACAATGATCTGTATTTATTTCTTCCTCTCTGAATTCTGACACATATTTGGTCACTGAGTATCACTGAGTTGCAGTAAAAAAAGAATGCAAAGGAGAAAACTTGGCAATGGTTCTGTGAGGCTTTCTTCACAGATATTGCAATAAAATACTGCATACATACATTATTGATGGAAGAACCCAAGATGTATGGAATGGAGACAATGCTAGTGTCCAATAAATTCCTGTGGTAGACAATTCAAATTGTCTTTACTTTCTGATCAGTTCATAACTCAACCCACTTCTGCTATTGTTCCTGCTTAGGAGAAGACAAGACTCGATGCCGTACAATTATTGTGAACAACACTATTGGCTATTCTATTGGTCTTTTAAAAAATTTAAATATGCTGCACGGTAATGGGCCTTTCCGGCCCAAGAACCCATGCTGCCGAAATACCCCATTAACCTACAACCCCCGTATGCCAGGGTGGGAGGAAACTGGAGCACCCGGTGGAAACCCACTCTGACGCAAAGAGAACGTACTAACTCCTTGCAGACGTGATTCTTCCTTATTGAGCCCCTGAGTTTCTGTGAAATGTTTATTTTAAATGAAACACAGCTAAATAAATTGCTGGCTTTAAACAATAAGTAATCCTATTAGAGAAGGCTTGCATTTACAGAGAATTACCTTCTCATTCCACTTCAAGCACATTATAATGAGTGGCTTTCTTTGAGGAAATCAGTGCAGATAATTGCAGTTACAGAACATCAATGCAGATAAAGCACATCTCTTTCGTCAAAATAGAAAAAAATTGTAGGGGCATAAAAACAATAAAAATCAGAATCAGAATCAAGTTTATTGTCATGGCCACGTGTCATGAAATTTGTTGTTTTGTGGCAGCAGTATGGGGCAGAACAATTTAATGTGTGACAACCTTCTCTGCAGATCGTTAAATAAAAATACTTGTATGAAATCCTGCAATACCACACATCCAATTTAATAATTTAATAATAAATTAATAGCTCTGTAACCTCCTTTGAAGAAGACCGCAGAGCCTACCTCACTGACAAAAGGCAAAGGAGGAAAAACCCAACACCCAACCCCAACCAACCAATTTTCCCCTGCAACCGCTGCAACCGTGTCTGCCTGTCCCGCATCGGACTTGTCAGCCACAAACGAGCCTGCAGCTGACGTGGACTTTTTACCCCCTCCATAAATCTTCGTCCGCGAAGCCAAGCCAAAGAATAGCTCTGTAGCAAAGTGGGAAAGGAGCCTACTTAGAAATGACTGTTCTGTGACTATTCTGTGACTGGCTACTTTTTTCACAGACATTTTAGACATAAGCAAGCATGAAGTGTCTGTGCTGTGTTAATAGTAACGCCAATGGCTATGATCTCTCCCCAAATTCTCAAGGCTGAATCTATTCAGTCTCTTGGAAGAGCAGAATATCACTGGGGAGCATTGTCAGAGTTCCAGGGCAAGATGATCTCACAGCAAGGGAAAAATAACTGCTGGAGAATTTCACTGAAGATAACAAAATTAGACCTCGACTGGAGGCATTACATGTAATGCAGCTGCTTCACAACTCCAGTGTCTTGAGTTCCACCCTGACCCCAACCTGTGTGCAATATGCATGTTTCCCTTTCCTCCCACATCCCATTGGCTTCTGTAAACTATCCCTGGTGTAGATGGGGACAGTCAGGGGGATGTTGATGGGAATGAGCTAAAGGGAATTACAGGAAAATAACTCCCCCTCCCTCACCTGCCCCCACTTCCTGCTGCCCAATTGTTCCAACATCCAATTTCCTTTTAATGTAAAGGCCACTTGGTCATAAACTATTGTCTTCCCTGCATTGATCGTGAGCCTACAAATGATCCCAGAATAATTTCTGCCCTCGGGTGTGCTTCTGTCACATACTGGGACAATGATAATGGTGCATATGTTGTGAAACAAGTTCAAACTACTTAAAACAGTATTTCAAATTCTCTATAAAGATTAAAACTACATGGAGAACAATTGCATTTGAATTCTTGGAAATAGATGTAATAATGATTTTATAGAGTGTTGACTTCTATTTCCAATGAATAACATTTTAAAGTGCTAATTGGAATATTTTGTAATGGCTAGAAATGTTGACTTTGAATGACTGGCAGTAATGAGTAGTAACACATTTCATTTCTATTTCAATAGGTTCTCATGTCATGCCAAGCTTCTACGGTGTAAGAAGATCTTATCTATCAGATTATGACCTGCCCCATTGCCATTCATCGAAACAGTGCTCATCAGATGTGTATTCCTCTTCAATGGGAAACAAGTCCTTCGGGTGTGACCCACCAGCAGTATCTGGGTATCAACATCTGTTTGATCCATATATAATGGAAACATTTGGAGATTACCGCTCACCAGCATTCCCATCTGGAACAAATTCCATTTTCACACCTCAGCCTTTCACACCTCTCGTTTCTCCTTTTCCCAATGAGTCATCTCATTTCCTGTTGGTATGTACTTTTCCATCTTGTTTATGACTATCCTGTACTAATGGGCAGATCAAAGGCTTTTGAATTTGTGCATGGACTGAGCAAAATCTTGCAGGAAAATTCAAACCAGAGATTGGATAGCGTCATTCTACAATTAAATATATTTTGGGTCTGTGGATCCCTGCTTTAATGGGCTTCCTACTAAATAATAGATATCCTAGAATTATGGTAAAAATTGGAGTAACTTGATACATATGATTGATTCATATGATAATACTTCCCATGCGATGGTGGCAACAGTGGTTTGGGAATTAGTAATGAGAATCCATAGAGTCAGAGAAAGCTACAGCATGGAGACATGTCTTTCAGTGCACTGAGTCTGCACTGACCATCATCGATCCATTTTACACTCTTATTAATTCCCCCAGACTCTCCTATCCATTGACAGTAGGGAAAATCTACAGAGGTCAATTAACCTGTTATCCAGCATTTCTTTGGGATATGTGAGGAAGTCAGAGCACCTGATGGAATCCCATGCAGTTGCAAAGGGGACATGCAAATTCCACACAGACAGTGCCTGAGGTCAGGATTGGACCTGATTTTCTGGTGTTGTGAGGTGGCGACTCTATTGTACCACCATTTTACCCTGTCAACCACATTTCGTGATACATTTGATCACCAGTAAAAGGCTTTTTGTTGCACTATAGATTTTTAAAAATCATATTATAATTATAGATTTAAAATATCAATACAGCAGAGCAGGAGGCAATTTGGACCATCAGTACTGTTCCTATGGAACAATCTATTCAGTCCTATTCCACCTGTTTGCTGAATCCATTGAGGATAGATGACATTAATATCGACTTCTCTGGCATTTGTTAAAACCACACCCCCCCCACCCCCAACTTCTTCCCCTATCACACTCCCCTAGCTCCGTCTCTCTTCCTTTTCCCTGTCTCCTTTTATAAAGACATAATCAATTCTCACCTCTCCTCTTATCATAGCCCATTAACACCTTTTGTTGGTCTGGACTCTTCCCCCCAGCCGGCATTGTCTCTATTCTGAGATTCCCATTTTTTTGCTCATTCTGTTTATTCCGTGAAGAAGGGCTCAGGTCCGAAACATCGGTAATATTGTCTCCTATGGATGCTGAAAGATTGGCTGAGTTCTTCCACTATTTCAATGTGTTTTACTACAATCGCAGCATCTGCAGACTTGCGTTTCATTTCCCCCATTGAGGATAGAGTCTGTTTCCATCTCTCTTTATCACTCCATTACTCTTCATCACCCAAGTAGTTAGTACAAAGCTATTACAATACCAGTGACCCAGGTTTGAATCCAACACTGTCTGTAAGGAGTTTATTTATGTTCTCCCTGTGTCTGCGTGGGTTTCCTTTGGGGGCTCTGGTTTCCTCCCACCCTACAAAATGTACAGGGTTGTACGTAATTTGGGAGTATTTGGACAATACACATTTAAATGGCTGGAATCTGTGTCTACTTTGTTGTGGCTACATTAAAAAAAATACTGACAGTGAGTTCTCCATCACAAATAATTACCAGGTTATTAATAAAGAGTTTTCCTCATGTCCCTCTCCATGCCTTTTAACCTTTGAATTTGAATACCTTGGTCATAGTTATATGTTTAATTTTCCATAGAGCATATAACTCAAGGAAAGTAATTTACATGATTAGTGATTATAGTGGAAGAAACCAGCTCGCATTAAAGCTAAAATCTACATCAGAGAAATCTACCATCTCTGCCTTCCAAAATGAAAGCCCTTTGGAGCAAATTCCTGAAACCTGTAAATGTATCTTGGCACAACACCTTTACTTAATCTGGTTTAAAAGTTTTAAGCCTGAAGGAGGTGAACAAGGAAGTATGTCTAGAAATACCATGGGTGTTAGGGTCCTGTAAAGCGTAATGCAGAAGCCATACTGCACCACAAAATGTTAATTAAAATAAATGTCTGAGAACAGAGGGCAGTAAGTCAGCAGATTGATTACTTGCCTGATTTATAGTTGAAAATAAGTAATACAATTGCCTGCAAAATATCAGCAGTAATTGAAGGAACGTTAATGACTCGAGGCAAAATCATGAAGTGTTTTTAGATATACAGCACGTTCTTCAATTTTTTTTTAGATACTTACAAGCATTAAAATAGTTGGCAGAAGAATCAGCTCTGATGATATTGGTAAATACAGTCTAAAACATTACTTTGTACTTGAATGTCATGCTGCTTGCAGAGAGCTACACACCTTTTAGGGGAGTGCAGTGACAGAGATATTCAAATACTTGCCTGTAAAATGCCATTAATTGTCAAGAAAGTCCTGCACATCCTGCCTTAAGTCATTGGGTGGCACATTATGGGAGCTCTCTCATTGTGAAGCCATAAACCACATCATGGGAATAATTAAGCCTCTATAATTAAACAGATGAAGACATTGAAGTATTGCAGTCAAAGGAAATTAACGGCGCAGGAACATCACCTTTAGCCCAAATTCTCCATAAGTCTCCCTGGCCTCCACCCTGCCTCCTCCATTGAAGTCTATTCCTTTCTCCTTCATACTTATGATTAAATGGTGGGTCAGACTCGATGGGCTGAATAGCCTATTTCTGCTCCTATGTCTTATGCTCTTATTCTGCCTTTCTTTAAAGACATATGTCCAATTCACTTTAAAATCTCGAGGCAAAGATGTTTTCTCCTGAAAATCCCCTTTGTTGTGAGTTGCGAATAATCTGATGTTAATGTGGAGTGTATGATGCAGTGTTAATACAACCAGTGCTCCTGGATTTCATCCTGACCTCTCTCTCTCTCTTTGTGGAGTTTGCATGGTCTTCTGAGACTATTTGCACCCCCCCAACCCGTTTTTGGGGTGTCTCCTCTCACATCCCAAAGACATGCTGATTGTTTGTTAAAATGGAAAATTGCCCCCTAGTGTAAGTGAGCCCAAGAAAATCAGGGATTTTTTTTGTGGACAAATGAGAGAGAATAGGTTACATGGAGTAAATTGGGGAATAGCACTGAGGAATGTGTTGGCATTAGAGAGTTCCCAGAGGAGGTTCACAAAATGACTCCTGGAATCAATGGGTTATCATATGAGGAGCGTTTGATGGCTCTGTGACTGTCCTCACTGAAGTTTAGAAGAATGAGGGGGTTCATTGAATACTGATATGCCTGGATAGAGTGACTGTCTCCTGTGGTGGTGGAATTTGGAACCACAGGACACAGTCTCAGAATACAATAATGTCCCTTTAGAACAGAGATGAGGAGGAATTTCTTCACCCGGAGGGCGGTGAATCTATAGAATTTGTTGCTATGGAGGCTATTTTTGAATTAGAAGCAGATAAGTTCTTGATTAGGAAAGGAATCAAAGGTTATGGGGAGAAGGCAGAAGAATGGGGTTGAAAACGATAGTAAATCAGCCATGATGGAATAGTGCATAGCTCGATGGACCAAATGGCCCAATTCCACTTCTCTCTCTTACAATCTTATGGGTTTAAATCCCACACCAGAGGCATGAGCACTGGACACATGAGTATCATCTTTTTGAAGAACCTTTATATTGTGGTCTTGTCTTCTTTTTCACAGAGCAAAGTGTCGCTCACATGGAGTAAAAGGTTGCTTGGCTCTACTATTTCAAAGAGTAAGGTCGCTATCCTTAGTATCCTGGCCAATATTTTCCATTCCAATCAGAGTTAGATCTTAATTCTATCGCTGTTTTGAGGGATTTGCTGTGTGTGAGTTGGCTGCCACCTTTCTCCAGTTCAAAAGACATTTCAACAGGTACATGAACTGAAAACGTTTAGAGAGATATGGCCAAATACGGGAGCTCAGGTAGACAACTTGGTCAGCACAGACAAGTTGAGCCACAAGGCCTGTTTATAAGCAGTAAACCTCTATGATTTTACTAGTGATAACACATGAAAAGAATTTCATTGGTGTGAAGAACTATGTGACCCATTGAATGGGCAATGAAAAGAACTCTATAAATCCAAATGTAGTCTTTGTAGAGTTGCTCTGATTTGTTTCCATAGATTGTGTAATAATAGTCATGTGGTCATACAAGAGCTCCAGCTCACTTTAACCAAGCTTTTAAACAACAGCCCATCTGTGACTAATTCCATTTCCCCCACACTTTCTCCAGAGCCTTGTACGCTGATTCATTAGCTCTTTAAGAAACTTTTATAAATAATTGTGATGTTAGATGTTAAATGTTCTCAAATATTTCACAATTTTATTCTCCTTCCACAGAGAGATTCATGGGACAGTGTGCAAGAAAATGTCAGCCAGGGAGACACCATTTGCGACACACTCCAGCAGATGCAGGCGGCACCGCATCAATCACAGCACCACAGCAACCACTCCCTGCCTGACCCTGACTCTGCTTCTCCGTCCCAGTACAAGAGTATTGCCCGGAACAGCAGCGACCCTGGCCAGAGCTCCCAGCCTTACACACTTCACCCACTGGAAGAGATGCATTTTGCCTCTGGTTACTCAGCCACTTCTGCCGCCTACGGGTGTGCCCCATTCATGACTGTACCCTCAGAGCTGGCAGCCAAAGCCACCCACTTATCATCTGAAGAGCCAGCTGACACCACTGCCACTTCCATGCTTGACATGTCCTCCTGGGCTAAAGAAGATGCCAGTGTCAGCTGGCCTTTGTATGAAGTTAGGCGGGCCTATTAAAACATATTGGTGGCCCAATAAATTGTAAATCTAGTTGGATGAAGGGCTGTAATTCTCTACATCAATCTGTAGTGAGGGAAGTATAATTAAAAATAAATTCACTTTTAATCTTGCATTAGGAAAGGACCTATGATTGTTGGACTATATCTGTGGCAGACTTGGGGGCCACAGCACACTTAAGCAAAAGCCTCACATAACATAAATATTTTTTATGTTTTTTATGCAGTTTAGTAGGTGAGAAGTAGAGAAGAAACCAATTAAACTTGACTGCTTCACAGGGAAGGGGGCCTATAAACTTTGAGCAGAGGCTGACCAGGGAGGGGAAGGGGCAGCGGGGGAGACGCAGAGCCAAAAAAAAGGTTGAGAAAATGTTACTCTATCTAACATTGTGTATCATTTTTCTCTTTATTCGGATAAACAGGGAGCAGAAATTTTAGATGCAATTATTATTGTTGGAGAAAAATGTTTTCAAGAGGCCAAAGCACAAAATAGAAATTGCTTCAATAAAGGCTGATTTATTGAGGCAAATGGCTGGGTGCACAGTCACACTCCACCTGATTTATCAATGTTCTGTGGGATGGAAGGTGAGTTGGGAGCACTGGTCTACCCACAGGTAACAGAATTATTACAAACACAGCTATTTGAAATCACTCAGAGAGAACCAATACCTCTGTGGTTCTGCATTGGACCCAGTAATCCAGAGGCCTGGACTAATGATCTGTAAAAAAAAAGTTCCAATCTTGCCACAGCACCTTGAAAGTTTAATATTCCTGACTTAAGGTCTGGAGTAAAAGCTAGTACTAACGACTGTGGCCATGAGACTATTGGACTGTTATTTGACCACAAATGCCCTCAGGCTGAGAAATCTGTGACTCCAGCCCTATAGCAAGTGGTCAACTCTAAACTGCCTGCTGAAATAGTTATGACAATTAAAGGTGCTCAGTTCTTGTGGATAAATATAAATAACAAGTAAATATAAGGCTCTTTAACTTATCCTACTTGACACAAAAAGTGATGATAATGTACCTGAAGCTACCTAATACATGGCTTATCCCAATTTATTCTCCATGATTTTGCTGTTGTTTACAGCCAAGGTGTCGGTCAGCGACCCAACATGGGTAATCAAAGCTAAAAATCAAATTTATACCCTAATGCCAAAGAATCAAATTCATGCTGTTCATTCAGTGACACTGGCTTTCTATTCTACAGGTGACTGATGTATTCACGTAGGTCAATTAGCCTCACACCCAATGTGCTCATTTCATTCCTCCTGAGGATGTCTCACTGCATTTTTAAAATTCATCACAATTATTTGTTCTAGCCTTAAGTTAGAGTTATGAGAAAAGTGATGGTAAATATATGTCTTCAATCTCTGTAAATAATTTCAAGGAATTATGTAATTAATGAAGGAGAATAAACACTTTTACCAAAGGAAGATTTTGAAGATTGGAAATTGCTTCACTGATTAGGTTTATTCTGATGGAGTTAATTCAGAAAGGATAATTCCACCTATAGTACTTTGAAGTTTCTGTTCCCTTGCTGTTGGAAACTCCTGAAACTAGTCCACACCAATCTACTGAACTATTACCAGGTCATCAAAGCCAATACTACTTCCCCCCCGCCCCCCCCCCCCATCCCACCACCCCATACACGAAACATAAAGGGAATCCAGGGCAGAGTTAGCTAAGGATTCATGGGACAGAGTGCAAGAAAATGTCAGCCAGGGAGACACCATTTGCGACACACTCATAATGAGTGAAACTGTACAATTAAAACCCTTGGTATATGGAATTCAAGCAACTGGCAAAAAAATAAAGGAAAATAAATTTTTAGAAATTAAAATAAATAAAGAATAAAATAGGTTAAAAATACATAAGTTTAACATTGTAAAAATAAATGTTCTCTGAAGTAACACATTAACCTTTGGTGAAGATGGGGGCAAGAATTCAGCCAGCGGAGGGCCTTGGTCGTACTTTGCTTATAACAGTTGTGTGAAACAGCAACATCATCGCCCAAGTTGAAGGACTGGTTGATGTACCTCGCCATTGGGGTGACTCTCTTAAAGTGTCTGCTTATCCATGTTTAGAGGCTTTATCTGTAAACATTGGGGAAGGGAGGGTTAATTATCTATAATTCTATTGTTATAATTCTATTGTTCGTCTTTTGGGCAGCTCCATGGAGGGGAAAGAACCTACAGATGCAGCAACAGTTAAATGTTTTCAAAGAATGTGACTAAAAATAAAGTAAAATGCTTGAAGGTTTATATGTTCATGCAAGTAAAGCTTGTTCAGTGTAAGTACAGTATAGTATTTTTGCCTTTTAAACGGTTTATTCTTAATTCATGTATATTAGTTAAGCATCGCAAGAGTAAGTCTCAAGCAACCGGAAAGTACACTTATCCACTATCTAGCAATCCCCATAGGTGCCGGATACCAGGGGATTTACTGTACCACAAAGGTAAAGTCACATCTCGAGATCATGTGCAAACTAACTTGCTCCTTAGATGGTTCCCATGGGTCAAACATTACTTGAGCTCTGAGGTAATAGCTGTGAGCCTAGCATATTCAGGACTGGAGGTTATTGATAGGCTGGGTGGGTTGTTATATGATCTGAAATTAACCAAAAAATGAAGATGCTGTAAATACAGGTCAGGCAGCCTCTATGGCAAGAGAAACAGAGTTAATATTTCAGGTTTAAGACCCTTTGTTAGATTCTAGGTAAGATTCTACGTGCAGTATTTTATTCTACATTCCTTAGCCAATGGAAACCCTTGTACCAGTTCTCAGGTACTGTGCTCTTTTGTTTGGCATCTGCAAGTTTTCATAGAGGGTTCTTATCCACTCTGACCAGCCTGACCCATGCCAGTCAGGAGATTTTGAAAACATCTTTGGAATGTTTATGCAGCTCTCCAGGTAATGTTTGCCACTATGGATTGTGGAGTAGAGATGGTGATCTCAGCCTCGGAGAAGACACTGACATTGTTCCTCTATCCTGCCAATGGATTCTGGACTTCACTGATACAACATTTGTAGCAACTCTCCTGTGTTTTGAGGTGTCCATTGTCAGTCTCTGAAAGAGGCTGAGGACCAGGGCTCAGTACTACCCAGTAGATCTTGAGCTCAGTGTTGAGGTTGAGGGCTAGATCTTCAAATATAGTCAAAGGATTTCTCAAGGGATGGACAGTCTCAGCATTGAGAGCTGCCTTTGTTGAGAGACCACTTCCATTTTCCCAAGTCTCAATGAACATTGTTGGCTGTGGTGAACAGGACAGGAATGTAGTGTGGCATCATAAGTCAGATTGTTAGAGGATCTTAATCATGGATTTTTATCAGAAGACTAATTCTCTCGTATGCCTGGTGAATGTCAAAAACTTGGGTTCTGAGTCCACATTGGCAAGATCTGCAGATTTAATGCGATAGAAGATTCAAGATTCTTGTCCTGAAATAAAGCCGAAAACGTGATACAGTAAAACCCCTATTATCCAGAATTCAAGTAACTGGCAGTCTCAAGCAATTGGCAAAAAAAACTCCAGAAAATAAATAAGTAAAAGCTATGGAAGTTTAAAATTGTCCGCCTTGCCGTTAGTTTGCCAATCACACAACATGCAATATCAATATTCTCTTATCCAGCATCTACCGATTCCCATAGGTGATGGAAACCAGGGGTTTTACAGTATCACACAGAATTTTATTTAGTCTGCCTTAAGAGAGACAAAGATTCACTATCAGGACAAATTGCCCGGCACCCCCTTACGTCAGAGAAAGAGAAGCAAAAGAGAGACACCCAGAGTCATTGAATGTCCATGGATATGCCTCCCACATTCCACACTCATAGACTGCTTTAATAAAATGTGCAAGTGAATACGAGAGATGGTGATGTTGATAGTCTCTATTTTGCATGGTGCCCCATCTAGTGGCCATATTCAGTGATACTGTAAATTGAGGGGCATTGAAATGGCTTTGAACAATTAATTCTGTTTTCGAATTAGAGTTTTGAAACCACTGGCCAATCAATGCATCTTTTTCTCATCGAGCTCAAATTTGATGGTGTTAATGGACAAATGTCATTTATATTTAAACCTGATTTCATTTTCCAGAGAAATGTTTTAATTCCTTTATTATACACTTGCAAAAAGAGATTTAGTTGCCACAAGTCAATAACAATTGTAAAAACAATGAATATATAGAATTGTGAAAAAACTATTATTTAAATTGTTTATTCTCTCAGGATAGTTCCATATTGACATGCAATATTAAATCCAGAAATGTTCTTCAATAAGAGCTCATTATAGAGTCGAAGAACTTTCAGTGGCATTGGGAAAATATAGTATTTGGCACAAGGGGGAGTATTTTACCTATTTGCTGTGAATAACAAAATATATTCCTTGCACCCATATTTAATTTGGGTAAAACAGTAAATAATAGACACTTCCTCTCAAGAGTTGCAAATAAGTTGTTGCTCTTTCAATAATATTAACATTTTAAATGATAGAATTGTTGTTCCCTTCCTCTTTCTGAACATAGTTCACTCTGTTACGGGCCCAGGGACCCCAAACTCCAGCATCAATGGAAATTCACCAAGACAAATGGTTACTTAAACAAAATTTACTTTTAATTTTCTTTAAACATAAACAGGATCAAATTTTAACTTATTACTATTAACTTAACTTAACCCCCTCCTAATGCAAAGCGCATGTGTATGTAATGTGTATAAGTTCAGAAAAGTTCTTTGATTCACAGTCTAATCTCACCTCTCACTCCTCCAAGTTCACTGGTATCAGGCAATTTTTGTACTGTGCACAGAATTTAACATTTATGTATTTTCACCAAGCTCTAGTGCTTAAATGGTTACCACTCAGGAAGGTTCTTGTCAGTTCCAGAGAGAGATTTGTTGCTCAATGGACACTCACAAACTGATTTACTTCCATCAGTCATTTCAGTGTCTTGCCAAAGAAACTTGCCTCATCAGGGTTTTCCAAATGATGAACTCTTCTTCCAGGTCACCACAAAGTTCCAATTGTTTCCATTATTTCAGGTGAAACACACTAGCCAGCCATTTCTTCTTATATGGACCACAAGGGTTTTCAACAGGCTGAACTCAAAACACACAACTCGTCTTCAAAATAGGGTTTAAACAAGCTGACAGCTTCCAAAATCCACTGCAGAACTCTCTCTCTCTCTCTCTCTCTCTTTCTCTCTCTCTCTCTCTCTCTCTCTCTCTCTCTCTCTCTTAGAGAAAGCCTGTTTTGTCTTTGTTCTCTCTCTGCTTGCAAAACCACATGACCTTCTTAGAAGAGCAAACTGCAACCAGACAGATTGCAACACTGGACCCAATCTTCTGAGCCCATTCATCAAAACAATAATCCATTTACACCTGCTTTTGAACTTTCTTGAGCTTGGGTTCTTCTATTTGCATTTCCTTGTGAAAATATTTAGCAAAACAGTTTTCATTTTCTTTACAAAGGGAAGGTCCAGAGAGTCTGGTTTGAGGAAAGCTCTTGTATTTTAAATGAGATCTGTTTTGTGACGTGTTTGTGTTTGTTTGTGACCTACACTAACCCCCTCCCCACAATCTATGTCCTCCAAAAACATATTTATATGTATTATAAAACATGATATAATCTGTCACAACTCTAAGTGAAATACGAAAGACTGCAGACACTGTGATTGTAGTAAAAACACAGAAATGCTGTAGTAACTTAGCCCATCTTGCCGTGTCCAGTGGAGGTAAAGATATATTACCAATGTTTCTGAACTGACCCTTTCTTCAAGGAAAAAGCAAAGAACAGGAAGGTATAAAAATAAGACTGTAGACTGGCAGGAGGAGGAAACCAGACCCATAAAAGATATTAATTGGATGTGATAAGAGGAGAGGTGAGAATTGATTATAACTCTATGAAAGGAGACAGAGGGAAAAAGGAAGAGAGAGAAAGAGAGAGAGAGAGAGAGAGAGAGAGAGAGAGCGAGAGAGCGAGAGAGAGAGAGAGCACGTCAGAGGCAGTGCCTAGAGGAAAGGCACTGGGGAAGTGGGGAGCTTTAATGGAAATCGGAGGTTTATGTAAATACTATCTGTTTGGAGGGTGTCCAGATGGAAGATGGGATATTGTTCCTCCAATTTGCAGGTGGTCTCAGTCTGTCAGTGCATGTGACATGTCAGCAAGGGAATGGGATGGGGAATTGAAATGGGTGGCCACTGGGAGATCCACGCTATTGCAGTGGACATAGCCGAGGTGTTCAATAATTCACACTTAACCAAGATGTCCATGTAATTGAGATTAAACCCATGGATATTCTCAAAACTGTGCTCATCACCAGAAAGAAACTCTTATTAATAGCCATTATTAGCATAACAATAATGTAACATTGCAACTAATTGTAACATTACTTTGTCAATATTCTTTACTGCTAAGTGATATAAAAACATTAATTATAGTATTTCTGCAATTGCAAAATAATTGTCAGTAGATTGTGTAGATTGATAATAGAATTATCAATACGTTTGACTGGTATGAAAGCAAAATATCTTTGAGAGAGAGGGGAAGAGTGGTAGGTAGGGCAAATGAAGAAGGAATGGAGTGTGGAATATGACAGTGAATTTCATGACTTGTTCATGACAATCAATTCTGATTCTAACTTTTTTTTTTTTTTCTTTGTGTACCAGCCATCTTTTTAATTTTAAAAACAAAATCAAATAGAAATCATTTCTGTGCCTTTCTCTTTTTTTTTTAAACTTTTTTATTTTTCACACCATAAATCACAATAGCCATGATATACACTTTTTCTTTTCCACACATTTACAGTGACTTTTTCTCCCTCCCCCCTCCCTCCTCCCAAGCCACCCCCCCACCCCCCCCTCTCATCCATTTTAGGTATACAATCTAGGTTGCATTAATTCAGTTAGACAATGTTGTCATTCAACAAAAATACACCAGAAATTCTACTGAGTCCATTCTTTTCTTTTCTTCTCCTTCCATCAACTTAGGTAATGTTTGTTCCCGGTAGGTTTTCGCTATTGTATTTAATGTAAGGCTCCCATACTTGTTCGAATATTTCAATATTATTTCTTAAACTATATGTTATTTTTTCTAATGGAATACATTTATTCATTTCTATATACCATTGTTGTATTTTCAAATTATCTTTCAATTTCCAGGTTGACATAATACATTTTTTTGCTACGGCTAGGGCTATCTTGACAAATCTTTTTTGTGCATCTTCCAAGTCAATTCCAAATTCTTTATTTTTTTATGTTACTTAGGAGAAAGATCTCTGGATTCTTTGGTATATTGTTTTCTGTTATTTTATTTAATATCTGATTGAGATCATCCCAAAATTTTTCTACTCTCTCACATGTCCAGATTGCATGAATTGTTGTTCCCCTTTCTTTTTTACATCGAAAACATCTATCAGATACTGTTGGGTCCCATTTATTTAACTTTTGCGGTGTAATGTATAGTCTGTGTAACCAATTATATTGTATCATACGCAGCCTCGTATTTATTGTATTTCTCATCGTTCCAGAGCATAACTTCTCCCATGTTTCCTTTTTTATCTTTATATTTAAATCTTGTTCCCATTTTTGTTTAGTTTTACCATTTGTTTCCTCATTTTCCTTTTCTTGCAGTTTAATATACATATTTTTTATAAATCTTTTGATTAACATTGTATCTGTAATCACATATTCAAGGTTACTTCCCTCTGGTAAACTCAAGTTGCTTCCTAATTTATCTTTCAAGTAGGATCTCAGTTGGTAATATGCCAGCGCTGTATCTCCAGTTATATTGTACTTATCTCTCATTTGTTCAAAGGATAAGAATCTACTTCCTGAAAAACAATTTTCTATTCTTTTAATCCCTTTTTTTTCCCATTTTCTAAAGGCAAGGTTGTCTATTGTAAAAGGGAGTAGCTTATTTTGCGTCAATATTAGTTTTGGTATTTGGTAATTTATTTTATTTCTTTCTACATGAATCTTCTTCCATATATTGAGGAGATGGTGTAATACTGGAGAAGTTCTATGTTGTACCAATTTTTCGTCCCATTTATATAATATGTGTTCAGGTATCTTTTCCCCTATTTTATCTAATTCTAGTCTCGTCCAGTCTGGTTTTTCCCTTGTTTGATAAAAATCTGATAGGTACCTTAATTGTGCGGCTCTATAATAATTTTTGAAGTTTGGCAATTGTAAGCCTCCTTGTTTATACCATTCTGTTAATTTATCTAGTGCTATCCTCGGTTTCCCCCCCTCTCCATAAAAATCTCCTTATTATTTTCTTTAACTCTTTGAAGAATTTTTCTGTCAGTTGTATTGGCAATGCCTGAAATAAGTATAGTATCCTTGGAAAAATGTTCATTTTAATACAGTTTATCCTTCCTATCAGTGTTAGTGGTAGCTCTTTCCAATGCTCTAAATCGTCCTGTAATTTTTTCATTAGTGGATTGTAATTGAGTTTATATAATTGGCCTAGATTTTTGTTTATTTGCACACCTAGGTATCTTATTGCCTGCGTTTGCCATCTGAATGGGGATTCCTCCTTAAATTTTGAGAAATCCGCGTTATTCATAGGCATTGCTTTACTTTTATTTACGTTTATCTTGTATCCCGACACTTCTCCATATTCCTTCAATTTCTTATATAGTTCTTTTATTGATAGTTCTGGTTCTGTTAAGTACACTATCACATCATCCGCAAACAGACTGATTTTATATTCCCTGTCTTTTATTTTTATTCCTTTTATATTATTATCTCTTCTTATCGATTCTGCTAGTGGTTCTATAGCTAGCGCAAACAATAATGGTGATAGTGGGCATCCCTGCCGCGTTGACCTGCTTAAGTTAAATTGCTTTGATACATGTCCATTTACTGTCACTTTCGCTAACGGTCCCTTATATAATGCTTTAATCCAATTAATATACTTCTCCGGTAAACTGAATTTTTGCAATACTTTGAACAAGTAATTCCATTCTACTCTGTCGAAGGCCTTCTCTGCGTCTAAAGCAACTGCTACTGCCGGTGCTTTATTTCCTTCTACTGCATGAATTAAGTTAATAAATTTACAAATATTGTCTGTTGTGCGTCTTTTTTTGATAAATCCAGTTTGGTCTAAATTTACCATTTTCGGTACCTGTTCTGCTAATCTGTTCGCTAATAGTTTAGCTATTATCTTATAATCTGTGTTTAGCAGAGATATTGGTCTATATGACGCTGGTGAGAGTGGATCTTTCCCTTGTTTTAGTATCACTGTAATTATTGCTGTTTTACATGAATCTGGTAAGTTTTGTGTCTCATCAATCTGGTTGATTACATCCAGGAGGGGCGGTATTATTAGGTCTTTAAATGTTTTGTAGAATTCTATTGGGAGTCCATCCTCTCCTGGTGTCTTATTATTTGGTAATTTTTTTATTATCTCTTGTATTTCTACTGTTCCAAATGGTTCTGTTAATTTATTTTGTTCCTCTATTTGTAGTTTTGGTAGTTCAATTTTAGACAAAAATTCATCTATTTTCCCTTCTTTCCCTTCGTTTTCGGTTCGGTATAATTGTTCATAGAATTCTCTGAAGTTTTCCTTAATTTCTTTTGGATTATATGTAATTTGTTTGTCTTTTTTCCTTGTTGCCAATACCATTTTCTTAGTTTGCTCTGTCTTAAGCTGCCATGCTAGGATTTTGTGTGTTTTTTCACCTAGTTCATAATATTTCTGTTTTGTCTTCATTATATTCTTCTCCACCTTATATGTTTGTAATGTTTCATATTTTATTTTTTTATCTGCCAATTCTCTTCTTTTGGTTGTATCTTCCTTTATTGCTAATTTTTTTTCTATGTTTATTATTTCCCTTTCCAACTGCTCTGTTTCCTGATTATAGTCCTTCTTCATCTTGGTTGCATAACTTATTATTTGCCCTCTAATGAATGCTTTCATTGCGTCCCATAGTATAAACTTATCTTCCACTGATTCCGTATTTACTTCAAAGTACATTTTTAATTGTTTTTCAATAAATTCTCTAAAATCCTGTCTTTTAAGTAGCATGGGGTTTAATCTCCATCTATACATTCTTGGAGGGATGTCCTCTAGCTCTATTGCCAATAACAGGGGTGAGTGGTCCGATAATAGTCTAGCTTTATATTCCGTTTTCCTAACTCTCCCTTGAATGTGGGCTGACAACAGGAATAGGTCTATCCTTGAGTATGTTTTATGTCTAGTCGAGTAGTGTGAGTATTCCTTTTCTTTTGGGTTTTGTTTCCTCCATATGTCCACAAGTTTCATTTCTTGCATTGATTTAATTATAAATTTGGTTACTTTGTTCTTCCTGTTAATTTTTTTCCCCGTTTTATCCATATTTGGATCCAAATTCAGATTGAAATCCCCTCCTATTAGTATGTTCCCTTGCGTATTAGCTACCTTCAAAAAGATATCTTGCATAAACTTTTGATCTTCTTCGTTAGGTGAATATATATTAAGTAGATTCCAAAGCTCTGAATATATCTGACATTTTATCATAACATATCTCCCTGCTGGATCTATTATTTCCTCTTCTATTTTAAATGGCACATTTTTGCTAATTAATATAGCCACTCCTCTTGCTTTTGAATTATACGATGCTGCTGTTACATGTCCTACCCAATCTCTCTTTAATTTCTTGTGCTCCAATTCAGTTAAGTGTGTTTCTTGGACAAATGCTATATCTATTTTTTCCTTTTTCAGTAAATTTAGTAGTTTCTTCCTTTTAATTTGGTTATGTATTCCATTAATATTTAGAGTCATATAGTTCAGCGTAGCCATTTTATATTTTGTTTATCTTCTCTTTCCATTTTTCCATCATTACCTTTCCTCCTTTTCCATTTCTGTTTTCTTATTTTCAACTCTTTACCAGACAACATTCCTACAACATCCAACATTTTCCTTATTCTCCTATTTCTATCTTCTTTATCCCCAATCTCCCCTTCCCCTCCTGAGTTGCCCTTTATCCCTTGTCGGACAACCACATCTCCCCTCTCCATTTGGATTTGCGAATCCACTCGCAAGCGTCAACTGATTTTGCAGTGGCCGCTCTTTTCCCCCACCCAGCCCCCCCCAGAAAAGATTTCGCTTTTTATATGTCACAAAGGTCACTCTTTTAATTCCCTCCTTATTCTCTCTATTCCATTACCTTCCCTTATTAATTCTTGTCTATACTCTCTATGTTTTCCTCTAATTACAGATACTTTCACATATGCCCATTGTCTCTATTCACTCTTATACCTCTTTACCCGCATACATATCAATCGTGGTCATTTTTACCCTCCTTACCCGTCTTCATCCCTCAGTCTATTTTTGTCTTTACCCACATACATATCAATCGTGATAATTTTTGCTCTCATTACCCGTCTTCATCCCTCAGTCTATTTTTGTAATTGTTCTGCAAATTTTCGTGCTTCTTCTGGATCCGAGAATAGTCTGTTTTGTTGTCCTGGAATAAATATTTTCAATACCGCAGGATGCTTCAGTGTAAATTTATATCCTTTCTTCCATAAAATCGCTTTTGCTGTATTGAACTCTTTTCTCTTCTTTAGGAGTTCAAAGCTTATATCTGGATAAATGAAGATTTTTTGCCCTTTATACTCCAGTGGTTTGTTGCCCTCTCTTACTTTTTCCATTGTCTTCTCCAGTACCTTTTCTCTTGTAGTATATCTTAGGAATTTTACTACAATAGATCTTGGTTTTTGTTGTGGTTGTGGTTTAGGGGCCAATGCTCTATGTGCCCTTTCTATTTCCATTTCTTGCTGTAGTTCTGGACATCCTAGGGCCTTAGGGATCCATTCTTTTATAAACTCCCTCATATTCTTGCCTTCTTCATCTTCCTTAAGGCCCACTATCTTTATGTTATTTCTTCTGTTATAATTTTCCATTATATCTATTTTTTGGGCTAGTAATTCTTGTGTCTCTTTAGTTTTTTTATTAGATTCCTCCAATTTCTTTTTTAAGTCTTCTACCTCCATTTCTGCTGCTACTGCCCGCTCTTCCATCTTGTCCATTTTTTTCCCCATTTCTGTTAAGGTCATATCCATTTTATTTCTTTTCTTTTCTGTGTTGTTTATTCTTCTTCTTAAATCATTGAATTCCTGTGTTTGCCATTCTTTAAATGACTCCATGTATCCTCTAACAAGAGCAAGTATATCCTTTACCTTGCCTTTCCCTTTATCTATTTCACTGTATTCTTCCTCTTCTTCTTCCTCTAGGTTGGCCATCTGTTGTTTCTTTGCTGCCCTTTCCTCCTCTTCTTTCTTGTTTCCATTGTCTTCTGTGGTCTCTTCTTGCTGCAGGTGTTCTGCAGCTGTCGTTGCCGGCTGTGGAGATCGACTCCCCAGCTGGTCCCCCCTCCCGTCGGTGTGTTTTTTTTCATGCGCGGTTGCGCACTTTTACTCGGCTCTGTGAGCCATTGTTGTAGTTCTTTTTCTACCGACCTGAGGTAGTGGGGTCTTCTCTCCACAGCGGGCCTCTTCGGACAGGTAAGGCCTTCACCTTTTTCCTCCGTTGTCTTCTCTTCCTCTCTTCTTTCCGTTGATTTTGATTTTTCTCCTTTTGTCTCCATCTTCTTTCCACCTTTATACTCACTTTTCTTTAACTTGTATTTCTGTGCCTTTGTATTTTCTCTTGTTTTTCCCGACTTTTCTGGAGAGGGCTGGAGTTCACCGTCCGGCCACTACTCCATCACGTGACTCCCTTTCAATTCTGATTCTAATTCTGATGAAAAAGGAGTGGGGGCTAGAGAGTGTGGTCTTATCTCCATGAAAATGGATGATTTAAAATCACGAATCCAGGCTACTTTTGGCTGGTATGAAAGCAAAATATTTTGTCTGTGAGAGAGAGGGGAAGTGTGGTGTATGGGACGAACGAGAAAGGAATGGGGAGTGGAGTATGGAAGGTAAAAGAGTGGGGGTTAGAGGGAGTGGTCTTACCTCCATGAAGATGGATGATTTTGGGAAGTGATAAAAAGTGAAGATTCCTTGTGGGAATAAAAACTCTGTTAACTGTAACCACACAGGAAGAATATCAGACTGAATAGAGAGGGATTAGGATCTAACTAAATGACAGAGCGGACATAATGGACTAAATCTTCATTATTAATTCCTCTTTCTTGGGCTGTTCTCCAATTTGATAATTCTTTTCTGCTAAAACTCTTACTGTCCATTTTTATAGTTCTGACAAGATTTCTACAGCACCCTAATTTTTCTTGCCTGATAAATCTTTTTTTTTTTTTGCCATTTTTTGCTTTCTATTCCATCTAGTTTTCTGATCTGCCACCAATCTTTGCACAATTAAAGATTTTCTTTTTAAGTATGATATTGTTGTTAACTTTTTTAGTTAACCACCAATAAATGGATCTGGGTATTCTTCGTAGAATTAGAATGTATTTATTTCGTGCATTCTGAAATGAGAGCCAGATTACTCAGGAGAGAAGTTAGCAAAAATGCTCATGCACATTCCTTGTTTCAATTAAATCACCCTACTATGTGACTCAAGACAGTTTCAACCTGCCTGCATCCATAGAACACTCAGGACATCTCACTCGAACTTACAAATTTAACCTCTCAGGTCTGGTATAATTATGACTGACCTATGCTACACCACTTTAAAGACCATTATATCCTTCCTCACGTGTAGTATCCCAAAAAATATCAATTGCAAGTTTCCTTACAAATCTCACTCTATCTTAATTATATTATTGCTTCTTACACCATCTTCACATGGACCATTGGAGTGGGTCCATGATAAATGCCAGTGACATGCTAATTCTGTGATCATCAGGGGTAGATGCGATGATTACTCCTTTAATTGAGGAATCTAGAACAAGGGGGAATTTTCTTTAGATGAAAGGATCAACTATTGAAGATGGAAATCAGAATCAGAATTTATTGTCATGAATAAGTCATGAAATGTGTTGTTTTATGGCATCATCACACTGCAAAAACTGCTATGTTACATTTAAAAATAAATAAGTTAGTGAAGAAGAAGAGAAAGTGAGGTAGTATCTATGGTTCATTGTCCATTCCGAAATCTGATGGCAAAGAGGGGAAGAAGCTGTTCTTGTGCCACTCACTGGGTGTTTGTCCTCAGACTCCTGCACCTCCTCCCTGGTAGCAGCAGTGTGCACAGAGCATGGCCTGACTCGCGAGGGTCCTTGAGAATAGAGGCTGCTAGCTTATGACACCACATCTTGTAGATGTCCTTAATGGAGTGAAGACTGGTGCTCATAATGGCACTGGCCAAGTTCACAACTGTAGTTTTCTCCTGCTTTTTGCATTGGCCCCTTATACCAGACAGTGACACAACCAGACACAATGCTCTCCATAATACACCTTAGAAATTTGTGAGTCTTTGGTAACATACCAAATCTCCTCAAACTCCTCATGACATATAGCCGCTGGTGAGCTTTCTGGTTGGTGGCATTGCCATGAGGGCCCCAGGACAGAGCTTCAGAGATGAGGTGGATTGTCTTCTCACAGAGTTGCAGTTATTTGGAATTCTATATTTCAGGGTATTCAGACGCTGAAACATTCAAGATTGAGATGATCGATTTTGATCTGTCAAGGGATTTGGGGAACAAATTGCAAAGTGGTGTTGAGGGCAAAATCAGACTGATGAAATGACAGAGCAGATATGAGGGGCTAAAAGACTCCTATTTCTTCAGGGTTTTTTGAAGAAATAAAAATCATGAAGTACACAGAGATCTGAACAAAGACTCTTAACAGATGAAGCATAACTCAATTCCTTGTGTACTCCCCTTAATATAAAACCAAAATGCATTATCAATAAATTTTTGCCTACTGGCTTTTAATGATTTGTTTTCTTTCTCATAGACCTTTCCCTCCTCCCATTTTTTTGAACTTTCACCATTTAGTGCCCATACCAGGTGCACAATCAATTAGATGGGATGGGATTGATGCAGCAATCACCTTTTTTTTTAACTTGCTCATCAAAGACAGAGTCTTGGAAATTTCAAATTCTGAATCATGCTACAAGCTGTAAATACAAAATGAGTTTAACATCATCCACATGCCCCTGTGTTGACTCACTAGATGTTTAACAAGCCACTGGGCAGGGCAGGCTCCCTTTCGAAGCTACTGAGTTCAAAGTCACTTATTCCTTTCTTGTTGTTTTTTTTTGTTTCAGTTATTGACAGGTATATGAAACCTTAGAAATAGGGAGAATATTTTAGCAGGAATCAACTTGTATCAATATGAAAATGATTCATAAACCCGATTTTCCAGTTCTCTGTGGCATTGTGGCATACTGATTCTATCCATAACTGTCAAATTAAGACAATTAACATTCTTAATGAATTGGAGTATTAAACGCAATAGTTCAATTTTAAGGCATCCTATTCCCTTCATGTTCGTTAAGTTCTTTTGGGGATACTTGCAGGGTTTGTAAGTCATCCTTTTAATGATTATCTGCTGTTGGTGAGTTACAATTATCCATCACGTTCCACGCCTCTCTCTCCCCCAACAGGCTATACCTTACAAATGAGCAAGCTTGTAGAGTCATGTCTGCTTCTTAGCAAAGACAGCCACTAGTTTAACAATTATGGTGAAATAGGGGATTGCTTCAGAAACATTCGGCCATGAATACAAATTCCTCCTACAAATTGGAGGAACTGGTATTCAATTTCAGCAATCTCCATCCAGATGACATCAACATGATCATCCCTCTGTTTGCCTTGCTCCAGTTCCCCCACCTCTTTCCTTCCCTTTTCCTATCAGACAGCTATCTTTTGTGGCCCTCTACCCTCTTCATCACTTCTCAGCTTTTTTCTCTTCTTCCTCCTACCTGTTTCCACCTCTTACCTGTTAGCCTGTGTTTTCCCCCTTCCCCTTCCCCCCACCCCATTTTTTTAAAATTCAGTCATCAGCCCGATCTTCAGTACGCCTGAATCTGAGCCAACTTTCAGGCTCAGGCTCAGGCTCAGGCCCAGGAATTAAAAGGATTCTGCATGAACTGCTGAGTTTCTCTAGCACTTTTGTACACAGCTCAGATCAACTCGAGCCTACCAGCCAGCCTTCAACCACCCCAGTTGGTTTATCATCTAACTATTCATGGCAGATGCCAACTTCTGGCTTACCACTCAGCCCTGGAACATCTAGACACTAAGGACATCTCTGTTAGACCACTGCTTATCAACTACAGTTCTGCCTTCTTATCATAATCGGCAGAAATTCATTTCCAATCTTCAAGATCTGGGCCTCAGTCAACCCCTCTGCAGTTGCATCCTTGACTTGACATCTGTGAAGATTGGGAGCAAGATTTCCTCCATGATTATAATCAACACTGGCAACCCACAGTAATGTACACTCCCACTATACCCATGACTGTGTAACCAGATTACATACCTCTCTCTCTCAATGTCAGTAAAACAAAGGAGTTAATTACAGGCTTCAGTGGAGGGTGGAGTGGGGAGGTGGGTGGGGTGGGTAAAGCCCACAGCTCTGTCCACATCAGTGGTACTGAAGTGGAGACAGTAGATACTTCCAAGATCTTGGGAGTAAACATTTCCAGTCTGACCCAGACTAACCATGCCAAGTTGATGTTCATAAAAGCATACCATCACCTCAACTGAGAAGGCTTAAGAAATCCTTTAACCACTTAGATGCACCAATAAAAGCAACCTAGCTGGCTGCATCACACCATGGGACAGGTACTGCTTCACGCAAGATCAAAAGAAACTGCAGAAGGTGGTGAATGGAACTCAGAAGATCAAGCAAACCACCCTCCCCTCCAGCAGCTCCACCTACACCTCCCTCTGCTTAGGAAAGGCAGTCAATATACTGGAAGACCCGTCCCACTCCACACATACTCTCTTTGTCATCTTCCCATTGGGAAAGGGGTTTGAGTTTAAACAAGTTACTGATATTTCTCTGCAGGGATCAGTCCTGAATGAACCTCATCCCAGTGGTATTGTGCTGCCCTTACTTTGCATTCATTTTCACAGTAATCCATGGACATTCGGTGTCTCTGAAGGGACTCTCTTTTGCTTCTCTGGTACTGTAAGAGGTGCTGAATGACACTAGTGGCAACTCTTTGCCTTACTCTACAGTTGCACTAGATCTTCTACTTTGGATGCAGGTTAGAGTTGACTTGCTCTACTGCTCACAAAAGAACCCTTCTCACTGTACCAGGTAAAATGTGGCAATAAATTTGAACGTTAGACCTAACAAACTCCCAGCTGTATAATAAGTTGGAAGAATATGAAAACAAAACAATGTTCAGAGTTTTTGCATGTGCATCTTTATTTTATATATATACAAAATCATCTTGCAATTAGAGAGAACTTCAACATAGTGTAAGGACATTTGGACTTCACAGGTAAATCAGGAGAAAGCTGCTGCTGGGATAGCAAAGGAGGCATTAGAATGGGGTCAGTATTGGTGTTGCACAATTACTCAGCCTACAGGTCACCCTTGGGCAAAGTGTGGTAGCCTCCCAATCAGAATCACACAAAGTCATATTTAACAGGTGGTGGATGGTTTTTACAAGCAGACTCTACAAACTGGAATTTATGGTTGTAAAACTAAAATCGCTGGGCGGATGAATCTGTTGATCAATGGCCAGAATGGACGATGCAACTGCAAAGGCAACGAGAAAACACTTCAGTTTTTTACCTTTGTATAATAATGAACATCGACTATGGTCTTAGCTCAAAGATGGAGCCTTCACCAAACAGATACTTGTGATGAAAAACTAATAATAAACCAATCAAATTAAACTAAAAGAGACACTAAATACATAATATAGATATAAATATTGACAGTAATCCAGGTGCAATGGTTATTATTGCAGAGACCATTTTCAAAGTTGGAGTCTTCTGGCTCAACTACATTTGTTCTCCAAAGTCAGTCTCACATTTACTTCCATAACATACTTGACGCTTGGATATTACTTTATTGCTACAATTAATTTAAGCTACAAAGGAAGCCTATACAATTTTTTGGTTGGTCATTGGTCCCAAATGTGATACTATTATGGATGGCACACCGAAAATAACTGAAGTTGTTACGAGAGTTCTCTTCCTTTTATATTTTAATTTGAGTGAATTGCTTCATGAACAAAAACAACTGAGTTGATCAATTAGAAAGGATCTATTGTGCAAAAGCTGAAACCCTAAGGGTTGAATGCAATCTGAGTGTGGACATGGTGATGTGGGACTGTCAAATCAGCCAGTTTAAACAAGTTCAAATTGTGGATTTCTAGCTCCCTACACCCTCTTATACTTTGAAGACTCTCCTTGACCCAGAGCCAAGTCAGAAGCATTTGATGCCAGACTGCTTCCAAAAGCAAGCAGATGTGGAAGCTTTGTCAAATCAGACAGGTGCCAACAAGAAGCCAAAACATTCTGCAAAGAGTGCAACACAGAAATTAGACTTGAGGCAAGCTATTTCCTTCAAAGCCAATATTTCAAACTTATTTCCAATCATATCATGTAACACCAAAAAAATGGTCTCGTCTGTATCCAGTCAAAATGATGTGCAAACTGCTAGCGAGAGGTTTTAAGATTTTAAATTCAATTTATTGTCATCAAATAAAAACAGTATCATATTACACAATATTGTTTTAGTCTCCTGTAATGCAGACAAATTTGCCATCGACAAAAATTGCCTGATGTGCCTCTTAAAGCCAGAGAAAGAAAAGCAAAATAAAGTTCCCTCCAGAGTCACCGGGTGTCCGTGAATTCGCCTCCAGCGCTCCTCCAGCCTCCCAGCCACACAGAGTCCATTCCAAACTATCAGCAACCCGAGCTCTAGATCCCAACTTCCAAAATGATTAGGAACCCTTCAGCATCCTCAGCACCCTCTCGCCTTCTGGTTCCAATACCCCTTCAGCCAGTTTCAAGTCACTCTCCGGCAGCTCGCAGCCTGCAGTCCCTGTGGGTTCCTTGCCTCGAGCCACCAACAGCCCGCCGCCTGTGTGGGTCCTTCAGCCGCAGAACTCTTCTAGTCTGCTTCCATGGTCACTGTCTCCTTCTCAGACGGGGTGGAGGGGGGTGGTATCCCCATTTTCTGGTGCCCTGCACTAGTCCTCTGCTTCCCTGCAGTCTGCAATCCCTTGTGGCTGCTGCAGATCATAGGTGCTGACGTCTTAGGTCCAGAACCCCGTGATCTTTGGATTTTAAATAAAACTACTGTCAGCTCCTTTAATGTGCCATTCAAAGACCGTACAGAGCTAATGACAGTTGGACTGGGCAGTTGGACCCCGCGGGAATGCTGTATCTCTGTTCCCTGCTCTCCTCAAGACCACACCAGTGGCAGTACTGCCATTACAGCAGCTCTGGCCGTGTCACCATTTTTTCTAACCATCACAGAGAAGACCTGTGATCTTGCCTTCATTTTAATCAGGCTCCCTGCTTTTCCAACATTGTATCTTGTCAGAAGAGGAGCTTGGAGAGAGATGAAGTAGCATTGAGGGGCAATGAAAAAAAAATCTGAACTGCAAAGGAAAACATGGAGCTGCTTTTCTCCCTTTCTTCTTCTTCATCTGCTCTGGGACCCACACAGCAATAATCTCAGGGACTTCTTCATTTGAAACTGTGTGAAGATCATACCACAGATTATTCATTCACCTGCAACAAAACATTTCAGGATGAGTCACACCACCAATTCTACACATTCCTGTTCACTGGAGAAGATGTCACCAGGAACTGATTCTGCACAGAGAGTGGATAGTTGGATACTCGGATGTTGAATCACTTTGGGTGGGAGGTTCAAAGGCTGAACCAACTGCCCACTTGCTCCAATTTGTTGAACCATTACAGCCAATGGCAAAGGCTACCAATCAAACACTCTTTCTGCAGGTCAGCCATGAGGTCAGAACATAGTGACTGTGGAAGGGAAGATAGGGTGGAAGATGAAGGAAAAACAGAGGAAAGAGGAGCACCTTCTGGATGCGGAACTTACTTTCCTTTAACTTGACTCCAGAATCCAACAATTGAGGGGTGGCTGGAAAACCAAAGATTCATAACTTCATTTCATGATCACCACACTTCCTCCACGTCCATGATATGTTCAATTCAATGTTCAGCTTGGATACACGAAGGACAACTTCATTTATGGATGGTATAACACTGAGAGTGTTGCAAGCCTCTGAAATTTTTTTTTAGTGAGTTACTTTGGGGATTGGAGCAGTGTGCAAAACACTCAAAGATTTCATAACATTTTTACAGATGCAGAAGCAGCAAATTCCAAGCCATAAACAGAGTTAAAGTGGTCTCATTTAAGAACCAGAACAATGGATTGTTTACCCAAGGAAAATACATCTGTTCAGAGAGAAGTCATCTGATTATTGAGTCATGTTTATTTGGGACATTGAAACTGAAGCCAGTATTCATCAAGCAAGTGATCGAAAAACACAGAATTGTAATGGACACTTCTGCTCTTTCTCTTTGCTAGGGAAAATAGTGAACCACCATGACCATTGGAATGATCATTTTTGATTGACCCATATCTGGGTAAAAGAAGCAAGAGTTTTGCTTCACTGGATCATGACCATTCTGATGGTCATTTCAACTGACCATTTCCTGGGTTCTTGAAGCATTGTGGAAGTCACAAGTTTCATTTTTTTGCATGAAAGGAAGAGGGGAATTGAAAGAACATTTCTCTGGAAGTAGCTCAACAAGGATTCATGACTCAGTGTCTCACCTACTTCATAATTACTTCTGAACAACAGTTTAAAAATTCTGAGTTTCAACACAGGATTCCTAAGACTGAGTTTTGGGAATTGACTTTTCAGAATTCTGGCAAAGCTGTAAAGGTTTGGGTAATACACACATAGGTATCTTTGCACATAGTTGGGGTTAAGTTTAGATTTAAATAAGATGTTATATTATTAGTAATTATTAATAAAGTTAGTGCTTTAAAAATAACCTTGGTGAATTTCTATTACTGCTGGTCTATGACATAACAAGAGTGAATGCTAAGGGGATTGGTAGAAAGAGCAAACTTGCAGTTGGTAAGCTTTAACACAAAAGGGACAGGGTTTACAGGAAGAATGAGGGGAGGGCTAACATGGTCTCGAGTGAACAGTTCTAAAAAGAATGCAAGTGTATGAGGACATTAGGACAAGCATCTAGTGATCTTTGAAAGTGGCAGGAGGGTTGAGAAATCTTTGTAAAAGAAGGCAGACAGAATCTTCTTTATTACAAGAGTCTTGAAGAAATTGGAAATGAAGACATGTATACAGTGTCTGATGGACACTTTCCCAGTCTATTGTTTGGTACTTTTAGCTTGAGGCAGGATCAAATCAGAACATCTGCATAATGAGAACTTTAAATTGTTGCTGTGATTTATACTTAGTAGTATAATTTGCACATGAAGCAGGTTATAATTGCACTGTATGAAGTTGATCTTGGAATGCTCTGCTGGGACTGGGGTGTGGTGTGGAGGAGGCAGGTATAAGTGTAACCCGCAAGGACACTTTGCCTTGCCCCAAACCACCCAGCTGTTCACCAAAACCACAATGTTAATGTCTGTTTTCTTTTTTGGCTTGGCTTCGCGGACGAAGATTTATGGAGAGGTAATGTCCACGTCAGCTGCAGGCTCGTTTGTGGCTGACAAATCCGATGCGGGACAGGCAGACACGGTTGCAGCGGTTGCAAGGGAAAATTGGTTGGTTGGGGTTGGGTGTTGGGTTTTTCCTCCTTTGTCTTTTGTCAGTGAGGTGGGCTGTGCGGTCTTCTTCAAAGGAGGTTGCTGCCCGCCGAACTGTGAGGCGCCAAGATGCACGGTTTGAGGCGATATCAGTCCACTGGTGGTGGTCAATGTGGCAGGCCCCAAGAGATTTCTTTAGGCAGTCCTTGTACCTCTTCTTTGGTGCACCTCTGTCTCAGTGTAATGTCTGTTTAGAGGGGGGAGTAACTACAAGGTGCCACAGTGGTGGCAATGTTGTAAATAGAAAATAATGTAACAATATGCACTGATGGAAACTAAGGGTGGAATAGACTTTGTAAATAATTTATTGTGAATGAAGTCTATTTTTGGTTAATAAAAAAATCCGTTGGAACATCACAGTCAGCGAATGAACATCTTTTTAACTGTAGAAAGTATTCAAGTTCACATGATTGGCCAATTTGCAGAAAACTAGTTTCACAGCCCTCATGTTTCAATAGTTTTAGAGCCTCAGACTTGTGGCTAATCAAGCACCGAAATAACCGCATGTGAACAAATCAGAAAACATCAGCAAGCAGATGCAGCAAAAGATGAGAAAGGCAAATACCACTGGACTTCACTGCAAGAGAATGAAGTTTAGACATAGAGAAGTGTTGTTACAATTGCAGGTATCTGGAGGTCTATGCACAGAATTCAACCCCAATTTAACAAAGGGCATACTAGCATTGGCGACAGTGCCAATGTGGTTGACTAAGCCAATTCCTGGGACCAGGAGTTGTTCTATCATGAGCAGGTAGAGAAATTAGATGTGTATTCTTCTTTTAAGTGGAATGAGGGATTCTGAAACAGTTGAGATTCTAAGGGTCACAACAGGATAGATGTTTCCACAAGTGGGAGAATGTCATGTGAGGAGCAGAGTTATAATGTTAGGGGGTGATCATTGAAAAGTGAGGCACATCAGAACTCCTCACAGTGTGGGAATCTCTGGAACCCTGTGCCTTGGGAGATTGTGGAGACTCTATCGTTAGAGGTAATAAAGGAAGAAATGGATAAACTTTTGCTGACAAAAGGGGATGAAGCTTGGACAGATCAGTCATGATCACACTGAATGCTTTGATGGGTCAAGTGATCTACTCCAGAGCCTATTCTTACAGATGATCTTACGCAGGGTGCCCATCATCACTGATTTCTCAGATAAATGTGTAGTTATAGTAGTTTCTCAAAAGATTCTTGAAGGTAACTGATGAAAAGATAAAAGTGGCTAGAGAGAATTTTTTCTCATTTGGATGGCACTTCTGGGGTTAGCACTCAAAAAGGAAATGAATATATGAATGGAAAGATTTGCAGGGTTATGGGGAGAGGACAGGAAATGCTTGAATAGATCAAACATAGAGGCAGTGATTTATTTCTAAGGAGTAATCATTCTATGACTAGTTCCAGTGTCGACATCAGTGTCCACAGATTTATCTCAACACTGCCTCAAGCCAGTCTGGATGCAAGAAAGTCCCATATATTTCACCATATAAGTCAACTGGCGTATAAGTCAACCCAGCTTCATTTTAAGGGTTTTATGGTATATCTGGCATATTTTCTGGTTGCCTGTGTTGGCCCATTGATCAGCATATAAATTGACCTCCAAAGTTCATGTGGATTGATCTGCTGGATATTGGCTGGAGGTGATTACTACCACGGAGGGTAGTGACAAAAGTATGAAGTGATCGAAATGGTCAAGAAAACCAACAACTGGGCTGCTGCAAGAGAAAATTTGATGTCTATGAGAAATTGTTAAGAGATTGGAGGAAGAAAGAAGAGACTTTAAGAAAAAAACCAAAAAGGCAATGTTCGTTGAGAAAAGGAATCACTTGTTGGCCAGAGTTGGAAAATCACGTCGCAGAATGGGTACGTGAACAGAGGTAAGATAGCTACATAGTCACCTGAAATAAAATAAGAACATTTGCTCTGCAGTGGGCCAAGTCTCACCCAGACCTCAGTGGTAATTTTGAGGCTACAGTCGTCTGGTGCAATCGTTTCATGAACAGGAAAAATCTGGTCTTACGACATAAAAACAAAAAATCGCACAGGATCTACCAAAAGTTCGTGATCATAAAGTTGTAAGTTTTCACCAGTTTGTTATACGTATCCAGCAGAAACCGCAATTTGCAATTAGCAAATATCAGAAACATGGACGAAACCCCCATGACATTCGTCATAGGTAACAGAACAGTGGAAAGGAAATGTGTTAAAACTTTTCAAACCAGAAGTACAGGCCACGAAAGGACCAGGTTTACTGTGGTGTTATCGTGCATAGTTGAGGGACAAAGTTAAGACGCATGGTAATCTTCAAATGCAAAATTAAACTGAAAATGAAATCCCCTGCAGGTATTTTTGTGCATTTTCATGAAAATGGTGTAAAACTATGGATAGACAAATGTGTGGAACCAGCAGCCAGGTGGTTGACACAAAGAATGGAGTTTGCTGGTCTGGGATATGGTTTGTAGCCACTTAACTGAGAAAACTAAAAGTAGATTAGCACTACATAATATTTACATGATGGTTATCCCTGGTGGCTTGGCGTCTATATCAACACTGCTTGATGTCTGCTTGAACAAGCCATTCAATGACCACGTGTGCGAGGAATGGAATACATGGATGTCAAGTGCAGAAAAGTCATTTACAAAAGGTGGGACAATGCCTCTTCCAGCATTGGATGTGCTGTGTGACTTTATGTTCATGTTAAAGTAGAGACTGTGATAAAAATCATTTTAAAATTTCGGTATCTCTTGTGCATCTGATGTGATGGAAGATTATTTGTTGTGGACACTGATGACGAAGCTGAAATCACCTCATCAGATAGAGACTGGGAGCCATATGATGACTGTTTAAACAGAAAGAGTATGGATGTGCTTGCTGCCATCTTTCCTTCAGAGAATGATAATGAGAGTGATTTTGAAGGGATCTAATTGTGTCATTTTCAATAAAAATCTCAATGAAAATCTGTCGTAGTCAGTTTATTTCTGTTTTTTCATGGGTCAGCTTGTACACCAAATCGACATGGGTTGGATTCTGAGCTGAATTTAAGGTCTCAAAAGTATCTCTGGTGGATAAATTACCCCCATTTTTTGAGAGATTTTTTTTGGGTTTCACAACTTGACATTGTGGTGATATGTAATTACACCACTAGGTCACTTGGGTCGTAGGTTTTATATCGGAGTGGCCTTCTCCTATGCAGGTTTCTTACCCGGGCTGGAGGGGCCTGCCTCCCCTCCTAGGTCGGTCCATACTGCCCGGACCGGGGCCGAGGCCGCCGCAGTTCACCCTGTGCCTGGACTGGGGCCACCGCCTCCCACTCCCTGCCCGGACCGGGGCCTCCGCCTGCCTCACTAGACCGAGGCCGGGGCCGCCGTCTCCCCCTTGCTCCTGCCCGTATCGGGGCCGCCGCCGTCTACCCTTCGCCCGGACCGGGGCCGGGGCCGCTGCTGCTCTCCCTGTGCCTGGACTGGGGCCGCCGCCTCCCACTCCCTGCTCAAGAAAAGTGCAGAGAACAAAACAAAGGACTCTACATCACCTTTGTTGACCTCACCAAAGCCTTCGACACCGTGAGCAGGAAAGGGCTTTGGCAAATACTAGAGCGCATCGGATGTCCCCCAAAGTTCCTCAACATGATTATCCAACTGCACGAAAACCAACAAGGTCGGGTCAGATACAGCAATGAGCTCTCTGAACCCTTCTCCATTAACAATGGCGTGAAGCAAGGCTGTGTTCTCGCACCAACCCTCTTTTCAATCTTCTTCAGCATGATGCTGAACCAAGCCATGAAAGACCCCAACAATGAAGACGCTGTTTACATCCGGTACCGCACGGATGGCAGTCTCTTCAATCTGAGGCGCCTGCAAGCTCACACCAAGACACAAGAGAAACTTGTCCGTGAACTACTCTTTGCAGATGATGCCGCTTTAGTTGCCCATTCAGAGCCAGCTCTTCAGCGCTTGACGTCCTGCTTTGCGGAAACTGCCAAAATGTTTGGCCTGGAAGTCAGCCTGAAGAAAACTGAGGTCCTCCATCAGCCAGCTCCCCACCATGACTACCAGCCCCCCCACATCTCCATCGGGCACACAAAACTCAAAACGGTCAACCAGTTTACCTATCTCGGCTGCACCATTTCATCAGATGCAAGGATCGACAATGAGATAGACAACAGATTCGCCAAGGCAAATAGCGCCTTTGGAAGACTACACAAAAGAGTCTGGAAAAACAACCAACTGAAAAACCTCACAAAGATAAGCGTATACAGAGCCGTTGTCATACCCACACTCCTGTTCGGCTCCGAATCATGGGTCCTCTACCGGCACCACCTACGGCTCCTAGAACGCTTCCACCAGCGTTGTCTCCGCTCCATCCTCAACATCCATTGGAGCGCTCACACCCCTAACGTCGAGGTACTCGAGATGGCAGAGGTCGACAGCATCGAGTCCACGCTGCTGAAGATCCAGCTGCGCTGGATGGGTCACGTCTCCAGAATGGAGGACCATCGCCTTCCCAAGATCGTATTATATGGCGAGCTCTCCACTGGCCACCGTGACAGAGGTGCACCAAAGAAAAGGTACAAGGACTGCCTAAAGAAATCTCTTGGTGCCTGCCACATTGACCACCGCCAGTGGGCTGATAACGCCTCAAACCGTGCATCTTGGCGCCTCACAGTTTGGCGGGCAGCAGCTTCCTTTGAAGAAGACCGCAGAGCCCACCTCACTGACAAAAGGCAAAGGAGGAAAAACCCAACACCCAACCCCAACCAACCAATTTTCCCTTGCAACCGCTGCAATCGTGTCTGCCTGTCCCGCATCGGACTGGTCAGCCACAAACGAGCCTGCAGCTGACGTGGACTTTTTACCCCCTCCATAAATCTTCGTCCGCGAAGCCAAGCCAAAGAAGAAGACTAGGTCACTAGGGGTCATCCTGGTGACCTTGTATATAAAGCAGTCCGGAGCTACAGTCTAGCTTTCCTGGTTCGTCTTGCGGAGAGACAAGACCTCTTAGTGTACATATTAGTTTATTAAAGCTGTCTTATACTCGCACTGTTGGTGTGGTTATTGTCAGTACAGTTTAATACACTAATATCATAGCTACTAGGATGGAAGCTGCTTCTGCTCCGACGCATATTCCCGACCACCTGGAGACATTTCCTGAGGAGTGGAATCCGGGGACGACCAGCACGCACGTGCATCCGAGGACAGAGACAGTGAGGGACTGCTGAACTGGAATCGTGGTGGAATGCGGGGAAGACGGCAGGAGTACAATAGGGCAGGTAAGAAATGATCAAGAACCCTGCCTGCCCATGGGTTCTCTGGTACAGGTCCCGCCAACCCTAAACCCCGGTCCGATCAGAAAGGGGCCACTACAAGCGCAGGTGGAAGGATCTCCACAAGTCATGCTCTCAATCGCCATGTACGTGCAGAATTCCCAACCACTCCAGAGCCAGGGAAAGCAGACACCGCTACCATCACTCCCCCAGCAACAGTTTCCCCAGTACCAAGAAGATGATGGTACCACTGGGATCCCGCCAAGCCCGCTGCAAATGTCCCAAAGCCAGAGACTTAGCCAGCAGCCCCAAGCACCCAGGTTACTCCTCCAGCAGACACAACCCCCATAGAGGCTCTACCAGCATCTCCAAGTATCCCAGGGTCCGCCCTCGCTGAACCTAGATCGAGAGACTACGTGGAGACCGGGAATGACCTCCAGGGTTCCCCCACATTATCTAAGAGACCAGAGACTGCAGCTTAGCCATGTGTTGCGACCAGACAGATGGAGCTCGACCCCAGAAATCCCGGAGCTGGCACACTCTTCGGCTGCTGGCAGAGATGCTTTCAGAATTAAGTGGAGGGTGCTGAGGCATCAAATGAAGAGCTATTAATGCTGCTGTTAGCGCAGCTGGGAGACCGCCCTTACTCCCTTATACAGGATGCCAGGTCCTACAAGAGGCAATGAACACTTGACAGAGGCATCACAGTAAGGGGCATAGCAAACTCCACTCCCGGTACAAAACCATGACCAGGTCACAACAAGTAGGGGAGTCTGCCAGAGACTTTATACTCTTTCTGAAAGACTTGGTGAGAGGCTGCAACTTTAAAGCAGTATCAGCCCAGGAGTATGCGGAGGAACTTATTAGGGACAGAATTGTAGCGGGCATACGATCCACTGAGACGAGACATCAATTGCTGGAGAAAGGAATGGTGCGGCTAGATGAGGCTTAGACTATTGCAGAAACTTTAGAAAGCACCAGAAAATAATTGAAGGAATATTCACAGGACCCTGGGGCTGGGACAAACATCACTCTGCTGGACTCTCTAGCCCCACGAAAAGAAAAGTATGCTGCCTCACAGGAATTCACAGCAGTAGCACACCTTGAGGGTCCCAAGTGCTTTTCTGTGGAGAAAGAAAGCACCCCAGAGCCCTCTGCCCTGCCAGAGAAAATGTCTATTCCAACTGTGGAAAACGTGGGCATTATGCAAAAGTCTGCAGAAGCCCCAAGGCCACAGCCAAGGTCCATTCTCGTGCTAATGAGAGGCGGGAAAGCTCTTCTTTCTCCACAGACAAACAGAAGAAGAAGAATGCCATGTGCAGCCGGCCATCTTGGACAAATGCTACAGAGCAGAGAACTCAGTCTTCAGGAGATGAATATGATGCCGAGTACTGTCGGATGGAAGGACACGAAGGACTCGCAGACTCGCTTCCCTACGCATGAATCAGGCGAATCCACGCAATTTATCTGATCCCACTGTGTGCATCAAAATTAATGATGTGAGGGTAAATTGCTTAATAGATAGTGGATGCACTGAACATTTTATTGACCAGGGGTTAGTCAACTGCCTTGTCCTCCCCACACGCCCGAGTGAGCACCGGATCCTGTTAGCAGCCAGCAGCCTTGCGGCTGAGGTAAAACAGCTTTGCAGGGTTACTCTAGAAATTCAGGGCACAAAATACAAAGGGTTCAAATTACTAGTACTCCCTTACCTCTGTGCCCCGGTACTACTGGGGTTAGATTTTCAGTGCCAGTTAGAAAGCATTACAATAGTGCACAACGGGCCTCAACTCCCCCACTACGCCTTACGAAGAAACAACGCTGCAGCCTGTCTGTCCTGAACATAGAAGCCCTTCTGCTGTTCACACACCTGACTCCAGAGTGCACAAAGAGCAGGAGGTATAGCCCGAGGGACAGAGCCTTCATTAGGACAGAGATCCGCAGACTACTACAGGAGGGCATCATAGAGCAGAGCACCAGCCCCTGGAGAGCCAAGGTGGTTGTAGTAAAGTTAGGGAAAAAACTGCGCATGGTAGTGGATTACAGCCAGACAATCAAAAAATTTACACAACTAGATGCCTACCCCCTGCTACGTATAGCAGACATGGTCAACAGCATTGCGCAGTATAAGGTGTTCTCCACCATAGACCTGAAGGCAGCATACCACCAACTGCCCATTAGAAACAGCGATCACATTTACATGGCATTTGAGGCAGATGGCAGGCTGTATCAATTTCTGCGACTCCCCTTCGGTGTCACCAATGGAGTGTCTCTGTTCCAGAGAGAAATGGACCAAATAGTAGATGAATTCCAACTGAAAGCGGTGTTCCCCTACTTGGACAACATGATAATCTGTGGCCACACTCAAGAGGATCATGACACGAATTTAAAACGCTTCTTCCAGGCAGCTGAGGAAAGGAACCTAACATACAACAGGGACACATGCGTCTTTAGCGTCAGGAAGTTGCCAATCCTGGGCTTACGTAGTGCAGAATGGGGAAATCAGCCCAGACCCAGCCTGTATGCGCCCTCTCCTAGACCTCCCAGTGCCACACACGCTGAAAGCACTAAAAAGGTGTTTGGGACTGTTTGCTTACTACGCCCAATGGGTCCCCAACTACGCCGACAGGGATCGCCCACTTATAAAAGCCTCAGTTTTCCCACTGTGCCCAGCAGCCACCAGAGCAATCAGGGACATTAGGGACCATATCGCTAAAGCTACCATGCGGTCCATAGATGAGTCGATCCCGTTTCAAGTAGAAACGGATGCATCCGATGTGGTTCTAGCAGCCACCATAAACCAAGACAGACGACCGGTGGCCTTTTTCTCGCGAACCTACAGGGGTCAGAGGTAAGACACTCAGCAGTAAAGAAGGAGGCCCTAGCCATTGTAGAAGCAGTAAGGCACTGGCAACATTATCTGGCGTGTAAAGACTTCACCCTCATCAAGGACCAACGGTCTGTGGCTTTTATGTTCGATAACCAGAACAGGGGGAGAATTAAGAACGACAAAATCCTGCACTGGCGGATAGAATTGTCTACAACATTCTATACTGCCCCGGGAGACTCAACGAGCCCCCGGACGCGCTGTCAAGAGGCTCTTGTGCCATCTTTAACCACACGTCCCAGTTGCAGACCTTGCACAATGAGCTGGGCCACCCGGGGGTTGCTAGACTGTTTCACTTCATTAAAACCCAAAACTTGCTATTTTCGGAAGAGGAAATGAGGTCAGTGAACAAGAGCTGCCCCATCTGTGTGGAATGCAAACCGCAATTTTACTAGCCAGACAAAACCACCCTGATAAATCTACCAAACCTTTTGAGTGCCTCAGCCTTGATTTTAAAGGCCTGCTCCCATCCAATAATAGAAATGTCTATTTCCTAAACATAATAGATGAATATTCTTGTTTCCCCTTCGCAATCCCGTGTTCTGATGGATCAGCAGCCACTGTTATAAAATGCCTCCAACCCATCTTCAGCATATTTGGGTACCTGAACTACATACACACAGACAGAGGTGCTGCATTTATGAGTGCGAAAGTACAGCAGTACCTGCACGAGAGAGGGATTGCTACCAGCCGCACTACAAGTTACAATTCAAGTCGAAAGGGAAAATGCCACTATCTGGAAAACGGTCCTCTTGACCTTAAAAGCAAAAGACCTGCCTGTTACTAGATGGCAAGAAGTGTTGCCAGAGGCCCTACACTCTATACGTTCTTTGTTGTGTACTGCCACTAACATGACCCCACATGACTGTATCCTTTCTTTCACAAGGAAAGCCATGACGGACACAGTGGTACCTAAATGGATGATGACACCGGGACCTGTTCTCCTCTGGAAGCACTGCAGACCCCACAAAGCGGACCCGCTGGTGCAGCAAGTGGAGTTGAGGCACGCGAACCCTCAGTAAGCCTTTGTCACATCCCCAGGTGGAAGAGAAGACTCGGTGGCCACCAGGGATCTTGCGCCGGCCGGATGCGTGAACAACGCAGAGGAAACACAGATGTCTACGGATCAACAAGGAGCACTGCAGCAGTCACTAGAACAGTTGTCCATCGAGTCCCCACCCCGGAAATCAGGACCCTGGGTACGCCCGCCCCCCAAAATATCACCACCCTAGACTCGGTGGCAGGACCTAATCCCATACAAGAGGATCCCCAGCCCACACGGCCACATGACTAGCCAGTAATTCCCACTCCCACACCTCCACCAAGAAAGGCTGAAAGCACTCCCCACACCTATACCACTACCGATGAGGTCCAGAAGGTAATGGAAGCCATGGAACATTTTGGACTTATTAACTTACAAACAAGGAAAGGAGGATGGATGTGGGGTGGGGGTGGGGGAATAACAATTTTTTAAGGGGGGGGTGAATGTGGTGATATGTAATTACACCACTAGGTCACCACGGGTCACCTTGTATATAAAGCAGTCCAGAGCTACAGTCTAGCCTTCCAGGTTTGTCTTGCCGAGAGACGAGACCTCTTAGTGTACATATTAGTTTATTAAAGCTGTCTTATACTCGCACTGCTGGTGTGGTTATTGTCAGTACAGACTTATACATCAAAATATATGATATTTTAATAGCAGAAGAAGATGCAGAAGAAAGCCAAATAGTCGATAGGATAAGTTTAGAGATGTGGGCCAAACGCAAGCAGGTGGGACTAGCCTGGGTGGGACATTTTGGACGAATTGGGTTGAAGAGCATTTCCATGCTGATGGCCCTATGAGAATTTCCTTGAGCCTGCTTCACCATTCAATATCTTGGATGATCCTGATTGCTCACTTTCCAATCCTATTGTCCTGATTCCCTTTCTCTTAAAGAATAAACTTATCTTTAGCTTTAATTACACTCATCAACTGAGCATCGTGTGTTCAGGGATTATCACTCTCTGAATAAAGGTCTCTGCACTTGTAATAATAGAGCTGCTGAATTAATAGGGAATACACTCAGTAGCAGTAGAGATAGAAGATGGGTAGCATAACAGGTGCTGCTGGTGTCTGAGAGTGCCAGGGTTTAATCCTGGCGTTGGTGTTGTCTGTGCGATATTATGCATTCTCTTTCTGATTGTGTGGCTTTCCTCTGGGATCTCGATTTTCCTTTCGTATTGCAAAACACATGCTGGCAGGTACCCTTGACCACTGCAAATTGCCCTTAAAAAGGTGTGGCTGGCAGGTGTATGGGAGGCACTCGATGGTAAGGAGAATAGTTTGCAGGGAGATAAAATGGGGAATAGGACTGATAGTATGTAAGGAAATATAAAATGGTTGTTAATGCTTGAAAAAAATCTGGGAACATTGCATTAATTTGCATATAAGCATTCACACTTGAACATCTTGCTATAGATTAGGATGTTTATTTAACATATGCCGACCTTCAGGATTGTGTACAAAGTAAACACCCTGTCAAGTTTAATAATGTATGGTTCTTTTGTCATTTACATAACTATTTAATTAACTCTCGATGTACATGATGTTCTTCACATTTTTGGCTGCATTTCAGACCTTTTCTTCTGTGAGAGAAAGTCAGCGAAAGGAGGTAGAATAAGTCAGAAACCACAAAGGCCTCCAAAAATAATGTCCCCTGGTATTTAGGCACATTGAAAGATTAAAAATCAATCCAAAAGTTTAAATAAAACAAATTAACATATTTCCAAACAATTCCAACTATTAAAGAACTTCAATTAATTTAGAAATTGTGAATTACCTTGTACCTATTCTTCTCCCTTTGAATGGATGAGCTCCTGCACCAACAACAGATTGTTTTGTGTGCTGCCCAGGCAAGACAACCCATATTTCAGTTACACAGATAATGCAAAATCATACTATATGAAGTGTTATAGAGAGAAAAAAAATCCATTACAACAGTGCAGGGGCAACATCAATTTCAAAAGGAAGGTCTGCTCAATAGTCTGATAAGAGGCCATTTTTGAATCTGGTGGTGGGTTTTAAAACTCACCTATCTTTCAAGTGTGGACACTTCTGCAGTGATGAAAAGCATGAAAGAAATGGAGAGTCAAAGACAAAGAATAATGGACAAACAGAGGCAGGTGCAGAAAGTAAGAGAAAAATATAAAGCAAACAACAGATGGGAAAAAGATTGTCCTCAAATGTTCCCTGACAATTCCTACCCATGACCTATCTAGTTCCTTTAGTAATTATTTGTTGGCAGCTTTTGTGGTGGTCCTTTACAGATGAGAATTGGCTAGTTTGTTTTCTACAAAGATAAATTTTATTAACTAAATTATATTTTACAACATAAATAATATAAGAATTTCAAGGTGCTCCATTTAATTATTTGTTTGAATGATCCATCTATTTATTTTGCATCTTTCTTAAGGGAATTAAGGGACATTGGGATTTGCAGGAGAATGGAACTGAGATATCAGATCAGCCATTAGACCAATGGTAGAGCAGTTCTGAAGACAAAACAGTCTGCTGCTGTCTTTGCTCCCTAGTGTTCTTCAGAAGAAGAGCAGTCTGATATAATTAAGCAGTGCATAAACATTATGGGTAAAGCAGATATAGTACAAGTGGAGCATTTATCATGCTTAAAAACAATGTTGGAGAAATTCAGCAGGTCAAAAAGTATAATTTCTATTGCAAATATAAAGATAAATAACCAATGTTTTGAGCTTGAGACCTTCAAGGTATGAACAAAACATTGGCAGGCTCCCTAACAAAGTGGCTCGAAGGGAGGGGCAGGGGAGGAGCACAGACCCACAGACAGGAGGTCATTGGTAGATAAGGGAGGGAGGGCACTCCATCAAAGATGGGGAGGGGGGGGGAGAGGCTCTGTTAAAAAAAAAGAGAAGGGAGTAAAATGCTAGAGGAAAGAAGACAGAAGGATAGGTAAGAGAGGGAGAATGGGGAGTAAGCTGACAGAAACCGGAGAAGTTGATGTTAATGCCATCCACTCCCCCTGCTATAAACTGTGAAAACTCCACACTGTGTAATTGGATCATTTCCTCACCTTCAGACCACAATCAGTGAGGATTGGTAAGAACATCCACTCCACAGTCTCCATTAGAGCACCACAGGACTGAGTTCTTAGCCCCCGGCTCTACTCAATTTACACCTATGGTTGTGTGGCCCGATACGACAACAACACCATCTGCAAATTTACTGACGCTACCATGGTATTGGGTTGTATAAAAAGAGGTGATAATTCAGCATTTGGTGTGTTGGGGGGGGGGGGGTGGGGATGGGAGATTGAAAACTTGGCCGAATGGTGCACCAATAGCAATCTTGTACACAATGTCATCAAAATAAAGGAGCTGATTGTTGACTTTAGGAAGGGAAACCAGAGGTATAAAATCTTGTGATCATTGGGGTATCAGAAGTGGAGAGGGTGAGAAAATTTAAGTTCTTGTGAGTCACTAACTCAGAGGTTCTTTCCTGTACCCAACACACTAATGGCATCATGAAGTTAGCACGTCAATCCCTCTACTTCCTCAGGAAACCCTGGTAAATTTCTACAGAGATGTGGTGGAAAGTGTGCTGATCGGCTACATCACAGTCTGGTATGAGGACACCAATACCCTTGAGCATAAAGCCTCCAAAAAGGTAGTGGACACAGCCCAGGACATCTCCGGCAAAACCCTCCACATTATTGAATATATCTACAGGGAACACTGCTGTCAGAGAGCAGCAGCAGTCATCAAAGACTGACACCACCCAGAACACACTCTGTTCTCACCTGTGCCATTAGGAAAGAGGTATAGGTGCCACAAGACTTGCACCACCATGTTCCGGAATAACTGCTATCCTTCCATCGTCAGACTCCTCAATGACAAACTCAATGAGAAACTCCTTTAAAGTGCACTTTATTAATTTTTTTTTGTTCTCTCTGTATTGCAAAGTCCGTTTGATTACATTCATTATCTGTTTACAGTTCTTTATTTGTTTATATTGTGACAGATTATAGATATTTTTTGGGAGATAAATTGGGACAGGATTTTTAGTGTAGGTCACATACAAACCCTTTAAAACAGATCTTATTTAAAATACTGGAGCTCTGCTAATGCTAGACATGTTGGACCCAGAGCCCTTGCAAAAGCTTTGGAGAGTGCCCAAGGGAGTTCACTAATTGATTGTTGTTGACAAAAAGGCATCAGATGAAAGAACATTTCAGAGTTGCAGACTGTCTGCAATGGAACTTGCTGTTCTAAGAGGGTCATGTGGTTTTGGGAAAAGAGAAAGTAAAACCTTTTTTTTCTCTCTGAGAGAGACAGACAGAGATCAGTTCTACAGTTTTACAGTCAGCACCAGTAGCTGGAACTGGAACAGGACAAGCTGGCAAGTTTGTGGAAAAATCCCATTTGGAAGATGGGTTGTGAGTGCTTAGTTCAGCTTGGTCAAAGCCCTTGTGGTTCATACAAGAGGAGAGAACTGGCTGTCTAATATTTTACTTAAAATAAGAGAAACAAAAAGGAACTCTGTGGTGACCTGAAAGAAAGAGTTTATAATCTGGAGAACCCTGAGGGGTCAAATTTCTTCAGCAAGACTCTGAAGTGGCCTATTAAAAGGGAATCAGTTGTGGGTGCCCAACATACAACAAATCTCTCTCTGAAAACTGACAAGGATCTTCCTGAGTGGTAACCATTTACCTTTCAAGCAGCAAAGCCTGGTGAACTTTATAAATGTTAAATTCTGTGCACAGTATAAGAATTGCCTGCAACCAATGAACCTAGAGGAATGAGAAATGAGATTGGACTGTGAATCAAAGAACTTTTCTGAACTTACACACACATTACACACACAAGCTTAGAATTAGAAGGAAGTTAAGTTAAATTAGTTAAGTCAATAGTGTTAAGTTAAAGTGTGATTCTCTTTTTATGTTTAAAGATAATTAAAAGCAACTTTGGTTTAAGTAACCATTTGTTTTGGTGAATATCTATTGCTGCTGGGGTTTGGGGACCTCTGGGCTCGTAACAATATATTTACACGGTGTAGTTTATTTTTGCACTAGTAATAGTGGTAATTCTGCAGCATCTGCAGGAAAAAGGAATCTCAGGGTTGTACATAATGCCATGTATGAACTCTGACAATAAATCTGAATCTGAAACCCACACAGACATGGGAAATTGTACAAGCTCCTTACAGACAGCGCCCAATTCTACCCGCATATCTACCACTGTAATCGCATTGCGCTAACCGCTACACTAACCATGCCGTTCACTTTAATAGTTCAAATCAGGGCAGGTGGTGAAATGCACATGTTAAATATGAACTTTTCTAGAGCTACCGGTTTGTGGACAGAGACAATGAGCAAGGGAGAGGTGAGGGGAGGGGGGGGGGAGGATTTGTTGGTTTCTATGTGTACACTTCAATCCCTGCATCTGCAGATTTCTGTGTTTTACTCCTCATTTATCACAATTAACTGTCATTTCTCTCTGGTTTCAACAGGGGATGCCAAACTCTTATTGGAATTATAAAATGGCCTAGAAATTTAATCACCTTGACTTTAAACATGACTCCTGGCCCAACTGTTCATTTTCAACAGTGAAATCTAAGGACCTAACATCTTACATAACAAATGTTTGTGTCCATACCCATTTCCACCTTTGCAATGCTTCTTACATCCTATTTCTATGACAAAGTTATTGTTTGCTTGCCGTTATGTGATTCAGCTTTTAATTTATCTCCTTAATCACTCTTGGTAAGCTGGTAATTTTTAAAAAAGTGATCACAGGATGTGAATTTGGCCTTGCACCACTTGTGGGTTTTAACCATTTTCAACTGGCCCAGAAATGGAATTAGCCACTTACCCCCAGAGCTGTTGGAAAACCAGGGAAGAATGGCAAGTTTCTTTACTAAATGCACCAAATGACCATTTATGCCAAGAATAGTATCGTGCCCATTGCTTCTATTGAAAGAAGTGGTTTTCTGAGTTAATTTGGGACTTGAATTAAATTGCCCATCTGCCATGATGCTGTTCAAACTCATGACTCTTGATCAATGATCTGAGAGGCCAACTTTTGGTTCACGACAAGGCTAGTAAAGAAACATCTTGTAGTGATGCAAATGCTCCCAATGAGGGAGCTCAAAGCATTGGTGGAGGAACACTGATGAATATTCAAACCAGGCAAAAGAATTGAAAAATAACATGATAACTTTTTGTTTAACACAACTGGTTAGTCTAGGACAGCTATTCTGAATGGTAGCTACAGCACATTGAAATAAAAGCCTTGTTTTCTTTTCACCTCATGCAACATAAATATTTTGTGGGGGTTTTTTTGTGTAGTAGGTAGGAGAGAATGACAAAAGAAACCAAATGTTGACTGCTTCACAGGAAAGGTGGGGGAGCGTCAACTTTAAGTAGAGTCCTAAGGGAACTATAGCCATTAAAAAGGTTGAGAATGGCTAGTCTAAGAGGCACAGTTAGCATGAGAGAGTCAGATGTAGTGTTCAGAGGGGAAGATGATGGCAAAAGAAAGCAAATTGGAGGGATATGTGGACATGGTAAGGAAGGGGAAATGCTACATTGCTCTTGTACAGAGTCGGTATGGACTTGGAAGGCATTCCTGTGCTCGAACCATTCTGTAGACCTGCTCCAGTTCTCCTTGTCCTTGGTGGGAGGGTTCCAGGATTGGGAAGGTACTCTGGAGGAAGGCTCAGTCCCAAAATGTTGGTGATATATCTTTGTCTCCTATAGAGGCTGTGGGACCTGCTGAGATGCTCCAGCACTTTAGTGGATTTACTATGCCTGTATGTGCCCATTTATTCATGAACAATAATTCAGTTTTTCTTTCATAAAATTAATTTGGAGAGCTTGTTCAGTGCATTGGTTTATTTTTAATGCATCAAAAAAATGATATACACGTAATATGTTGAAATTAATTATTTTAGAATCTGCAAGTCTTATGAATGCAACAATTGACCTTCGATGAGAATGGTTTACAGTACATCTGGGACCACATGGCCCTGTGGATCGCCACTTTGGCTTCAGGTGTCATGGTGGGAAGTACTCCTGTGTTGAGCTGCACAATCTGCTTGTCGGGTCAACTGCACCCTGCTGCCTTCTCTGGAGGCCTGAGTCATGCTTTTGCACTGGCATCACTGGGGTTGGGGGGGGGGGGGGGGGGGGGAGGTGCAGAGAGTGCGGACCATCTGAGGGATTGACACCAAAATGACTGTTTATAAAATTTTTGTGCAGTTTTAGCAGAAATTTATTTTTTTTTTCTAAACAATCCCTGTAGTTAATTATAGCAACAAAATAATTTTTGTAAGCCCATGTATGCTGATTTAACTTTTGAACCTTCTAATGTGCTCCCGATCAGAGCCGTCATTAGGCACTTTCAGGTGGCCAATTGCCCCGCATGGAAAGCCGCATGTTTGGGCAATATGTGGCTGTTTTGAGGTCACCTGAATGTGCAGGAGGCGCTCTTGAGGCGAGCTACGTAACCCACCTCTGAGAGGGATAATCAGCTCAGCTCAGTGGCTCCCCCAGCCACCCGAATGCAGCTGGCTGAAAGCAGCTGTTAAAGGGGCGGGCTGCTGACGTGGTAGTGACGTCGTCAGCCTGAGATGCCTGGCGTGAATCTTGAAGCATGTTGTGCAGGCAGGCTAGTGCAGATTCAGTCGTCTTGTTTAGCAGTGAAGGAAAACAGTGCATTTGAACAATGGCTCCTAAAAAGGCTTGTAACTGGTCTGATGAACAGGTAAGACTGCTTCTCAACCATCTGACTCAGGAATCCCAGGAAAAGGAGCTCACTGGGACAGTTAGGGAGGTCCCACTTTTGAGTGGCTGTCTGGAGTGCTCGCAGCATAAGGGCACAAGTGCAGTAAAACTCAGGTGGTCATGAAACTGAAGAGCATGAGAAGGAAATTCCATGCCATCCTGGACCACAACAGGAGGAGTGGCAATGGGCTCAAGGAGTGGCAGTACTTCGACCAGTGCTACACTCTCTGGGGGGGGTGGCTGCTCAGCTACTCCCTTGAATGTAGCCAGTGCTTTGGAGACCCCTGAATCCCCAGAGCTCATCCCTGAGGGATCTCAGGATTCATCCAGTGGCAAAGGAGGAGACATGGCGGTCCAGGAGGAGGAGGCCACTGCTGAGGACCTGGCAGCCATGATTTGGATGCCCCGAGAGAGGAACCGCAGAGGTCACTGTCCCTGGAAGTGGCAAGGTGGGCCTCTCAACAGAGAACACAGGTACAGTAACATTGAGGGTGTATTTATGGAGAAGTACTTAAGTCCAATGCTGATGCACTTTTCCTGTTTCCACTCACAGCCTCTGGTCCCAGACACAAGCACCAGCGACTGACGAAGGGGCAGGTTCTCGCGAAGGAGCTGCAGGTGATGATGCTGGCACTTGACAGGGAGGACAGTGAGAGGGACCACCAGCATGCAGAAGAGGCTCTGGATCATGAGTCATGGTTGCTGACCAGAGGGAGGATGAGGAATCAACGCTCTGCTCCAAAGTGGAGAAGCTTGCCCAGTTGATGTCTGAGTTTGCGGCTTCCATGCGGGGACTGAGTGCCACAATGGACAGACAGTTAGTCACTTCAACACGTTGGTCACACGAATGGAGGCCTCCCCATCCCCATTCCCACAGTCACAAGGTCAGCCTCATCCCATGTACCTGGCCCCTCCATCCAGTATGCCATTCCATTCCACACCAGTGCATCACAGTCGTGGACACTTTGGCATGACTGAGATGCTGGGGTCCGGTACCGGTTCCTCATCATCCCCCCTCAACTCATTCCTCTCAATGCTGGAATGTGTCAGAATATACATCCTTAATGCTTCTAACTCACTGTTCACTTTTGTTGTTCATGAAGCCCCTCATAAGTGCAATGTTTAGTGCGACACTTTAAGGATGGAAACATTCAGCAGGGAGATGGTATGGTGCCGGGTGGTTGTGTTTGTCGTGTTTATTGTTGGAGTGGATTTCATGGTTTCCTTCAAGTTTAAGAATGATGTGAAATGTTAAAGTTGAGATATCTACCTCAGATATTTATGAAGCATTGTGATTTCTCAAAGAACGTCTTTTATAAAATTTTATTAAATTTTTGACAAGCACACAAGTCACAAGTTTCATTTATATGCACCCGTTCATTCACGAGAGCACATAACATGCCAAGCAGCAGGCTCAAGTCACCACATTGGGTGGGGAGGGTGAAGGGGGGGTACAAGTTGTGGAAAATGGGGAACTGGGTAGCAGGGACATACCCTTATAGGATGGACATGATGGCAGAATGGATGGCCTGGTGCCCATGGCCCTGCTGATCAGTGCAATCTGCGCTATTGGGTGCAGGACCATCTGCTTCAACCAATGTCCACTCTGAAGGGAAGTCTTCCTTGTTAATCTCACATATATTGTGCAGTACACAGCAGGCAAACACAACATCTGGGACTAAGGTGGTAGAGATATCTAGACGCTTGGACAGACATTGCCAGTGGCCTTTTAGACAACCAAATGCATGTTCCACCACTATCCTTGCTGAATTAAGGGCCTTGTTAAATCTTCACTGATCCTGATCCAGTACTCGGTGCTGTGTGAACCCCTTCATCAGCCTGCTTCGTAGGGGGTATGCCGCATCACCCACAAGATGCGCTGGAACCTCCACTCAATAGAACCATATAACAATTACAGCACAGAAACAGGCCATCTCGGCCCTTCTAGTCCGCACTGAACCAAGTCCTCTCCTCTAGTTCCACCTACCTGCACCTTGTCCATAACCCTCCATTCCTCTCCCATCCATATACCTATCCAATTTTTCCTTAAATGACAAAATGGACCCTGCCATCACTACTTCTCCCAGAAGCTCATTCCACACAGTCACCACTCTCTGAGTGAAGAAGTTCCCCCTCATGTTACTTCTAATATTTTGTCCCTTAACTCTCAACTCCTCCCCTCAAAGGAAAAACCCTATCCATATCAACTCTATCTATTCCCCTCATAATCTTAAATACCTCTATCAAATCCCCCCTCAACCTTTTATGCTCCAAGGAATAAAGACCAAATCTGCTCCCACAACATCCTTGGACACCTGCAGGCACAATGATGCAGACATGTAGTTAATTCATGCACCTGAACGTTGACACAGCAAGCATGCATAACATATTGAAACACAGAGCTTTGAAGGGAGAGCACTCACGTCACATGGGAAGAGGTATTGACCCTGGTCCTCAGCTTTTCTATACAGAGGAGAGTTGGCAAGCACTCGGGCATCATGTGTGCGGCCCGGCCACCCCACAAACACATCTGACAAGCTGTAACATGAATGGAAATCACAGTGGAAATTGCATAGTGAAGTTATAGTCATTGGAAATGTGATGTGATGTACATCAATAGAGGCTTAACTCACAAGAATCCGTGGTCACCCACCGCTTGCTGAACCACCGAGTGCCACCCTTTGCGATTGTAGTAGGCTGCAGCATTCACGCTGGGTGCGATAATGGGAATGTGTGACCCATCAATGGCACCAGGACACATTAGGTATTCCCTTTGCGCGAAACCATCAATGATCTCCTGGAGATGTGTTCCACTTGGCAGGGAGATGAAACGTTTACCGAGGAACTTCCTCAAGGCGGCAGTCACCTCCTGCACCACCATGCACATGGTGCTGATACCTATTCCAAAGATGGTACTGATGGATCAATATTCACAAGGGGTGGCATACCACCACAAGGCAACAGCTAATCGAAGTCCGGGCTCCAATGGTCGCTGCAAGTCTGGACTATGCGCCTTCAGGTGTTCTGAGTTCCAGCATGAAGTGAAAGGTGCCAAGCAACATACAAGTGTCTGCTCCACTCAGCATCATCAAATTTGGTGAGGACATTACTCCAGAACTCAGCACCCTGGGGTCGGTTCAACCTCCAGAGAGACCGATGTGTCACCATCGCTAATTGACTGACCAGCAGCATTCGCCTTCATCTGCGGCACTTACGCTCCATGTGCCTTTCGACCACAAACTGCTGTCTTCTTGCCCTCAAACTTTGCAGGAACCTCCTCCTGATTGCACGCAAGCGATTTTCAGATCTCAAGGACGATTGAAGAGCTTCAGCTGCACAAATAACCTTACCAAGGATCTGCCCTATCTCATTCTGAGCACTCAGAAATGCTGAAATCATCATCATTATGTCTCCTTCCTGCAGAGGGTCAGCCGATTGTCAATGACATCACGTCATTAGGCAGGATCACAGTTGACACTGGGCAGGAGCCGGAGTGTGCTCAGAGCCGCATCCGGTGCAGCTGTGCCCTTCAGGTGGCCAGCGCCTTGCTTTCACCTGAACGGCATTTCAAAGGGCCGCTTCTGCTTAATGCACCTGAAAAAGCCCGATTACAATGACCCATCGAATTCTGTGGTTTTGTCTGCACGCGCTACAAGGCTGTACTGTTGGTTTTGTTGTTGCTGGTGTTTTTAAGGTCACTGCTTTTGTCAGATTTTCTGGTGTTTTAGCTACAATATTGTAATAATTATTTTCATTTATGAGTATATTTCCATACACATTTGTCGACAAGTTCTACTTGATTTGGGCAATTATTGATTATGCAAACCTAATCCATTAATATATCTCAGGTTACAATAACGTTTAATGTTAAAATCAACATTATTTTGTAGTTCTTAAAACGTTTTTATTTTGAACTCTATTGTTTTCTTACTGAATTTTCACTTTAACCACCTGACACATTGTAACTAGAACCACATTGAGGCTGTGCGTATGATGGTGTAATTTTAATTTTGCTGGTGGTTTATCTCACTACTCTTTCCATTACATTCAGTGATTTACAGGAATTACGATTTTTAAGTAACATTAGTACAAAAAAACATTATTAAGAATTCTGCGTGGTCTGGTACAGGAGGAGGTCCAGAGGGGAAGGTGACTCCATGAGCTACCGCACTGGGTGACACCAACCCTAGTGATGCCTCTATCAACAGCGCGTTGTGGCTGTGGGGGTCTACCTTATGCCGATGTTCATTGACCCCACACGCTGTGCAAGGGGACGCCTGGGGGTGGGGTGGGGTGGGGAATCGGGTGGACACTGCTTTTTTTCCCCCGCCAAGAGAAATGTGACGAAGGCTTCAAACATCCAAAATGAATCAAATGAGCTCAGTCAAGTACAACATCACGTGGCAATAATGAGTGAGACTGATTTTAATTTCCATCCCCACGTATTTTCTTTAGTCGCTCACAGGGTGCAAATTCGAACAGGTTTTAACCGACGTTGAATGTGTTACATTAATCTAATTAATGCCGGACGCCACGACTGCAAGATTAGCCGTTTATGTCAGACAGTAAAACAAAACTTTCACTTTGACCCGCCCAACGTTGGAGCAACTGGTCTTTTCGGTGGTAGAAGCAAGTGTGGACACCTTGAGGTCGAAAAATGTGGAAACCATCGAACGTGTATATAAATGTAGCATTTATCTGAAAATGTTCAGATAAAGTTAACCCATTAACACATTGTTCAATGAACGGGAAAACCAGTAACAATAAAAATGTCTCAAAGTGCAGATGTAGCTGGAAAAACGAATATAAATTGTATCCATATGACATCGAATAGATGATATGCTTTATGCATCTACGGGTAGCGAACCCCTAAAATATCCATATATGGCAAGGTAATTACATATTATATTAAAATATTTTTTATATTTAATATGTGTGATACGTTGTTTCCAATATAAATAGTATCCCAATATAAATGAGTGGGATATATAAAATGTTACAATAGGTGCGGAATATAGAGTGTTGCACATGAAGATAATGCGCTTCTTGAAACCCTGCGTATAGATTTTTAAAAACCGAAGGCAATGCAACAACTGTTGATGGGGAAAGATGCGTTTATTGTGTCGTGGTCTAAGAGATAGATGCAGGCTCTTCAGCCCATTGAGGCCACGTCGACCATCAATCACTCACTGCAATCCACTTCAATTCCATTGTTTAATTCTTGATTCCCGTCATTTCCGCCAGATTCACCAACACACGAGGGACCATTTACAGCGGCCCAATGAACCTGACAACCCGCATGGACTTGGGAGGTGGGTGGAACCCCAAAAGTCGGTGATGGGTGGATGGAGAAGGCCGGTTTCGCTATCTAACGGCGTTGCTTTATAATGCACGCTCACACAGAGCCCTTTGCAAGACGCACATGTCCCTTGAGAATCATTCTCCTGGAATTACAGCGAGCAAATGCGTGCCGAGGATCCGCTGGGGGAATTCCACTTTTAATGAAAATACATGAATATTCCTGACTGTTTCTCAGAACGGATTCCTGGAAGGAGGGGACAAGTCAGGCCCCTCCTTCCCTCTGACCCGTCGGTAACGCGGACATAACCTGGAAGGGCGGCTGCAACAATGCGCGGAATCGTCCTTGTGCTCGAAGAGCAGCTCCCAGTCCTTGTTTCCCTTGGAACCAAAAAAAATAGCCTCGACGAGTCTGAACTGTAGACTTGCAAGGATTAGCTCGATTCAGCAAAATGCAATGATTTAACAACAGGGGTTTACTTTATTTTAAGCAATTTAATTTTCCCATCCAGTAATACAGCATCGCAAGAGAACAGTTCTAAGCGAAACTTCCTCTGATGTGAAGAATCTGCAGGCAGTGAAAGTGCACTGAATTGTGTTCGTTCCTATCTGGCTCCGATACTCAGTCAGGGTGCAAACATGTCTGAGTCTCTCATTATTTAATCTACCAGTACAAATTTAACAAAAATTACCCGAGCGTTCAATTTACCAAACATGAAATTAACTGGCAGCCTCTGGCACATCGAATTTAAAGAAAATATAGTTAATGTTGCCAAAAACAACCAGAAATTAGTGATGGATTTAACTGTTGGTTTGTATGCAATAACCGAGAATATTTGCATTATATTCTTAGAATTTTATATGTATAAAATTTAGTTTTCACCTATGAATGTGGGAGAATATGGTTTGCAAGAATTAAGATAATCTTCAGAACAAATTTTATCAGTTATTTACCATAGCACAATTAAAACCTAGTGAACACTGACACCATGAGCTTAAAAACAGCTTATCCTGGTGTTTGGTCAAAAGATTGTCAGTTTCTTCAAAATCCGAAAACAAAATGGGAAAAAATTATAAATTAGAATCAAATTAAAATGATGGCTTCAGATGCTACAAAGAACAGTGTTAGAGTAACTTGCTTTGTAGTCTGGAGGCCTTTGCTAATACCACAACCTAAAATTAATGAAGTTAATAGGATACATTTTTATTAATAATGATTTGGTGCATTGGAGGCAGATGTAGAAGCACATGAGAGTCACTGCTTGGTGCTTCATTTCTAATTGAGTGATGGAATGAAATTCTGGTCCAGGCCACACCCCCGATCTGCCATATTAGACCTCAAAATGTGAATGAATAGTAGATTTTGTAGTAAAACAGCAACTTAAAATATATCCAAAAATGCAGCCCGTCCCTTGTCATCACGCTTATGAAGTTAGCTGGCGTTTGAGGCAAAAAAAGGCTTTCCAGATGGAAAATTTTGGGCATGTTTGGTTCTCTCCATGTTCTTCTGGCAATGCTTGCTAAAATCATAAAAATGTACCAAATTCTACTGAAAGTTTCATACTTTTGCAGTGTATTTTATTCCATAGAAGGCTTTAGTACATGGAAATGCACAGTGTATCAAAAAGAGAGCAGTCTTTTTGTCTAGGCTTTGAATATTCAAATTGAAAGTATCGCGCAATCATTCATTGTCAAATCATTGGATTGTAGGGGTTTTAAAAAGGTCGGCAAGTATGCTCCAAAACTCTAAGTAATATCCCAAGCTATAGTGCAATAATTTTGTTTGTGAGTAATCCAAAGTTTGGCACTGCAGGGAAGAAACTGGCTTAATTTTTAAAATACTGCAGTCTTGTGAACAAATCTGAAGACTAAGATTCACTTCTTGAGACCACACAAGCATCTCTACTGTTGCTAATCCAAAATGTCTGGTAAGATTTTTTTTTCACTTGTGGATCTATTTTTTGCACTGGCTTTTCTGGTCTTGTCCCACTTTGTATTCACCTGTAAGAAGAAAGAGAGTGATCAGGATTTGCCTCAGTTCTATCACATAGTGCCGAAATCCGTTAGGTGCTTTTTATAACTTTAGCTCAAGCCCCACAGGGTTAAATATCATATTTGTTACCTGAGAATTGTTGCTGCAGTTAATTCCTGGTTATTTTAAGAAATGATTAAGTAGCTTTACATGTTGTTCTTTACATTGTAGTTCTGTGTTGATTTTCCCCCCCTTTTTTCTTGCAAAGTCAGAAACTAATTTTTTTTCAAGGAAGGGAATTTTGAGCTGCACAAGGTGTACTGAGCCTTTTAAACTCTTCAGGTTTGTCCGTTCACTCTTTTGAATGGAGTGTTGCTTTATATTTAGAGTTGCCTTTGCTCTCCCTTTGGGTGAGGGTTTTACACCTCAAAGTTGGGGGGGTGGGGGGGGGGGGTAAAAGAGGCACGTGTTTCCACAAAGTTGAAAGTCAAGGAAAGGGAGAAGGAGTTTTTTTTGGCTTTAATGGTACACATGTTCTCAGTACAGAAGTAGTAAGATGTTTGAGGGGTCCGTAGTTTCTTTTAAAGTAGCTAAACTTTAACCGTTCATGTACAAGGTTTAGAAACCTACAACTACATGGCACTGTTGACATATTACATGTATTCAGTTTGCATTTATTTCGGGGCTTGAAGATGCGTGTGAGACAGAGGTTATGGGTCTTTTCGAGTGCGAAGTGTCTCATTTAAACTCGAAGCGTGCCGCAGAGATGTTTTTGGTAGCAGTTTGTGTCCGCTGTGTTTCCAACGATAAGACGGGGGGAGGCGCCATCTCAAGCAAGTGAAGTCCCTTGAGCTCGCCACATCTGTCCGGAGGTGTCTCTGGGAAGGAGACATCTTGTTAGCAATAGTCCTTACACAGGTTAGGAAGGAATATAATGGAAGGGGGGGGGGGGGGGGGGCAGGAGGGAGGTGAAATAATCCTCAGGATTGTGCCTCCTTTCTACAATCAACTCGCAATGGTCCTTCGGGCAGGGGATTCAAACCTGTCGGAGGGAGTGAGTGGGGGGAATGCAGTGGGACATTTTAGATGTCACCGCTGTATCCACCGGAACAACCCCCCCCCCCCCATTAGGTCATTTAAAGACATTAATGGCCAACGTTCAAAGCGAGCCGTTTCAGTGTTCTCTAGTATTGGGTACAAAGTGCTAAGGTCCCTTCGCCGAGCGCAGTGTCCAGAACCAGCAGACTCGCCCCCGCTGCTTCGCGGCGCCCGGGCTCACTCACCTACCATTCACTCGTCTCCTGATTATGTTCAGAGGGAAAGTGCTTTGAGAATTTGCAGGCAGGAACTCCGCGCATTCGCTCTCCTCCTCAGTTCAAAGAGAAGGGTCTGTTGTCAAAATACATTGGAACCATTTACGACTTGATCGGCGGCGAGAGAGTTAGCAGGTGGGCAACGTTGTGGCAGAGGGAGCGGGCTCTGGGCGGGCGCAAGCCCCGCACCCAGGGTTTTATTCGATAAAGAAAAGTGTCGGATCGGTGTTTCTGAAGCTAAACTTACGCCGTGCGTTCTTTAACTCATTCATTGCTGAATGGAGCCCGTGCATCAGGCAGACAAGAGCCCCCGGTTCCGGCAGCCCTGCTGAGGGGCTGCCCGCTGTTGAAAGAGAGCCCGTGTCCTTGCTGAGAACCTTTGCAGAGGGAGAGGTGGCAGGACAAACTCCACCAGTGACTCCAGGCTGCGGAAGGGAGATTGGGAATTGGAGACGTGCCTGGACAAATATGAGCATTCTTTATTATCTGGCTACACTGGGATTTCATCTGGGGGAAAGTATCCCCACAACCAGTTGGAGTCTCATGTGTTGTCCGGGAGATTGTTTGAAATCATGCTTGGTTTGGAGCGGAGCAGGTTTACATAGTGAAGGGCTCGAAAAGTCCCCTGACAGAGGTTGGGAGGTAAAAAGGACCCTCGGACTTAAAACTCAGCCCACCTGCAAAAGACATTAATTTGCTTCCATGCGCAGATCTATTAAGGTGCTTCCTGCGCATCTGTTAGTGGAGATTCCCGATTAGAGAACAAGTTCCAAGGAATGAGAGAACTTTAAGGCTAACCGAGCGAGTATGAAATGACCGCATCGGCTACAAGAGTGCAGCTTCGCGTTATTGCGGTCGCAGATCTTTCGTTTATCAGACTTAACAGCCGCAGGATCAGTCAGGACGCTTGAACTGGAAGCATGGAAAAATGCCCCTCTTTAACCACCTCATTTGAATACGCATTTTCTCCTCTTTTAAAAAAAAACATAATTCAAACTGTTTCCCGAGTGCAGCCAGAGCTAGGAGTAAGTTTCGTTTGGGGGCGAAGATGAGGAGATTTGGATTTGGGATCTTAATTTTTTTTTACTGGGAGTGGACTGGCGCAGAGAGGGTAGAGAAGCAGAAATGTAGTTCAGTATAGTGCATTGTATTTGAACCATTTTGAGGCATTGACAGGCTAAGGGGTCAGAAGCAAAAAAAGCACCACGTTATTTACAAATTTCAATTTGCCAATTTTTCTATTGTGCTTTAAAGTTCCAAAGTTACGCTTGACTAGTAAGTGAAGGGAGGAAGGGGTGCAGGACAGAAGTTTGCATTCTCCCACATTGGGATCACGAGCAACACTCTCCCACCTATCTGAAAAGCCCCATTGTACTTCTACGCTCTGGGTTCTAAGCGGGTTTTTGCATTTGCATCATTCCCTTCCGTTGAAAGCGTGAGGAGACAGCATTGGATGGAGGCAAATTCATCAACCATTTTCCCACATGTTCAGTCAGAAACTAAAACGTGAAATGAAAATATTCGGAAGTGTTATATTAGTCAGGATATCTGTAATAATGTCCCTGTTTATTGCCAAAGTAGTCTCAAATAAATTATCCTTTGAAAGGGCTTCAGTTTAAAATTTGTACAAGGCAGTACCTCTGACAGTGCCAAGTTCCCCCAGAACTGCACTGAGCCTAGATTTTTGTGGTAAGGTCTCTGAGTGGAATTGAACCAGGAATATTAAAAAAAATATGATGGAAGCTACCACTACCTTAGTTAGGCATGGTTGACCTCTCAATAATGATAAAGAGCTCAGTTCGTCCCACTTGTTTGCTCTCTTGACGTAGCCCAAGAAAGTTACTGAATTTAAATTCCTCAGCAAACTCCTGACCGAAGTTATGGAGAAAGTTGTGATTTGAACTTCCATTTTAGAAGCTTGTGTTTATTATGAAGCTGACTTTCCCAGTACAGCACATGTGGAAAATTATGAAACATTGTTGAGGCACCAACCAGAGTCTCTGCATCAGACAGAAATAAAACAATGAAACTCTGAAATGGAGCAATAGAATTTATCCCAGTGCCCTCTCCAACTTTTATCCCTCCAACTTCACGCTTAGGAAGTTGGCTGGGGTTTGAGGCAAAAAAAAAGGCCTTCCAGATGGAAAACTTACTTCTCATTTTGAAACCATGCAGGGTATAATTTGATTTCCCCCCTGTCAATTACTTTTGGACATTCTGAGGAAGTAAAGTAATTTTTTTTTTGTAATTTATGGATTATTACTGCCACACTTTTTGCAATGTATTTGGAAATTTTATAACAGCTATTTAGATTCAATATTGATATTTATTAATAAAATCTGAGTGTGTCAGTATATAAACTATGCTCACTATAAATGTTAGTATTTATATTACTGATCTTAATTTGTTTAATAGCATACTTTTCAAATTTGCTCTTTAAAAAATCATGTACTGAACCATGTTAGTCATGACTTGGTCAGAATAAATGCCTTGCTCTGTTGCCCATTTCCCCCACCTTAATATTTAACCGTTTTCAAATAAACTTCCCAAAACAATGGGAAACATCTTGACTGTGCCAAAATCACTCTGCAGCCCTTACTGAATTTCTCATAATCAAAAGCAATCTGGAAAGCACCTGAATAAATTGAGCTGTTTATTTTCTTTATTATGTAGATTCAGCATTGTTGATTTGAATGGTTATCAATTTTTTTTTGTCATTTTATTCAAGGGAAATGGCTTCGCAGGCTGAGTCAATATTTATTTGCTTATCTCCAATTGTCCTTGAAGGAGTTGGTGAGCTGCCTTCTTTAAATGCTGAAATCCTTCAGAAATGGGTGTACCCACAATGCTGTTAGGAAAGGAGTTCCAAGATTTTGACTCTGCATCTGTGAAGGAACAAGATCATGACCAGCCTTTGAACAGGACAAGACAGACTCCCTGAGATTTAAAACCACAAAATACGACACATGCTGGTGCTTCTTACACCATGGATATTAATGGATGTTGAGCATTTCCGACTTTTTCTCTTTTTAGTTCCAATTTCCAGAATGTGCAGTATTTCTCATGTCAAAACCATCTGGTTCCTCCCTTACATTATTATCACATTTTAATTTCTCCAGCAGAGAAACAGAAGGTTTATCAAGGGGTGAGGGTGAAGATTACCGTTAAAGAGCTTTTGCAGCAGAGGAGAGAACTCCAAGCAGCAACAATAACCACCACAGCGGTATGTGTTTCTCCTTTTCCTGCCAACTTTATAATACACAAGACCATTAAGTCCAACAAACATAACCCATTTCACTTCATGAAGCATGGCAACTGTGGAAAAGAGCAGTTGCCTATAGAAGCAGATGTCAATGTGGCTTGACGAAGAACTTGTAAGTTCAAGATCCATTCCAGAAATATTAGCACAAAATCCAGACCAACACTCCACTGCTTACAATTCCAGATGTTCTTCGTCCTATACAATAAGGTGCTCTTTCAGTTGGACATAAATGCTTTGAAGAACAAAAGTATATTTGCATTTACTGTATATAGAAGCCACAGGTTCCTGACGTAGGATAGTTGTCAGCAAGACAATTGTGTTTTGAAGGACAGTCACCATGTTCTGTGCACAGTAAGCATTTGCAAACAACAATGGATAAGGATCAGATGGCATTTTACTGACGTTAATTTATGGGCAGGCATGATACAGCGGCTGCTGCTCTGTTTTGAAATCATTCTGTGATCTTTCATGATCATCTGCATTTTAACATTTCATCTAAAAGCCACCATGTCCTACTACATGTACTTATCTCCTTATAATGAATTAATGTGTGAGACGACATTATTGTTCTAAATCTCTGGATGAATGGGAAGGAGAATCCTTTCTAATTGTTTTCTGTCCCTCCGCCTGCATCACACTGTTATTTGTGGCTCTGTGCTATGATCCACATTGCCAATACCACATTCTTCTTTGGCTTGGCTTCGCAGATGAAGATTTATGGAGGGGGTACCACATTGGTCAATAATCAAACACGCCTCATTGGGTGTAAAGTATTCTCAGAGAATTGCCGGTCCTGAAAGATGTACCTTTCTTTCAGTTACTTTAAAGTGTACTGGAAAACAATGTTCTGTTCCAACAAGGTGGAAGCTCATGACTTTGGGGGCAATATAGAGGAATGGTGAGGTTAAAGTAAGTAGTCAGAATAAATGGTCATTATAACTTGTGAGGTGCTCTAAGGATCAGTGTTAGATCTTCAGCCTATTTATTTTTATGACCTAGATGTAGAGTCTGAACCTGATGCAGCTAAATTTGTTGATGGGCATAAAGACAAGTTGGGAGGACCAGATGCCTCTGCAATGCGATATCACTAGGTTAAGTGAATGGGCAAAATTTACTAAGCAGAGGGAATAAATTAGAAAAGCTAATTTGAGGGGATGAATAGGAAAGCAGAAAGATATTTAAATGGTGAGAGAAAATACAGAATTATATTATACAGAGGGCCTGAAGGAAGGATATTGGAGATAGTTCAAAGAAGATTCGTTCGATTGAAATTCTGAAATATCTGAGAAGGTAGATACTGTGAGGATGTTTGCCCATACGAACAAATTTAGAACTCAGGTCTCCCATTTAAAAGAGAAATGAGGAAGATTGTTTTTGCTCTCTCAGACTAGGATTTCTATCCTAGAGAGCTCTAGATACTGTCATTGAAGAGAATCATAGAGAGTTAGAAGTGTCTGGCCTATTGGATGATCAAAAGTTCTGGAAAGCAGATCAGTAAAAGGCTAATGTCAGATTAGATTGAATAAGAGAGGAGGCTTTTGGAGTTCTACATTCCAATAAGCTCATGGAATGCTACTGGCAAGAAAGATTACCATTTGGCCCACTGTGCTTGTGTTGGACCTTTGAAAGAGTTCTAAATTTTGTCACATAAATTTTTATTTCAAGCGTACATCCAATTCCTAAAATTGAATTTTCATCCAACTTTCCCAGGGTATTCCTGCAGTGAATTCCTGATCACTATGGTCTCCCATGCATCTGCCTGGTACCAAAGTCCACAGTTATCTTACCTGGCAGAGAAACTAATCTTTCATCTTTGTTGTACCTCCAATAACTTTATAACATTTCAGGTCAGACCTTCATGACTGAGGATAATCACAGCTTTTCCCATGTCTTCTCCCACATGAAGGCTACAACATCTCCCGCCCCAAACCCTCATTCTGCCAAATCTCCTTTGCATGTCACACACTCTGAAACATCCCTCCTGAACTTGGAACCCAGAATGGGATGCTCTATGGTAGCCAAGACAAAACCAGTGATTTACCTTTTTTCAACAATTTCTTGCCATAAATATATCAGTTCTTGGACCTTCCCTTAAAATTGTACCTTTGCTTTACATTGCCTCAATAATTGCACTTATCTTTGAGTATCACATTGCTACTCTCAGAAATTTAAACTTTGAGTCATGCAGTGATGCTGACATGTTCTAACAAGTTTAAAACAACAGTTGTATTCTTGCACCACATCATGCAATGTTCCAGTCCCTGGAAGCTCGATATCCCTTTACGATGAATGTGAAAGTACCTCTGAAGGAGGTAACTTTAAGTAATATTACCAGAGTCTGAGTTTCTGATGCACTATTTCATATCTTCTTGCATTGGTTTCACCTTTGAAACATCTGCCCCTTTCAGGTCTGTTCCTGTCGTATCCTTTTCTCATAGGAGGAATTCTGAACTTTCTCTTTCTCCATCCAATTCTGACTCTAACTTTTTGAGACTACCCTTTATATTTCTTTGTCAATCTTTGCTTGCCCAATGAAGCTATTTTGATGTTGGCATGAGTGAAGACACTAACGTTGGTTTCCTTAACCTCCCAGTGAATTTGAAGGTTGGTGGCTCAATTCTGATGCTGAGAGATGACCCAATTTTCAGATGCATATGGGTAATATTATTCACAAATTTGGGGTATTTAGGGCATTTTTCAGCCAATTAAGCAATTGAGGCAGTCATAAGGTAGGAAGCATAGTAGCCACTTTTTGCCAAGTTCTCAATAGGCAAGGATGTTTAAGTGTCCTGAAGCAGAGTCAATGATAAATGTTGGCAGGACATAGATAGTTCTGGAGTTCTCAGTTAATTGACTATTTTCAGTAATTAATCTGAACATTTGTCCTTTGCTTGTCCAATTGGCAGAGCAAGCAGTGTGGCTTGGTTCTTCCATCATACCATTGCTGTAAAACTGATGGGATGATACTGACAAAGCATTTTGTCAGTTTTATTGTTGTTCATCTTGAATGTAAATAGGTAGTTGCTATTTTATTTGAATTCTAGGTTGGACTGAGAAAACATCAGTTTGTGCATTAATCCCAAAATAGCTTGTCCAGTATATTTCCATGCTTCATGACTAAGGAACCAGCATTGAATTTATAAAACAATTGTTTGTGGTTGCAATCTTCTTAAATACAAGAAGGTAGACAGTTCTTCCTGATCACAGAGATAGTGCAATTGCATTACTATGGGATATTTCATCTTTCATTCCCTCAACAAACACATACACACACACACACACACACACACACACACACACACACACAAGCTTTTGAAGCTACTGCATCCTACTGCCACTCCGTGCAATGGTAATACAGTCAGAATGCCTCAGAGTAAGTGTTATTTTAGTTTTAATGAGGGAAGTGATGATTAAAATGAATGGAAAGTTGAATGGTCTATTAGAATTTGAAAGGCAAAATTTTAATTTTAGGTTATTGGCTGCAAGTTTGTGCATATAAAACTTATAAATGTTAGCCAAGGAATATTTAAAAATCCAACAAAAGGGTTGCTTAGGTGAGCAGTAGATGGGGCAGGTGCCTCAGTTTATCAGAGGCCTGTACTTTGGCAGTGTGGCATTTTCATTTCCTATACTCACTTGCAGTACTAACTTATGAGATCACCAATTTTTAAAATCTCAGTTACACAGACATTTTCCACTAGCTGCAAGAAATTTAGTCAATTGAATTTTTTTTAACATGTCCTCAGATCTGAAATGGAATAAAAATGTAATATTTCTGCTCCAGCTGAATGTTGACATACTGCCAAAAACTAGGTTATTTTTACCTATATCACCATTTGGACAATAAACCCAACCCATGCATCCAGGTGGCTGACAATTTATTGTAACAAGTCAATGACCATGCAATTTTGAATGAAATTAGTTCCAAAGCTTCAAACCTGTGCTGTTGTTGATTTCAAGATAACCACTGAAGGTTTGTGGAGAATTAAGGTTTTGAAATCATTTTGACCTGGATCCAATTCCAATGCTTAGAATAATTTTCAACTAGTCAACACTATTTCATGTCTTCACAAACCATTTCACACTGATGAAAGAGGAATGGAATGTAGGAGCCAATTTATGTACAGCAAGCTCCCAAAAATACCAACTTTAAAATAAGAAAATAATGGAATATTAAATATTAGCCAAAAGAAAAAGGTTGAGAATGGCTGGTCTGGATGTCTGGGCATACGTTGCTGGAGTGGGACTCCAGCTCAGAGTGTGACTGTTGACACAGGAAAAAAAGCACATATTTTTTCAACAAAACCAAACTCACCTAACCACTCTGTCCCCTCACTATTGCATTGGTTTTTAATGAGTTTTCCCTCTATGCTCTCAACCACACCATCTCCACAACTCCAACCTCCAACCCAGTTTCAAAAGGAATAATCCATTAAAAAGTCACCCACCATTGGAAAACTAGTTACATTGAGAAGATGTTGATGTATTTTCAGGTTAATTCTAGAGATCTGGGAGCCTCACTAATAGGCAATATTTCAATCCTGTAATAACTAGCCTGAGAGATTAATGGAATGTCAGTGTCATTGAAATATCTTCAATTACTGATTTTATCTCCAATATATTTGTTCACTGTCTGGTACTACTTTTATGAATTGGTCTGCAAGACATGTCAACTGTGCCAAAGATTAAGAGCTAATAATATTGGGCTGTATGAAATAATCCTCTGTACACTCTCAAAGAGGAACCTGGTTTGTTTTTTTTTTGCTTTGACTGAATTTAATACGTACTGGGGTTGTCCAAATTGAACAAATACAAGTCATTACATTATCCCCATCCTCAAATTTCTGAAATCCAGATCGAATTCTGGCCTTAAAGGAACATTTCATTTTAAATCAGATTTATGTCAAAGGTTTAAAAGGTCTTAACTTATTCTGCTGTAATTGAGTGTGTAGGGAGTGATACTGTTTGCTTCTGGGAGAATGGCTTATCTTTAATAATGTTTCATTCATCCATGTTTCTGTCCTAATAGTCACTTAGATTAGACAGATAAGGAAGGGAAGACCAGTATTTATACAACATATTTTATTATGCCTCAAAGATAATGCATAATTTTGATATGCACTGACTGTTGTAAAATGGGAAGTACAGTAGCTAATTTGTCTTTGCCTGGACATCATCCTCTCTAATTTCTACAACAAGGAATAGGAACTACAGCAAAAACTAAATAACATAAAAAGATTAATGTCGCCTTGATTCCCTATTTAGAATGGGAGTTTCTTGAGATTCAGCAAATTCTAATTCAGTATTAGCTTCTCACGAGGTGTTGGTGTCATCCATTTTGTGAAGTTCCTGGGCGTGTTCCCTAAATTAACCAGATTGGTCTCATTGCATTAGAGGTGGCAAATTTTCGGACTTCCTGAATACCCATCCTGAAAGCTAAAACTGGAATCATAAATGTGAAGAGGGTTGTTGGGTCAATCAGCCTGTTCTTCATTGAAACGTTCATAGCCAATATAAAAGTAAGAGTTGGAGTTTGTGAATTTCAGTTTCCAGCACTTGATGTTTACAGAAAATAGCATCAAGAACTTGAACATGTCATCTACAGTTCACTTGGGTCAACTGTTGCCCTTTGAGTTGGAAGTTTCTGCCTTTCCATTCTAGAAACTTAGATACAGTGTCTAGACTGCTGACCTCGTTCAGTACAGTACTCAAAACTATCTTTTAGATGAGGAACTAAATTTAGGCCCATTACAGGCACAACAGGTTCCACAGCCCATGTGTTTGCGAGTTTTCCTCCATGTCCAATTGATGCTTTTTCAAGTTCAAATTCCTGCTCAACATCACAAAAAGAAACAGGACAGCTGGTCATTATTCCATTGCTTGTTGTAACTAAGCTGCCTGACAATAATGATGACAGTTCAAAACAACTTCATTGCCTGTAACATGGAGAGGGGGGTTCTGAAAGAATGTATAAACAAGCACAATCTTTCTTCATAAATCCATAAAAATATAAAATTAGCTAGCATTGATAATGTACAATGTGTAGTTTGCACTGCAAAGTGGTATGTAGGTGAAACTGATTTCTGTTGAAATTCCAACATGGGTTCTCATATCTTTTGCATTTAAGAAATATAATGTTTTAGCACTTTATTTAATTATTATTCTAACCCTTGAGTTCACTGAAGCTAAATGATATGAAAATTCCCCTTCATGCTACCTTCTGATTTGGTTTGTGCACCTCCAGCGAGCTCTGATATTTTTTTGACGTGTGCAAGTGATCCATTGATCTTAGTGAGATCAATACACTCTTTTTAAGTGTGCACCATCAGCAGATAATTAATACTCCAACTCAATAAAACAGAACAGCGCAGCAATAGGAACCTGGTGCCCAAAACTTTGCTGCTTGCACATGCTACGTCTCCCTCTTATCCCTGCCTTTTCATGTCGACTCAATGTCAAGATAGATTACCAAGAGTGAGTGACATTGGCTTCGAGGCCCTAGCACCATGATCCAGTCTCAATTGTCACCAACATTGATGATCAACAGCAACATTTAGCTCTGTTGGGTGTGTGCATCCCAAACCCCTGTCAGTGAGTGATAATCACAGACTAAAATACCTGTCCTAAAATTAGTGCACACACAACTTTGGTAAATGGGGTATTTAAAAAACAGTACCAGTGCCAGAAATGGGACCTGTGCTATGAATCGATCTTAATACTCTTATGCAGACCACTGTACTTGTAGGTTATTTAGTCTTTGGCCTTCAAAAAATCTCTTTATTAAACAGATTGAAATTTTTAAAAATCCCAGGGCCAATTTATTGGGCTTGCTCTTAGATTTTTATTGAGTAATCCCTGTTGTACTCAGTACATTGATATGCAAGGGCCAATTATATAGCTTTTGTTGAATGTTATTCACTTTTTAAGTACTACAGGGATTGAGTCAGAAATTCATACGTGGATAGAGCCCAACTCATCAATGCTGACCAAGTCATCTACCAAAGCTAACCTCATTTGCCAGGGTCCCTGCTATTTCTTTCCTCTCTTCAAACAATAGAAATTCATATGTGGATTGAGCCCAACTCATCAATGCTGACCAAGTCATCTACCAAAGCTAACCTCATTTGCCAGGGTCCCTGCAATTTTTTTCCTCTCTTCAAACAATATCCTAGGATACACTTGTTCAGTCCCTGGGAATTTATCCGGCTCCTCTTTTGTAATGTGAATACATTCCCAAACATCAGAATTCCCTTAATTTCCATCACCTTCTCCACAGCAAATAGAGCTAAGAGGTACTCCTTTTGGACTGAACTCTTATTCTGTGGCTTCACATATAGATGTCCAAATTGATCCTTAAAGGGACCTATTCTCTACCTGTCTACTTGCAAAAATATCTCAGGATTCTCCTTTATGTTATTTGCCAGGGATATTTCAGGTTTTCTTTTGGTCTTCCTGATTTTCCTCTTTGCAATCTTTTACATCTCTTGTATTTCCAAAAGGAATTGCTTGATCCCAGTTGCCTATCCCTGACATATGGCCTCCTTTTGTTCTTGGCCATATCCTCAATATCACTGGACAACCAGAGTTCCCTCAAACTGGCAGCCCTGTCCTTCATTCAGGCACTCAATATTTGCCTGGTCCAATCTAGGGCTCCATAACTAATGAAAAAAAAACAGACGCGATCTACAATCATTTTAAAACTAATGGAATGATGGTTACTGGTCCCAAAGTGCTGCCCACCTGATACTGATTGGCCACGATGATCCAAAGTGCGAATTACATACAGTATTTAGAAAATATTTTAAGAGGATTATCTAGCTAAGATAAACGAACAAAATCAAAACTGCCAACGCTGGGTAACTGAAACCACAGCAGGTCAGGCAGCATCTGTGCAGAGGGGAGCGAAGTTTCTCTCAAGAGTTGTCTTGGACTTCACGTTAATCCGTCTCCCTGAAAATCGTTAAAGAGCCCGTGTCATGGTTCCAAACGGCACCAAGGCAGGAGGTGCGAGTATACCCCAGGAACACAACAGCGAAGTTAGGGGTTTCGTGGGGAATTTATCAAGGTTCAATTTACAAACTGGGACATCAGGACTCACTTCTGCACCCAGGGAAGTTTCAAACCCCACTGAAAAAAAAAATGCATGGAAACTCACAAAGCTTCCTCGGTCCCTGCCCAAAGATTGAACGAACGCGAGTTCTCTCCGACTCTAATCACCATCTGAGTGTGAACCATCGTCGGGACCACGCTCGAGGTCGAGGCACATAGTCTAACCATTATTTCCAACCCGTGCCCATGGCAGATTACTGCAGTGCTGTGTGCAGAGAGAGAGAGAGAGAGAGAGAAAAAACCACCTGGAACTCTGAGACAAGTCTTGACAATGAAACATATAATCGCTGTTTAAATTGTCACCGCAGTTAAACACCCAGGATAATTCTAAGCTAAGAATCAACAGAAAGACCACGAGTTTTCTTGCACGGGGTGATGTAATGGAAATCGATCCAACTGGCTTGAATTTGTGTCACGTGCCTGGGAAGAAACCCAGGCAAAGTTGTGGCTCTCTGAAAGAGGGCAAGACACTTGTGGCTTTCACAGCTCAGACCTGCCTGGAACTTATTAAAAACTTCCATCAAAACGCCCAACTCCCCTCTAACTCGCTGCTTTCACCTTCTGTCCAGAGAAATCTCATTGATCCACAAACGACCGTCAGCCGCCCCAAAATACCAAATAATCTCCTTGATATCCTCTCTTCAAACAAATCTAGGTCCGTCCGTCAGTCACCCACAACTCATGGAATTAACTTTAAATGCTTTGATTTAGATGAGTGCAAGAGAATGGATTCATCCTGGTTGTTTGCTGAATTTGTTTTTAGCTCCGATGTTATTTCTGGTTGTTTAAAGCCCACCCCATTTATTTGGGTCTGTTCTCGTTTTCAGCTTACCGCAGTCAACAGTGCACAGGTCGCCGAGCCGGTCGCTCCCTCGCATCCAGGTCAGTAAAGGGGCACCAAGTCCTCTCCAAAAGAGGGTCCAACATTTCAGCCTGCAGCCTTTGGAGATAGCGCAGCCACTCTAATATGAAAGTACAGACAGCAAATAAATCAGTCAATCCACCAATCAGACACACAAAAAGGGAGAATGGAATGCAGGTGAATGGCTTGCAACGAATCAGGCTCTGGGGTCTCTGCACATCGACCGATCTCACCAGCAGAGATGACCCCATTGAAAGGTTGTCATCGAAGCGACAAAGGCGAAGCCACGGTTTGAAACGGTCTGCCCCGTCACCATTGCATCTCCGCTGTTGCTGGTGGAGGTCCCCTCTCATTTGTTGTTATCAGGCAGGCGGCGATGCTCCGATGTATTCATCTCCAGGTCTCTCATATTTCACCCCTTGCTGAAAACCGAGGGAGCTCTGCCTTGTTCACCTGCCAGCCTGTTCCCATTACCTCTCCATTTAAGACATTCAGCAATGCCTTTCTTGCCTCGAAGCAGAAACATAGTTGACCTAATATTTCAATAACTACACCCCCTTAAAAAAAAACTTTATTCAGAAGGCAGTGGAATGAATTGTAATTAACCACATGCCACGTGCTGTTCTGTTTTAATTGGCTGGAGCTCGGGAAAGATCTGTGACATCCGTTAGCTTGAAATCTGATCGACGGGGCAGTTTGTGAGGAGATTCCTGTACATTGTTCAGAACTATGACTGAAGGAGCAGTGCCAGAAATAAAGGCTGGACTCGTCACGGGACTCTGGTATTGGTTCAAGGAATGCAAAGGCATTTCGATAGCGATGGTAGGATCTGTCAAGCCAGGCAGCATCTATGGAGAGAGGAAAGGTTTCAGGTCAATCAATGGCCTTCAATCGGAACTGATGAGGCAGCTTTGCTCATTCTGCGGGAGCTTTAACTCTCTGACAGGTGAATTCTCCTTCTCTCTCTGCAGATGTCCGCTTGCTGAGGTTTACAGTGTGTTTTAAAACATAATTTGAGGAATGCCTCAACAGATCCCAATGACCTTTGCTACAAGGCGACCCTCCCCCCAAAGCAATGGGTTATATCCCAACCAACACCATTTTTAAAACAGCAAGTCCTCTGGAAGAGCATTAAAGTTACCAGTTCACATTGAGTGGACGTTGTCACTCGTTGAAACCAAGGATTGAAAGCAGTTGGTCATTCAGATCCAGAATCTGGAGCAGATTCGAACTATTCAGCTTTCCGAACGTGAGCCCGACTGCATCCAGAACACTCTTCACCAGAGTGAACAGTCTCAGGTTATTTTGATCAAACCAATAGTAGATTGTTTGCCTACAAAAGAATTCCACTCTATTGCGTCCCACCTTCACTGCGATTTAATGAAACAGCAATATATTTTTCAATAATTCCACTTTGCATTTTTGTTTTTCCTTCCGATGTGCAGCTTTTGTATTGGGACTTCGTGAAAGGGGAAGACTGTTTGAACCATGAATTTGCAATACTGTAATTCCAAACCACGTTCATCAATGCATAAAGCAAATTGTAACTTGTTTACATCTGGTTCATCTTGGGGAAGCCAAGATTTCTTTAAAATGTTGCTAAATCATCCTCCGTTTTTGATTTTGCAGCTCTTCAGTTTGCCGGCGCTCCACCTAACGGGTGTGAATCCAGCTTCCATGAGAGCAGCCAGTTCCCAGAGAATGTTTCACACGACCAGCACCCGACCTTGTATGACGAAGTATATGAGATGTGCCTGTCTGACCTCTGCACCGAGAGTTCCTACAGCTCCTACGCTTCCAGCTTCTGCAACCCCCCTGTCAGTTATCAGACACCCGCCCACTGCAGTCAGTCAGCTGTGGTAAGTGGACACGTCTTCGCTTCGTTGCAGTTCCACTGCGCTTTTTATTGATTTCCCAAAACCTGAGGCATTCTTGAGTAGGCTGTATTATTGGCTCGAACGGTATTTCTATATGGACATCTCACTTAACTAAAAAAATGTACCATTGTCCAAAGCCCAGCATTCATTAAAGAAAGTCAGCGTTGATGTGTGAGCTTGTCCACCCAAACCTGAGATGTTAATTAAGTTATAGGCTCACCATGCTCTAGTAGGATATTTCTCCTCATTTTACTCTTAAATCTTTGTCTTTATTTGTGATGTCTAATGACAAATGAAATCTGTGGCTCCTACTTCACTCAGGAGAAGAATCTCTACTTTGTTTTCTCCTTACCCACACATTTTGTTTTGCCTGAGTTTCGTGTTAACTCCTGCTCCACTGTTACCTCTGAGTCACAAATTCTAGGCTTGATCTGACTCCAGAGAATAACATTAAATGTAGTGAGAGAGTGCTGCATTACTGAAGGTGTTATTTGGGCCAGATGCTAACAGACTCAAAACACCTCATTGAACTACTCCTCAAACTTTTTTTGTCCTTGGACCACTCAACTAACATTTCAAAAAATAGGGTGGGGTTGATGTACACACATTAAGTATTCTATTTCCTAGAGCAGTAACCTGATCTGAAAAGTACCTCTCATGGACTTTGTATAAATGTGAAAAGCACCAGATAAATAGTGACTTCTTCTTTTAAATCTTTTAAGCAGATAGAATTTATTAGGAGTGCATCAGCAGGATCCAGCTCTCTATATTCCTGAATAAACAACATCACCTTAAAAGCATTTCATTAGTTGTAGAATGTCTTAAAATGGCAATCTAACTCCTAACATTCCCATACTTGAAGAAGAAGTAGTTCCTGAGATTTGGAACTTTTCTCCTCTTATCTTAAATTGATTTGACCGGTTTATCAGAACTACTAAATCATCTTGGATGTTGTAGGAAAGCAGTTATTCGTCTAAATGATCCTGACAGTTTAAAGGATGCAAAGTGACTATATAGGTACAACTTGTTTTTACCTCATGACACCATCCAAGTTCTGCAAGTGCGCACTTACTGGGAGAAATTGTTGAAATTATGTCATTGCAGTGTTATACCTGATCAAGGTTTATGGCCAGTTAGCTCCTTGCACCTTCTGAAAATATTCCAAAGAATTGTAGAGAATAATACTTAGACTTGAAATATATATAAATATGTCAGCAAATTTGCCATGCTATGGAAGGAAATATTTGGATGCATGACTAGTTCATTTACTTTGGCTAGGTGATGAATGTTAAACTGGATACTCAAAAGCACTTTCAATTGTCCCTCATCCCCACGGCCCCACTCGTCATTATTTCCAAATTATTCCTCAAAAAAATTGGAAAAGGATATCTCATTCCCACTTGAGCAAGTAGTTTAGAGCTCCATGTTCTGAAGGATATAATGCTCACTGTACTGCACTAAGATATCAGCCTTGCTTATATCTTGAAATGGGTTTTGAACCATCTGTCACATAGATAAGAGTTCATTAAAATTAACAATATTAATTTCTCAGAATGTATACTTGTACAATTGTACCTTTCCTTCTTAGATTTCAGGATCACCTGCATATGCTTCAATGGATTATGAGTATTCTACACAGCATATTGCATTATCTCCACAAGACTTCTGTCCATCTTCACACTTAGAAACGAAGTCATTTTATCCAAATTCTGAAGAGTATTTTGCTCACCAGCAGTACAGCTGCACATCGGCAATCTGCTCCATCTTTTCCTACATGCCAGACAACATGGAAATGGGCTCCATGTCAGAAAACGGGTCCTTTACAATCCCAGAGTATAAAGAATATTCATCTGGATTGCTTACAGAGGATATCTGGAGAGGAAACCTGAATGAATGTTTGGAGTATTGAAATAATTATCAAGAGTGCTGTGAGAACATATTTTCCTTCTTAGATACCTGTAAATAATTTGGCTTGAGTTTGAATGAGAATAGTTCCTCTAAACAATACTGTAAAGCTAGCACAGAAGGACATCTCAATCCAGAAACCTGCAATATTTCACTGCCTTAACTTTTCATTATTTTTTTTTGTGCAGTTCTTTTCACTCTCCATCTAATTGTAATGCATTTTTGCTGAGATTTGGTCTATGTGCTAGTCACTCTGTGCAGTGACTATCAAATACTCTGTGTGTGTGTGTGTGTGTGTGTGCGTGCGTGTGTGTGCGTGTGTGTGCATGTGTAGACTGTCCTATCTTGGGTAGGTGTTCATGCTAATACTCACATCTTCATATTTTTGGTGAAAATAGCTGAATACTTGTCATGATTGTCTGATAGGATTAATAAAGGGCACTAAGATTATATTGAGGATAGAACCTAATCTGCCTGGCCAGTACATTTTTACTAATCACTAGATAAACTTATTAAGTTCTACAGATAAGGAGAACCCCAGCTGAGTTGCAAATAAATTCATTAGAAAAATGGTTTCATCAACTTACTGTAAGCACATTGAGCTTTGGGATATCTTCATTTAACCTTTGTGGTCGCAGGTGGCAAAATCGCTAATATTTTGTAATGCTCTCTTCTTTAGAGAGTTTTTATTCCAAAGATAGATTTTATTCACAATAAATTATTTACAAAATTGAAAACCATTCAAAGTATTTTTCGCATCCTTTGTGTGGGTTTCGTCCCAGTACTCTGGGTTTCTCCCACGTCCCAAAGACTTATGCATTAGAAGGTTAATTTATCATTTAGGTAGGGTGTGCTCTTGGGCAAAAAAGCCCTGCTCCCATGCTATATCTCTCAATTGAATTAAATAAAATATCTTAAAAAGAAATGTAGCCAGTTATATGAAAATTAACCCAATCAAGTCCGTGATTAATTCTTTCACAATTCCAGGTGATGAATACAGATAGAGAAGCAATTTGAATCACCTTAGTTTATTCTCTTGAAAGAAATATGCTTCCCTCATTCAACCAACTCTAACATGATTCCAGTATCTTTTTTATACTACCCTGTGCCTTACTTAATCTTTGAGCATGATCATTAATGCCACAGCAACTTTGTTAAAGCCACTCAGATTAATTTTATGATCCATATTTTATACCATCTAGATACATGTAATTGATGGTTATATTCCCATTAACAATTGAATCACCATTCAGAATGAAACTTCTGCAGACTTTCTTTGTCATCACAGCCCATCTGAGTGAAGGATCTTTACAACAATTGTGATTGCATATTGACTTAATCAGAATTATTTCTTCAAATGTCTTACTTGTCTTACTTCCCCTTGGAAACTTATGCCTTGTTGAAGCTGTGCATTATTGTTTGGTCTTGGTACCATTTCCTCACCCAATTCAGATTGGCTGAAGAACTCTCTGGTGTTGTGTCTGTTTTCATAGTATTTGAATGCAGTGAGAACATTTTACTAGTTAAGGAAATGCAGAATAATAAAAGCATCTTACATATTTTCATCAGATTGACAAATGCATATGAAGTTTAAAGTTCACTTGGTAAAACAGATCACAGACAGGGTTACTGAACTAAAACTGCAGTGACCTGAAAATTGATCTCCAATAGCCAAATGTGTGTAGTGGATAATGGCTTGGTTGACACCAACTGCTATGAATTGTTTTTTCTGTATTATTTACTATCGTGTGTGCAGGTCTTGATCGAAAACTCAAATGATTATGATGAAAAATACATTCCTGCTGGTGCGTGAACAGTTAACAAACTTTCCCTCGGTGAAGGGGCAGCACTTTGCTGCTTGCAACCAATTCCTTTGACGCATTTTAAAATTTCAGTTTTATTAAAATAGAAATGGTGTATTTCCATCTTGTTGTTTATGGTGTGGTGGTGACTGATTACATCGTTTCAATTCAGAGACTGGAAGGGATGTGGGAATAGATTTTTATTCCAATCATTCTGAACTTTAGTTTTCCATTTTACCAAGTGCCATTTGTTTTAGCTGTATAGAGAATATATTTTTCAGAATAAATGTTTTGTTTGTTTTATCTTTTGCATATGTTGTAGTGCTTCCCTGGAATAAAATCCTTAGACTTTGCAGAGTTGACATTGCAGCAGATTTAAATGAAATTAGAAAAAAAAATCTGCAATGGTTCTCAATGGTTAATCAAACACAAAGAAACTGCAGTCAAATCCTGATTAAAAAACAGGTTAGCCTCAGACGACCAAGAGTGGACATCGTGGAAGGACCTCCATTCAATCTGTTGTGGATGAGCCTGCTCTTTCAAAGACATAATCCAGTTACATCCACTCCTTTGATTTGCCTCCTTTATCCTGCAAAGTTTTTTGTTCTCAGGAATGTCCAATTCTCTTCTAAAAAAAATGCATCATTCCTTGCACTACATTTTTGATGGAAAGAACTGCAATTTAGTGAAGGATAGAAAGAAGTACTGCGTTTTATGAAATATGATGCAGGATTAAAAGGATCAAGATGAAAGCACGTGTTTAATCAATAATGTAAGTTGTGAAACTGAAGTAAAATAATAAGGATGGGGTAGTTCAATTCAAGTAACAATAAGCTATCTGAAAATGGAATAGGGAAGAAATCCAATGTTTTCTTCGATAATGCACAAGCATCAGAGAGCCTTTTCCAGAAGTTCCTGTGCCACCTGGGAACTACAGGTCATCTCAAATGTTCTTGGGAAACAAATGTATCGGCACTGCCTCCAGGTTCAAGCCTAGGATTTTGAAGCTTGAAGGGAATGGGAGTCACTAGGCCCCTTCACACTGCCGGGTAAAATGGCAATTAGCCCAGTTAGCGGCAGTTAGAAAGGGTCCAACCCGGTCAGCGTGGTCCTAATCCAACCGGGTCCCTGATCTACCTCAGAGGTATTCAGGGAACCTAGTTAAATTTAACTAGGTCATGTCCACAGGTGATTTGAACAAGAAAATGGCTGACCCGGTTACTCGGTGACATCAGTGTTTGCGCGCTGGCCTCACAGGGAAGGCTGAAGTGCCTGCCACGATCAGGGGAGGGAGAGAGGGGGGGGCCACAATTGGGGGGAGTGAGGTCCCTGCCATGGGGAGAGAGGTAGCTGCCATGGGGGGGAGGGATGTCAGTACCATGAGGGGAGAGAGATTGCTGCCGCGGATGGGGGTGGAGAGTGGGGGACCATGAACTCACGCTGTTGCGAACAGCACTCCAGTTTGCAGTGACAGCTCAACCTTTGCGGCAGTGAGACATTGATGGTGGGGGGGCGCGTGATTGACGGAGTGGGTATCAATTGCCAGTGGATGTGCCGACTGATGGGGGAGGGAGACTGACTGGGAGAGGTGGTGATTGATGGTGGGTGGTGACTAATGGGGGAGCAACTGATGGGGATGGCGACTGACAGCTGGGGGGGCAGGGAGACTGACTACCGATAGTTCCCGTGAGTGCATGTCGTGTCATTTACTGCGTCATTGCAGGGGCATGATTCCCCCCTAAATCACCAAGTTGGTGATTTAATGGGTCATTCCCCCTGAATTTGAAAAGTTGCTTCCAGCACCTTTGCCCCAGCAATTGCACCTGGGTTCCAGGAGGGCTACCTGCAAAGAGCCTACTGCAAAGTGTAAGAGTTGCTTCGATCATATGTTCCAGGTGATATTTATCTCTACCCTCCCTGTTCCCCACTCCCAGCACAGCACCTGCCCCTTAGGACACCTGCCAGAAATGTGAACGTTCAGTATGTTGAATATCTGAAAGGTCAGGAAGAGCTACACTTTTCAAGTTGAGAGTCACTCTCAAACCAATCATCAATATTAGGTTCTGGTGGAGAGATGATATTCCATAGTAATGCAATCAGTGGTGTCACTAGGGTCGGTGTCACCCAGTGTGGTAACTCATTACGGTAATACATGACCTCCTCCTGTACCAGACCACACAGAATTCTTAGTAATGCTTTTTGTAGTTCTTCTTTCTTTGGCTTGGCTTCGCGGACAAAGATTTATGGAGGGGTAATGTCCACGTTAGCTGCAGGCTCGTTTGTGGGTGACAAGTCCGATGCGGGACAGGCAGACACGGTTGCAGCGGTTGCAGGGGAAAATTGGTGGGTTGGGGTTGGGTGTTGGGTTTTTCCTCCTTTGCCTTTTGTCAGTGAGGTGGGCTCTGCGGTCTTCTTCAAAGGAAGTTGCTGCCAATCGTAATTCCCGTATGTCACCGAATGTAAAGGGAATAGTAGTGAGATAAACAACCAGCAAAATTAAAATTACACCTTTAAATTACAGTATCATACGTACAGAATAAATATATTTACATTTACATAATTTATTTTAATTACTACGTCATTCTCAAAAAAATTATTGATATAGGTTCACAAATATTGTAGCAAAAACACCAGAAAATTTGACAAAATCAGCGATTATAAAAACACCAGAAGCAACGAAAACAACAACGCGGGCTTGTCACAAAACCACGTGAGTCAAAGCATTATTGTAATTGGGTCATAATGACAGCTCTGACCCGAGCGCATTAGAAGGTTCAAAAAGTAAATCAGCATAGAGTTTAAGCCTTGTAGGTGTATTGGTACATGTAAACTGGGCTTACAAAAAAATGTTTCTGATGTTTTAACTTACTGCAGGAGTAGTTTTATAAAATATATTAAATTTCTGCTGAAGCACTGCACAAAAATTTTATAGACAGTCATTTTTGGTGTCACCACCTTAGATGGTGTCACCCGGTGTGTTCCGCATCTCCCACACCCTCCTTAGTGACACCAGTGAATGCAATGCAGAACAATGCACTTCCCACAGGCCACAATCAGTGAGGATTGGTGACTGCATCTCCTCAACAATCATTCTTAATACTAGGGCCTCACAAGGCTGTCTACTTGCTCCTCTATTATACCCCCTGTAATACCACTCCATCTACAAATTCATGGATGACACCACTGTTAGAGGCAGGATCTCTAACAACAAAGAAATAGAGTATACATGGAGCATCTTGTGGCTTGTTGCCTCTCCCTTAAGGTCAGCAAAACCAAAGAGCTGGTTAAAGGCTTGCAGAGAAGTGGAAGAGCTCACTCCCTGGAGAGAGGTGGAGATAGCAGACAGCTTTCAGTGGCTCAGTGACTTGTCCTGGTCCATCCATGTCAATGCAATGGCCAAGAAAGTGAAAGGAAGTGAGTCAGTATCTCCACTTCATCAGAAACCTGAGGAAATTTGGCATGTCACCCGCACCACTTATCATCTTCTACAGATTCACCATTGAAAGATGTCTATTTCTGCATAATATGATAACTGCTCCATCCAAGACTGTAAGAACATGCAGAGGGCTGTGAACATAGCTCAGTCTACCCTTTCCCCTTGTTGACCCCATCTCTGCCACTCACCCTAGCTCCACCCTCTTCATGTCCATCTCATCAGGACGATATTCACAATTATGAGGTCAGGTACTCCCCCCCCCCCCCCCCAGATTCATGAACAGTTTCTTTCCCACCATTATTAGACTCCTGAATGAATCCCAAAACAGTAAAATTGTGTTGTTGTTGTTGATGTTCTATACCAACTGATCTTTCTCTGTGTCTTACATGTACTACATATAAAATGTCCACTTGTCTGGTGCAAAACAACCTCTATCACTGCATTTTCAAGTCATGTGACAATAAACAAACAGTGCAAAGCAAAGAAAAGTGGTGGTCCTGAGGTTTTGTAGTTAAGAGGACAAACAAACATCTCTTTATCTGTTAAAATGAGTCTTCCATTGTGCATTATATCCCTGGTGCCACAGGAAAGGCCTTGTTGAGAGAATGCAGTTTACTCTGAGGATAAAGGGAGTAAGCCAGAATTGTGGTGTATGTTTTTACCAAGGATAGGTAGGAAAAGCGATGAGGTCCTCTGAGGAGTTAAGAAGGCGTTTAAGAAGTGGGACAACAGGAGGAGTCACATGATGGAGTAGTGGCTGGTAGGAGAATACCAGCCCTCTCCAGAAAAGAAGGAAAAAAGTGAAGAAAAAACAAAGCCCCAGACACACAAATCACAACAAATAAAAAATAAAGGTGTGGAGAAAATGGCACCTAAGAAAGAAAAGCCAAAAACAATGGGAAGAAAAGAAGAAAGAAAAACACTGGAAGAGAAAGGTGAAGGCCTTACCTGCACGAAAAAGCAGGGACCTGCCGTGGAAAGAGGAGCCCACTCCCCGAGGTTAGTGGTTAGTGGAGGTTAGTGGTTAGTGGAGACCCCGCAGGGTTGCGACCTACCAACCGCAGGACTGCAAAGATGGCTCACGGAGCTAAACAGGGGTGAGCAACTGTGCATGTGCACCGAATGGAGGGGGGGACCAGCTGTGGTGTGAAACTCCACAACTCCAACAGCTGAGAGTGACCCGACAGCAAGGCTCCCAGCTAGAAGATAAAGAAAACAATGGGAACGGGAGGGGTGAGAATGTAAAAAGGAAACTCGAGACACAACAGATAACCAACCTAGAAGAAGAGGACCAACATCAAGACGCCATGGAAAAAAAAAAACCCAACAAACTGAGACAAGCAGCTCAACAAGAAAGTCAGAAGAGATACAGATACAAGGAAGAGAAATAAAAGACACAAACCCAATAGTAGACACAGAAGAAGAAGAAGGAGAAGGAGAACACCAAGCTCCTCACAGAGGAATAGGAGGTAAAATAGATGGACAGTACATAGATTAAAAAAAATTAAAGAACATATGAAAGCATTAAGAGAATGGCTGACTCTAGAATTTAGTGAAATAAAAAGAAAAATGAAAAGTACAGAAGAAAAAGTGAATAGAATAGAGCTGGTCATAACAGATGTAGGGAAAAGATTAGAAAATGTGGAAGAACGTGTAATGGCGGTAGATATGGAAGTGAATGACTTAAAAAGAAAATTGGAAGAAAGTTATAAAAAAGTTAAAGGAACACAGGAGTTGTTAGCTCAGAAGATGGATATAATGGAAAATTATAGGAGGCAAACAATATGAAGATAGTGGGCCTAAAAAAAGATGAAGAAGGCAAAGATATGAAAGAATTTATAAAAGAATGGATCCCAAAAGTCCTGGGAATGCCAGAAATGCAGGAAGGAATGGAAATAGAAAGGGCACACAGAACATTACCCCGAAACCACAGTCTCAACAAAACCCAAGATCCGTTTTAGTAAAATTCCTTAGATACACGACAAGACAAAATATATTGGAGAAGGGAATTAATAAAATGAGAGAAGACAAAAAACCACTGGAATACAAAGGTCAAAAAAAAATTTTTCTACCCAGACCTACGTTTTGAGCTCCTGAAGAAGAGGAAGGAGTTTAATGCAGCAAAATCAATCCTATGGAAGAAAGGCTATAAATTTATGTTAAGATATCCAGCGGTGCTTAAAATAGTGATCCCGGGGCAGCAAAACAGACTGTTCTTGGATCTGGAGAAAGCACGAGAATTTGCAGAACACCTGCAAGATAAAAAGAGAGATGAAAAGATGTAACAAGAACAAAGAACAATGACAAATTACATATAAAGAAGTAAAAATAATGTATAAGTAAGAACTAAAGGAGGGAAGAAAAGGAAAGTAAGGGAGAAAGGGAGAAAAACAAAAAATGAGGAGGAGGTTAAACAATAAATATATAAATAATAAAATTGATAATAAATAAATGAAACATAAAAAGAAAAAGAGAAGAAATGAGGGGGAGCTTTGTTGTAATGGGAAGATAAAAAATATTTTCTGGAGGGAGTTGTGTGGGAGAGAATAACAGTCACTGCAAAATCAGTTGACACCTGCGAACGGGTTCACAGTCCAAATAGAGAGGGGAGTTGTGGTTGCCCAGCAAGGGCTAAGGGGTGACTCAGAGAGGGGGGGACATTTGGGGTTAAGGGAACTTTAGATGTGGGAATGGTTGAAATATTTTATGTTTTAGATATGTTGTCATACAGTGCGTTCAAAAAAAGAAACAGAAATGGAAATGGGGAAAAGGGGAAAGGTAGTGTTGAGGAAGTGAAAATGAGATGTTAACAAAGTATGAAATGGCCAAGTTGAACTATATGACTATAAATATTAATGGAATACATAACCAAATTAAAAGGAAGAGGCTATTAAATTTACCGAAAAAAGAAAAAATTGATATAGCATTTGTGCAGGAAACACATCTAACTGAAGTGGAACACAAGAAATTAAGGAGTGACTGGGTAGGGCACGTAACGGCAACATCCTATAACTCAAAAGCTAGAGGTGTAGCTATATTAATCAATAAAAATGTACCAATCAAAATAGAGGAGGAAATAATAGATCCAGCAGGGAGGTATGTAATGATAAAGTGTCAGATATATTCAGAATTTTGCAATTTGCTCAATATATAACCTTAATTTAACCTTAATTTGGATTCAAAGATGGATAAAACTGGACAAAAGACTAGCAAAAAGAATAAAGTGGCCAAATTTATTGTTAAATCAATGCAGGCAATGAAACTTATGAATATATGGAGGAGGCAGCACCCAAGGGAGAAGGAATACTCATATTATTCAAGTAGGCATAAAACATACTCAAGGATTGTAATGTTTTTGTTGTCAGCCCATATCCAAGGGAGAGTTAGGAAAATGGAATATAAAGCTAGATTGTTATCTGATCATTCACCCCTGTTATTAGCAATAGAACTGGAGAACATCCCACCAAGAACGTATAGATGGAAATTAAACTCCATGCTACTTAAAATGCAGGATTTTAGAGAATTTATTGAGCGCCAAATTAAAATGTACTTTGAAATAAATACGGAATTAGTGAAAGACAAATTTATATTATGGGATGAAATGAAAGCCTTCATCAGAGGGCAGATAATAAGTTATGTAACTAAGATGAAAAAGGACTACAATCGAAACAGCTGGAAAGGGAAATAATAAGTACAGAAAAAGAACTAGCAACAAGGGAAGATACAACAAAAAGAAGAGAATTAGCGGACAAAAAAATAAAATATGAAACACTACAAATGTATAAGGTGGAGAAGAACATAATGAAGACAAAGCAGAAGTATTATGAGCTAGGAGAAAAAAACGCACAAAATACTAACTTGGCAGTTTAAAACAGAACAAGCTAAAAGAATGGTATTGGCATCAAGGAAAAAGGACAAACAAATTACATATAGCCCAACAGAGATCAATGAAAACTTCAAAGAATTCTACGAACAATTATACTGTTCTGAGAATGAAGGGAAAGAAGACAGAATAGATGAGTTTATAGCTAAAATTGAACTACTGAAATTGCAAGAAGAAGAGCAAAACAAATTGATAAAACCATTTGAAATAGAGGAAATACAGGATATATTAAAAAAGCTACTGAACAATAAAATGCCTGGAGAGGATGGACTCCCAATAGAGTTCTATAAAACGTTTAAAGACTTATTAATTCCTCCTCTCTTGGAAGTAATGAACCAGAGAGAAGAAACACAAAACATGCCAGATTCATATAAAACAGCAATAATTACAGTAATACCAAAGATGGGGGAAAGATCCACTAACACCAGCATCGTATAGACCAATATCTCTACTCAACACAGATTATAAGATAATAATTAGCAGATTGGCCGACTGTGTACCAAAAATAGTAAAACTAGATCAAACTGGATTTATTAAGAAAAGATGAACAATGGACAATATCTGTAAATTCATTAACTTAATCCATGCAGTACAAGGAAATGAGATGCCAACAGTGGTGGTGGCTTTAGACGCAGAGAAAGTCTTTGACAGGGTAGAATGGAATTATTTATTCAAAGTACTACAGAGGTTCAACCTACCAGAAAAATATATTAATTGGATTAAAGCATTATATAAGGGACCATTGGCGAAGGTGACAGTAAATGGATATATATCTCGAACCAATTTAAATTAAGCAGGTCAACCAGGCAGGGATGTCCACTATCTCCTTCATTGTTCGCTTTAGCTAAAGAACCCTTGGCAGAACTGAAAAGAACAGAAAATAAAATAAAAGGGATAAAAATAAAAGAGAAGGAATATAAAATAAGTTTATTTGCAGATGACGTCATAGTATGCTTAACAGAACCAGACTTATCAATAAAAGAATTACATAAAAGAAATTGAAGAAATATGGAGAAGTATCAGGGTACAAGATCAACACAAATAAAAGTGAAGCGATGCCAATGAACAATGCGGATTTCACAAAGTTTAAGAAAGAATGACACTGTGTATATTCAAGAGGGAAATGTTTGTGTGTATTTTGATTAATATGGTTCATAGTGTGAAAAATAAAAAATAAACAAATTAAAACTGACCTTTTTAAAAAGTCAGTATTAAACTATTCAATGGTTAAATTTTAGATGTAATTAATGTAACAGACAAATCCATTAATTGAAATAAAATGTGCATATTTTGTTACTGAAATATAAAGAAGTGGGACAACAAAGGTTGTAATCCCTTGGATGCAGGTTGCATGGAAATATAGAAGTGGAAGGATAATATAAATCTCCCATTAACAATCTCTTTTCGGTTATGACACAAGAATCTTCTCAAAGTTTAACTTTTTATATTTTAAAAATAGTAACAACCCATTTCAGCCCAAAAGCCAATGCCGCTCATTTAGACCCAATTAACCTGCAACCCCTGGTACATTTTGAATGTGGGAAAACCCAGCAGACACAGGGACAACGTACAAACTCCTTAAAAGTGAGTTGGATTTTTTTTAATGAGAAAGCACAGACTGGATGGAATAAAATGCTCCCTCATGCTAGAACCTTTCTGTAATTCCCTGTTTCTTCTGTCAATTCCTTTCAGTGCATTCAACACCTAACGATCAGTGGCATTGAAGAATTTCTCCATACAGTCCCCCCCTGCAATATCACTTTGAATTAAAGGTCTGATGTTGACCCACCTTGAATAGTTTCCATCAATACTTCTTGACTATTAAATTTCTGTTTAACTTTACTTGGCCTAAATATATGCTGCTTTATTATTCATTCTGCACAATTGAAATATTTGTCTTTTCGATCATTCTGATAAAGGTCCCTGGCCCACTCTATAAGGCTTAAAAAAACACTATCTAATCACATTTCCAGATTCTAGAGTCCAAGTCAGTAGACAGTATAAAAATCCTACTCAGTTTGTTTCAGAATTGAGGCAAAGGATTGTGTTGAATGGGTGGCAAGAACCTTTCAGTGCATGTTTTGGTTTGTCATGGAAAGAGCATGAAAAATAATTTGCAATTACAGGTATTTGTTTTGAAACTTAGAAGGCTTAACTGTAACGATACAACTTGATACATGTAAGACTGCAGTATATTGGCAACATTCCATAAGTGTCCCTCACCTAGAATATATGTTTGGTTGAATACATTGCTAATTGGCCTGAAGGAATATCTCATGGTCTCCAACTAGGCTGAGACATGAACACATTTAAGGCATTTTCTGCTTCAGAAAGCTGTTTTCTTTTGGGTTTTGGGAGTCTGTGGATGAAATCTGATCACTTGGATTCATATATAGTCATGGAGTTGTATCCCCTTGCCCCCTTGTGTCTGTTGTCACCCTTTGGCCCGTGTACACCATTCCCATGTGCATAGACTAAGTCTTGTATCTTTCTATGCCATAACTACTGTAAATGTCCCTTAAACACAAAGATCTGTCATCAAGGATGCTCACGACCCAGGCCATGCCCTCTTCTCAGTGCTACCATTAGGAAGGAGGGTCAGGAGCCTTAAGACAAGCTCCCAATTATGCAAAAACAACTTATTGCCCTCCATCATCAGATTTCTGAATGGAGAATTAACCATAGACATGACTTCACTTTCTCTTTGCATTAATTTATTTATTAAAAAATGTGATTTACAGCAATTTTTCGCCTGTAAATTCAGCTGCAAAACAAAGAATTCTGTGATTTTCAAGACAATAAATTCTGATTCTTATTCTCATCTTCTCTGGCAGTGAGTTTCAGACAATCAATCACTCTTTGTGTAAAAAAAAATCTTTCTCCTAAATCTCCTTCCTCTCAACTTAAATCTTTGTCCAATTCATTTTGATAGCCCTACCATGATAAAAAAAATGTCTATGCCTATAACTTGGAGCCCAATTAAAATATTAAATACAAATCATGAATGTATGAGGTGAACTCAAGACATTCCAGCACCATGTCTCAGAGCAAAACGTGTTTAACGATCAAGCAATAACTAATTGAAAGAAGGGTGGAATGTTTTTCTGTTATGCCATGGATTTCAGTTTTGTAAGACATGTTAGGATTAACAGAGATTTCCAAAACAAGCTGCTACATACATAAAGATTAGCTCTGGACTGGAAAAATTTAATAGCTTCATTAAAAAAAAGGGTGGCCCAGTTGGTTATAGCAGTTAGAGCAATGCCTTTACAGTGAAAGCGATTGGGTCCAGGGATTGAATCCCACGCTGTCTGTAAGGAGTTTTTACGTTTTCCCCATCTCTGCATGGGTTTTCTTTCGGGCCTCCATTTTCCTTCCACCGTTTGAAACGGACCGGGGTGTAGCTTAATTGGGTGTAAATTGGGCAGCACAGAATCGTGGGCCGAAATGGCCTGTTACCATTGCTCTATGTTTAAATTTAAATTTAAAATTAAAATATCCAGAAGATGTTATTTCATTGAAATAATTAACCTGTTGTCAAACCAATTGGCCTTCATCTATCTTCCAAATTAAATTGGTACTGCATCTCAGACCAATGGTTATTTAAGTTCTGTTGTCTGAGGATAGGCTATCTGATTTCTGACAGGGAGGAATGAGCAGCCTTAGCCAATGTTTCGTGAGATTTCTTGGTAACAATATGGGATGGCCTTCATTCATGCCCATAGGTTACAGAAACAATATTTCTCCCAAATTATCAAACCTCATTTTGATTGAAATCTAACTATTTTAGGAAGGACTATTCAACTTGGAACTAGAAAGTTAAATAGAAAGATTCTGAAGAGCTGGATTCCCTTTCTCTTCACCTCCAGCCTGTTTGTCAACTTGCAAATCCATGAAATTACATGGAAAAAGCACCTATCATTTACCTTGCGGTTTGGTAGGTATTTATTGTCAATATTTGTTTTAAATGGTGCTGAGCTCTTTCTGTCGTCATTGGAAGAGTGCAATTCCTTCCTTAGGACCCAGGCATAGATCATGAACTTACCACCTTGCTTTGTAGAGAAGAGTACTTCCCAATCCTGTGGAGATGTTGCTGGACCTGTATCTAGCAACTTCTGGAGATAGTAAATAGAAGTCCACATTGTGTAATGAAGGAGTCAAAGTTCAAATTTCAAATTTATTGTCAAAGTACATACATGACATCACACACAATGCTGAGACTCTTTTACCTACTAGCCATGCAGAACTTCTACACATTGGTAACTGTGAACTGTACTCAAGAAGAAAGATATGTATGAAAAAGAGAGAAATGCAAACAAATAAAGAAAGTTAAAGAAACTGACTGTGCAAATACAGAAAAAATGTTCAGTACTAAATAATTTGCAAGATAAGAATCCTTAAATGAGTCTTTTAATTGAGCTTGTAGTTCAGAAGTCTGAAGGTTGAGGGGTAGAAACTCTTCCTGAACCTGGTGGTACAAATCCTGTGGCATCTATCCCTTTTTCCTGATGAAAGCAATGAGAAAAGAGTGTGTGCTAGGTGATGTGGATCCTCGATGATTGATGCTGCTCTCTGATGGTTGCGTTCCATGTTTTCGATGGAGGGTTTTGCCTGTGACATACTGAGCTGCATTTTCTGCTCTGAGGTATTTGTACTCCCATACCAGGCTGCGATACAGCCAGTCTGAAGGTTCTGACCCAGAATGTTGACTGCCCATTTCTCTCCATGAATGCTGGCTGACCTTCTGACTTTCTCCAGTGTCACAATATTTGCCCAGAATTCCAGCATCCGCAGTTTCTTGTGTTTCTCCTGTAATATTTTGCCTTTAATGCAGATTAATTGGACCAGAACTGAAGAATGATGATGTATATTGGTTCATCATTACTGTAACTTTTACAAACACCCAATCACATAACAAATGCATAAATGATTAAGATTTCAGATTTCAGATTTATTCAGAGTACATACATGACATCACATAAAACCCTGAGATTCTTTTCTGTAGGCAAGACAGAATTTTCACTTATTGGTTGTGCAAAAAAAACCCTGTTCACAGCGTAAAACATGTAAACAAATAGGACAGTAAACAGATAATGAATATAAAGAAACCAATTGTGCAATACAGAGAGAATAAAAATATTCAATGAAGTGCACAAGAATTCTTAAATAAGACCTTAATTGAGTTGGTGGTGGAGGAGTCTGATGGTGGAGGGGTAGCAGCTGTTCCTGAACCTGGTGGTGTGAGTCTTGTGGGACCTATGCCTCTTTCCTGATGCAGCTGTGAGAACTGAGTGTGTGCTGGGTGGTGTGCATCCTTGATGATTGCTGCTGCTCTTCGCCGGCAGAGTTCCCCGTAGATGTTCTCAATAGTGGAGAGAGTTTTGCCTGTGATATCCTGGGGTGTGTTCACGACCTTTTGCAGGGTTTTATGCTCAGGGTTATAGGTGTCCCCATACCAGTCTGTGCTGCAACTGGTCAGCACACGTTCTACAACACATCGATAGAAATTTGCCAGGGTTTCTGATGTCATACCAAACCTCTGCAAACTCCTGAGGAACTAGAGGCGCTGACGTGCTTTCTTCATGATGCATTTTGTGCGTTGGGTCCAGGCAAGATAGTGATAACCAAGAACTTAAATTTGTTCACCCTCTCCACCTCTGATCCCCCAGTGATCACTGGATTGTATCCCTCTGGCTTTCCTTTCCTGAAGTCAACAATCAACTCCTTAGTTTTGATGACATTGAGTGCAAGGTTGTTGTTGGTGCACCATTCAGCCAAGTTTTCAATCACCATCATGTATGCTGACTCATCACCTTTCTTTTTAAGTTTGTCGATTTATTTGGCATTTGAATTTGTTCCATTTGGACAGGCTGAATGGCTGTAGTTTAGTTCTGACAGTGGGCAATGAGTCTTTGGTTGATTTGCTGAAATGATGAAAAAGTTGGAATACCATAGGCACAGATTGCAAGTTGAGCCTTCTGTGGCCCACTTTCCTGAATACCTTGATCCTGCTGTATTCTCAGATAGCCTTCTTCACTGTCCACTATACCACCAATTGTGGTGTCAATGGAAAACTTAGTAAAGCATGCCATTACATGTAGATGATGGACAACAGAGGACCCACACCGATTCCTTCAGCACACCACTGGACACCGGATTCCAATCTGAAAAATCAACCCTCCGCTCCCTCCTTCCTTCCACCAAGCCAATTTTGTATCCATTCAGCTACCTTACCCTGGACCCCATATGAACCGGGCCAGTCTGCTGTGAGAAAATTGGGATGTTTTCATGAAAGAATTCCACTTTGGTTCCTCAATGATTAAATTTCAAATTGTAAAGATTGAAGATTTTTTCCTCAAATTGGTGAGTGATGAAAGTGTCGGAATCTGCTGTAGAATGTAATCAGCTAAGTTTGATGATTTTTTTTTAAAAATTTTTTATTTTTCACACCATAAAACACATTGACCAAGATACATACATTTTCCTTTTCAAATATATACAGTGTAGTTTTCTTCCCCCCCTCCCTCTTCCCATCCCACCCTCCCTACCTCCCCTCCCATTCATTTTTAAAGTACAGAATCTAAGATACATTAAACCAGTCAAACAATGTTGTCACTCAATAAAACTAAACAAGAAATTCTTCTTTTCATTTCCTTCTCCTTCCGTAAGTTTGATGATCTTGATTGCACTTTATATAGCCTTTTCCTGAAAGAGGTCAGCAGACCAAATGTTTCTCAGGGCTGGAAAAAACTTGGGAGTTTGTTGAAGAGCTTTGTGCCTTTTCACAAAGAAGGCTCACCTGCTTCAAGATCCGACATGGGAATCAAAGATGAGACACTTCCACTGAACAGAAGTCTGCCAGCATTTAAAAGTTTAAGAAGGAAGTGATGAGGAATGGTGTGGAGGGGGAGGATGGGGGGGGGGGGGGGGCAGCAGGAAGAGGAAAATGTCTCTTGTAAAATTGCTGCTAAATGACATAAAATGTCTTGAAATGTTGAGCACCAAAATTGCCTTTTTTTGCTCAAGCTCTAATGCACCTCGCTGTCTTCATTCACGCTGATCCAGGAAGGAAAGCAAGAAAGTGGGCAGGTATAAGAGCTCTAGTGACGAAGGTGAGTTGACCTAAATCTCCTCAGCTTTCAAGGTCGACTCACAAAAGTCCTGATAAGCCCGATGAAGATATCATTGGTGTACTGTGGCACAGTGAATAAATCCCCTGGCCCTTTTTGACATTTAGAATTAAGTAATTTTGGTCTAATTGGCAGCCTCGTGCCGACTAGGTGCTGCATAAAAGCCAGTGTATAACCTGAATAAGGTTGTTTTGTTTATATCAAAATAAACTCATAAGTGAATTTTATTTCATATCATGCAAAATAAGTATGAAAAAATTCTTGGCTTATTTATGTTTATACATTTGGGCAACCAGTTGCTACATCACACTCTTTGAAGATTTGACACTTTATGTGATGGAGTTGTTCATTTGATTATTTTTTTTGTTGCTGTATTTTACATTTAGTTTATCCCTAAATTAATCCCTAAACCATTGTTATTTTAAAAAGTAGAAGAAATAAATGGGCACACTATTTTCTAAATGAGGAGAAAATTGAAAATTCCCAGATGCATAGAAACCTGGGAGTCCTTGTGCAGGATACCCTGAAGATAAATTTGCAGGTTGAGTCAGTGGTCAAGAAGGCAAATGCAATGCTGGCATTTATTTCAAGAGGAATAAAATATAAGAGCAGGGATGTGATGGTAATGCTTTATAAGGCACTGATGAAACCTCTCTTGGAGCATTGTGAGCAGTTTTGGGCTCCTCATTTAAGAAAAGATGTGCTGATTTTAGAGAGGGTTTGAGGAAGTTCTCAAGGATAATTCCGGCAATGAAAGGGTTATCAAATTTGGAATGTGGTCTGAAATTTTGGCCTTTACTCATTTGAATATAGGAGAATGAAGGGGGATGTCATTGAAACATTTTGAATATTGAAAGGCATGGACGGAGTAGATATAAAATGGGTTTTTTCCCACTTGCACAAGAGGACACAACTTCAAGATTGAAGGGCATCCTCTTAGAACAGAGATGTGGAGGAATTTCCTTGACAAGGGTGAAGTAAATCTGTGGAATTTTTTGTTACAGGTAGTTGTGGAGGTCAGGTCATTGGATGCATTTAAGACAGAGATGATAGGTTCTTGATTAGCCAGGGCATCAAAGATTATGGGGAGAAGGCTGGTTGAATGGGAAAATTAATCACCTCATGATTGAAATAGGCAGGGACAGGATGATAGCTTTTTACTTGTATTTTAACATTTCTTGACACAATGGTTGTGTCTTCTATTACCAAGTGATCGTTGGTCAATTGCTATTGGACTCAATTGTTTCTTCCAGGATTTTCCCAAGGAGTATTCAAAGATGCAGACACACACTCACAGACACATAAGTACATACATGTGCATAATTATTTAAGACATTTAAACTGGAGCATTCAAAGAAAAACTTTATTTACTTTTTCCAGCAGCTGTTATCCCTTGTTTTTTGAATAGGTTCACTGTACTTGCCTCGATTAATGATGCAGGTTTAATAGGTGCGTTTTAATCTCAGCTCTCTGCTGAGCTAAATATTTTGGACAAAAATAGCCCAGACAAGACTTTATCACCTTATTGATCCAGTTGGATGTTGGTTGACTTGTCACTAGATGTGGTGGTGTGGAAAGCATTATTCTTAGATTTCCCATCACAATCTCTATTCTGCAATGGATAGCAAAGTGTAGGTCTGAAATGGAATGTCAGTTGATGCTGACAGCATCATCCATGTCAGAATAGAATTGAGCTAAAGTTGATGATTGGATTAATTTTAAGCAGTCTATCATTTGTAGCTGACAGATGTGCTTGTCTGTACAAGTGCAGAATATCTGAGCAGGTGGAATAAGATAATAAGAGCATACCAGCAGGAGTGGTCCATTCAGCCCCTCAAAGTTGACCACCAATCAATTTGACTTTGGCTGATCTGCCCCAGGCCTGATTTCATCTCCTATGTCTGTTCTCCATAGCTTAATTCCCCAATCTTCCAAAAAATGGATCTGCTGTCTGTAGAGTAGATAAAAGCTCACACTTGACTGGAGGGAGAACTAATGCTTTTATTAGTTTACAACACAAGTAGGATTCATGAACAGACTTCAGAGAGATTCAGGGTTTAGGCGGGAAACTAGGGTTATATACAGGCTCCTGGAGGAGGAGCCGGGAGGCGGGACCATTCGTCAGTATAGGACACTGTCTTGTAAATTTTCCACAACTCTCTCGGGCAGAGAATTCCATGAATTCTCATCTCTGCTTTTAAATGATGGATCCTGATCTTGCAAGTATGCAAAATAAACAGAAAATGCTGGAAAAGTTCAGGAGGTCAGAACATCTGTGGAGGGACAAAACTAATGTGTCTGTATAATATTGAGTACGAGCAAGGAGCAGTAGTTCAATGTTTTAGCTCTGTGCTTTACTATTTGTGTCACTGCACCTCACAATCCGATACGTCAATGGCCAACGGAATTGACCCTGCCTCAGTAATGCTCTGCAGTGTTGTGACAACAGAGCTGAATTAGTTTTCGTTTTTAGAATAACAATTGAAGCTTGATCTGAATCCACAGTTCCAAGAAAGTTGCAATTATTAGAAAAGATAAGACAACCAACTGACAAAGTGCAATACCTTCCTCAATCTCCAGCTTCTGTTTATCTCCTGCATGTACCTGCATAGATTTTTACACCCTGGCAGTTATTATTTAATATTCAGACCAGGTGTATGGTTGTTTGCTCTTACAATCCAACTACAGCACAGCTACCTCCAGACAAAGAGAGAAATGAACGTCAAGAACAAATGAACCCCTGCACTGTGAATGTGATGAGTTGGGGGTTTTCAGAATTGGAGATTCAAAGGGATGCATTTCTGAATATCTTGAATATATTTAAGAAATTCTGGGGTAGAATTCTTCACTTTAAAAAAAATAACAAATGCTTTTTACTGGCTGATTTTTTTCCTTGTTTTGAGCAATCAATTCAGCGAACACATGAATGGTAATTTTTCAACAACTTGAAGAGGAATGCGTCGATGTGTAAACTGCTTATTGGGAACATTGGAAGATGGTGGGAGAGAACAGCCCCAAGGCTAAAATGATATATAGTAAAGTTTAAATTAAATAAAGGAAGAAGGGTGACTGAAGGAGAATGAAAGTAAATCACTAAAATCTGTAGACACGATGGTTGAAGTAAAACAAACACACAAAATACTGGAGAAGCTCAGCAGGTCAAATAGTGTCCTTTACGTAGCAAAGGTATATAAATGTTTCAGTATTAAGTCCTTCATCAAGGTATGAGAGAATGCCCCGGCAGGCGTACAAACAAAAGGGTGGGCGGGAGAGGGGTGGCAAAGCAGAAGATGATAGGGGAGGGAGAGTACAGCAGCAAAGAGAGGGAGGAGGGATGGCTAGGTGGGTAAGGGGGAAGGGAGGGGAGAACTGGAAAGACAGGAAAGGGAGAGGGGAAAGAAAAGATGAGCAAGTTTAGCAAAAAGCAAAGAAATCAATGTTAAAGCCATTTGGCTGGAGAGTGCCCAGATGGAATATAAGGTGTTGTTCCTCCAATCTGCAGGTGGCCAGGGTGAGATAGTGTAAAAGTCCATGTACAGACATGGAGGAGTGACTCAGAATTGAGATGGTTGGCTACTGGGAGTTGCTGTTGTTGTGGAAGGAGAGGAGGTACTAAGTGAAGTGATCTTCCAATCTGAAACTGGTGTCGTTAATGTAGAGAAGGCCACAAAGGGAGCACACCGGGTGCAGTAAATAAGTCCTGTGGATATATGTGAAGTGTTGCTTCACTTGAAAGGCCTTTTTGGGGCACCGGACAGTGGTGAGGGAGGAGGTGTGGGTGCAAGGGTTGCATTTCCTTCAGGCACAGGGAAAGGTGCTGGTGGGGTGGGGGGTGATAGGAGTGGAGATATGAGTGCATGAGTGAATCACCAAGGGAATAGTTCCTATGGAAGGCTGAGAGGGGAGGGTAAAGAAAAATGTGTCTGGTGGTGGCATCCTGTAGTATGTGCTGGAAATTTCAGCAGATAATATGTTGGATGCTGGGGCTGGTGGGAGGTGATGATGAAGGGGTATTCTATTTTTTTGTTGCATCTGTGGGCAGAGGGTGGCAGGGCAGATGAGTGAGATATAGAGAAAATAGAGGGCTGAGGTAGTTAGGTGGTGGTGGATGAGGAGAAGCCACTTTTGTAGAAAAAGGCAGACATTTCAGAGATCCGGACGACAAGACCTCAAATTGAGGACAGATGTGGCGGAGATAGAGAAATTGAGAGAAGATGGAATCCATGCAGAGGACAGGGTGTGAGTAAGTGTAGTCCAGGTAGCTGTGGGAGTTAGATGGTTTGTAGAATATGTCAGTGGTGTTATAAGATCAAACCAGCATATCACACAGGGGTAAAGATGAACAATTACTTTATTAACAAAAATTCACCTTCAAACTTTAATTCAAAATCCCCCCTTTTATAACAATGCCCACTGGTTACTATGCAAATTTTATAACAGTGTAAAATTAATAAATTCTCCAGTCTAAATATAACATATGCAATTAAAGTCTGTTATATTTCCAACTAGCCCACAGAAAAACTTAGACACAAAACAAACACAAAACACACAAGACTCACAAAACTTCAATCTCAACTGAAGCAAAGATCATAAACAAAATTCAGTTTGTTTGGTAAACTGAAGCCAAAAGATCTTTGAGAGAGAGAGAGAGAGAGAGAGAGAGAGAGAGAGAGAGAGAGAGAGAGAGAGAGAGAGAGAGAGAGAGAGAGAGAGAGAGAGAGAGCAAAATTCAAACTTGTCTTCTTGTGTTGTTTGCAGAGAGAGGAACAATAGCTTGGTCCGGATCCTTCTGGCTGCCTTTGGAATGTTCATCCCCTTTTGAAATCCCAACATTCTAAACTGTCCTCCAGACAATGACTCATGCTCTGGGGCTTCTTCCACTCCACAGCACCACCCAGGGGTGGTTTATCATCCACGTCCAGAAATTTTTAGATCACTTTCTGCACATGCCCAGTCTGTTTCCCACTCTCTCAGCAGTCCAACTTTACCCTTGATCTCTAAGGCAAACTATCACTTTTTAACATAAAATCACACAACACATAGGTCAATACACCGCACAGAACTCCAACATCTTGCCTGCTAAAAAAAAATTTTGGTCCACAAGACATTTTTAACAAATAATGGAAGTATTACATAAATAAAATAAAATAAACACTCTATTTTGTTTACAGTAAGTATGTGATTAGATTCATATCTACCCAGATTAACATCTTGACAAACAATCTGTTATTATGTTATCCATCCCCTTTATGTGTGTAATAATTGAATCATACTCTTGTAATAGTAAACTACAGTTCAATAACTGTCTGTTCTTATTTTTTATTTTAGACAGAAAAACTAATGGATTATGATCAGTATTTATTATTAATGTTTTTTGAGCAGTACAAATATACACATTAAAATGTTGCAACACTAAAACAAGCGCTAATAACTCCTTCTCAATGGTTGAATAATTTCATTGATGGTCGTTAAACCTTTTCAAGAAGTATGAAATAGAATGTTCTACTCCATCACCATCCTTCTTCTGTAACAGTACAGCACCAACCACTTCATCACTGGCGTCCACGGCTAAAGAGAATGGCTTTTCAAAGTTAGGGGACACAAGTACAGGCTGATGGCATAAAATGGCTTTTAACTTCAGAAACTCTTTCTGGCATGCATCTGACCAGATAAATTTTTCTTTCTTTCCAAGTAGTTTTGTTAACGGGAGTACAATTTCTGCAAAGTTTTTACAAAATCTACGATAGTAGCCAATCATACCTAGAAATCTCCGAAGAGCTTTCTTACTACCGGGGATAGGGAATGCAGTGACAGCCAATACTTTTGCTCCAACCAGTGCCACCTGACCCTGTTCTACCACATACCCAGATAAATTACAGTAGCATGTCTAAACTCAATCTTGTGCAAATTCACTGAGGTGTGCTTCCACCAGTCTCTGAAATAACTGCTCAAATTCAAGCATCTGTTTTTCCCATGTATCTGTACTAATTACTAAATCATCGATATAGGCTCCTGTGTGCTCTAAACCCTGAATTACTGCATTAATCATTCTCTGAAGTTTGCCAGGTGCATTTACAATCCCAAAGGTATAACAAATGCAGAAATCTCCTTGCCTTTCTCTGTCAAAGTAACACACCAGTATACTTTTAAGAGATCAATCTTTGTAAGAAACTTAACCTTCCCCACCTTATCTATATAATCATCTATTCTGGAAATAGGGAATGCACCAGTGTTTGTCACCATGTTTACCTTTCGATAATCTGTACAAAACCTAATTGAGTCATCTGGCTTAGGCACCAGAACACAGGGTAAACTCCAATTTGAACTTGATTTTCAGATGATGTCATTTTTGAGCATATAATCCACCTCTTTGATCCAACAATCTGCTCTTTTCCTGATTAACTTGGTAAGGATGCTGCTTAATAGGCTTAGCATCACTGATCTCCACATCATGACAAGCCACAATAGTTCTTGGAACATCTGGGAATAAATCCTTAAATTTCATAAGTAATGTCTTCATTTCTTCCCTTTCTGATTTAGTCAAATGTATTAACTTGATGTCTAAGTTTTGCAAAACTATAGAATTTTCCAACCTGGGTCTTATCACTTTCTGTGCTCCATGACCTTCCACGAAACTTATCTCCTCCTTACTTTCCTCTATAACTAGCACCTTGGTTGGAATCCTAGTCTCCTTGTCAGTCATTTTCTCAAAGTAAGGTTGAAGCATATTCACGTGACAGACCTGTGTCTTTCTTCGATGATCAGGCATCTCAATGACATAGGTGACCGGGTTAATTTTTGATTTCACCTTATATGGTCCTGAAAATTGAGCTCTCAAAGGGTTTGACTGCATTGGAAACAAAACCAATACTTTGTCGCCAGGATTAATGTCCCTAATTTTTGCTTATTGATCATAGCGCATTTTAATTTTTCCCTGAGCAGTTTTAAAATTTTTCCTTGCCATTTTGCAAGCCTAATGCAATCTGTTTTTAAATTTGAAAACATAATCCAACAGATTTGATTGTATATCATTATGTATCCACTGTTCCTTCAACAATAGACTTCATGACCAAACATCAACTCAAATGGACTAAAGCCAAGAGACTCCTGAGTTGCCTCTCTAAAAGCAAACAATAACAAATGGATTACTTCATCCCAATTCTTTTTATTTTCCACGCAATAAGCCCTCATCATATTTTTCATAGTTAAATGGAACCTTTCCAAGGCCCCTTGACTTTCAGGATGATAGGCAGACGACACAAATTGATGGGCTCCCAATTCATACACCATCTGTTGAAATATTCGAGACATAAAATTACTCCCTTGGTCTGATTGAATTTCCCTTGGTAGGCCAAACAGTGTGAAAATTTTTTAGCACAGCCTTCACAATCATATTCGCTTTAATGTTTCTCAGGGGAATAGCTTCTGGAAACCTTGAAACTGTGCACATGAGTGTTAACAAAAATTCATTTCCTGCTTTGGTTTTTGGCAATGTGCCAACACAATCCACTATCACTTTTGAGAAGGGCTTCCTGAAAGCAGGGATGGGTTGTAAAAGTGCCACTGGCGTTCCTTGATTAGGCTTGCCCACGACTTGACAAGTGTGACAGGTCCTACAAAAGTTCACAACATCCTTTCTTAATTTTGGCCAATAAAACTGTTTCCTTATCTTTTCTACCGTCTTCTTCACTTCAAGATGACCTCCAAAAGGTGTACTATGAGCCAACTTTAATATTTAATTCCTGTAAGTTTTGGGAATTACAACTTGCCTTATTACCTCCCAGTTTTCACTGGAAAGTATCATGTGGTCTCCACTTTCTCATCAATATTCCATCTTGAACAAAGTAACCTACTGGCACAGTTTCATTTTCCTGGTTAGACAGAATCTTATCTCTTATCCCAGCAAGATCAGGATCATGCTTTTGTCTGGCTATTAATTCTTCTTTTGACAACAGCAAAGCTGGATCCTTAGGTTTGTCATCAATACTTGCCTCCACTACAGGATCATCACAGACTTTCTCTACCTCTACCTTTTTTCTAGATATGGCTCTAGTAATGGCACACACAGGGTAGATTTCCAAATCCTTTTCGGACTCATAAACCAATGGCTTACTTATGAGTTTCACTGCAGGTATGACTTTACCCTCTGCTAAATCATTTCCTAACAAAAGAGAAACTCCATCCACTGGTAGATTTGATCTTATCCATATCATAATCGGGCCATTAACTAAGTCTGATTTCATCACTATTCTATGCAAAGGTATAGGCCACACATGTCAAACTCTGGCCCTCGTGGCCCGCGATATAATTATATTTGGCCCGCAAGATCATATTAAATAAATATTAAAGTTGGCCCGCTGGCCGCTGCGCCAGTATAGCGCATGCACACTGAAGGTGAAAATGAAGACGCCGGAGGTGTGGAGGGATCTCAGAGTCCCGAATCCCGAGGATCGGAGCGCCGCATTCAGCCCGCCAGGCTCCCGGACACACAGACGCAGCTGGAGTTGGGGACCATCCTCACTAGGTCTGCGCTTCAGCAGTGACACCGGACCGAATGTCTCGTTGGCGATGCCTTCCCTCTCGCTCCGTGCGCGGTGGACCCTGCCTCCCGCTCCTTTTGTTGGAGACGAGCCCGGTGCCGTGAGATCGCAGTTTAATCCCTCTCCAACCATGGGAGGGGGGTGGGAGCAACGCGCTCTTCTCAGCCAATTCCTCCACCGCCCCGGACGCCGGCGTTTCAACGGGGGGTTCGGGTGCCTTTGTCAGGCAACCGACCTGTTGGTCCAAGACAAGGGGAGAGCGTACAAACTCCACACAGACAGCACCTGAACTCGGGTAAACGTGGAGCTGCGACCCCACATTCCACATCAGGACTTGTGTAAGATTGGGAGCAGTGAGATGGAAGCTTATTTTGTTCCTGTGATTTAAGCCTTTCTTGGGTTGGGGGGGGGGTCCTTCTCTGACCACTTGCCTAACAATTAACCTAATCAGATGTGGAGTTACCACAATACAACAGTTCTCAACCTTTTTCTTTCCACTCGCGTCCCTATGCCATTGGTGCTCTGTGATTAGTAAGGGATTGCTTAAGGTGGTCTGTGGGTGGAAAGAAAAAGTTTGAAGACCACTGCTTTAATCATCCCTCATTGACTCGTCATGTGCACGGTTTCAGAACGTTAAAGGAAATGGGCCAATGACAATGACAATGAAAGAGTTTATCCAAAACTATTATTAAACATTTATTTTAATAAGAAAAAGTTTAACATTACATATGTTGAAAGAAGAGAAAACATGCAGATGTTGTTGAAAATTTTCAATAAATATTTAGTTTGGCCCTCGACTTAGTCCAAGTTTTTAATTTTGGCCCTCCGTGAATTTGAGTTTGACACCCCTGGTGTAGGCTCTGCTTCACCACCAATGCCTTTAATTAAATTTACATCTCCAGTATGGGTCTCCTCACCAAAATTCGAAACGTTGCTTACTATAAGTGATTGGGCTGCTCCAGTATCCTGCAGGATTTTAACTGGCTCTTGACTGGATCCTTCTTTAACCGAAATGAAACCTTCAGTCATAAATGGTTTAAAAATATCTCTAACTTTCTCACTCTGAACACAGGCAGTTGGTACCACCATTTTCTCTTTCTTCCTTTTCAGTACAGAACAATTTGCTATTTTGTGCCCTGGCTTCTTACAATAGTGGCAAATAACACTTGAAAAGTTTTCCTTCACACATTTCTCTTCCTCTCTTCCTTTAACCTCACCTAGATTTTCTTTCTACTCTACTTGGATTATCAGCAGTATTCCTTTGAAAGGTTTTCCCTAGCGTCCACTTAGATGTGGGTTAAAGCATATTCCTCTGCAAGTTTTTATATTTTTCTCTGCCAAGTACACTTGAATATTGTCAGGAACACAATTTTTAATCTTCTCAATCAGAATAATTTCCCTCAATAAATCAAAGTCATTTTCTACTTTCATTGAGGCACACCACCGATCAAAACACACAACGTTCCTATAAGCAAAATCCAGGTAAGATTGGGTTGCTGCTTTTTTAAAACTCTTGAACTTTTGTCTATAAGCCTCTGGGACTAGTTCATAAGATCGGAGTATAGCCTGCTTTACAAATTCGTAATCAGCTGCTTGTTGTACCGTGAGACACAAATACATCTGTTGGGCTTTCCCTTTAAGAACACTTTGTAGCAGGAGTGACCACTGGTCTGGTGGCCATTTTAAGTTTACAGCTACTTTCTCAAAATGCTGAAAATACTGGTCTATTTCAGCTTCCTCAAATGGAGGAACTAACCTCTACTGACCAGAAACCTCTCCTCCTGACTTGCATGTGGGTTTTGGGCTTCTCCCTCTCTACATTTCAGCTTTAATTTAGCTAGTTCTAGCTCATTCTTTCATTCTTTCTCTCTTTCCTCCAACTCTAGTTTTCTCAAAGTCAACTTTACTTCCTCTGAAGTTTTCTCCTTTGGAAACAGTTCTAATGCAGCTTCTTCAAATACCCCTTTTCCTACATAGTGCTTAACAATCTTTTGGGTAATTTCCTTTTTTTCCATCCCAGTCCTTACTGTAAGAAGTTTTAACCTGCCAACTATAACTATCAGTTCTGACATTTTAGCCATTTTTAAATTAACCACTGAAGGTCAATGAACTGGTCAATATTCATAGTTGCTGGTTTTTCTGCTGGTGATTCATACACTCACCATTTATTTTTAATTTCAAGCTGGAGGTTGAGTCAAACTCAGATGACTGATAACTAAACACAAGTCAATTGCCCCTAAAATTTCCAAATTGGTTTGATCCCAGATGATACCCCGAAATTATGTTACAAGATCAAACCAGCAACCAAAAATAAAGCATATCACACAGGGGTAAAGATGAACAATTACTTTATTAACAAAAATTCACCTTCAAACTTTAATTCAAAATCCCCCCTTTTATAACAATGCCCACTAATAACTAAGCAAATTTCTATAACAGTGTAAAATTAATAAATTCTCCAGCCTAAATATAACATATGCAATTAAAGTCTAAGTTATATTTCCAACCAGCTCACAGAAATACTTAGACACAAAACAAACACAAAACACACAAGACTCACAAAACTTCAATCTCAACTGAAGCAAAGATCATAAACAAAATTCAGTTTGTTTGGTAAACTGAAGCCAAAAGATCTTTGAGAGAGAGAGAGAGAGAGAGAGAGAGAGAGAGAGAGAGAGAGAGAGAGAGAGAGCGCACAAAATTCAAAGTTGTCTTCTTGTGTTGCTTGCAGAGAGAGGAACAATAGCTTGGTCCGGATCCTTCTGGCTACCTTTGGAATGTTCATTCCTTTTTAAAATCCCAACATTCTAAACTCTCCTCCAGACAATGACTCATGCTCTGGGACTTCTTCCACTCCATAGCACCACTCAAGGGTGGTCTATCGTCCAAGTCTAGAAATATTTAGATCATTTTCTGCACATGCCCAGTCCGTCTCCCACTCTCTCAGGAGTCCACCTTCACCTTGGCTCTCTAAGGCAAACTGTCACTTTTTAACATAAAACCACACAACACATAGGCCAAAACACAACACAGAACTCTGTAACAGTGGAAAGCCTGTATCCTGAGATGGAGACAGAGAGATCTAGGAAGGGAGAGTGCTATCGGAGATGGACTTGGTGAGTTTGAGATTGGGGTGGAACTTGGCCACAAAGTGAATGAAGTTGACAAGCTCATCAGGGTGCATGAGGAAACCCCGATGTAGTTGTTGATATACTGGAGGAAGAGTTGAGGGGTCTTGCCTGTGAGGGTTGTAGCATGGATTGGTCCACAAGGCCCACAAACAGGAAGATATAGCTGGAAAACGTGCGGGTACCCATGACTACACCTTTAATTTGGAGGAAGTGAGATGAGTTAAAGGAGAAATTATTTTGAGTGAGGACAAGTTCTGCCAGGTGGAGGAGGGTGGTGGTAGAGGGTGACTGATCAGGTATTTGGTCCTGGAAGAAGTGAAATGCTTTCAGATCTTCTGTGTGGAAGATGGAGGTATAAAGGAATTGGACATCCAGTGTGATGATGAGGGAGTCCAGTTTGGGGAATTTCAAGTCATTGAGGAGTTGGAGGTCAAGTGAGGTGTCATAGATGTAGTTGGGGAGGAATTAGAATAGAGGAGAAAAGATAGAGTCAAGGCAAGATGAAACTAGTTCAACTTGTTGGAGAAGGTGGACAAAATGAAGCAGAAGCTTTACACAAATATTATGAAATTTGAGAAGCTATATCCTGTTTAAGATCAGCATATACTTGGAAATTGAATGAGAAAACACAAAAGACTACTATATTATTCAGGCCTATCTGGAAAATTGAACACAGTCAGGGAACGGGGGACTGCAGTGGAGGCAAAGAAATGTGTAAACCCACAGGCGGCAATGAAGGTCCACCACAAAGTGAGTAGAGAGGACAAGTAGTGGCCTGCTGATCATGTAAAGTTCCAACATGAAATTGACAAGTTAAAAGCACATCAAAGTGGTATCATGTGCACTTTCAGAACTACAGGGCTGGATAGGGGAATAGATTGGGGAGAATTGGATGAGATAGTTCAGAAGTATAGCGGGAGATAGGAAGGTAGCTGGATATTGGAAACCATAGGTTACTGGCAAGGGTCCTACTATGTCCACATGGATGTGGTCGAACCTTTGTTCTGTGAACTTGAAGGGCTGAGGTGAGGTCTTGGTGGTCTTGATACCTTGATTGTTTGGCACTGTGTGCATGCCTTCGCCCATCTGCTGACCTGTTTCTTCAATCCATGTCACACGTACTTGCTGGCCACCAGCTGGACCGTGGTCCTGATGGATGGGTGAGCCAGTCCGTGAATGGGGTTGAAAACCTGTCATATCCAAGCCACCGGGACGATGGGTCTGACCTGACTGGTGGCACACAGGAGCGTGGTGTTACCTGCACCGACTGAGATGTCCTGGAGCTCCAGTTCCGATATAGCAGTCCTGTATTGGGGCATCTCCTCATCTTTGTTGTGCCTCTGCCAGTGCCACGAAGTCCACTCCCCTCGATAGTGTGTGGATACTTTGCCTGGACAGTGCGTCGGCCACCATGTTGTCCTTGCCGAGACGTGCCTTACATCTGTGGTGTACTCTGAGATGTAGGTTAGATGTCATTGCTGGTGGGCCAACCAGAGGTCCAAGATCTTAGCCAAGGCAAAAGTCGGGGGCTTGTGATCTGTAAAAGCCATGAAGGACCTACCCTCTAGGAAGTAGCTGAAGTGGCCAATGGTTAAGTAAGCGCAAGTAGCTTTCTGTCAAAAGCACTATACTTCAGTTCTGGAGGCCACAGATGTTTGTGAAGGAAGCCAGCGACCATTAACTTCCTTTGATTTGCTGCTCCAGAACTCCGCCGATTGCTGTTCCTGATGGATACACCATAAGGGCCATTGGAGTGTCTGACCTGGGTTGTGCCAGGGGAGTGGCATCCACCAGGGCTTCCTTGGCCTTCATGAAGGCTTGCGCTGACTCCTTTCCCCAGGTGATATTCTTTGCCTTACCTGCCATCCAAGCGAACAAGAGCCGCATGATCTGGGCAGCTGAGGGGATGATCCTTTGATAAAAATTGATTATCCCCACGAGCTGCTGTAGTACCTTGATTTTGGCCTTGGGAATCTTTGGATGGCCTCCACTTTACTGGGTAGCGATGTGGCTCTCTCCCTGGTTATCCTGTGGCCCTGGAAGTTCATCACCTTCCATTTGGCTGGGTTGATCTTCAGGCCGAACTCACTCAGTTGGGTGTAGAGGTTGCAGAGGTGTGCCATTTGCTCCTGTTGGTTCCTGCTCACCACCAGGATGTCGTCTAGGTACACGAAGGTGCCGTCCAGTTCTCAACCCACTGCGTCCATGAGTCGCGACGTTCTTTAGCCCAAACAGCATTCAGAGAAATTTGAAGAGGCTGAACAGGGTGATAATGGCAGTCTTGAGGATATTATCAGGGTGTACCAGGATCTGATGATATCCCCATACAAGGTCCACCTTGGAGAAGATCCTTTCACCATGCAGGTTAGCCGCAAAATCTGGGATGTGCATCATGAGGTACAGATCCAGTGTAGTGGCCTCGTTGAGCCGCAGTAGTTGTCACACGGTCTCCAGCCACCAGTTGCTTTAGGTACCATGAGCAGGGGAGAAGCCCATGGGGGCTGTCCGACCGCCATACAATGTTGAGCTCCTCCAGCTTCTTGAATTCCTCCTTTGCCAGCTGGAGCTTCTCCAGAGAAAGGCGTCTTGCCCTTGCATGGAGCAGCAGGCCCTGGGTCAGGATGTGGTATTGTACTCCATGTTGGGGCATGACCGTGGTGAAATGGGGGGGAGACCACTGCAGGGAACTTGGACAGGACCCTGGCGTACTCATTGTCTGATCTCTGTATGGAGTCCAGGTCGAATGCTGTGAGCCTGGCACCTTTGAGGGGGAAGGTTTGAAAAGTCTTGTCATGGACCAATCTCCTTCCCTTGAGGTCCACGAGCAGGTTGTGGGCACACAGGATGTCTGGCCTGAGGAGCCGCTGTTCCACTGCGGCCAGCGTGAACACCCATGAGAAGAGGCTGCCTCCCAACTGCATTTGGACCTTGCGGGTATCATAGGCCTGAATCATGCTGTTGTTGGCAGCCCTCAGCATGGTGTCCGACTACCTGTTCCTGGTGTCCTGTCCCAAAGGGGGGCAGGATGCTGACCTCTGCTCCTGTGTTCATGAGGAAGTGTCAACCAGACTGGCGGCCCCAAACGTAAAGGAGGCTGTCTTGGTGGCCAGCCGTCATTGCCATTAGCAATAGCTGGCCCCGGCGTTTCCTTGAAATGTGCATGGTGACCTGCACCAGCAGGCTCTGGCTCCCCATCTCTGATAGTAGAAATACCACTGGTCATCTGGATTACTTCCTCTGGGCCACTGCTGTTCTCTCGGCAGCTCTGCACTGGTCTGGCTGTGGGGTGTAGTGACAAACGTCACGGATACAGAGCACTCTGTTTCCACAGAACATCCGGTCAGGCTGCGACTTTCTGGGGGTCGCTGAAATCCATGTCAGCCAGGAACAGTTGGATGTCCTCGGGCAGTTGCTCCAGAAATGCCTGCTCAAAAATGATGCAGGGCTCGTGTTTGCCCAGGAGGGCCAGCGTCTCGTTCATGAGGGCTGACAGGGGCCTGTACCCTAGCCCATCCAGGTGGAGCAGACTTTCCCTCTCTCACGCCATGAGAGCCCGAAAGTCTCAATCAACAAGTCCTTGAAGGCAGTGTACACGCCTTCAGAGGGGGGCTCCTGGATAAATTTGGTCACCTGGCCTGCTGTGTCCTTGTCCAGGCCACTCACCACATGGTAGTACTGAGTGGATTCTGCTGTGATCTGCTAGATCTGGAACTGTGCCTCAGCCTGGTCAAACCACACACGTGGTTGATTTGTCCAGAAGGTCATAAAATTGACAGCAACTGCGCTGAATGTTGCCTGTTCACTCATCGCTGGGTTTAGGTGCTGTCTAAACTGTCGGGGTCACCAAATGTCACCGTGCGGTACTTGAAATAAGACACACACACATAATGTAGTCAGGTTAAGATCTGAGTTTTATTAGAGCTAAGGCCCAACTTTTATACTTGCACTGTTCCTGCCATGGCCCCCCTTGGCTGATGTCACAACATGCATAACAAAAATGGGTTTCACGCACGCAGGTACATTCCTGCCTAACAATGCCCTTCTTCCCCGTGTGCTGTCCCTGTCTGTTGGCTGCTCAGCAAGGCCAGCACCATTATGGGGTCACTGGCATTTAAGCTGTCCTTGCCGTTCACCTGCCAGTTCACTTGTTGAAGCCAGTGCTGCTGCGCATTCTGCTGGCCTTTGGTTGCACTCGCTGCCTGCAGCGCCATCTCGAATGCCGTGGCAGTGTTCTGCCACAAGGGTATGATTGGCCATGACAATGAATTGTAAATAAGAGCAGAAATTACTTTTGGTTTACAAATAAATGACTGGTGTTCAAACTGAATAAATGTGAGATGATGAATTTTGGAAGGTTAAACCTAAGGCAGAGTACATGGTTAATGATAGGTTACTTAACAATGTGGAAGAACAGAGGGACCTTGGGTCCAAATCCATACACCTCTCAAGGTTGCCGCACAGGTTAAGAAGGCGTAGTCAGAGGATTGATTTCAAGGAGTCGTGAGGTGATGTTGCAGCTCTATATAATCCCTGGTGAGACCATACTTCAAATATTGTGTTAATTTCTGGTTACCTCATTACAGGAAGACAATGGAAGCTATGGAGAGTGTACAGAGGAGATTTACCAAGATGTTGCCTGGATTGGAAAATATAATTTATAAGGAAAGGTTAGCAGAGCTTGGGCTTTTCTCTTTGGAGTGAAGAAGGATGAGAGATGGATTAATAGAAGTCTACAAGATTATGAGAGGTAGTCAGCCAACACATTTTTCCCCGGGGCAGGGGTAGAAAACACCAGAGGACATCTGTACAAAGTGAAGTGAGGGAGGTTTAGGGAAGACATCAGGAGTAAGAATTTACACAGAGAGTTGTGGATGCTTCGAATGCAAATATGGTTCAGAGAACTTTCAATAGAACATTTTCACTGAGATGTTATGTTCAGAGAGTCCTTGAATGAGTAACAGCCTGAATGTGCCACAATGGTCCCGAGTCTGTGTAAACTTTGGAGTGGCATTGTTAGTGTAGCGGTCAGTGCAATGCTATTATGGTGCTAGTGAATCAGGTTCGAGTCCGGCGCTGTCTTTAAGGAGTTTGTACATTTTTCCTGTGCATGTGTGAGTTTCCTCTAGGTGCTCTGGTTTCCTCCCACCTTTCAAAACTTACAGGGGTTGGTTAATTGGGGTATTTGGGCAGCAAGGGCCTGATACCATGCTATAGGTCTAAATTTAAAATATAAAAATCAAAGACACATTTCTGTACAAAATGAAGGGATGTTTGGATTAGAGCCAGTAAATAGCCCAGAGAGCAGCAATTGAAAATGAGCCATGAATTAGAAACTCAGATAAGATTGCAATCCCTATGGAGTGAGACAAGTCAGTTCACATCATATAGGAAGTATTTTAAATCAAAGCTACAAATCTTTGAATTAGACACAGTTTATAGTGTTCTGTCCAATTAGGAAAAAATGGAAATTTAGAGTTTGGACAATCTTGCATATTACTGATAGCAGGCCAAGACTTGGTTTGATTAGACTTAACACATGACCATAAGGTCCATCATCTTCACTGCAGCAGGTACATTTTATGGAAAGTACTGGCTAGGGAAGCTCCTTCAAATAAAACTACCAAGTTTACTACAGTGAACTTAAGGCGGGGGGGCAAATTGTGGCTAGGGAAGCTCCTTCAAATAAAACTACCAAGTTTACTATGGTGAACTTAAGGGAGGGGGGGCCAAATTGTGGTCCCTGAGCCAGCTGTGGCCCATTGCCCATTTTAAGTGGCCCAGGGTGAATTTTAAAAATAAAATGGAATATGTCCCATTAAAACATAGTTTCTAACAATAAATTGTTACATTGCACTTCTTATTTTCAACCCTAGATGTCGCTGCCATTTTGAACATCTACTAAGACCAACTGTTGAAATGTTATTCATCGATGAAAACATTTGTGTCAGTTAAAAAAAAACATTTTTCCGTTGATTAAGCATGATGGAACCAAAAAAATGGAAAATAGCAAGTGTACCGAAAATTTCAGACATGGTAGGTAAATGGATTCTTTTTGCATAATTCAAGGAGAAGTGTGTTTGTGTGATTTGCAAGGAATATATTAACTTTAATAGCTTATCTACACATTGTATCATAATCATTAAGGTGGACACTTGGGCCATGAACTGTACTCATTGAGAGTTGTGGAGGAATGTGGGAGACTGCCTTGTTCTTTTGTTGATCTTTTCTCCTGTTCTTATTTTGCACCCAGCCTTTTATTTTGTACTTCTTTTTGAATGAGAATTTTTAAAAGTTTTATTGTATCATTGAAATTAAATTTAAGACCAGCAGATACAGGAATGCCTACTGTAATATGTGAGGACATCAATACACTATTGTAATGTCAACAGTTAAACTGTTCAGTAGTGTCGTACCGTTATTTTGCTAGAAACTGAATTTTCAATGCCACAGGGATTTTCTGTCTAAAAATGCCATTTTTACCGGCAGTGTAACTGGTTGAAAACTGTCAGGCTTAATATTGTTTGGCCCATGACCCCTTATATTTTTTGGTATGTGGTCCACCACCAAAAATGTTTGGCTACCCCTGCCTATGGGCTAGCAATAACTTTACTTGCCAACTGATGTTCAGGAACAAAACATTATATGTGTAGATATAACAGCATGAGACAATACCCAGGAATTCTTTCAAGAATGCCAAAATTTATTATGCATTGAGATCAATATGCATTTGGATGAAAGAGCCAGTTAAACCAGCAAACAGTTACATTGTGGATTCACAATAAAAAATATTCTAATAAAGAATAATAAAGTCAAGTTTAAACTATTTCCCATAACCACAAAAATAGGAAAGCTCGCTGTGACAGAAATAATTATCAGGAATCAAGAATAAATACAAAAAAAAATGTGCGATATTCCAAATTCAAGAACAACGTCAGATTTAGTTTGCGTCATCATGGTAAATATATTATGGAAACGTATTCATCTGAGGTAAACAGCAGGTTCAAACTCTACTAGAGCAACACGAGATTAGAGACTGTAGAAAGAGTTAGAGTTGACTGGAATTTTGGGGTAAATTGTGCTCTTATAAAATAGCTACTGCAGGAATTCTGAGATCAGGCATCAAAATTCAGCATTCGCAGATTAGATAGATCAAAGGATAAAAATGGAGCAAAACTCCTTCTATTATACATCATCTATGTACCCCAGTGGTAACCTAACAAGTGTACAACTACTACATGAATGTGATGCAGAGCTCCTCTCATTATTAGGGAAATGCCAGATTTATGTTGCTCTATTTGCTAATAATGGCATTTATATTTCAAACATAAATGCAGGATTTAAGCATTATTAACTTTGCCCTCTGACAAACTTATTTCACCACAGGGTTCATTCACTCTGTTGAGTATAAAAATAAAAATCAATTGCTTTCGAGTAACAAGCACCTTATCTCTCTATGTTGGAGTAGAGAGAAAACCACACGAAAGGATGGAGCAAATGCTTGGCCACTCTCCTAAAGCTACGGTTAGGAATATTCATGAATTATTTCTGGCAATCTCAAGCTTCTTAAAGATGGACAGGTCTATAGAATATATCTTCATGAAAAAATTTGGAGCAGAGAGGAATGCATGGAGTAGAGGATTGCCTTCCAAAAGGTTAATTTTTGTCAACAGGAATTATCAGAGAATATTAAAATGTCAGAAATCCTATAGCTCTAAAACAGAAGGAGTTCACAAAGCCAATTATGTCCAAGAATAATCAAATCTAATCTACTTTCCAATTTGTTTTAGTCCAGAGATTTGTGAGCTGGTTCCCAATTTTAACTATTGTTTAGCTTTTGTTGCAAAATTGTAACAATATTGCCATGAAAGATTGTTCGTTGCTTATCATTATGCAATTCAAAAGTGGGATAAAGGACATCAGACTTGTATGTTGTCAACCCTGAATTTTATGACACCTTTAAGCAAAATGCAGGCAAGCAAAATAGCCCTGCCACACTGATCCAGTGTAATCAAATCCGATCTATACAAAAATATAACATATATATATATTATATATATATATATATCTCAGATTGTATGACAATCAACAATTTATTTCACAGAAATAACAATAAAGGTTCTGCTGTAACCTGACCTATACATCTGTCACAGATCTGCAGAAAAGGGAATTGCTGCCACCAGCATTACTTCTTCAAATACATTGCTGAAGCAGAAAATATAATGCGAGGACAACTGGTCAAGTTCAAGAAAATATGATCTTGTGTATAAATATTGAGCAAGGTAGACAAATTGAAAATCTAATACAAGGTAAATAGCTGTGAGATGATCCTTTCCTGTTTAAGGTCTGATGTCTTAAATTGAAATTCAATTTTCAATTTGTATTGGATGAAGAAATCCAGATTCTCCCAATGTCTCTTTGGCTTATATTATGGTCCCCTGAACTATTTGAAATTGCAAAACTATACTTGGATGGTTCTATAAATAACTAAGTCTTTGGAGACAAGGAATTAACAGATTCCTTGTCTCCAAATTGCTTGGATGATCAGTAAGTGTGCAAAATGGAAGTCAGAGGCACACTGACAATGAAGAGATTGAATTCAGTGGGAGCTCTGGATTGCAATGAGGTGAGGGACGAGAAATAGGTGTGCCACCTTTCCTTAAAAGGGTAAATGCATGCTAAGATTTTCATTCTCTGTATTTTTCTTAATTAATTTAGAGTGGTTTAATGTCTTTTAATTAGATTCATTATAAAATTTTGTTTTAAAACTGCCACTTGTAATTAAAAATAGCAATTTAAATGAATTTAAATATTATAAATGTAGGGACTAAATATGGAAAAACCCCTTTAGCAGTGTGGATCTGCCTCCTGAGATCCAGCTGTTATTCATCGTCTCCCAAAGGAGCACATTGTGGAGTCTACCAGGGTGTTATGGAGTTGCTGCTCATCAGCATGGGGATTAAAATGGGGAAGTGGTGCGTGTCTTTTGGTTTCCGTTAGATACCCCTCCCCCATCTTTCATCATGTCTCCTTTCCTCTAGCTCTGTCTCTCTCTCCCCCTCTGTCTCCTTTCACAGAGCTAAAATCAGTTTGTACTCCTCTCCTCTCCTCCCATTCCCTTTCTTTTCTTACTCATACTTTGAGGAAAGGCTCAAGCCTGAAATGTCAGTAATATATCTTTAATTCCCTATGGACACTGAATGACCTGTTGAGCTCCACCAGCAACTTCATGTTTTTACTACAATCACAGCGCCTGCAGACTTTTGTGTTTTACTCTGAGTGTTGAACATAGGCAACAAGCTGAATTTGGCCTTTTTGTGTTGCCATTGGTTGACATTTATGTTGCAATGTGTTCATTTTTATTAGATTCTAATGCAGTCAAAATGATCATAAAATACAAAACTGATTTAAATTAATGCAGATTTTTTTACAAATCTGTTGACTAATAATTAATTCTTTCTTTGTTGAATAATTCCATGATGGCCTATTATTAATTCAAAATTGGAGATTAAAATTACTTTGTGATTTAATTTGGCCAATATAAATAAAGGTAAAAACATAAAGGGAGCTACAAAATTAGAAAATTACCCCTTTATTCGAACAGGCCAATTCAACTGTAAGATATTTAATTTTTAATTTAGACATTCAGCACAGTAACAGGCCCTATTGCCCACAAGCCTGTGCCATCGAAATACACCCAAATTACCTACAACCCTGGTGTGTACTTTTGAATGGCAGGAAGAAACTGGAGCACCTGGCGAAAACCCACGCAGACACGGGGAGAACATGCAGACTCCTTACAGACAGCGTCAGATTAGAAATCTGGTTGCTCGTGCTGTAACTTTGAGACTTTTTTTCTGAAAGAAATGACAAGCTTTATGACTACACTATGAATTACAAATCACTTGGAATATTACATGAGAAAGAAATGTTTGCTGGAAGAAGTATTCATAAGTTTGTTACACATCAATGGTTGGATGTGATAAATTATATTGGAAAAGAAAATATTGAGTTTTGCAAATGAGTGCCTGTAAAACATTCCTAATATAAGGTACACATTCATTCCGCAGGAGTGAAGAGGGTGGGGCTGGTTTGAGTCCAGATAGAACTACATTCCTAGGATGTAGCATTTCGCTGGTTTGATCCTGGGCCAATTCGTCCTTTCTTCAAGAGGTGCCTGATCTGTTAAGTCACAAACATGTTCACAATAAGATTTATCATAAATTAAACTTATTTTTGTGCTTAAGTACAGAATTTAGTGGCAGGCAAGATAACAAGTAAATCAATAACTAAGTGAGCAGCTGTTTTCAACAGAAGGCCTGTGTTAGCCTGTCAGCTGCAGCCACAGCCTTGAGTTTGGCAAGGTTAGGATTTTTTCTTTGGAGAATTTAATAGGTTTCAGTGCACGAGAAACAGGTATGGTGAGAGCATGTTTGGCTAGGATAGAGGAAATATGGTCGACAATAGATACAGCTCTTCACAGCGCAACAAAAGAGTGCCCTTGTGTGTCAGGACAGCTGCAATCTGAATTGTCAGAGATAAGTAACTAGAAAATTTAGAGCTGTCAACTTTTTCAGGGCATCATTTTCAATGGATTGTAAGAAAATCTGGATTGCAGATACATTGATGCAGTAGATGTAGAATAGAAGTGGGAGGGTTATTCAGGCCATTAATGCTAGCAGGATCCCAGTGCTGTTTCCAGGCTGCTAATTTAGGCACCTAGAATTCAAGACAAAACCAAATTCCATTCTGGAAGTCTTTAAACAGATCTGAATATGGGGTTCAGGTGGGCAAATGGAAGTTCAGTAATGATGAAGCAGGGTGGGGAAACCATGCACATGTTATGCTTTCATCTTTGACTGAGCGTTTTATTACCTCTAATTAACAGCATCAATGTAGAATTCATTTTTAAATGTTTAACTGTTTAAAACTTTTATTTACAGCACGGTAGAAACCAATTCTGGCCATTTAAGCCTGTGCCTCCCAATTACACCCAAATTAATTGACAACTCTCTACGTTTGGAAGGGTGGAAGGAAACTGGAGGACTCAGGTAAAACACACGCAGACACGAGGAGAATGTACAAACTCCTTACAGTGGTGGAATCAAACCCAGGTCAGTGTTGCTGCACTAGCTTTGCACTAACTGCTAGGTTAACCTCCCTATGGCAGCAAAAAGTGAGTGTGATATCTAACAGGGAAATCTTACAGAGTCCTGGAACCGTGGGAAAATGATCTGTTCCCTGTGGCTCTACTGCTGAAGCAACATATTTGAGCATTGGACATTGCCTCAAGGAAAGTTACCCCTCATGGGCATTGCATTGAGATGCACCTGGTCAAGGATGGATGTCGGGTGGCCACATGGAATAGCTGTGATCATTGCAAGAAATAGATTATTAACCACAGAGATCTTCCTTACCTGATCTCCTTGTTCTCCTGGTTGCACCAGATGAATGGGTTGGTCATTCTCCAGGTTTCGAATGCTGGGGTCTGCCCCATGGTATAAAAGCAGTTTAATTATTTTCTCCTGATTTCTCTCATTATGAAGACCAGCAGCCATATGTAATGCTGTGTTACCATGAGCCTAGAAGAAAGCAAAAAAAAAAGATTTTGTATTTTGTCTTGGTCTTTTGGATTGCTGTTCCTCATTTCTTAAAAGCAATTTTCTCCTTTTGCCAATGGATGTCCAGGATGAATGCTTATCCTTTTAAACTAGAAAATGGTTGTAATTGCAGCATTAACTCACTGTACTGAACAACGTCAGATGAACAGTGTCAAGTTGGTTGCATGTTAACACTTCTATATTGATAATTAAAGAGGTGATCAATGGGTGACCAATTCTACATTGTTATCACTACAAGTTTTAAGTTTATTTGTCATTTGGAACTTTGTACAGTAAGACAGGTTCTTTTGTGAGCAACCTAAGGATTTAATTTCAATTTAATTATTTAATTTATACATACAGCAAGGTAACAGGCCCTTTTCTGCCCATGAGCCCAAGCCACCCAATTACACCCAATTGACCTACAACCTCAATTGTTTTGAATGGTGGGAGGAGACCAGAGCACCTGGAGGAAGCCCACACAGACACAGGGAAGGATGTACAAACACCTTACAGACAGCGCTGGATTTGAACCCAGGTCACTGGTGCTGTAATAGCATTGCACTAACTGTGCTGCCCTTTTTTGTATTTCCAACTTTCATGCAAATATGTGAAGAGCACCAATTTACAGAGTATAGAGTTACAAAAAATTATTTATATATGAAATAAATAAATAATGAAGTAATAAAGTACGAAGCAAGGGCAGGATGATTACACTGTAGTGGGGTCTATTCAAGAGCCTGATGGCTGAGGGGTAGAAACTGTCTTTGATCTGTTTCTGTGTGTGCTTTGATAAATCATGCCTTTTCCACACTAGGAGGGAGAAGGTGTGTTCAGGGTATGATCGGTCCTTCAGCATTTTGGCTGCCTTTCCTAGTCAGCAGATGTAAATGAAGTCCATAAAGGAGCGAGATGGTTGCATTATGTTCTGAGATGCATTCAACACCTTCTGAAGCTTCCCTAATCATGAGCAGAGGAGCTCCCATCCTACGTTGAGATGCAGCCAGCAAATGTGTTTTCAATGGTGCTCCTGTAGATGTTGTTGAGGGACAAAGAAAGCATGCCTAACTTCCGAGAAAGTAGAGGTATTGTTGCTTTCTTGAATGTTGCCTCAATATGCTTGTCCCAGGTTTGGTCATTGTAGATATTTATTCCTTAGAACTAAGTTATCTTCTCTTTCCACATCAGCGCTATTGACATAGAATTGCATGTCAAAAGTTCACAAAGAGTTTCAGCTTTGCCTTCCAAATATTTCAATTTAGACCAAACAGCCACCTTATTCAATGCAAAATAAGTCCTGCTGATTCAACCTCTCCTCATAACTAAAGTTGTCCAATCCACGCAGCATCCTGGTGAATCTCCTCTCCAATCTCTCCAGCACAATCACATCACGAACAACATTGAGTTGTGAATGCAATGAGTTTCATACAATGAGAGGGCATCATAAAAATGGTTCAATTATATAGTCAATTGGGCCTTTTATACTTTGTTCTGGGATATTTGTGGCTTTATTACACTACACCTTCTGTGCAAAAGGCATGGACACAGAATTGGGTGGGAAGGGGGGGGGGGGGTCATTCCAGTCCCAGCTTTTTTCCTGGCAGCAGAGGAAGTAACAGTGCTGGTTTATCATTTGTGTAAAAGGGCCGATCTGGCGTTTTGCGACCATAATGGGAAAGGATGTTTATGTGCACCATATTATTTTTTTAGTGTATTTACGGGTAAACATTTAAAACTTAAACAAAGCATTCAAGTAGGACAACAAGAAAAATCTTTTTAATAATAATACTGTTGTCCCACTTTCTCTCAATGGCCTGCTGCCTGCTCTCTCCTGGTGACCTGCTACCTGCTCTCTCCCGGGGGAGAGGGGGCAGTGAGGCCAGTGTGGGGACCGACAGTGGGCCACCGAGAGTGTCCTGGTGGCCCACCGCCAGCTCCCACACTAATCCCACCCCCCTGCTCCCAAATGTTCCCAGATGCCTGGAGCTGATGGTAAAATAGTGATGCATCCTCCACTAGACTCATCATTTCATTAGATGGGTGAAGCACTGATGTATTGCTGGGAGGAGAATGAGAAATGATTTAATTCATAAGTACATAATTCATAGTTTTGACAGGACAGATGTGAAGTGGCTGTTGGTTTTTCAAAATAGGGCTTGATCATTCATGAATAAGATAGAAAGTATGTATCAAAGGGTACTGAGTCTGGAACTCTACACAAGGAGGGTGTGAATACTCAGTTACTAAATGTATTCACGACAGTCACTGGCAGACCTTCAGATATTAAGCGAGAGGAGATTAGTGTTATAGAGTGGTGTGATAAAAGACCAGCCCCCTCTCAGCTGTCCTTTGATGTCTCTAGTCACATTGTGCTGTGAACAAGCTGGTCTGTGGGTTTGTCCTCAGTTTGAAGCCCACTGCCCTGCTCCCCCCCCACCCCCCCACTCCCGACAGCCTACCACCAGCAGGATCTAATAGACCTATTTCTTTATCGACTGTAGATTATAAAATTGTTGCCAAGGTTTTGGCTAACAGATTAGCTAAATACTTACCAGATTTGATTCATGTATATCAGGCAGGCTTTATTAAAAATCGGTATTCAGCAGATAATATTTTAAAGCTGATTTCTTTAATTAATACTTCCCAGGATCAATCTGACCAACCAATGGTAATTGATCTGGATGCAGAAAAGGCCTTTGATAGAGTGGAGTGGAGTGGAGTTTTTTTGTTTAAAGTTTTGGAGAGGTTTAATTTTTGGCCTCTTTTTATTGGTTGGATTAAGGCGTTGTATAAAAATCCTACCACTAGAGTTGTGACAAATAGGCAGTTATCTTCACCTTTTGTGTTATATAGATTGTCTAGACACGGCTGTCCTTTGCCACCAGCTCTAGTTGCATTGGTTATTGAACTTTTGGCTCAGATGATTAGACAAGATAGTAATATTAAGGGTATGAAAGTGAAAGCAGGTGAGTATAAAATAAATTTGTTTGCAGATGATGTTTTGATATATTTAACACAACCTTTGTTGTCTTTGGGAAGTCTGCATGACAGGTTGGAGCTTTACGGTGAAGTGTTGGGATATAAAATTAATTGGGAAAAGAATGAAATTATGCCTTTGGCTGATGTAGATTATTCGCTTTGCAAGCATATTGTGAAATTTAAGTGGTCTGACCAGATTAAATATTTAGGTATTATAATAGATAGTAATTATAATCATTAATATGAACTGAATTATTTACCTTTACAGTGTAAAATTAAATATGATTTAAATCGGTGGAAAGATTTACTTATAGCATTAATAGGATGTGCTAATTGTATTAAAATGAACATCTTTCCAAGAATTCAATATTTTTTTCAATCTATTCCTTGCAAGATTCCTCAAAACTTTTTTAAAGACCTAAATGATTTGGTGAGGAGGTTTTGTGGAAAGGTAAAATGGGAAGGGTGTCATTACAGAAATTAACTTGGAAGTTTGTATTAGGAGGTTTGCAACTTCCTACTTTTCAGAATTATTATGAATCAACACAGTTGAAATTTATTAATAGGATGTTCGAAGTGGATAAACCTTTGATATGGAGTAATATTGAATTATCTCAGATTGGTGAGAAGAGGATAGATCAGTTTATTTATAGATGGAATTCTCAGTTATATAATTATAATTTGCCAGTGTTGAAACATTTAATGGAATTATGGACTAAGAAGAATGAAATTATAGGTAGTCAAGGTAAAGTTTTGGCTAAAATCCCTTTGTTTCAAAATAAGCTTTTTCCTTTTACATTTAATAATCAACTTCTGAAGTTGTGGGAACAAGAAAATAAATAAATTGGTAGAAGATTGTTATGAAGCAGGATATTTTATTTCATTTCAAAGAATGAAAGAAATATGAAATATCTTTGAATACTCTTTTTTCTTATTACAAGTTAAAGCATTATTATTGGATAATTATGGCTACCCAGGTGGTCTAAATTTGAAATTCTACTTACTGATGGTGGTATGAAAGGATTTATATCTGAGATTTATGCTTTATTGCAGAATAAAATGCTTAAGCCAGATGTTTATGAATCTAAATTAAAATGGGAAAAAGATTTGTCCATATCTATTTCTCAAGAAGATTGGATGACTTTATGTGAGGATAGTATGACTAAAATTGTAAATGTAAGGTACAGATTGGTTCATTATAATTTTCTTCATCAGTTATACTTAACTCTGGAGAAATTAAGGAAATACAAGTTTATTTCTTCTGATTTATGTTTTATATTTCACAAAGAAATTAGTTCTTTTTTACATTCTAATTGGTTATGTGAGATGGTGAGACCTCTTTGGTATAGAATTAAGAAACATTTAGAAGCTATTTTCAAATTTAAAAACCATTTGATCCTTGCTATTTTTATTGGGCTATATTAAGAAATTGAGCTTGGAGTTAAAACTGAATAAATTTCAAGTTGTTTTTTTGAGATTGGCTTTAGCTGTGGCGATAAAATGTTTGGCAATTACTTGGAAAAATGAGACTAAAAAGATGGGATGCAGAAATGAGATTTTCCATTCCATTGGAAAAGATATATAATTTATGTAATAATCATTCTTTTCTTTGTTAAAACCTGGAGCCCGTATATGGAATATATACAGCTGAATCATTTTTTTTTCTCCCACGCATTGGTGGTGGTGCCCCAAACCATGGCAAATAATTAATGGATGTTATGTTAATTGATCTCCTCCTTTCGCTTTCTTCTTTTCTTTTTTTGGGGTAGTTAGAAGGGGGGTTGAGACGGTGGGAGGCTATAAAGGGTTAAAATTATTTGTCTGTATTTTTATTCTATGATTTATTATGATTATAAAAAGAAAAAAAAGCCTAAGTGACAGTGATGGGAGGAAGGGGGAAGATGCAGCTAGTTAGGACAAGTGGGAGACCAACCAAGTCCTTCCTCCACTAGCTTAAAAAAAATGACTTTATGTACTCCAAGGATTACTACCCTGTTGCCACAAGAGATTACATAATGTCAGCCAGCATTGCTCTTGCAAGAGCGAACTTGAGTGAATATCTGCACTGCAATTGTTCAGGAAAGAACTATTAGCAAATAGTGCAGGAGTCTGAACATGCCTCTCAATATTCATAAGTTTTAATCTCTTGCTATACTTTAAGCTTGTTGGTTAGGCTGATGCTCCAAGATTGCTCCAACCCTGGGAAGGTTTTTAGAAGTTTGTAAATGTTCCTTTAAGTTCAAGTTTATTATTATCCGATTGCACAAGTACAACCTGATGAAATAGCATTTTCCAATCCTCGGTGCAAAAACATGCAGACACACAACCAGACATTACACACATACAGGCAAACAATATATATACAGGACAAATAGACATAAATAAATAACTATTGTTTTGTAAATATTAGATTGTGGGAAGGCTACTGTGAGCAGTTCCTTTGGCCATTCAGCATCTCACTGCCCACAGGAAGAAGCCGTTTCTCAGTCTGGTGGTGCTGGCTTTGATACTCTGGTATCTGTTTGCCCATGGGAATAGTTAATAGATCCTGTGATCAGGGTGGTGGGTGTCCTCAATTATTTTTTCCATCTTCTTCCTGAAGTTATATTGTAGATTTCAAAATCTCAGGGCATCTTTCAAACTTTACAGCTTTAAGTGTTGGGGGGAACTACTTCCTGATGTCTGGGCACTGTTCCAAAAGCTTTCATAATAATGGCAAGATAATTTATTTCTGGGTTAAAAATCAACCAGGAAATTGAGCATAACATCTTAAGAACAAGTGGGGCTTTGCTGTAAAATGATATCTAAAAGATAAGTATATCTGATAACGCAGCACTCCCTCAACTTCTCAATTCATTCTTGGATGTAATAAAACTATAAATACTTGCTGTGTTTTTGGAGGCTCATTTGGCACCATTTATCCCACAAGAGCATTCTTGGCTCATCCCCCTCTAGAGATATGAGCATATAGTTCAACATCACTCTCATTTAGTGGATTACCCAGGTAATATCTGTGCAGGCAGAGGGATTGTTAAATTTTGGGTTAACACCCTGCATCAGGAGTTCCATTTTTATTTCAGGTTATAGCAGGGGTTTTCAAATTTTCCCCCTAAACACATACCACCTCAAGTATTCCCTATGCCATAGGTGCTCTGCAATTAGTAAGGGATTGCTTGTGGGTGGAAAGAAAAAGTTTGAAAACCACTGTTTTAATCATACCTAATTGACTCGTTATGTGCAAGGTTTCATAACTTCAAAGGAAATGGGCCAATGACAATTTTTCTCAAGCAAAATATTTCAGTAACAATTGGGTCTAGAGCAGTGGTTCTCAACCTTCCCTTCCCACTCACATACTACCTTAAGCAATTCCCTACTAATCACAGGACACTTATAACACTTATGGCATAAAGATTGCTTAAAGTGGAATGTGAGTTTAGGAGGGCAGTTCGAAAACCACTGGGTTATAGCAATTAGAGCCTTTTTTGTCACGAAAGAAAATGAGGTTTATATTGAGAACACTTTCAAGATTGGAATTAAGTATCAGCGCTGGAAGAAGCTAGGTTATGTGATTATGTGTATTAGACGTCTGGTCATCTTTACATTCTCTACTCCATTTGTTCCAAAACTCTTTACAGTCAATTAATCTTTTTCATGTGTTGTTACTATTGTAATATTGCCAATTTTATTATTGCAATCTCCCCAAAAGAATGACTTGACTATGAGTAAATGGAACCAGAACACTGAAGAGAATGACTTGCTTTTCAGAATAGTCCTCCGAAGATTTAATATCTTATTCAGGAGATGTCACCTTAAACTCTATAGGACTCCCTTAGCAATTCACTGAATTAAATAACCTAGAAATTACTGGGTGGCATGGTTAACATAGCGGTTAGTGCAACGCTATTACAGCGCCAATGTCTGAAAGGAGTTTGTACGTTCTCCCTGTGTTTGCCTGGGTTTCCTCCAGGTGCTCCAGTTGCTCCCACCTTTCAAAAGAGTATGGGGCTTGTAGGTTAATTTGGATTTTTGAAAAGCACCAGCTCATGGGCCGGAAGGACAAATTTCCATGATGTATGTCAAAGTTTTAAAAAATTTAAGAAGTTGCTGATCATGTCTCTAGAGGGGACTTGAACCAAGAATGCTCTATCTCAAGTGAGTAGAATGGTTTCAAATGAGCCTCAGATAACATGGCAGTTTTTAATCAAAATCATCCTGAGGGTGATAGGAGGGGTTAACAAATAGAGGTGCTTAAAATTTTAAATGTAATTTAATGTACTCTATTGCTGTTATTTATCTTTCCACAAAATTACCTGTTTTGCTACATACATAGATTGGTTTAAATGCATATGACAATTATCTCATTATCATTATCATTTAATAGCATGGAGACCAAATCAGATAACAGAGTGCTGTTGAAAGAAAAAAGAATTATATTCACAACTACTCTGTCCATTATGTGTACATGGGAGAAGATGAATTAGGACATAAGTTAGAGAGAAAAATATGCAGGAATTGATTTCTTCAATGTCATCAGCACAGAATGGAAAACACTGAATGGGAAGAAGTGCAAATGAATTGGTATGAAGAAAATGAGGTTAAAGGGAAGGTGCAGCATAACCTGGCATTGCATGGGAAGGTGGGGATGGGAAGAGGGGAGCTCTTCTTGGAGATGGAAGAGGTGTTTGGGGAGTTGTAGAAAAATAATCACTTTAAAGTGGTGAAAGGGAAGGGGAGTGGAAGGGAAGATGAGTTTGGCAGCAGACATTTGTGGAAGGCAGCTGAAGTCCCATTCATTGCTTGTGGGGGTAGGTGGGATTAGAAATGAACATAAGGGGAAACCTTGTCATTCTGGCTGGGAAAAATGTGGGTAAAAGTCAAAGTGAGGGGAATGGTGGTGAGGCATTTGAGATCCTTATCAACTATGGTTGAGGGGAAGCTGGAATTAAGGAAGAAGTAAGACAATTCAAAAGCACTGTGGGAGAAAGTTTCATTTTCAGAACAGAGATGATGGAAATGAACAAATGACAAATGTTACTGTATAATAAACAAGTGATAAGTAAAATGAGGTTGTCACTTCGATGATAAGAAAAATGAAATTTCTCAAAATATTTTGCCAACAAAATAAAACCAAATTCTTGTTGGTGGTCTAGGAGGGGGTTTGAGGTCACCAGCACCCTGACCCATGACCTCAGTGGTGGTCCTTGATCTTGTTATAGGTGGTCCTCAATAAGTAAAAGAACACTTAAAGTAGTCTGTTGGTGAAATGGGTTCTAGATCATAGCAGAAAATATTCTTGAGTGTTTAATAATCTTCAACAGCATCAAAACTTGCTAAATTAAAATAGAATCGATTAAACTGAAATTATCAATGAATCTAACCATAAAACCATAGATCCATAGAACACCACAGCCCAGAAACATGACATTTGGCCCTTCTACCAGTCCTACTGACCAGAACCCAGGCCATATTCCTCTATACCTCTCCCATCCATGGACCTGACTAAATTGTTCTTAAATGTCAAATCTGAGACTGCATTTACCAATTCAACTGTCAGCTTGTAGCACACCCACACCACTCTCTGCACGAAGATGTTCTCCCAAAGTTCACTTTAAATTTTTTCCCCTTTCACTCTTAACACTTGCCCGCTAGTTTTTAATCTCACCTAACCTCAGTAGAAAAAAGCCTGCTTGCATTTACTTTATACCTCATAATTTTATATACCTCTATCAAATCTCTCCTCATTCTTCTACACTCCAGGGAATAAAGTCTTTACCAATTAACTTTTCCCTACAGCCAATACATTTTTATCACTATTTGTTACATCAGTTTACAAAAGCACTTATTTGACTTCACAAACCTTCATGTTGACAAATTCAGGTGACCGGATGCCACTAAGTTTCAGGAAATAGTCCAGCAGTAAAATGTTTCCTTCCTGTACTGCAAAGTGCACCACTGTCTTATTGCTCTTCACATCCTGTTTGAAGAAAGGCAAACAGTTGGAATTTGGATTTGTGTTCAGAAGCCTCTCCGCGTGGCTCTTCCTGAGTTAAGAGCTAAGCTCAAGATGCCTGCGCACCGAGGCTCAGATGGTAAGATTCTTGATTCAGAGAGGTTGTTTTTTTCAGGTTCCAGATGGAGTACAAACCCTGTTCAGTGCCAAACAATGATTATACAATGGTGGATGGAGCAGATTCGTAACAACAGTCAAAGAGGGACAATTAAAATTCTCCTCATTACGTTCTTGTTTCAACCATTACAATTAAAGATGAATGAATTGGTCATTTAAAAAAATGGTTCCCAGGATTTGGGAAGACCAGCATTTATTGTGCATCCTTAATTACCCTCAACCTACTCCTCTAGAGCACTCAGAAATATGACATCCAGCGATTTGGAACAGTAATCCAGAGAAACAAGTTCAAATCCCTCAACAGCAGTTGGGGAATTGAGTTGAACCTACTGGATTGTTGTAGAAACTCACTTGGTTCACTGATGTCATTTGGGAAGGGAACTTTAAAAAATAAATTAAATTTCTAAATTTAAAATTTTAAAACATTTTTAAAATGTAGCCATATGGCCCTTGCCACCCAATTGACCTACAACTTGGTGTACATGTAGGAGAGACCCATGCAGACATGGGGAGAATGTATAAACTCCTCACAAACAGCGCCAGATTCAAATTCTGGTTGAAGGTACTATGCCAACCGTGCCATTTTTACCTAGTCTAGTCGATGTATAACACTAAACTCACCGATATAGTTGACTCTTAACTGCTTCTTCAGCTTTATGGAATGGATAATAAATGCAAGAGTGCCCCAGTAGCAGCCTCTTTACATAAATTAATAAGTAAGAAAGAAGTGATTAGCTTAGTCATCTTAGCAATCGATTCTGGGCAAGAAAGTATATTTCCTGAATTTGAGGACATCAATATACAAGATGGATTTTTTGATAACATCTACAGTTTTATGATAAATACTATTGACACTGTTTTGTTAAAATGCAAATATTCCATTAACTGTTTTGGAATTCTCAGTTAAAAATATCAGAATTTCTGAAAAGTGGTTTCTGCACAAATGCACATTCTCATATAAAATTGCTGAGAATCATTCAAATTTGACAATTTGCTTGGGCAGACACGTGTGTTGACTTAATCTCTATTAATTAACTGAATGTTAATTGGGAATTGAACCTTAATGCTTCTGAACTAAAAATTTGGAGGATCTCTCGTTTCCAAAATATTGACTGAGAATGGAATGCCGATGCATGCAAGTCTTTCTTGTCTGAGGGATAGTCAGTACATTTTACACAGTTTGAACAAAAAAAAAATCCTAGTGACAAGGTGCTCGGGCCACTGCAAAAATACAATGCTGTAGAAACTCAGCAGGTCAAACAGCATACTTTATATAGCAAATATAAAGGTACATAATCAACATTTCGGGCCTGAGCCCTTCATCAATGCATGAGCAAAATGTAGGCAGGTGCCTGAATAAAATTGTGGGGTGAGGAGAGGCAGGGGGAGTAGCATTGACCCACAGGCAAGAGGTCATAGGTGGATAAGGGAGGAAGGGCACAACAACAAATGGAGGAGCAGGGATGGCTCTATGAATGGAGAGGGAAGGGGATGGAGAGGTGGAGGAAAGGAGACAGAGGGATAGGGAAGAGAAGGGAGTAGTCTAGCAGAAACTGGAGGTCAATATTAATGCCATCCAGTTGGAAAGTGCCCTTATGGAATATTAGCTGTTGCTCCTCCAATTTACAGGTGGCCCTGGCTTGGCAGTGCACGAGGCCATGGAACTAGGGACTCTGTCATGCAATAGTCAGAATTACATGTATAAATCTGCATTTGACCATGTTGTGAGAATCATTTAAAAAATATTAAAAGTTAGGAAACCATGAAGAAAACTTTATTTCAAGACTGGTGAGTGTGTAAACAAATTAATAAGGCATGATTTTCCAGAAAATTTCCCTTGCAAGTAACAGCAAGTGTTGGAAAATCCAGGTATTTGTATGTAAATGTGGAAGTCTTAAAATTTCTGGCAGCTGCTGGTCAAAGTATGTGTGATGGTTTTTCACAAGTCTATGGCAAGTGGAAACAGTTTTGGATCGCATGGTTAGTGGAGTGGTTAGCACAATGCTGTTACAGTGCCAGCGACTGGGACCAGGGTTTGAATCCCACATTGTCTTGTCAGAGTTTGTATGTTCTCCCCGTGTTTGTGTGGATTTCCTCTGGGTGCTCCAGTTTCCTCCCACCATTCAAAACGTTCCAGGGTTGTAGATCATTTGTGTGCAATTAGGCGGCATAGGCTCATGAGCCAAAAAGGCTTGTTACCCTGATGTATGGCTAAATTTTAGCATTCTGGTGTAATTAAAGCAATAGAGCAGTATATTCTTGGAATTATCAGTAAATAGCAGCATTACAAATATATACTGATAGATTAGTCTGTGAAAGAGTTGGTCAATTTTTTTTAATAGTTATGCAGTTTTGGCAAACAAGTTACCTGGCTGGTTATTAAAGCTCCCATTTCTATCAGTAACCAGATACAGGACTGCAATTGTTCAGCTTTGTACTGTAGCTCGTTCTGTCTGTGTGGCATCAGATCATGGTCATAAAAGAGCTCTCGAAATACAGAGTTATGAGAAATGACTGCACAATGCAAAGGAGTGAGCCCTAAAAACACAAGGAGAACTGACAGTTAGTCCCATGGCAGACAAACTACAACTGTGCATTTGTATAAAATCTTTGACATGGCAAAAAAAATCACGGAGGAATTGTATCAAACCAAAAGATTGACTGCAAAATTGATATTAGAAGGAGGTGGTTGAGTTCTTGGCAACAAAATGATTTTGATAAAGATGGTGAATTAAAATCAGCTTGATATTTGGTTGTGCTTATTTTCCATTTGCTTTCCTGGAGGAGGTTGCAGGTTTCCATTAATATCTTTTATATAAATATTGCATTACCAATCATTATCACTTCTCTGCAGAACCTTGAATTCGGTTTAAAGAAGCATTATGTTTTACAGTATTGTTTATGGTAATCTGGGATGCCAGCCAACTGCTTACTATCTCACATAAGATAACAGCACAGATGATGTTAGGTTAAGACAAAGACTGCAAGTTTAGGGAGAGATTTCTGGAAGTGTTTGGGAGTAAGGATAACTTGAAAGTATTTTAAAACTGGAAACTGCAGCGAAAGAAACATTGTGCTGGATTAACACGGGGAGGTGAGCGGCATCTGTACAGGCAGGGAGAGGGAAGGAAATGTAAATGTTTTGAGTCAAAACCTTCCATCAAGACTGATTGTGGAGAGGAGAGAACCCCAATACAAGAAGCAGAGACAGGGACAATCGGTGAACTAGGGAGGGGTGAGGGGTGACAGACAGATATTAAAATAATTTAAAAATTAGTTCATGCAGCAGAATTGGACATATTCAAAGACTATACACTATTGCCTTTTTCAGTCAGAGTTCTAAACATTTACTTCTCTCTAAAGGAAAATATTTTGCCTCATCTCTGTCTTAAATGAAGATGCCATTATTTTTAATGATTGACCCCCCCCTACCCCCCACCACCCCAAGTTCTGGTCTTCTTCACCAGAAGAAACACCCTGATCACATCCAAAAAGTACTGATGCTGGGAATATGACATAAAATTTTTTAAAATGTTGGAAACATCCAGTAGGGTCTGATAGCACCTATGGAAAGAGAAGTGAATATTTGGGTCTGAGACCCAAAGAGAAAACAAGTTAAAACTACAGAGAGAATAGGGGAGTGACAAAGCAGATGAAGTTATTGATCTAGTTGATAGTTTAACCAAAGTAGTAACAGAGATAGAAAACAAACAAAGGCTTATAAAAGCTCTGAACTGCAATAACATATTATTAACTATAAGCAATGTATTGAGAGAGAAAACACAAAGGAATTAAGAACTACAACACAACATAATAGCTAAGGGTGCCACTGTTGTGAATAAAAGCTAATCAAACTTCCTCTGTAAACTCCAGTGCAGGTTATCCCTGGGTAATGAATGTTCAGCTTAGCCAGAACCCCACAAATGAACAAGATCCCCATTTAATATTAAATTCAAAAGACCAAACATGTTAATTCCTACCATCTTGCTTCCTCTCTTCCTCCCCCCCTCAATCTATTTTTATTAATTGTTCATTCTTGACGGTCAAAGGCTTCGGATGCCATTCATTACAATACCCTGGAGTTATAGTTATCATATCATGTGGTTTTTGGGTATCTGACTTAGTTATGTACAAAGTTACAGTAATTTACAGACATCTGTGTAAACGGAACCAGTTCATTACAGAGGGACATTTATTTCATTGGCACAGTTCTAATCAGGATAACACCTCCTAGGTTGGCAACATGGGTTCTATGCAACTTATGATGCCAAATCATAAATGGTTGAGTAGTAATTACATACCTTCAAAGTCTCGTGCCTCCAAGTCCACCAATGTTCCAGCTGCTATGACCATCTGTAAAAGCAGACAAGTTTGACAGTGAACACAAATGGTAGGTCAAAAGGAATTTTCTTGTACATTTTATGCATGCCACAGGAATATGATCTGGCATTCTCTTGTACCAGGGATGTAATTCCACTTATTTTTCTGATCCCAGGAATTTAATCCAACATCTCTCCTGGCCCAGAAATCTGTTTCCATTTATCATACACAAGTCAGGAAAAAAAAATCAATTTCTTCAATCCACAATAGAAAATGCTATTGGATATGCTGATCATTTTCTCTTGAAGACCATCTGAAGAAGAACAGTTGGAATGCATGAGAGCTGGGAAAGTAGGTTTTTGGCTTGCGTATCAAAGATGGGCTGAACAGCCACTTTCTGTGTCATGAACTCTATCATTCAGCAATCCAATGATTTCGGAGAGCTTTTAACTTGGCACAAGAAAGACTTTTGTTGGTGATAAATGAAATTGTCTCAATTGTAAGGCGATGACTTTGATTTACCATGGCTATTATAAGCTCTACATCCAATATAGGTTTTTGGCTGAGGGAAAAGGAAAAGATTTGTATTCTACAGGGCAAAAGGAAAAAAAATACAAAAAAAATGGAAAAGATTGAGGAAGAGTAGAATAAAATTAAGAGATGGGGAAAGGAATTGAAATATTGATGTTGTCTCCTGCAAATCCCATGTGGAATGACCTGCCAACTTCTTCATCATCACCTATTTTCTCCATTTTCCTCAACTTTTTTTGGGCTAGTTGTCAAGGTTGGTCTCTGTGTCTGCATACAATCCAAACAGGTGCCAATTTCAGTGTATATTTCAATGCAGGTAACTTGTCCCAATGGCTCATAGTTCCTGTCATTGACTTGATGTCTCTGAATAGAATGTGGAGTGTTACCAACCAGTCAAGCAAACTATTTTTCTCTTGACTGGAATATACCAACATCACCAATATCCACAATGGGGATCTGTTACAAAATGGACTGATTAGCTGGAACCACTTGTTATTACAAATACTGTGCTTGGCTGTAGTTTTTGTTATTGATTAAATAGTCAAAGCAGAGTTATGTCAATGTACAGAGATTAACCAATGATGCTTGAGGGCTTGTCTTGATTTTGATATATTGTTATTTAGTGCATGTCACTTTCATCCTGAATGCACTGCTGGTAGATCACTAGATTATGTCTATAAAAACAGTTCTGTATTTAACATTTGACTGAGGAGAGTAAATCCTGTTTTTTCCCCTCAGAAGCTGCAATCTTTGAGATCTGGAGACATCAAGACCAAAGGTCCCAGTGTGAAACGTTGATTGATCGTTTCTTCTCATGATGTTACCTATCTCGCTGAGTTCCTCCTGCAGCTCATCATCATTTTTCTAAGTTGGCCGATGATGTTAAACTCAGTGGATTGTGAGTGTGAAGGAATGTAAAGAAGCTTCAAGGAAACCTTGACAAAGTCTCTGAATGGGCAAGAACATGGCAGGTGAACATAATGTAGAAAAGTGAAGTTAACCTCTGTGGTGCAGATAAAAGAAAAGCAAAGTATTTCTTACATGGTGAGAGATTAGGTTGTGTTGATGTTGAAAGAGTCCTGAATATATTTGTCCACACGTCAATGATGTCAATATGAAGGTGTAGCATGTGATTAAGAGATAAAATGGTGTGTTAACTTTTATTTTGAAGTAATTAAAAGGCAAATGTAAATATTGTATGAGACCTATCCTGGACCCACAACACCTCCTCATTAGTCAGGAAGGCTCAGCAGTGCCTACACTTCCTTAGGAGGCTGAGGTGGGCAAGGCTATCAGCCTCCATCCTAACAAATTTTTATAGGTGCACAATAGAGAATGTCCTGGCTGGCTATATCATGGTGTGGTATGGAAGCTGGAAAGCATCAGACTGGAGGTCAATATGGAAGGTGATTAAAATTGCTGAGAAGGTATCTGGGGTTTCTGTTTATCAATGATATCTACAGGGAACAGTGCTTAAAAAGGGCTCAGAGAATCATTGAGGTCCCTTACCATCCAGTATCTTTGAGACATTACCTTGAAGGAAGATGGACAGGAGCATACACAAACAGGACTGCCAGGCTGGGAAGCAGCTTCTTCCCACAGGTGTACTGTGATTTGGTGATACGCTATTTCATCAGGTTGTGGATGTACAGTCAGATGACGATATACTTGAACTTGAGGACATAGTAAGAGCACATTATCGTTACAAAGAAAAGATATACTTGGGATGCAGGGAGTGGAGCAAAGATTCAGTGCACTGGCTCCAGTGATATGGGATTTATCAAATGAGGAGACTGTGACTGTACCTTCTTGAGTCCAGAAGAGGAAAGCTTATCAAAACTTATAAACTACTTGATGCTAAATTCAGAGAAAATGTTTCCTTTGGTTAAAGAGTCTAGGTTTGGGTGGCATGGTTGGTGTAGTGGTTAATGCAACACATTTACAGCACCAGGAATTGGGACCAGGGTTTGTACGTTTTCCCCATGTTTGTGTGGGTTTACCCCAAGAGGTCTGGTTTCCTTCTACCAGCGGTATAGGTTAATAGGGTGTAGAAGGAGAAACTCGTGGGCCAAAATGGCCTGTTACCATGCTGTAAGTCTAAATTTAAATTTAAGAAGGGATAGATGATAAGCCATTTAGGTCTAAAATGGTGGGACATATCTTTACCAAGAAGCTGGTGAAGTTTGAGAATTTCAGACCTTTGAAGGTTCAGATGCTGTATAAAATAGATTTCTGGACAGTAAGGGAATGAAAAGAAATGGGGGGGAAAAGGAGAAAAATAGAATTGTTTGAACATCAATCATGATAATATTAAATGGGGTTAAAATCTGACTCCTGTCAAATTTCTAAAAGAACCATCTGTTGGGAGTTAGAGGAAGAACTTACCAAATAATAATCGAGTTTTGGGGACCAATTTTTAGGGTAACATTTATGGGTTGAAGATTACATGCATACCTCTTTTAACCGCATAAGTACCTGCACATTTTGTGGTGTTGGGAGCTCAGGTGGGCAGGACCGGATGGTGTCCATGGTCGGGGCATCGGGAGCTTGGATGGGTGGGTGAGGGTTCATGGTCAGGGCGTCGGGAGCTCCATTGGGTGGGTGACCAAGGCAAGGATCTACGACTGGGGCATTGGGAGCTCAGATGAGTGGGCGGCTGAGCCGAGGATCTGCGGTTAGGATATTGGGAGATCTAGTAGGCAGGCGGTTGAGGCAAGGATCTGTTGTTGGGACATCGGGAGACCAGATAGGTAGGTGGCCTAGGCGAAGGTCCGTGGTTGAGGCATCTGGACTCTACATGGGCTGGTGGCTGAGGTGAGGATCCGCAGATGGGGCATCTGGAGCTTAGTTGGGCGGGCAGCTTGGTTGTGTGGGTAGCTGTGGTGAGGATCTGCGGTTAGGATGTCAGGACCTCTGGTGGGTGGGTGGCTGAGACGAGGATCCATGGTTGTGAGCTTCGTAGGGCAGGTGGCCAAGGTGAGGATCCGCGGTTGGGGCGTCGGGAGCTTGAATGGGTGGGTGGCCAAGGCGAGGGTTTGTGGTCGGGGCATTGGCAGCTCCAGTAGGCAGGCGGCTGAGGCAAGGATCCGTGATCAGAGCCTCAGAAAGTGGGCAGCCAGGGCCAAAAATAGGGGATTCAACTTTTACACACAATGTGTGGAAAATGCCAGTTTTTGGGTCAAAAATATGGGGTTGACTTTTGCATAATGTGTATCTACTATTATGGTAAACTTATTGCTCTGTACTCCTGGCCTGTGTGAAAATGAATAAAATAAGGAAAGAGTGAAGTAAATCTGAGAAAAAAAAATTAAAAGTATAAAATCTATCAGTACACAATTGTTCATACAGATAACAACTGTAAAGTAAGGTTTTGCAAAACCAAATGGTTAGAAGCAAAAAAATCAGCCCATGCTTGCATTAATTTCCCATGAAATGTATCAAACAAGCCTGTTCAATAGCCATTTTTTAAAATGTTTTGCAGCTTAAATCAGTCAATCAAACTCAAACACATGGAATGCATAGTCCTTTACTACCTGATGATCTTCTAGTGATTGCATTCATAAACAATGAGGCAGATTTGGATGGTGCAAGTGCAGAACCTGCACTAAAACCCAGAACTGCCCTACAGCTCAAAAAAGCCAACACAGGTAATTAGTTCTCATGAAAAGCAAAGGAGGGTGAAAAAAAATTCTTCTTTCCTTCTTTTTGTCTGCACCCTCCAGGCAGCACATTTGAGATCAGAGCAATTCCCTCTGCAACTTCTCTTTGTTTAGTCTCTGATTCTTTGAAAACTAGCTTAAATCTCTGCTGTTTTGTGTATTCTGTCAGTGTAAGTAATTTTCCTTTGTTTCCCTTTTTAAAATTCTTAGTGAATTTCATCACTAGGCCTTTGACAAGGTGCCACACATGAAGCTGTTAAGCAAGACAAGAGGTCATGGTATTATAGGAAAGATATTAGCCTGGATAGAAGATTGGCTAATTGACAGGAGGCAGAGCATGGTGATAAAAGGGTCCTTTTCTGGTAACCAGTGGTGTTTTATGGGGCTTGGTGCTAGGATTGCTTCTTTTCACATTCTAAATCAATGATCTGGTGGGCAGAATTTATGGCTTTGCCAGGTTTACAGATGATACAAAAATGGAAGTGGAAGGTAGTGTTGAGGATCTTAAATCTTAACCTTCTCTCCTCTGAGTAGAAAAATCACCAATTTGCCTCCTCTCACATTGTACATAAGCCCTTGGTATTATTTGATTAAATTTCCATGATACTTTCCCTGCAGCAACCATTTGCAAAAACTGATACTTGAGGTCCATTGGGAAAATTGATGTATTGAAATATCCCAATCAAGATCAAACCAAAGCTTTATAAACATTTAAGATCGCTTTTGTATATTGTTATTTTGTTAAAATTTTAAAAATTAAAAACAAGCCCTTCTGGATCACAAGCCCATGCCACCGAAATACCCCAAATAAGTCAAGTCAAGTCAAGTTTATTATCATCTGATTGTACAAATACAACCCGACAAAACAGGCTTCTCCAGACCTTGATGCAAAAACATGTAGACACACAACCAGACATAACACGCATACAAAAAATTAAGATGTATGCAGAACAAGTATTATGGCTATAACAATAAATAAATAAATATTGTTTTCCTCAAATGACAGTCTTGGATGGTTAGTGTGAGCTGTTCCTTTGGTTGTTCCACATTCTCACTGCCTGTGGGAAGAAGCTGTTCCTCAAGCTGGTGGTGCTGGCTCTGATCCTCCTGTCTCTTTTCCCTGATGGGAGCAGCTGATAGATGCTATGTGCAAGGTGGAAGGAGTCCTCAATAATTTTTCATGTCGATGGGGGGGGAGGGAGCTTCCAGTGATCCACTTTGCCACTCTTCTAGTTCTGTGGATTCACCTCCGATCCATTTCTCTGCAGTAACCGTACCACACTATGATGCACTCTCCAGAGCTCCTATAGAAGGTTGCATAATGGTGGCTGGTAGCCTTGCCCTCTTCAGTCTTCTCAGGAAGTGCAGGCACTATTGCACCTTCCTGACAAGTGAGGAGATGTTGAGTGTCAATGATAGGTCACTAGTTAAGTGAACTCCAAAGAGTCAATGAACAGCATCGTTCTCCAAGTGGGCCAGAATGGAATGAAGCAACAAGGCTATAGCATTGTCTGTGGAATGGTTTCTTCATATAATCCCTGTATGTTTTGAAAGATGGGAAGGAATCCAGAGCCCCCCAAGAAACCCATACAGTCATGGGGAGAACGTACAAACTCCCTACAGACAGCGCTGGATCCGCACCCAAGTTGTTTGCACTGTAACCGCATTGCGCTCACTGCTGAACTCATCGTGCTGCCCTTAATATAACTAAGGATTCCAAATGCTTTTGAAACAGCTTTCACAGCTTGTCCTGCCATCTTCTCAGATTGGTTAATTTTGTGCACATTCCCTACCCTAAATCTCCCTGCCAAATGTTATTATTTCACTCATTCCTATATTCAATTGCATCCACTGCATGACTGAACATACTAAAAGACTGATTACACCCTTCTGCAGCCTCTTTCTACCCTCTACTGTCAACTGCATTTCCCTATTTCATGGCATCTACGCACTTTAAATTAGGAAGCGAATGCCCATATCAAGGCCGTTAATGTATTTAAAAGGAGCACTGAGACCAATATCAGTCTATGTGGAATATCTTCAGATTTCTTAATAGTAACTGTTTGTTATGATTCCCCACTTTCTGATGTTGAGTTAATTAACTCCTTAAATACAGTCACTTGTTCTATGGGTTTCAATTTACAAAAACAAGTGTAACTTGACTTAATTATTCGACATGAAGTTCATATTCCTGTAAATAACATTTCATTGCATTACATTCTTTATCAAATTAGCCAAACAATAAAAACACAAAACTGGGGAAACTCAGAAGGTCAAACAATGTACTTTATATTGCGAAGATAAAGATACATAACCAATGTTTTGGGCTTGAGCCCTTCATCGACGTAGGAGGAAAATGCTGTGAGCACTGGTGATGAAGGACATGTTGCATTGCTCTGCATTCTAGCTCTCCATCCATCCCAAATTTTGAGTGCTTCAAAACCATTTCAGATCACACTAGAGCTTTAACCATTCAGCCATCCAGAACAGCTAGCACTCAGAGGGAAGATTATTTTAAAATAGACAAGCCATCTCCTCTCATATTATTATTGCATTTTGTAAGTTCGCTTTTACACGACATGCTGGTAAATGTTGGCAAAATAATCAAGAATAAAACCATTCAACTATTAAAATATGTACTTGACAATCCAATTTTTTGATGGGAGTGTTAGTTATCTCTTGGCAGCCACTGCATGAATGTCTGTTGCTTATAGAAACCCAGGTGTCTCTTTGGGTTATTTACAGTGTTGTACATTTCAATCAGTCAATATGCAAATAACCTAATTATCTGATTGCAGTACAAAAGAATTCTGGTCATTCTTACCATGAGGTTTTAAAATAGGTAGCAGCAAAGTTCCTGGATCAAGAAACTTTCCAATGTACTTTGGTGTATTATAAGCGCACACTTGCCTTGTTTTGGTTGTTCATTGAAAAGTCCTTCTCAAATAACTTCCTCTGCTGAGGGATAACTATGGTGGTCAAAAACACTGACTTTGTCACCAAGATCCACATGTGGTAAAGGAACAAATACAGCAGCTCCTCTCCATCTGCAACAAAAGCGACCTCCCCGTAGCCAACCATTTCAATTCTGAGTCACACTCAAGCTCACATGTCTGTCCATGGCCTTTCACGCTACTCCACCCTGACCACCTGCAGATTGGAGGAACAACACCTCATTTTTTGTCTGGGCACTCTCCAACCCCAGGGCATGAACATTGATTCACTGAATTCCACTAATCAGCTTGGCTTTCTCCCCCTCCTTCCCTGCCCCCCCTTAACTAGTCATTCCAGATCCTACTTCCTTTCTCTGTCCACCTAGCCTAGACTCTTCCCGCCCATCCTGTGGTCCTCCCCCCCCCCACCCCCTATCATCTCCCACCCTCACCACCCCCCTCCCTCCTTCCCCCTTTTGTTTGGACATCTCTCATGTTCCCCCACCCCTTGATGAAGGGCTCAAGCTTGAAACGTTGGTGATGTATCTTTACCTTTGCTACATAAAGGCACTGTTTGATCTGCTGAGTTTCTCCAGCATTTGTGTGCTTTTTCACTTAAACATGGTGTCAACAGAATCCTGTGTTTTACCAACAAATACAAAAAAAAGTCTCCTGCCTGTCTGTTGATTAATTGGGTCACATGAGTATGTTAGGGCAGTGCAGATTAATGGACTGGAAGGGCCTGTTACTGCTCAGTATCTATCTAACTTGAATGAAAGCGTACATACAGATGATTTAGTTGACCATACTTCTCACTCTCTCATGTTTTAACATCTGAGGCAGGCCATTCTTGACCTTAGTGAATGGTGGGACAGGCTTGAAGAGCTGAGCTAACTTGAGGAAGGGCTCAGACTCAAAACATGGGCAATATATCTTCACCTCTTATTGACACTGTGAGACTTGCTGAGTTCCTCCAGCATTTCTGTGTTTTTACATGAAGAGTTGAGTGGCAAACTCATGGCCTATTCTCTTGTGTTTTAGCATTAGTTAACATTTTAGTATGGTTAGCATAATCCTATTATGGCACCAGCAATCTGGGTTTAAATCTGGCGCAGTTTGTTCTTCCCATGACCTGTGTGGCTTTTGCCCCAGGTGCTCCAGTTTTCTCCCATGCTCTAAAACATAGGGGTAGTAGGTCAATTGGGCAGGATGTGTTTCAAAGGCCAGATTGAGCTTCTACCATGACGTATTGTCAATAAAAAAAATGACTATTCCTTAAGGCTTTTCCTCCTCATCTTCAATTGAATCTTGAGAAGGCTGAAAGGAATACACATTGTTATTGTGAAACAAAAAAGTCTACAGTAAAAACACAAAAATGCTGGAGGACTTTAGTACGTCACGCAACATCCATAGGAGGTAAACGTATATAAACAATATTACGGGCCTGAGCAAGGCCCTGCTGAGTTCCTCCAGCCTTTTTGTCCTTTAATATATGGCTCTTCCCTTTGTGCAGCAGGCTCTCTCTACGTTACCATCGCTGTTGCTCTCCTCAGTGATCCTGGATTTCCTGTGGTCTGGTGTGCATCATTTACTCACCTGTATTAAGTTCAGTGCCATTACAGCATCTTGATATAAATCTATACTGATACAAAGATTCCTGTTTATGGAGCCAACAAATTCCATTGAAGGGGATCAACACCCCATTCTAGAATAAATTGGGTTATTTTATAGAAAATGCACACAGCTAATGCAATTTGCAGACTTCCACGATTTTAAGTGGCTTTATCGCCTAATGAAAGAACTCTGTTGGAATCAATTGGAACACTGGGTAAATGCATTATTTAAAAGCATTAGTTACTGAAGTGTATAGCATTAGCAATGAACAATAGCCTATCTTATTAAAGAAGATTGAGCACATAGATATGCTTACCTGAATGATGCTCAGGTGGCCGTAAGTTGCAGCCAGATGGAGAAAGGTTAACCCTTTGTCATCAACAGCATTCAGGTCAGCGCCAAGCATAATCAGATCCCGAACAATCAGAGGCTGATTAGCTACCACAGCGACCAATAGGGGTGTCTAGGAACATCATAAAAAGCATGGTTGGAACTACCAGTGGGTACATGAACATGAGCAGGAAACCGGAGAAATGTTTCGTGAGTCATTCAGCTCCTTCATAGCTGACTGCATCTTTATCTCGTTTATGTGGCTTGGAGTTCCTTTTCCTGGAATATTTGTGAAATTTTCACTGAACCTGCCCTCAGCATTTTGGAGGGAAAACTATAGATTTTCCTTGTCTTTTGTTTGCAGAACCATTCCCTGATACAGTCCCTGCTCAGTATTTGTCTACGTTTGTTTAGCCCCTAAACAGAATACCCCTTTTGAAGAAATAACCTCTTCATTAACTCCAAAAATAAAACACAAAAGTCTGGGTGATGTGGGCTTAAAGTCATATGTTGAAACCCCCAAGTATTGGCAAAGGTCTCAAATTCACTGCTCGAAAATTGTGGACCATCGTCTGAAACTACTTCACAAGGAACTCCATGCCTCACAAACACATTTTTCATGAAAGTGAGAACTGCTTTGCTGGATGTTGACCACAGTGTTGCTACTTCTGGGTAATTGGAAAAATAGTCTGTTACTACTATACAACTCTTCCCATTACAGTCAAACAAATCTACTCCAACTTTGAAGTACGGTCTGTCTGGTACAGGATGTGGTGTAAGGGGTTCTACTTGCTGCTTTGGTCTCTTGGTAAGGCAGATTTTGCATGAAGTAGTGGTCTGGCTCATGTCTTGGTTCATTCTTGGCCAGTACATCACATCTCGAGTTCTATGTTTGCATTTTTTCCTCACCAAGATGTCCTCGTGTATCTTCTGGAGCATTTCCTTCTGTAGCAACACTGGAATCATGAACCTGTTCCCTTTGAAGACCATTTTTTTCACAGCTGACAGTTCATCTGTGCATATCCAATAATCCCGAATACCCACTGGACAATCATTCTTAGATGCTGAGCTCTTTGAGTTCTTTCCTGATATGTTTTGTTCTATCCCAGGATATTGGAAATGAGGCGATAATCATGTCAACATAGACCTATATCTCCCCATTAACTTCTTGGTCGCTCTTTTCTTTCCTGTCAACTGCTTGAGACTGTGCATCAGCTGCAAACATGTCTTTTCCTGGCATATAGATAATTTTCACATTGAATGATCAACATGCGCTGTACTCTCATGGGACAGTCATTCACTGGTTTGGACATAATTGAGACCAATGGTTTATGGTCTGTCTCCACATTCAAGAGCTTGTCCATAAATATACTGATGGAACCTTTCCCATGCATAAGTGCTGGCAAGAAGCTCTCTCTCTATCTGTGCACAGTTGGCTTCTACACTTGTTAAAGCCCTTGATGCATAGGTCACAGGTTACCATTTGTCCTCCTGCTGCTACAGTAGAACTGCTCCAAGGCCATGTCGGGATGCATCAGCTAAGATCCTGGTGCACCTATCCAGATCATAAAATTTTAGTACATACTCTTCTGTTAGGACTGTTTTGAATGCCTGGAAGAACACTTTTTACTCAAGTGACCAGATCCACTCATTTGTCTGCTTAAGAAATGACCTAAGTGATGGTGACATCATCAACAGATTATGAGCTGGGTAAGTCACCATCCCCTAGAATAAGAATACTGATACTTAATTCACTGAAAGTGGCATCACAGGTGGATATGACTGTAAAGAGAGCTTTTGGCATATTGGCCATAAATCAAAGCATTGAGTATAGGAACTCAGATGTTATGGTAAAGTTGTACAGAAAGACCCCTACTTACGATGTCACAACATGCAATATTTCAAAGTTAAGATGGATCTGTTCTCATGTCTCTTCAGCAAAGTCTCATTTTTTTCAGTGAAATCTCACTTTTCTTTAGCAAATCTTCATCTGATTTTAGTGAAATCTCATTTTTTGGTCAAATCTTGTGTGTTTTCAGTGAAATCTCATGCTATTTTGCTTAATTTCAACTTATGATAATTTCATTTTAAGCTGCTAGTCCCAGAACGGAATCCCATCGTAAGTAGGGGTTTACCTGTAGAAGACATTGATGAGGCAAAATTTGGAGTATTTTGTGAATTTTTGGACACCTAACTACAGGAAAGACATCAATAAGATAGAAAGAGTGCAGAGAAGATTTAATTTTGAAATACAGCACAATAACAGGCCATTTTGGCCATGCTGCCCAATTTACATATATTTAATCTTCATCCCTGGTATGTTTCAAATGGTGGGAGGAAACCAGAGCCCCCGGGGAAAACCCATGCAGACACGGGGAGAAAGTACAAACTCCTTATAGATAGTGGGGGGGGGGGGGATTCAAACCCTGGTCCCGATCACTGGCGTTGTAAAGGTGTTGCACTAACCGCTACGCCAACCATGCTGCCCCACTACACCCAATGTGCCACCCTTTACTAGGATGTTGCTCAGACTTCAGGAACTAAATTACAGGGAAATATTAAACAGGTTGGAGCTTTATTCTCTGGAGCGAAGAAAAATGAGGAGAGATTTGATAGAAGGATTTAAAATTATGAGGGGGATAGACAGAGTAAATGTAGAAATACTTTTTCCACTGAGGGTAGGTGAGATAAACCAGAGGACATGGGTTAAGAGTGAAAGGGGAAAAGTTTAGGGGGAACGTAAGGGGGAACTTCTTCATACAGAGAGTGATGGGAGTGTGGAACGAGATGCCATTTGAGGTGGTGAATGTGGGCTCAATTTTAACAAGAAGAATTTGGACAGGTACATGGATAGAGAGATATGGAGGGCTGTGGACTGGGTGCAGGTCTGTGGGACTAGGCAAAAAAAAAATGGTTCGGCACAGACTAGAAGGGCTGTTTCTCTGCTGTAATGTTCTATGGTTCTGTTGTAAAATATAAATTCAATTCTATCATCAGACTACAGGAGGTTTGGGAGTTTAAAGTGATATGGTTCATTGTGATTCTAGGCTCCTCATTCTGAACCAAAGTAACAATGAAGACATGAGAGGAAAGTTGATAGTGGTTGATTGGGAGAATACAAAGATTTAGGAGGGACCCAAGAGATCTTCTTTTCACTCGGAGCGTGGTCCACGTTTGGAATGAGCTGGCAGAGGAAACTGTAGGACCAGGCACAATGACAACATTCAGAAGATATCTGAACAGATTATGAATAGAAAGGCCTTGGTGGAAGATGGACCAAATGCATGAAAGTGGGATTAGTTCAACAGGTTAAATTCATCAGCATGGACTAGTTAGGCTAAAGAGCCAATTCTGTGCTGCTTGACCCAATGACTAGTTCATCCATGGCTGACAAGAGTAATGAAAGATAGCAGTAATTGAAAAGAAAGTCTTGTCAATCCACCAGAATAGTAGAAGCCCAAAGAATTGTCAATGTTTTAGTAAACCCCCAACACTTTGGAGGGTGGGCAGAACACTTAGCATGCAATGCTGTTACAGCACCAATGACCCAGGTTTGAATCCAGAGCTGTCTGCAAGGAGTTTACACATTCTCTCCATGTCTGCATGGGTTTCCTCTGGACACTTCAATTTCCTCCCACCCTTCAAAATATACCAGGGTTGTAGGTTAATTAGAGTATCTGAGTGACACAGGCTCTTTTCCTGGAAGGGCCTGTTACCATGCTGTACATCTAAATTTAAAATTTAAATTCAAATTTAACCCAGCAAAGGATGACAAGGAAATGATAAAGAAAAGCGAGGAGGAATGTGAAGTGGATTGCTGAATACAAAAAAAAAGAGCTTTTGCAACTAAATGAAAAGGAAAAGACTAATGAGGACAATGTTGGAAGATGTTGGAAATCTAAAATAAAATCCAGAAAATGCTGGAAATATTCTGCAGCGTAGGCTGCAACTGAGGGAAGGAAGGATAAGTAAATGTTTCAAGTCATGACAGTGAGTTTCTTCAGCTCAAAAAGTGCCAGTTGTAGGGTAGACAAACTCCACAGACACTCATGAAAAAAATCAAATACAGAATTACAAATAATCCTTCCTAAAGTGCAGAGATATTGAAAATTGTTCCCATTGGGACCTGTTAAAATCAATAATGCAGAGGCATTTCAGGGAAAAATGGATAAACACAAGAGGAAGAAATGAATGAACAAATTTTCCATTCCCTGAATTTTCTAGATACTTCTCTCCATACTGCTTGTTTCAAACATTTATTAACACTTAAGCATTGTTTAAAAATAGTGTTCAAATATTCATTGTTTTAAACAAATTTTAATGCACAAAAATCTCTTGCTCGTTAAAAAACATATTACAACTAAAGTATTCAATGCTTAGTAGCTAATTTCTTCCTTTCATTTGTCATGTTTAACCCAGACCATATTTTAGAACATAGAACATTACAGCACAGTACATTCCCTTTAGGTCTTGATGTTGTGCTGACCTATGTATTTCTTAAAAAAAAAATCACTAAACCCTTCCCACCTTATTTTATGGGCAGTTTTCCCATCTCTTAAGTTAAGCAATAGTAAGATATGAATTGAACATCTGCCTGTACGTTCCTTGCATGTTTATTTGCTATATAAATGCCTATTAAACATTGTTATCACATTCCAGACACCTATCCTTTAAACTTTTACCTCAGACCTCTGCCCTCAAAAAAAGATTTTGACTGGCTGCCCCATCCAAGACTCTCAATTTATTTCTATCAGGACAACCCTCAGCATCCAATTCTCCACAAAAAACAATCCAAGTTTCTCTAATTTGTTCGAACTAATACTCTCTAATCCAGGCAACATCCCAGTAAAATGCTTCTGCACCCTCTCCAAATCCTCCACATCTTTCCTATAATTTGGCATCCTGAACAGCACACAATACTCCAAACGTAGCTAACCAAAGTTTTGTATGGCTGCAACTTGCCTTCTCAATATTTGTAATCAATGCCCTAACTCAATGGTTCTCAACCTTTTTCTTTCCACTCACATACCACTTTAAGCAATCCCTATGCCAGCGGTGCTCTGTGAATAGTAAGGAATTGCTTAAGGTGGTTTGTGAGTGGGAAGGGAAGGTTGAGAAACACTGCTCTAGACCGAATTGTTATTAAAATATTTTTGATAAAATTTGTCATTGGCCCATTTCCTTTGGAGTTATGAAACTGTGCACATAACGAGCCATTTAGGTACGATTAAAATAGTGGTTTTCAAACTTTTTCTTTCCACTCACTTACCAACGTAAGCAATCCCTTATTAATCACGGAGCACCTATGGCATAGGGAATATTTAAAGTGGTATGTGAGTGGAAAGAAAAAGGTTGAGAACCACTGATGCTGTCATACACTCTCCTTATCATTTTACTATTTGTGTGGCTTCTTTCAGGGAGTGATTCACTTCCTCAGAATATCAATGCTCTTGAGGTTTCTGTCTTTCTCCTCACATTTGAACTCTCAAAGTACAACAGCTCATGGTTGTTCATATTAAACTCCATCTCCCATTTCTCTGCCTACATCTCCAAATGGCCTTCATCCTGCTGATGTGTATTTTCTATAAATTGAAAACAATTCCACATCAAACAGGTTAACGAAGGAGAGTGAGTGAAAAGATTAATACCTTTCCTCTATGTTCTTTTGTATCAAGTCTTCTGAGGTCATGCATTCTCTCGGCAGCTGCATAGGCGTGCTCCCGCATACCTTTTGCTGCATAGATGTGGAGGATCCTGAAAAGAATTAGTCATACATTTGCAGGTTAGAATGATTGCTAAGTATTTTCCTCCTTTGCTAGACTGAAGGAGGGGCAACCACGCTTTTAAAAAGTTTCCACGTGCGATGCCTAGATACAGCCTCTCCCCAACTTGTGACTTATGCAACTTATGACCATCCATATATAATGGCTTTGTACGTACGGTTGTGACCATCTCTCAGTAAGTGCCATTCAGTAAGCTCACCAAATAAGATGGCTGAGCAAGAGGAAAAACCCATCCCCTGCTGATAGATCTGGCAAGAAGCCAAGGAAGATGGTCGATTTGGAATGGAAAAATTTGTTAAATGTCTTGATTTACAACTTCTACATATTTTTCTAACATACCACCGGTGGGTTAGAACAGAACTTGGACGTATGTCGGGGAATAAATGTAGTTCAGCATGCAACATTAAAGAGTAAGTCAAAATGTTTTTTTATATTCACTAAGTTGCTGTCTCCACTGTGTTACGAGAGGAATGGGTGAAGAATGGATGTTTCACATGATGAAGGCCCAGCTGAAGTGAGCTGATGACTCAGCTCCAATGTACCTGCTTGGAGCAGAGACACACATGAATCTTCCCAATATGTGCTGAAGGAACATAAAATTGAACTTGCACAATAATAATTATTTTCTATAAATGCATGAGGTAAATGTGCTGATATATAACACTTTAAGTGACATTACATAATTAAAATATATATTTATTTTTCTCCCATTCACACCCATGAGTCCACAGGTGCATAATAAGAAAACAGTCACGTAAAACACTCAACAGATTATATCGGGAAATGATTTTAAACTAGCTGAAGTTCATAAATGAATTAATTTTAATTTATCTCTTATTTTTGGTAAGTCTAGAAATTGAGAAGTTTTGTTAAGGCTGTGTTGGTAAGGCTATTCTGGGGTACTGTGTATAGTTCATTTAACAGAAAATGTACCAGCACTGGGTATGGTACTGAGATTCACAGAACTCATTCCTAGGGTGAGTTTTCTCCATCATAAATGCAAAAAAAAAGTTAGATTCCAAAAGTTTAGAAGAATGAATGATGATTTTATTGAAACATATCAGATGCCAGGGGGAATCGCAAAGTAAGTGTTAAGGTGTTCCCAAAAGTGAAAGGGTTTGGAATGGTGGACAGAATAATTGCAAGATAAGGGGGTGGCTTTTTAAGACTGAAGCACGTGGGAAAATCTTTCTTTCAGAATCTGGTGAATCCTCTAGAATTCTCTACTCTGGAAGTTTGTGGAAGCTGGATCACTTGAAGTATTTAAAAAAAGACAGCTAAATTAGTGAAATATTAGGGAATTGATGGCTAGATAGGAGATGGAGCCAGGGAGATTTCAGCCTTGAACACATTGAAAGGCAAGTGTGATTCACCTGTTCCTATTTTCTCGTGCACTTGTGTGTATTTTTTTCATATTGTTCATATAAGACCAGAAGATATAGGAGCAGAAATAGGCTATTCATCCTATTCAGTCCACCCTGCCATTCCATCATGAACAGATCCATTTTCCCACTCCCCTGCCTTCTCCCCATAACCTTGACTATTCGGATACCTTTCAATCTCTGCCTTAAACACACCCAACAACCTAACCTCCACAGCCACCCCTGCTAGCAAATTCCAGAGGTTCACCAGTCTCTGGCTAAAGAAATTCCTCCACAATGCTGTTTTAAATTGACACCCTTCAATCCTGAAATTGTGCCCAATTGTCCTTCTGTGGGAAACAACTTTGTTTACATGTAATCTGAGCAGGACTTTCAACAATCAAAATGCTTCTTTGAGGTCCTACCTTATTCTTCTGAACTCCAAGGAGTACAGTCCAGGAGATGTTGAATATTCCTCATGTACTAATTTCCTTCATTTCAGGTATCATTCCAGTGAACCCTCTCTGACCCCTCTATAATTTAGCAGTTGTTCACTGCTGCCTTTTTATCAATAAATTCCATTGCTTCCTCTCATGCTTGGCTTAATAGCAATGAACTCTTGATATTACCTTGTATTTTCATTAATATCTATAGCCTTTCCTTCATCACAAAATTGTATGGCCTTCACTATGATCTGAGTTAAGGCTTTTCCAGGGCACAACTTCCCAACCAGTTTAAGTGGAGCTCATGTCAGATCGTTTGTCAATGACCCATAAACTGATGCGCTTATCTCTCCTGTCACTCACTGAGTCATGGTATTCAACCTTCAGAACTTTTTGAACCCAGTGCAATTTATTGATGGCTCAAGTAACAATCATTCAAACATTATCCTTGAAGATTTGTATTTTATTAAGGGCAGATTCCTTCTCTGATGGACATTAGCAAACCAAACATGTTTTTACCATAAAATGGTAGTTTTATTATTATCCAATGCCATTGCTATATTTACCATATATACTCATGTAAAAGTCAATTTTTTAAAAGTTAAATTTATGAGGTTGACTATGACATGGATACCTCTTTTGACTGCTGTAAGTACCTGCATCGTTGGAGGCTTCAGGAGTTCTGATGGGCAGACAGCTGGGGCCGGGTTGCAAGTCTGCATTTGAGGAGTTGAGGAGATCCGATGGGTGACGGCCAGGGCTTGGTAAGAAATCAGCATTAGGGGCGTCAGGAGCTCTGATAGGCGGGTGGCCAGGGCCGAGGCGTGAGTTTGCAATGGAGACGTTGGGAGCTCTGGCCTGCAGGCGCACGGGGCCGAGATAAGGGACTAGGGTCAAGCTTTAAACGAGATATGGAAAATTCCAGATTTTTTTGGCCAAAAATAGGGGGTCAACTTTTACACAGCATCAACTTCTACACAAATATATAAGGTAATTACTTCAATTTAAATTCCTTGGCTGTTTTTGCTTCTGCTGACCTCTGAATACAACTGCTTAGCAAAGGTCTATAGATTTATTGATATTGAAATGGAATTACCGATTACCATTGAATGGAATTAGCTTGATTTACCTCTTCACCAGGTCAACAATTCATGAGACTGGAGGAAAACTGTGTGCAAATGTTTGTTTATTTTGGTCTCTCTTTACATATTCTGCATGATAACACACCATTTATTGGCTTTTACATGAGGTCTGCATGACCAAGAGTAATCTTACATGGAGCACAAGTACAATTATAAATACTTCGAAAGTATATGATCAGATAAATTAAAGCCATATACTCTTTTGATTTTGTTGTATTTCCAATTACTCAGAATAAAATTTAGAGTAAGATCTCTCATTGTTCACCAAAAAAAAACATGCAGAGTTGGATGAGTGAATTAGAGTACTGATTTCTTTTCTTCTTTGGCTTGGCTTCGCGGACGAAGATTTATGGAGGGGGTAAAAAGTCCACGTCAGCTGCAGGCTCGTTTGTGGCTGACCAGTCCGATGCGGGACAGGCAGACACGATTGCAGCGGTTGCAAGGGAAAATTGGTTGGTTGGGGTTGGGTGTTGGGTTTTTCCTCCTTTGCCTTTTGTCAGTGAGGTGGGCTCTGCGGTCTTCTAACTACTGATTTGTAGTTGCTGGAAAACTCTTCTCCAATGAAGTAAACTTGGAATGTATGTAAGAAAAAGTGTGAATAATATCAGACATGGGGCTGTGTTAAAATATCCATTCGCCTAGAGACTGCATTCAAAGAAAGCATGGCTGGTTAGTGATCCCTTAATTCTGTATCTTTTAATTCTCCTGATTACTTAATGCAATCAATCTTAGAATTAATTATGGATTCTGCATTGACCTCAGAACTTCATTATAAAATCCATTTGTTGAAGGGAACTCACCATCCTAACCTAGTCTGAAAATTGACTCTAGGCCATATAATCTTAAGTGCCCTTTGAATGGCTCTGCAAGTCACTCAATAAATAAAATTAGGGATGGGTTATAATTATAGTTCTTGCTGAAGAACAGTGTTCTAGGAGTGGCCTCACCAACACCTGTAGGCAACCCTCTTAATTTTGAAATCTCCAACTCCTTTGCAATAATGACCTTATCATGCAATTTTCCTTCCTGACTGCTTGTCAGGTCTGTCTGTTAAATTTTTGTGATTGAGGTACAACAACATCTGGATCCTTCTGAACTTCATGCACTTCCAGTCCCTTTCCATTTATGGAACAATCCACCTTTTGACTTCTACTGATGCACATGACCTCAAACTTCCCCACATTGAACCCCCATTTGCCAGATTTTCACCCAATCACCCAACCTATTGATAGTGCAGAATCATAATGTTCTGATCACCACATGCCCTTCCATCTAATTTTGTATCATTGCCAAACTTGTAAACCTTCTGGGCACCCTTCAATCAGATGGCATTAACATCAACATCTCTGGTTACCTTTAGTCAATCCCCCCCCACCTCTCCACTTCTCCAAATCCTTATGTCTCCTTTCTTCTAGCTGTCTTTCTCTCTCTTTCCCTTTCCCTATGTCTCCTAGCTCTCTCTCTCTCTCTCTCTATTCCCTTTCCCTTTGCCTCCTTTCCCCCAGCTCTGCATTCATGAGCCTGATGGGCCTGTGCTCCTCCCCCCGCCCTTTCTTCCCCTTCTCTCCCAGGCTTGTTATTCAGCTGTCTGCCTGCTTTTCGAGGAAGGCCTCAGGTCCAAAATGTTGGTTGTATATCTTTATCGCCCATGGATGCTGTGAGACCTGCTGAGTTCCTGCAGCCATTTTTCTGTTTTTACTACAAACACAGCATCTGCAGACTTTTGGGTTTCACTTTTATGAACCTTACATTTTGTTCTCTCCTACAGGTGATTGATATTTCTTTGGCTTGGCTTCGCGGACGAAGATTTATGGAGGGGGTAAAAAGTCCATGTCAGCTGCAGGCTCGTTTGTGGCTGACAAGTCCGATGCGGGACAGGCAGACACGGTTGCAGCGGTTGCAGGGCAAAATTGGTTGGTTGGGGTTGGGTGTTGGGTTTTTCCTCCTTTGCCTTTTGTCAGTGAGGTGGGCTCTGCGGTCTTCTTCAAAGGAGGTTGCTGCCCGCCAAACTGTGAGGCGCCAAGATGCACGGTTTGAGGCGTTATCAGCCCACTGGCGGTGGTCAATGTGGCAGGCACCAAGAGATTTCTTTAGGCAGTCCTTGTACCTTTTCTTTGGTGCACCTCTGTCACGGTGGCCAGTGGAGAGCTCGCCATATAACACGATCTTGGGAAGGCGATGGTCCTCCATCTGCAGACTTTTGGGTTTCACTTTTATGAACCTTACATTTTGTTCTCTCCTACAGGTGATTGATATAATTAATAAACAAATGAGGGGTAATAACCAATTCTTGGCATACTCGACTTGTTACATCCTTCCAGATGGGAAATGACCAATTTGGCATAAAGTCTTTGTTATCTACTTGACAATTTTCAATCCACGCTAACATACTTCGTTCAATACCATGGGTTCTCAATTTATGCATCAGCCTCTTATGTGGCATCCCGTCAAATGCCTTTTTGAAATCCAAATACAGTAAAACCCCTGATATCCTGTACCTATGGGGATTGGTGGATGCCAGGTAAATGAATTTTCCGGTGGCTTGAGATTGCATGTTGCGATTGGTGAACTAACATCTCGGTGTGCCAATTATAAAATTCTGGGTTTTTTTATCTATTTATTTTCTGCAATTTTTTCTTTTCAGTTGCTTGTGGGTGCCAGTTGATTGAATTCTGGATAACTCGGCTTTTACTGTACACAAAATGTACAGATAGCCCTCTATCACCTCTCCTCACATTCTCAGAGAATTCGAGAAAATTTAATTTTCATAAAACCATGTTGACGAGGTTTGATTTTTAAACTTTTCTAAATAATTACTTATTTGGTCTTTAATCTATGTAAATTTAAAATGCAAAATTTATTTACATAATGGTAAAAGCCAATTCCAGCCATTTAAACCTGTGCTGTGCCATATTAAACTACAACCATATATGTTTTGGAGAGTAGGAGGAAAATCCATGCAAATACTGGGAGAACATACAAACTCCTTAAAGTCAGTGCCGCATTTGAACAAGGGTTCTATAAAAGCCTTGAGCTAACCGTGCTGGCCCTATAATGACTATGGACTCATTAGTAGAACCATAGAACACTCCAGCACAGAAAACAGGCCATTTGGCCCATCTAGTCTGGGCTGAAACATCATTCCACTAGTCCCACTGACCTGCATCCATTCCATAAACCTCCAAACCACTCCCATCCACGTATCTATCCAATTTATTCTTAAAACTTAAGTAATCCCACATTTACCATATCAGGTGGCAGCTCATTCCACACTTCCATTACTCTCTGTGAAGAAGTTACTCCTAATGTTCCCCCTAAACCTTTCCCCTTTCACTCTGAATCCATGTCCTCTTGTATTTATCTCTCCTAATCTAAGGGAAAGAGCCTACTTGCAATTACTCTGTCTATGCCTCTCATAATTTTGTAAACCTCTATCAAATCTCCCTCATTCTTCTATGGTCCAGGGAATAAAGTCCTAACCTGATTAATCTTTCCCTGTAACTTAACTCTTGAAGACCCTGCAACACCCTAGTAAATCTTCTCTTCACACTTTCAATCTTACTGATATCCTTTCTGTAGTTTGGCGATCAGAACTGCACCCAATGCTCCAAATTTGGCCTCACCAATGTCTTGTACAACTTCACCATAACATCTCAACTCCTGTATCCAATACTTTGATTTATGAAGGCAAAGTTGCCAAAACCTTTTTCACAACCCTGTCTACCTGTGATGCCACTTTCAGGGAATTATGTATGTTTTCCCAGATCCCTTTGTTTCTCTGCACTCCTCAGTGTCCTACCTTTTACTGTGTACGTCCTACCTTGGTTTGTCCTTCCAAACTACAACATCTCAACTTGTCTGCATTAAATTCCATCTGCCATTTTCTGGCCAATTTTTCCAGTTGGTCCAGATCCCTCTGCAAGCTATGAAAGCCTTCTGCACTGTTCACAATGCCTCCACTCTTAGTCTCATTAGCAGGCACACCACTAATCACAGGCCTCCAGTCTGAGAAGCAGTCATCCACTATCAATCTCTGTCTTCTCCCATTTAACCAATTTCGAATCCAGTTTATAACCTCTCCATGGAACTAACCTCTCATTTGGGATCTTGTCAAAGGTCTTACTAAAGTCCGTGTAGATAACATAGGTCAAAATTCCATTATTGTCACATAATGTAACATACATGAAATTCTTTAACTTTGTCTATCACTTTGTCCAGTGCCCCTCACAGAGATGAGGCCCCAGTGAGGAACAAACTCACGAGCTCTGGTTTACAAGACCAGTGCTCTCACCACTGAGCTATTAGAGCCAACATCCACAGCCTTTCCTTCTTCTACTTTCTAGGTAACCTCCTTGAAAACTATAAGATTCATTAAACACTACTTACCATGAACAAAGCCATGCTGACTATTCTTAATCAGCCCTTGGCTGTCCAAATATTTCTATATCTGATCTCTCAGAACACTCTCCAATAATTTACTACTGCTGACATCAGGCTCACTGGCTTATAATTTCCAGGTTTACTTTGGAGTCTTTTTTAAACAATGAAACAACATGAGCTACCCTGCATCTGCAGCTTTTATTTGATTTTTCAAAGGAAAAGGGCATTTGCATTTTAAATACAGATACATGTTGATTTAAGGCATGAGGAAATATTTACTTTCAGGGTAAAGCAGTCTAGCCTATTGTTGATGACTGTGAGATCATTAGTGTAAAGTTACAAGAGTTATTTCACATCAATGATAACAATATGTTATGTTTCAGATATTGGCCAACACATGGAGCGGCATGGTTAGAGTAGAGGTTAGAGTAGCGGTTAGAGTAGAGGTTAGAGTAGAGGTTAGAGTAGAGGTTAGAGAAGAGGTTAGAGTAGCGGTTAGAGTAGAGGTTAGAGTAGAGGTTAGAATAGAGGTTAGAGTAGAGGTTAGAGTAGCGGTTAGAGTAGAGGTTAGAGTAGCGGTTAGCGGTTAGAGTAGAGGTTAGAGTAGAGGTTAGAGTAGAGGTTAGGGTAGAGGTTAGGGTAGAGGTTAGAGTAGAGGTTAGAGTAGCGGTTAGAGTAGAGGTTAGAGTAGCGGTTAGCGGATAGAGTAGCAGTTAGCGCAATGCCATTACAGCTCCAATGACCGGTGTTTAAATCTGGTGCTGTCTGTAAGGCGTATGCCTGGGTTTCCTCTGTGTGTTCTGGTTTCCTCACAGCTTTTAAAACCTACTGGTGGTGTGTAGTTAAATTGGATGTAATCGTGCAGCAAGGTCTCATGATCCAAAGGGGCAGAATGTCTAAATTTTTCAAAAAACATCTGCTCAAAAAGGATATTGTAATGCGAGAAATCGGTCCTGGATCAAATTTTGTTTGTGGTCCACTAATGTAATGCATTTTGTGATAATGGCTGTGGATCCCCATCCCTTCCCAATTAGAGAGAAAAATAACAGCTTGGATTTTTTTTAAAAAGTTCAGATGTGTTAAAATAAAGAGCAAGAGAATTGACTTTGTCTGAACATGAATCCTTATCTCAAGACAGTCACAATATTCTGCATACTGTAAAAATTAACTTCCTGAAGTACAAAGTCAATCTTCATACCAGTATGTTCATGCTACTGATTTCATTAGAATGACTTTCAAAATAGAGGATATGACTTCAATCATAAACACATAAAATGTACTTGAAAGCAGACGTGTGGCAAATAATTCAGCACTGGATGGATGACACAGACTTGAAAAAGCCAATAAAGTGGATACTTTTTGAGGTCTATTTCTTATTTCAGGCAACAAGGTATTCTTAAATGCAGTGGCAACCAATCTACCCCTGAGCTGTTGAAAGTTCATCACACTGTGTCAGCAATCAAATGCGCACACAGAACTTCATGAAGATGAGTTACAATATGGATAGGAACATTTTTCTCCTTTAGCCCTACCATTTTAATGAACATACAGCGTTCCAAAGTAAATCCTATAAACAGTTCCAAATCAAGTTAATTCTGGATTTTCAAAGAAATATAAGATAATAAATCATTGCTAGGTTAATACCATTACAAAAAGATATGCAGCACAAAACAAGGTTATTTAGCCACCTGATCAATGCTGGTATTTATGCATCATGTGAACTCCTTTATCTATTATAGCAATTACTTCTCTTTCCCTCATAATCTTTCTTCTTGTCACAAGCATGAGGATAGCTCGAATTTCAACTGGATAGGTTGCACTAAATAGCCAAGATTACATGTTCCACTTTGCTTCCTCAATTTGGACCTAACAATGTCAATAGAACTCAGTTTTGAAAGCAAAATAGAAAATTCAGCTACTGTTTCATGATAAGTCATAATAGAATCTAAACACTTTTGAATGTACCAAGTGAAAAATGGCTGGCATTAATCAGGGTGGCAATGTTCTAACCAATTAAATGAGGATTGAATAACATTTCATCCTGCAGAGCAGAAATTTATTTTTTATAAAGATAAGGATATGAAGAATGTCACTATTTCCATTTCATTCCAAAAACACCTTAGTGAAATATTTCTGAAAACGTTAATGGGAAAAATTGCTCTTCATAGAATCTCCTATAAATGTTGAATGGCAACATCCTTGGGAAGAAATTGTCAGTCCATGCTTTATTGAGACTAAAGTAAGAAGAGATTATATCAGTATATCAAGGGGGAGGGGGAGGGAAATTAGAAAAAAATGGAGGGAGGAAGCAGCTGGGAGGGCTAAGAGGTGACTGGGTATTGGACAGAAGGAGGGGCGATGAAGAGACAGGTAGAGGGAGAAACCTCGGTGGGAGGGGGAGTGGGTGGGGTGGAAGGAAGATTAGAGAGAAAAGAACAGCAGTGGGTAAAGAGATGGAAACAGTAGAACCAAATAAAGGTTAATGTAAAATTAGAAAATTCAATGTTCATACCATTGGTTTTAAGGCTATCAAGGAGGAATACAAAGCAAGAATTGTGATTTTAGCTATAACCTCTTAACATATTTGCATCAAATGCCTTTGAGATATTTAAAAAATAATGTTTCAAGTTATTTTATTGTACTATTAAAAGAAATGTATAAACAAATATTATGTGATCGCAATAACTTACAATGTGGCTGGAGTTTGACAGAGGTTTAATCTGGAATAAAGGTTTTTAATTTGAAAAAAAAAGTTGCGTTCTAATATGTAAGTCACCCTGGAAAGATGATCATTTGCAGCAAAGAGATGCTTTCTGTTGAATTCAAAGGGTCGCACAGCAATAAATTTGGAACATGGCCAGAATGAAACACGCACCTTCCACCAATCATGATCTGTGTTCATGCAAGTGTACCTTTAGGTGTTTTAAATTGACTTCTTTGTGCTGAATGTAAACTGTGAAGGATTAGCAAATGCTTTTCAATGCTGATGACACATTGCTGCATGTACAGCAGGAAGCGATCTTTTGGTAAAAATATGCTCGACAGACACTGAGTAGGCCTAGTCACTGTTAACATGTCTGTGTTGACCATAGATCAAAATGAACATGGATAACTCTTAAGCAGCACCACTGATCCAATTTATAAAGCAGGAAGTTAGGCACCTAGGCCTTATATTTAGTAGCAAATACCAAAATGTTCATCAACCTTGTCTCAAATCTTTACATTTAATCTAATGAATATAAATTTTTATCTGAGAAGCAATGTGACACGAACTCATGTTATCAATGGGAGTTACATCCTGCAAACACTCCCTTATAAAGAGTGTTGCAGCTATGGTTCTCTGTATTTTAGTTCATTTTTACTCAAGCTAGATCTTTTTGTTTTCCACTGCTATTGTAAATTAACATACGTGTCATTGTCTTCATCTTGTTGCAGCAGTTTCTCAATGGCCATGTTTGCAATGGTTCGTCTAGCATCCTCCAGCTCCAGAACACCGGGCTCAGGGATGGGAATGTTTAGAGACACAAATTGGTTTGTCAGAGGTTGCAGGGTGTTTGTCTGACATGGTGCCCCTGACATTGGTAGAGCTGATAGCGTCTGGCTCCAAGAAGAGGGATGGAGTGCTGGCTGCTGATCTGAAAGATCCATTGGCGGAACACCAACTGGTGTCGGCGGCCTTGACTGTGGAGAGACAAAACTTTAATCAACCTGAGAAACAGAAAACTGCAGGTGCAGTTATTCCAACATTATGACAGGGATGGCATTTCAGAGACACTTTGTTGAGCTGCAAAACTCTGGACATTCTGTGATTAATGCTGAGTAAATGCAAATCTCAACTTTTCTACCTGTAGCTTCTATTATGTTGTCATTACTTATATGTATTAAAATATTTTTAATTGTAAAATATATATATTAATCCTTTATCTGAATGTGCAGCATTGTGGTGCATATGTATCATAAATTTGTTCTGAAATCTGGAATGACAAAGATTAAGAGGACACACTGGAATTTGGCCCATTGTGTCATGCTGTTTGAAAAGGAGCTAATCCCTCTTTCCAGTTGTGGTCTGGAATAAATCAGCCATATTGTTGAGCGTTGGAACAGTTTTGAGGATCCAGATGGCCAAGTCCTGCTCATATCTTTTGTGTGTTTTTGTGTGCTAAGGTCCATCAAATCAAATTACTTTTTAAATGCAGTGAGGATTTCCTAAACAAGGCAGCCAGAAAATGTGGCTGGTGTAAGGTAAAAACATCATGAGATGGGACTGGAGAAGGAGTCACCTAGTACTAAGGAGTAACAGGATGGTGTGACCTTGTACGCTCAAGATAAGTTTGGCACTAACAAGCTGATGAGCAGCAGACTAACAGTGAAGGGTAGCAACAGCTTATTCATTGGACAGTGTAATGGTATGATAATTTACTAAGTGCGTGTCCTGGGGTATAAAAAAAACACCACTTGCTGAATGCGCCTTCTCCAACTAACACTGTTAGTTGTAAGTGTTACAATCCGGTAATAAAGAACCTTGATTTCGACTCAGTCTGGTGTCTGACTCACTCATTCTCGAACAAAGCAGACCTAACACTGGTTATCTCTTATCTGCACTCTCCTGCTGAAGGGTTCCGGCCTGTAACATTGACCATTCTTTTTCTCCCACTGATACTGCTCGACCTGCTGAGTTCCTCCAGGAGACTGTTTTTCATTCCGTAGAACATACCTGTTATGTCTCTGTGTTACTTAGGAGGCTTCTTAAATAATTTAAGAGGTGCAAGATTCAAATAACTGAAGAGATTTTTACTTACTGATGCCTTCCACCATCTCAGGAAATTGTTCACATACACTCATTTACATATACATACACCCCACAGTGGTGCATTAGTTACTACAATGAGAAGGGTGTGTTCTTACACAGTACAAAATAGTTCACATTATCCTGACTATATAGCAATACCATTTTGACAAAGCTTTTGGTCAACCACTCTGCTACCTCCTTTTGCATTTTAGTTACTAAATATGTTTGATCATTTCACTGAATTACCTTGGGAGTTTGAAAGTATAACATGTTAGCAGTTTACTGAGGAGATGTTCTTTTCTAACTCTGTTTCCTAAACATTCATTTATGTTGGAAATAATATTGTAACAAGATATTGAAGGATGCTTCAAAGCTTCAAAGGATCCTTTTATTGTCATGTAATAATACATTAAAATTGTAGCATAAATTATATATCTCAATTTTTGTCTGATGTAAGGCAAAAAAGAGTCGCCATGTGCATTGCCCAGCATCCCTAACAATAGAAAAAGAGAAGCAAAAGAGAGTCCATTCAGAGACACCGAGAGTCCGTGGATTTGCCTCCAGTGTTTCCGCAGCCTCTGCAGCCACACAGACTCCATTTCAAGCCATCAGCACCCGAACTCCAGATCCAAACCTCTGAATTGGTCAGCAAGCCTTCAGCGCCTGAGGCCCTTCAGGAGTCCTTTTGCACTCAGCACCATCTTGAATTCTGGTTCCAATACCTGGTTCCCGAGAGGCAGTCTCCAGCAGCCTGTAACTTGTGTGGGTCCTTGGGCACAGATTCCATGGTTGCAGGATTTTATAAAAATTACTGTCATCTCCTTTAACTGACCACAAGCCACCAGTGGCTGCAGAACCACTTGCTGATCTGCCACCATGGTCACCATCCTGTAGGGTCATCTCCTATACTTGTCCTTCTCAATATGGGAGGTCCTCCCTGTATCCGGTGCCCTGTGCTGATCTGCTGGCCCCCTGGAAACTGTAACCTCTAATGGTACACTGCCCAGCACAAGCGCCGTCATCTCAGGCACAGGTCCTGTGGTTACAGGATTTTATAAAAATCACCTTCAGCTTCTTGAACTGGCCGTTTAAAGACTTATGGATCCACCGGCATCAGATCAGGCAGTAGGACTCCATGGAGTAGCCCTGTGTCACCACTCCCCATTCTCCCGGGTCCACAGCAGCAGCTGCGCTGCCATTACAGGAGTTCCAGCAGCACCACCATTTATTTATTTTGAATTGTTCATAGTTCACCTTTTTGTTTCTGGGAATAATTTTCCTGCTCTGTCCAGAAAATATTTTCACCTAATCACTTTGTCAGTCAATGTTACTGTGCCTTTCCACAAAGGGGATCTCAATATTTTTGTATAAGTGCAGACCAAGAGCATGTTTTGGAGATCTTATAGGAAGTTTAACCAGTTGAAAATGTGGACATCTAGTTGCAGATTTCTCCTTTGCCCTCTGAAGAACAAATCTGGAAAAATGTGTCACTAAGACTGATTGCCTGCACTACTCCAATTAATCTTACTTCTTTAAAAATTACATCTAGAAGCTAAGGAATGAAAGAAAAATACTATGAAGAATATTATCAACCTTCCAAAACATTGCAGTGGTGGCTGTTCCTGCTGTCCTCTGGTGCTCAGGTCATAGTTCTGGTGCTGGTTTCATCACATTGTATGTTGAATGGAGATGAGCATCCATTTGGTTTTGGATCAAAAGTTTCTTTCCAAAGCAGAGAGACAATGTTCACCACCACACAAGATTACAGCGGTGTGAACTGGGAAAGTGGGCTACGGAATGGCAGGTAGAATTGGACTGATCCAAATGTAAGATTTTGCATTTTGGTAGGTTGAACCAGGGCAGGAGTTACACAGAAAATGGCAGCAGCCCAGTCAGTGTTAGTGAACAGAGAGACCTAGGGGTACGCTACGTAGTTCCAAGAAACTGGGATCAGAATACGACAGGATGGTAAAGAAGGTGTTTGACCCGCTTCCCTTCATTGGTCAGGAGAAGCTGAGACATTATGCTATAACTGTACAAGTCGTTGCTGAGAACCCACAGAGTGTTGCGTGCAGTTTTGGTTGCTTGGTATCAGGAGATATATCATGAACTGGAAAGGATGCAGAAAAGATTGGGGCTGGCAGGTTGAGTTATAAGGAGAGGCTGGATTGACAGGAACTTTTCTCTCTGGAGACTGGGGAGAGTAACATTTCAGAGGTTTATAAAATCATGAGGGGCATAGATAAGGTAAATAGTCATGATATTTTTACTAGGGTAAGGGGTCTAAAACTAGACAGCTGAGATTTAAGGTGAGAGGATAGATTTTAAATGGATCTGAGGACCAGGGGTTCAGATTTGTGGATCATTGGGATCTCTTCTGGGGAATGTCTGAAGTGGAGAGGGACCAATATCCTGATGGCCAGGTTTGCTAGAGCTGATGGGGAGGGTTTAAACTAGTTTGTCAGGGTGAGTACAGGGTTAATGGTTGGTTACTTAAGAGTGTGGATGAACAGAGGGACCTTGGCGTTCAAATCCATACATCCCTCAAGGTCATCGTCCAGGTTGATAGGTAAATTAGGAAGGTCTATGTGATGCTGGAAGATTGAGTTCAAGAGCAGAGAGGTCATGTTGCAGCTCTATAAATCTCTGGTGAGATTACACTTAGAGTATTGTGCTCAGTCTGGTCTCCTCATTACAGGAAAGACGTGGAAGCTGTAGAAAGGGTATAGACAACATTTACCAGGATGTTGCTTGGATTGGAAAATAAGTCTTATGAGGCAAGGTTAGCAGAGCTGGGACTTTTTTCTTTGGAGCGAAAAAAGGATGAGAGGAGACTTAATAGAAGTCTACAAAATTATGAGAGGCACAGATAGGGTGGACAGCCAGTGTCTGTTTCCCAGAGCAGGAATAACAAACACCATAGGACATGGGTAAAACAACTAATTCTTTAGAGTCAGAGGTAAAATGTGAGTACAAAGTGAAGAGAGGGAAGTTTAGGGGAAACCTCAGGGGTAAGTATTTTTAAGCAGAGAGTTACGGATGCCTGGAATGCATTGCAAGAGATGGTGGTGAAGACTGATACATTAGGGACATTTAAGAGACTTCTAGGCAGGCACATGGATGGAAGAAAAATAAAGGGTTCCAGGGTCAGGAGGGTTTAGTACTTTTTTAAAAGGAATATATGGGTTGGCACAACATCGAGGGCTAAAGGGCCTGTACTGTCCTGTAGTGTTCTATGTTCTATGTACTTGAAGGGCGCTGACGGTTTCCTGATTGTGTCGGAGGTTTGGATCTGGACCTCAGGTTGCCAATGGATTGAACACAACTTTATGTGACTGCAGAGGCTGCAGGAGCGATGGAGGCAAATCCACAGACACTCAATGACTGTAAAGGGACTCTCTTTTGCTTCTCTTTCTCTTAGAGTGACACTAATGACGTCCTTTTATCTGTCTTAGGTCAGGCAGGAGGCAATTTTGTGTAATATTATATGTTCTGTACTATTACAGTAAAATCCCCATTATCCGGAATACAAACGGCAGCTTCAAGTAACCGGCAAAAAAATTGTGGAATATAAATGGGTAAAAAAATTCAAAAGTTTGAAATTGGTGCCACCTAGCAGTCAGTTCACCAATCACACAAAAACACACAAACTCAAGCAACTGCCCAATTCATTTATCCGGCATCTACCAATCCCCATAGGTGCCAGATACCGGGGGTTTGTACTGTACATTACCATAATGGAATCTTGAATCTTGAATTTTGAATGTCACAAGAAGTGACATATTGAGCTGATGATTAGAACATGACATCATTTGAACTGAACCAGTTTCATTTGTAGACCATTGTGATGACAGCTATTCGATGAACATCCTCAAGACTTCAAATAAAGTAGATGGGGATTACTTGAACCTACAATGTTCTCTGAAACTGATTCTGATATATTGCAGGAAGACACACCTATCTAACCTATTGATGGTACTCCAGCACATATTGAGGTGTATTGTTCACAAAAAGCAACAGATAAACTTTTCAAAGTGCTTGGTATATAGCTTTGTTTAACGACTTTACTTTTTATGCTGATGTTTTGTACACCTCTCGTGTATACTCAAGGAGAAGAGGTCATTATTTTAAAGACATGGTGGCCTTGCAAAATTTTCTGATTGAATTGTTACTGCCCTCTGGTGGTCAGAAGATGTCACAAAAATAGAAGAACAGAGGCAAGTGGGAAACCACAAGATATCTTTCTCCATTATTCACCCTGCTAAAGTGGAAGTGTTATGATAATAGATAATATTAGTGACTGAGGAGATTGTGTATCAGGCTCAATAGATGTTCTCCTGTTCTCCTGATCCTGAAGGTGACATTGGTCATTTTAGTACAGAGAATTGGTTCCCCAAATGAGGCTGGGCAAAGGTTTAAGATGGAAGGCTGGAGGCTTAGAGCAAACCTGAGGGGGAGTTTTTTTTTTCATATGGAGTGGTTGGAGCCCTGAATTCACTGCTTGAAGGATTGGTGGAGGCAAAGGCTCTTACAGCATTTAAGTATCTGGACAAGTCTGGCGGCATGCTGCCAAGATAACAAGTTCTCTATCCATTTGGGTAAAAGACCACACTCCATCATGGGCACTGAAGTGAAAAGAACAGAGATCTTAGAAATAAACATCTCCTGTGTTCTGGCCTATGACAAGCATCTGACACGATAGTCAGGAATGCACACCAGTGCCTCTGCCATCTTAGAAGACCAAGGAAGATTGGCATGCCTCGTGTCGCACAACAACTTCTACCGATACACGATCGAAAGTGTACTTGCTGGATGCATCACAGCATGGTACAAATGTTGCCCTGTTCAAGATTAGAAGAAGTAACAGAAGGTAGTAAATGCAGCTCAGAACATTACAAAAAACTTCCCTTCCCTCCATGGGCTCCATCTTCATCTCCCCTTTCCTAGGAAAGGCAGGCAAACTACTGCAGGAATGTCCAAACTTCAGACACAGTTCTCCCTCCTCCTGTTGGAGAGAAGACTCAAGAATGTGAAAGTACCCACCAACAGACATCCTCCCCGCAGTCGTCAGGCTCCTGATTGAACCCCACAATGGTGCCCTTTCTTGATGCTGATTGATCTTTCTTTCAAGTAAAAACATAATAATGCTGGAGGAATTCAGCAGGTCTTGCAACACCCATAGGAGGTGAAGACATTTCGCGCCTGAGATCTTCCTCAAGGTGAGAGCAAAAAGTCAGCAAGGGGCCTATATTAAAATGCTGATGAAAAGGGAAGAATGGGAAGGGGAGGTGTACAGACCAACAGATAAAAGGTGTTAATCGGATGTGATAAGAGGACAGGAGAGAGGAAAGGTGAGAATTGATAATGAGGGTAGTTTTTGGCTCTGCGAAGGGAGACAGACTAAAGGGAAAAGAGAGAGAAAGAGAGAGAGAAGAAGAGTCATTGGAAAAGATTGGGAGTGGGGCCTAACGGAAGCCACATCTTTCTTTTCATTGTTCTCTTGGCACATCTGTATAGAAGTTAGAGATAATCTGTTAGACTGCTCTCAGAAGAACCCTTCTCACTGTACTAGTTATAATGTGACAGATAAACAAGAACTTGAATCACCAAAGCACAAAGTATAGAAGGTTTGAAGGTGATGTGGTTCAGTGTGATTAGTGTGGATAGGGTTAATGGGTGCAATGGACATGAAGGGTCAAAGGGCCTGTTTCTGTGCTCTACGACTTTATGCCTCTCATTTTGGCAAAGAACCTTTGGTGTGAGCACATGAAAATCCCAGACACATCCTACCTGACAATTCACTCCGAAGTTGCTCAGCAAGGGCTGCGAGCCGTAAGTCATCAGTGAGGGGGGTCCCATCATCGTGTAGCTGGGGCAGGCAGGTGGCATGGACATATCTTGCATATAGGATGAGTTGACTGCATCATGTGACGCATAATTGGGGAAGGATGACCACTGTGGAATCGGCTGTAGGTGAGCAGAGGACGGCTGGGGCAGCCATGTAGTGTGGAAGGTTTCCTCTTCGTTATGTTGTACTGATGACGAAGCAACTTCTGTCTCATGGAACGCAGGATGTCCTAAAGATAGGGACATTTAAAAATATTTTAAACATCTGCGTTGACTAGAAGAGAACAGTGATGACAATAAATTTGCAAAATGTTATAGATTCAATATCATAATTCCATAACAGAATTATTACAGGGCTGAACCCATATCAAAACCATAAAAAAACAAGCAGTATTTTTGGGGAGTGAAAAGGCAATTAACATTTCAGGTCAATTACGTTTCATGAGAATTGAAAATGTTAAATATAAACCATGTTTTACGCAGCAAGGAAAGGGAACAACAGGGTATGTCTGGTAACCGAGGAAGGAGGGAGGGGTTGGTTATAGATCACCATGTTTGTTATCTCCCTCTTACCTCTTTCTTTGTAGCATACACGTTTTATCCAGAAATTCACACAGCTTACATGAAAGGTCAAGGTGATGTTCACTTTCTCTCTTCATAGTTTCTGCCTGACATGTTGAGTATTTCCTGAAAGTTTTGTTCTCCAATTTCTAGAATCAGACTGGGGGGAGGGGTGGTAAACTGGAGGAGTCAGGGCTGGGATTATTATTATCTTCTGATATGCACTGAAGACTTTAAATTTGTAAATTTAAATTTATACAGCACGGTAACAGGACATTTCGGTCCACGAGTCTGTGCCGCCCATTTCACACTCCATTAACCTACAACCCCGGAACTTTTTGAATAATGGGAGGAAACTGGAGCCCCCAGATAAAACCCACACAAACACAGGGAGAACGTACAAACACGTGGATCTGCAGAGATTGGGTAGGAACTGGAATTTGCTACATGCAAGGAAGGTTGAAATAGTCATTCAGGGCATGGCTCTTGGAGGAGAATAACTTGCAGGGCTCCTGGGGGAATAGGCAAGAAGTAGAATACTGTGCTAAGAACTGGCTTGAAAGTGATGTGCTGAAGGCCCCCATCCACAGTATAATCCTACTGTTTAATTATAAGTGCTGATGACAAATACTTCAACGTGATTTCTCAGGTTAAAATAGTTCTTTCTTCTATTTTAATTTATTTTCACCCTCAGTTTTGTAAGTCAGACTGTTATAATGTGTCAGCCCAGAAGATGATGGCAGTTCTGGTTAGGGGTCAGAGCTGGAGAAGGGTGGCACAATCCTATCCCTGAAGGGCATCCATCAAACTGTCCATCCTACTGTTTCATGGTCACCATTACAAATACTATTTAGTAATTCTAAAAAATATAATAATCATCATTACAAGATTTGAATGTGTCTCAAGATGAATCCGCAAGGCCTCTGTATATTTAACCACAACACTCTCATATCCCTGCACATATTTTGCAATAGGTCAGAAGTTTCTATCATAGGCAGAATGTAAAAATCTTTATGTACACAATGAATAATTTTTTTAATGAAAGGCACAAAAATATATTAAAAAAGGCTTAGTCTAATGTAAGCTCACTCTTTAATTTTCAAATGGAATAAATTTTCATCGTTAGTTTTAGTTCAAACTAGTGTCAGTATTTGTATTCTGCTTCAAGAACAGAGCATAATAATTGGTAACTGTTGATACTGTGTGTCTCATATTAAGTACACTACCAGACCTGAAACCACCTCTTCTCACTAGAGATGAAACTACTCTAACAATACTTTTCTATTGTATACTTGCCTCCCTTACAATAACAAGCTCCTTATCTTATTATTTCTCTCTTGAATCTTCTGTACCATCTCCATTGGTACTTCAACTGTACATCTGATCTCACCACTGAGAGAGCCATTAGAGTGATGTACGATTGGTTCTTCCTGCCGTGCCATTGCTCTCTTAGATGCACTTAACGGCCATGAAATTCCTACCTTCCATTTCAAGCTTACTGAGGGTTATAAAATTCTGAGGGGCATAGATAAGGTGAATGGTGAGTCTTTTCCCCAGAGTAGAGGAATCTAAAACTAGATGGCATAGGTTTAAGGTGAGAGGGGAAAAATTGAAAGGGGGCCCGAGGTGCAAATTTTTCCACGCAGAGATTAGATGGAATGAACTGCCAGAGGAAGAAGTAGAGGCAGGGACAGTGACTACCTTTAAAAGGCAAATGGGATGAGCTCTGAGAGATAACTTGGTCAGCATGGATGAGTTGGGCTGATGATCCTCTATGACTCTATCCCAGTGGTTCTCAACCTTTTTCTTTCCACTCACATACCACTTTAAATGTTCCCTATGCCATAGGTGCTCTGTAATTAATAAGGGAATGCATAAGGTGGTATGTGAGTGGAAAGAAAAAGTTGAAGACCACTGTTTTAATCATATCTAATTGACTCATAATGTACACAATTTCATAGCTCCAAAGGACAATTTTTTTCAAGCAAAATATTTCAGTAACAATTGGGTCTAGAGCAGTGATTCTCAACCTTCCCTTCCCACTCACATACCACCTTAAGCAATCCCTTACTAATCACAGAGCACTGATGGCTTAGGGATTACTTAAAGTGCTATGTGAGTGGAAAGAAAACGGTTGAGAACCACTGCTCTCGGATAATGTTGGCCGATGATCGATCAATCTGTGCCTGAAATATTCCTCACTTTGTAAGTTACAAGAGCTCTGAAAGAACTTGGTTAAGGCAATGGGCAATAATCTAGATCTGTCATTCTCGACTTTTTTTCAGCTATGCACCCCACTCCCCCAGGTCTCGGCTCATGGTTTCTGGGCCCCCTTCCCTGTGAAATAGTCAAGTTTTGTTTTTTTCCATACTTCTACTGACTACATTAAAAATGTTACGCGAGGTGAAAAGAAAACAAGGGTTTTATTTAATTAAATGTGAGGGCCGTAGGGCCCCCGTTGAGAATGTCGGGTCTACATGCAGTTACTTCCCACTCAGAAGTCCATCACTCAGAATAGAGACACATTCAAGATCATTGTCAATTGTACCTGGTACAGTGAGAAGGGTTTGTTTTGTGAGCACTTTACTAAGTTAACTAAAACATGCATACAGCTGTATGAAATAGAACATAAGAAATAAGAGCAAGATTCGGCCATCCAGCCCATTGAGCCTTTTCCGCCATTTAATGAGATTATGGCTGATCTGATGATAGGTTCATTTCTGCCTACCTGCATTTTCTCTATTTCCCTTAATTTTCCAACTTTGTAAAAATCTATCCAACCTTGTCTTAAATATATTTACTGAGGTCGCCTCCACTGCTTCAATGAGCAGTGAATTTCACAGATTCACCCCCCTCTGGGAAAAGCAGTTCCTCCTTGTCTCCATCCTAAATCTACTACCTTGAATCTTGAGGCTATGTCCCTTAGTTCTAGTCTTCCCCATGAATGGAAACAATTTACATACCTCCATCTTATCTATGCCTTTTATAATTTTATAGGTTTCTATCAGTTCCCCTCTCATTCATCTAAATTCCAGTGAATACAATCCTAGATGACTCAATCTCTCCTCATCTCTAGAAATCAACCTGGCGAACCACCTCTGCAACACCTCCAAAGACATCCTTCCTCAAGTAAGGAGACCAGAACTGCACGCAGCACTCACCAGTACCTTGTATAGTTGCACATAATCTCCCTGCTACTAAATTCAGTCCTTCTATCAATCTGCTGCACCTGCAAACTAACCTTTTGTGATTTCATGCACAAGCACTCCCAAGTCCTTTTACACAGCAGCATTCTGCAATTGTTGGCCTTTGAAATAATATTCCAATCCAAAGAGGATAACCTCACATTGTACTCCATCTGCCAAACCCTTGCCACTCACGTCACTTATCTATACCTCTCTGCAGATTCTCTGTATCCTCTGCATAATTTGCTTTTTCACTCAATTTAGGGTCATCAGCAAACTTAGATACACTACATACTGTCCTGTCTTCCAAAATGTTAATGTATATCATGAACAGTTGCCCAGCACTAACCGCTGCGGCACACCGTTCACTACTGATTGTCAACCAAAAAAAAAACCCCTGTATCTCAACTGTCTGTTTTCTATTGGTTAACCAATCTTCTAGCCATGCTAATATATATAACACTCCCAATTCTTTGCATCCTTATCTTATGTATACATTTTTTATGCAGAACCTTATCAAATGCCTTCTGGAAATCCAGGTTAACATCATCTGTTTGCTCCCCTCTAGTGTGCTCATTAGATCCTCAAAGAACTCCAGGAAGTTTGTCAAACAGGGCCTACCTTTGCTGAATCCATGTCTTATGGATTCATTTTACTTCAGATGGCTCACTTTTTCTTCTTTAATGATAGCTTCAAGCATTTCCCAAACTACACATGTTAAACTAACTGGCCTATAGTTCCCTGCCTTTTGCCTATATCCTTTTTTGAATAGTCTTCTAATCTGCCAGGACCTGCCCAGATTCCAGAGAAATTTGGTCAAAGCCTCAACTATAACTTCGGCCATTTCTTTCAGTACCCTGGAATGCATTCCATTAGGACCAGGGGACTTATTTATCTTTAGACCAAGTTTTCTCATTAGTTTTCTCACTAATGCATGGTAAACCATGAAGACGGACACAAAATGGGCATTCAAAACCTCAGTCATTTCATTATCCAATATGAATTCCCCCTTCCCATCTTCCAAGGGACCAACCTTCACTTTAGCCACCCTTTTGCGCTTCAGAACACTAATTATAAAAAAAATTAGTCTATCTTTATATTTTGTGCTAATCTTTTTTCCATAGTCTACCTTCCCTCTCTTTATTGCTCATTTTGTGGTTCCTTGTTGCTTTTTAAAGTTTTCCCAATCTTTTAGTTTCCCACTACTCTTGGTGACTTTGTATGTACGAGCTTTTAGTTTGATGCCTTCCTTTATTTCCTTAGTTATTCAAGGCCGGCTGTCCCTACCCTACTGTTCTTGCTTTTAACTGGAATATACTTTTGTTGAGCATGGTGAAAAATTTCTTTGAAAGTCTTGCACTGTTCCTCAACCGTCCCTCCATATAGCTTGGGTTCCCAGTCTACCCTGGTCAACTCCTTCCTCATCCCCTTGTAATATCCCTTGTTTGAACATAATACACTAGTTTTAGACATTCAAGGGCAGTATGTGATCGGTATTATGAGATTCATTTAGGAGCTGATGGCTGTGATGGAGAGAGCATCAAGTGTGATTTGATTTAACACAGCGCTGATGATAAAAATTACCTAAAAGAAATTCTATTTGCTGACTGTCTTCACAGTCAAATGATTATGAACCAAAGTTACCATTTTGTGTCATAATATTGGGCACACATGATATAAACACAATTGAACTAAAATAACAGCAGCTAGATGAGAAAATTTGATGATTAAAGCAATGCCAATTTTAAATGGACAAAACAATGAATTATTATCAATCAGTAAATGAACTACTTAGAGTTTCTTTCTGTCAGTATTACATTATTTATGCAATAAATATGTACCTTGGATCTTACCTATTTGCGAATAGCATGTCATTGAGAGATGTGGCAAAACCATCTGCTTGACAAAAATATACAAAATTAGATAAATTTTAACATATATTGTTGCTGTAAATAAAATATATTTTGATTTAAGGTATGTGGTTAGTATGTATTTTCAACTGCAATATATTTAAAACAATGGGATGGTAAGAATGATATCAGAACAAGCAGCATGTCTCTAAATTTAAATTTAGACATACAACACAGTAACAGGCCATTTTGGCCTATGAGTCTGTGCTGCTCAATTTACACCCCATTAACCTACCACCTGGTATGTTTTTGGATGGTGGGAGGAAACTGGAGCTCCTGGAGAAAACCCACACAGCCACGGGGAGAATGCACAAACTCCTTACAGACAGCATGGGTTTCGAACTCCAGTCCACTCCTGATCGCTGGCACTGTAAAGGCGTTGTGCTAACTGCTACGCCAACCAATTGTGAGCAAATTATGAATGCTTATCAACCAGGAAGCTTTCATTCCATTTTCTATGGGCATATTGGTTGGATGCCAACTCAAACTTGAGAAAGAGATCCAAAAAAAAAGGTATTCATTAAGGCAAATTCGAATCATGATTCTTTAGAAAAATACAGTAATGCGATCATATATTGACCTGCACTCATTGAATATTCCCTGTTGACTGTAAGTGCACTGATATGCCACTATTTCTGTGGTATACTCCAGGTCTAAATCTGGCAATGTAAATCTGGAGTTGGATGTGCAATATTATCAATTCTGTGAGCTCCAGGTCCCCAGTGTCAATATCCACTTCTATCTTGCTATCACTCCCCTTGACCCTTCCACTCTATTACTAGATTTCAGTCTTGAATATATTCAGTTTGAGCTGGACTGAAAACATTCTGCTGAATGGTTTTTGAGACAAACTTCATTCTATTGTCACTGATTCCATCCCACTCCCTGGCTACTGCCCGAGATTGAAGTCCGACATGAACTTGAGCTGAGGTTCCAATCCTGCATGGTTTCCGCAGCACATCCAATCTTAATCCATTTAATCATCTCTGGTATTTTCTCTCTTCATTTTGATTTGTGCCCTGAATCATATGAGCAATGGAAATGATTTCTTGATCCATTTTAAACCTTACTTTTGTTAGTTGCCTTTCTCAATCCCTATTCCTTTAACAAGTACCATTATACTCTAGCCACATATCTTAGCATCTTTTCTCATACTAGAAATGTTATACCATTGAAAGCTCTGTCAGTGAGATATATTCTTCCCTAAAACAAAGTGAGGGATATAGCTGCCCAGATAAAAATTAGCCTCCATACGCCATCAATTCATGACTCCCCCTTTCCCCTGCCAAATCACTCAAGGAATGACCATTTAATAAAAGAGTTGTAACGCGACTGATTGCGCTCAGAGACAAGTGAGGAGTACAAACATACTTTTAATAGCTTACAATCAATGGTCAGTAGAGACAATAGTCCTCAGGTGAATCTGAGGTAAGGCAGGAAAACCAGGGGGAAGGTGAGGGTGGAGCCAGGGGAGGAGTCAACCATCTAAACAATGGACAGTGAATTCCAGTACACTGCAAGAATTAAAACTTCAATTAGGACCAAAAAACTCTATGACTTTACTGAATACCCAGAAGTGCTGGAAAAACTCAGCATTCATAGGAGGTAAAGATATATAACCAATGTCGCAACCAGAGCTTCTCCAGCACTTTTGTGTGTTTACTATAATCACGGCATCTGCAGATTTTCTTTGTGCTTTTCACTGTGACTTCACCTTTTTTTGTTTTCTTGATGGCTTTGGGGGGAATTTCTTGGGAAATTCCACACCATAGTTTAAACAAACCCCAGGTGATTTAAGTAATTGATATAACTGAAAGCATTGAAGCCCTGCCCCTTTTTCCCCATAATCCAACCATTGTCCACCTTCTGGAATTTTTCCACCTCTAATTTGACATTTTAGAGGAAACCTATATTTACTTTTCACTAATGCATGGTAAACAAATTCAGAGGGCGTGTGGCCAATGTCTCCACATTACATATGGTTGAAATAACATAGACAACTCCACTGTGTATGTCTAAATAGGGCCAGGAAAGTTCTTGGGAATATTTATCTGTTCTGTATTTTAATGCTGCCCTTGATAGAAATATTTAAGCTTTTGCATTCCATAGCCAGCCAGTGACAAGGATGAATTTTTTTTTATTTGCATTCCAGCAGACACACCTTGTGGTTTTGTAACTGAAATTATATCTTAAAGCATCCTTGATACTCACTGCCTCTGCTCAAAATACCTCAGTGAAATACTCTCTACCGTAACATTTTATGAACTCAAAAACCTCATTCCACAATCGCTCAGTGGGTGGGTTTACTTGATGCAACTTGACGGTCTCTCGGAACACTGAGAAGCTGGTGAGAGAATGCGGCTGACTGGCACATTGCAGGCTGCAGGAGTATGTGCTGAGGGAAGGATTACAGTCTCGAGTCCTCCCGTTACTGGGCACTGATGGCCTGACACCAAGGGAAAAGTCCCTCAATCAGCTGAGGGGGAAATAACAACAAGGTGCCACAGTTGTGGAAATGATTCAGAGAATAAATGTAACAATGTACATTGATGATGGAAATGTATGGCTGTGATGCTAAAGACGTAAAATGACTTTGAATGGTTTATCTTTGCAAATTTATTATGAATAATGTTTAATTTTGGAAAAAAAAATTGACATCTAAAGAGCAGAAAATTAATTGTTGGCCTTGTTTACTGTTTGCCACTGGGTGGGTTTCAGGTGCAGACTGCCAATGCACCATTGACTGAGTGATCACATTGCAAGCTCATGATTAATGAACATGGCAACCAGAATTTTCCTTCCTTCTACCACAGGCCAATGAACTACTTGATATCTGCACTTGGAGCCATCACTAAATTGTCATTAAATTAATTTATAAGATCACAAGGAATGGGAGCAGAACTTGGCCATTTGGACCTTTCTGCCATTCAGAAAAGCCATTTTGTTTTCTGGACCCCAGCTCCTCTTTTTTGCTTATTTCTTGACTCCTAAACCCCAACAGCTCACCATTGGATACATTTTGTAACTCTGTCTACACTGCTTCTGAGGTCGAGGATGCCAACAGTCCACAGCTGTCTGAGAAGAAATAAGTAATTCCTTATTCTGGAATGATGCCCCCCTCTTCCATGGAGTACATTTCACTTCAGCATCCATCCAAAATCTTAAACATTGCAGTCATAACATCTCTTATTCTTTTAAACAAATGCAATGAGATCAAAATTCACAACCTTACCTAATACGACATGCCCTTCATTCTTTTAGTTAACCTACTGAACCACCTCTGAGCTGCTTCATTTGACAGTATACCCCTCCTTTACTAAGGAGGCCAAAACAATAGTCAGTATCCGAGATGAGGCCACAGCTTATGCACAAAATATCCCATGTTAATATTTCTTCCCTTTACAATAAATGCCAACATTTCTCTTGCCTTAATTTGGGGCTCTACCATGTGACCTACTGTCTAAGTTTCCTTCCTTTCCTTGTTTCTCATAACACATTAGTATTTAAGTTTGTCTATGATTATAAGAAATTCTGAGCAATTTGGCACATTTGTGTACAGCCTCATGTTCTGTAAGGGTCTCATTCCTCAGAACTGCCTGTAAGCCGATTTCTCCAAAAGACAGAAATGCCCCCTTCTTGTCACTTTCTGTATCATATCATTCCATGTACACTTGCCATTTTTTTTCCATTTCATTCACCCTAACCCTACCCATAATCAAATTAAAGATTTTTTTCTGTATCCCAACATTTATAAATCCCAAGGAGAATTGTATTATTATCACGACTAGCTTGAAAAATGCCTACAAAGTGTATGAGAGTATTTGCATAAAGTGACATTTTTGTAAGTCAGGTCATTCAAGTTTAAGTTTATTGACACCTGACTGTACATATACAACCAGACAAGACAGCGTTTCTCCAGACTGTGGCACACACAAATGCATGCATAATAACATTTCTCACACAGCCCATAATAATCATAAACAAACATAAAAATATAATATGAAGTAAATATGTATAAATATTCTGGAGTAATATACTCCATTTCATTAATAAGAGAGCCAAGTTTACAGGATTCCATTCATCAATCTTACAGCCTGCAGGAAGAAGCTATTGCCTAGCTTGGCAGTTCTGATTTTAATGCTGTTGTGCCTTCTTCCTGATGCTAGTGGTTCAAAGATACTGTGTGATGGATGGTAGGGATCCTCAATAATTTTTAAACATTATCGAAGCGATGCTCCCAGTGAATGTTGTCATTTTCAGGATCTGGTCATTGCTTACAAAATGCTACCATTTATTAATTTCTATTTTAATTTAGACATAAAACATGCTAACAGGCCCTTCTAGCTCATGAGGCTAGCTGCCCTAATATCCCAATTAACCTACAACCCACATACAACTTTTGAAAGTTGTGAGGAAACCAGAATGTCCAGAGAAAATCCATGTAGACACGAGGAGAATATACAAACTCCTTACAGACAGCACCGGATTTGAACCAGTTAGTTGCACTAACCACTACACTAACCATTCCACCCATTTGTTCATCTGAATTGTCATGAGACAGTGGTGGGGAATTGCCTTCTTGAAATCTGGCACTCTACTGATGAGAATTCTTTCACATCAGTTATGGGAAGGGAATTCAGGATTTAGACGCAGTGACTATGAATGAAGAAAGGTGTATTTTCAAATGCGTCATTTGGAGCACTTGCAGGTGATCGTCTTCCAGTTTGCCTGATGCCCTTGTCCTTTTTGATGGTAGAGTTTGTGGTTTTTAAAGCTGCTGTGGGAGAAGCCTGGGTGAGTAACTCCCCTATGCACTGTAGCTTGTCAGAGGAAGGTTGAATGGGTGCTTTGTCCTGGATGATGTCAATCTTGAAAGTTGTGGGAGCTGTACTCATCAAGACAAGTGGAGAGTATTCTTGACAGATTCATTGTGGATTGTGTACTGTCCTTGGGGTTTCAGAAGTTAAGTCATGCCACAGGTAACCCAGCCACTAAACCCATGATATTTATGTGGCCAGTTCAGTTGAAGTTTTGATCAATAGTGCGTTACTAGATATTGATTGTGGGGAACTTGATCTACGAGGAGTATATTCTGGACACTACCACCAATGTTAGCAAGGACATAGACATCTGCTGTTGGTAGTTAAGTGAGGAGAGATCATTGATTTATCCTTCAGGTTGTCAGACATAGGATGGCAGTAAAACACGAAAGTCTGCAGATGTTGTGAATGAGTAAAAACACAGAAGTGCTGGAGGAACTCCAACAGGTATCACAACGTCCATAGGAGGTAAGGTTTGAGCAAAATAAGATGTCTGTGTTAAAAGGCTAGGGAAAAAGAAAGTATGGGAGGGGGAGGGGTCCAGACCCACAGACGAAAGGTGTTAATTGGATATTATAAGAGGTCATGAGAGAGGAAAGGTGAGAATTGATTGGGGAGAGGAGTAGCTTTTAGCTCTGTGAAAGGACAGAGGGAAAAGGGAAGAGAGAGAGACACAAAGACAGAGGAAATAAGTTATAGGGAAAGATTAGTGGTGGGGGCAGAGTCTAACAAAAGCCATCTGGTTGGAAGGTGCCCGTGGAAGATGAACTGTTGTTCTGACAAATTGCAGGTAGCCTCAGTCTGGCAGTGAACGAGACCATGGACAGACATGCCAGCAAGGGAATGGAGTGGCAAATTGAAGTGGATGGCCACTGGGAGATCCACGCAATTGCAGGGAAGAGAGAGCCAAGGTGCTCAATGAAGACATGGGGTTGCAACCAAGTTCTTTCAGTGCCCTCCCAGCTTAATCAGTGATGGTGCTACCAAATCGGTCATTGGATTTGTTGCCATAGAATCTTTGGGCTGGGAAGAGCTGCAGTTTTAAAAAGAGAGACAGCAGCTTCCAATATGGCCAACAGGAGGCAATGAGGGCTGTACAGAGCACTGTCTGCCTGTTCCAGGCAATGGATGATGGTCACCGTGCTGACAAGAGTGCCTGCCCAGCTCACCCACCACCAGCCCTCAAAGGCACCCATTGCAACTCGTCTTGGATTCTCATTCCACACGGAGCCACTTTAACTGTTTCACTGTTGTGGGAGCACATGCAGAAGGTTGAGCCCTCAACTGGATTCCTCAGCTGTGGGAAGGATGGAAGTTTATACCATTTCCCCCCACCCCCCCGCCCTCCCACCCCAACCCCACTGCAGTCGTGTCAGTAATGCATTTCTTAATATATGTAATACTGTATAATCCCTCTTAGCACTGATTCTATGACGCTTTTGTTCTTGAGACCTAAGTGCTTTTTTATCGATGAGACTTGGCCTTTAAATGCTACAAAGATTGGCTGGAAACTTCAGAACATTACTATCCTCTTAGCTCCTTTCACACTGCCAATTCTGTGTGGGTTACTGGCTAATTCAAGGAGTCTGTTCCCGGTAATCATGCGGTGTGAAACATTCCAACCTGGTCGGGTGAGTTAAATTCAACCAGGCTCTGATACTTGGTGAAGGCAAGTATCAGAGCCTGACAGAATTAACTCACTAATTGCCTTTTGGTGGTGTGAAAGCACAACGTGTGCTCGCATTGTTACTGTTGGAGGTGGGACCCCCCCCTCCTTAAAATGCTAGGTTGCCAATTAACCCGGTAAATCATGGTACAGTGGGAAGGGCTCCCAAGTGCAGCTTGCCCAGTATGTTTTTCTGCTTTCTTGGAGGGTTGGCAGTGTGAAAAGGGCTAAGTAATGGCCCTAGGTCCAAAAGTTGCCAATGGAATCAAAATGGGAGAGCTCATTCCCCTCAACAAAAGCCATTTCAGCAGAGCCAGATGCTCCATCTAGTGGTTTAGCTGAGAATTGAAGAGACAGATGACATTGTCATTTTTTACGAATATAAAACTGTGTGTGAAATAAAGCTGCAATGTTATGTAACCCAACCCATCTGCTACTTTTGGCATGTTTAATCAGTTGGAATGTTGGGACTGTGCCACAGTGTCAGAGGTTGTTGTGTCTCTGAATGGACTCTCTTGCTTCCACATTGCCTCCAAACTGGATGCAATCACAAAGAAGGCTCGCCAGCGGCTATACTTTGTGAGGTGTTTGAAAAAATTTGGTATGTCATCAAAGACTCTTGTAAAATTCTACAGGTGTACCGTGGAGAGCATTCTGGCTGGTTGCATCACTGCCTGGTATGGAGATGTCAACACTCAGGAAAAGAATAAACTCCAGAGAGTTGTTAACTCGGCCTGAGACGTCTTAGGCACCAGATTTCACTTCATCAAGGACATCTACATGAGGCGGTGTCTTAAAAAAAGCAGCCTCTCTCCTCAAAGACCCCCACCACCCAGCACTCAGTGACACAAGAACAGTTTCTTCCCTGCTGCTATCAGATTCCTGAAAAATCAATGGACCAAAGACACTGCCTTACTTTCAAGCTCTATTATTGTTATTTTTATTTTATTTTATTTTTTATAGTAATGTTGTAAGATGCTTATAATATAAATGTTTGCTCTGTGATATTGTTCATGACAATAAATCCTGATTCTGATTCTCTTTCTCTATTACTGTTAAGGGTGACTCCAATATCTGTTTTTGTCTGTCTTACAGCAGGCAGAAGGCAATTTCATGTAATATTTTATGTTCTGTACTATTACATGCCATTAAAGGAATCTTAGATTTTGTCTAAATCTGGTGATGCTTTTGGAAGATATGGTTCTGAGAGGGTGCAGAAGAGTTTGACTAGAATAATTCTATGGAGAGGAATTTCAGCTGTGAGGTTATATTGGAGAAGCTGGGATTGTTTTCTTTAAATGGCTGAAAATTGAGAAGGGAACTGACAGCAGAGATTGAGATTGCGAGTACATGGAGAGAAGTTGCTCCCATTGATTCGAGCTCAAGTTCAAATTTATTATCACATGAAGCAAGATGCAGTGTCAACATTTGTCTTGTGAGCAGACCAGCTATACATTTCAAACATAGTATAACAATTAAGATATAGAGTAAGAGAAAGAGAGATCAGTTGGTACAAAGCAAAGGCAACATCATTTTATCATTGTGAGGTTCATTCAGTCGTCTTGATGAAGGCAGGAAAGAAACTGTCCTTGTATCTGATGTGGGTGCTCCAAGGGATAGGGGATGAAGATGCTGGGACACAAATGTGAAGCAAAGTACAAGGTGAGGAAAAGCTTTTACCCAAATGATAGTTCTGATCTGGAACTCATTGCATATAAGTGTGGCAGAAACCAGATCAATCGATGCTTTTACCAGGCAGTTGGAAAGGCAGTAGACAGGAGATAATTTTGCAGCCTTTCTCAACGGGGCCATGTCAGATGCCTGTGGACCACAGTACATTTAAGTAAAAGACTTGATTTCTTTCAACCTTACATAACATAGGCAGAGTCCTGGGTTGGGTGGGGGTGGGGGTTGCCATAGCTTAAAAAAGATTGAGAATGGTAGATGTAGAGCATGGGGTTGAGGAGATTGGTCCACTGAGAGCTGGCATAAACTGGCAGGTCAATGATTTCCTTCTGTACCACACTACTATTCTGTGCTCGAGCATTACTTTCCCACCAAGGATTTGAGTCACTGGGAGATGGCCGTGCTCAAGGAAGGTGGGCTGCTTCAGTCAACAACCGAAGAGCTGACAAGCAGCCATAAAGGAGTGTGGAATTCTTTCTGAAGAAAATGAGAGTGGGTTCTCATCCCCAGTAATGAACCCGGCAACCAACACCAGCTGGACAGATTGTCTGGTGATGATTACATCACAGGGTCGAGTCCAGTGGTGCACAATTTGCTTTCCAACATTCAGTGCACTGCAGACATTTCTCATGGGTTATAAGGTGCAGGAGACATGAATCACACAGTGGAAAGGCCAGTCTGTACCTAGGGCTATTGTCATCTACCTCCAAATGATATGGATGGTCCCAGCTGTCAAGTGATGCAATATCATTAACGAGATTTCATATGATCATCATGGTTGGACACCATGCACCTGATAAACCCATTCAGCAACATGTGTTAAGGATACTAAATGGGCACTGAAAGGGGAACATAATAAACGTGAGCCAAAATAAACAGAGTGAAGATTGCTAATCTCATAAGACCTTAAGACATAGGTGCAGAAATAGGTTATTCACTCCATCGAGCATGTCCCACCATTCAATCATGAGCTGATCCATTTTCCCACTCAACCCCACTGCCTTTTATGCTCTGGCTAATCAAGAACCTATCAATCTCTGTCTTAATACACCCAATAACCATTTGTGGTAACGAATTCTACAGATTGATCACCCTCTGGCTGAAGAAATTCCTCCGCATCTCTGTTCCAAGTGGACACCCTTCATTCCTGAAGTTGTGCCCTCTTGCCCTAGACTCTCCCACCACATCTACATCTACTCTGTCCATGACCTTCAACATTCAAAATATTTCAGTGATATCCCCCTTCATTCCCCTAAATTCCAACGAATACAGGCCGAGTCTGTATTCATTCCCGAATTCATCCTAATGAACCTCCTCTGCAAAGTCAACACCTCTTTTCTTATATTCACCTGTGTTATCACTGTTAAATGTTATACACAAGCTTACTGACCTTATTCACCAATCTGTGCAATAATCACAGAAGGTACTTACTGCGTTGCTTGAAGATGTATTAGTGTTCTCAACGTTCTTTCTCTTCCTTTTAAGCAGTTCCTTTACAGGATCTTTCACACGAACACCCAAATAAGGTCGCTGTTGCGACTGGTCAGAAGAAGCTGGAAATGCAGAAAAAGAAAGTCCTTTGATAAAGATTGTTCTGTTAACAGTCCAGCTGGACATCTCACACAAAATACTGCAAGACAGTACTGAAGTGCATAGTTATAGAGAGGTCTGCTGGTACAGAGCAAAGGCAAAATAATTTTACCATTGTGA